>NC_084465.1:32021863-32646863 GCF_027409185.1 Cynocephalus volans
GTCAAGATCAACTTGGGCATCCCCTATTCTGTCCCAGCCATCAAAAATACCTTTTTCATTCAGCTTCCAGAACATCACAGTCTCCTGGTTCTTTTCCAACTTCACTAGATGCTCCTTCTCAGTCTCCTTCACTGGCTCTTGCACATATTCCACACATATTTTTTGTTTAATTTTAATAATAGATTTTTTAATTCAATATTTATAAAAATATTATCATGTTAACATGTAATCAATATGGAAATATTAATGATATCTCTTATATGCCTTTTTTCTCATACAAAGTTTCTGAAATTCAGTGTGTATTTTATCCTCATAATACATCTCAATTTGGACTAGCCCCATTGCAATAACCACATATGGCGAGTAGCAACTGTATCAGACAGTGCAAGTCTAGACCATGCAGTATCTTTTAGGCAATTTTAAGGATAGTGACCTTCATCCTAGTCACATTGACATGACATCAAATACTATAAGCTCAGCATGTGTGGGGCAAGGGGATGGTGCTTGATGATCAGATTCGTTTTATGAATAGGTCATTGGCTACTACTGTTCCCCACATCTTAATGCTGGACTGCCCTAGGCTTAATTCTTGGACCTCTTCTCTCCTATAGATATACTTTATCTGGATAAACTCATCCCATCTCATTGCTTTAAATATAACTCCCAAATGTTTATCTCCCAGATCTTATCCCTGAAATGATTGTACTCCCACCCATCTACTTGACATCTCCACCTGGATGTCTCACAAGAATTTTAAATTTATACTCCAATCTAATCTACTGGTTCTTGTCCCAGCCTGCAAGTCTGACAGCCTTCCTCATCTGCATTATGCCACTTCTGTCTTTCCAGTGCCTCAGGAGCAAAACCCTGGAGTCATTCTTAAGTCTTTTTCCTCTCACATTTAATTCATCAGTAAGTGCTTTTCAGTCTACCTTCTAAAATATATCTAGAATTCAACAATTGGTATCTGGTTCAGGTCATTGTCAGCTTTCACCTAGATTATCGCAATAACTTTCCAACTAGTCTCCTACAATCTATTCAAAATACAGTAAGCATATAGAAATTTCTCTCTATTATGGAATAAAATACATGTTAATAATAAAAAAGTAAACAAACCTCAGGTTTTTTACAGATTAAAAATTCTCTTTTAAGTGATAATTTGGTCAAAAAGGAAATTTTAAAAATACAATTTCAAATGAATTAGGAAAATAATAACAATTAGAATGCATCATATTAAAATTTATTAACACATCCAAAACAATTCTCAGCTTTGAAGGCCTAATCATAAATACTTTTGCTTTCTAATCCTTTGGGGAAAGAGTAAAAAAGAAGCTGCAAGCTATCAGCTAGAGATTAAATTATTCAAATCAGAGAATGGTGCAATGCAGAAAACGGGGGAGGGGGAGAGTTGCAGGTGGTGGGTGGTGGTTGCAGGTAACCATATCTCAGCAGTCCCTCAAGTAGGAAAGAACCAGCCCATACATGGCAGCAATATCAAAAGGCTTTCAACAGAAAAGACCATTATAAATATCACTAAATCAATAAAAATTAAGTTCCACTCTGCCTCCCCCTCACCTCCATCTCCTACACCCATTTCTGAAACAGCTGAACAAAATAACTGACCATACTCCTCTTTCCCACACCTCATACCCAAGCTTGGGGTGTGGGGAAGAGGGGTAAGAAGCAGTAAACAACACTTATATAGCACTTACCATCTGCTGGGTACTGTTTTAAGTGCTTTACATGTACTAATAGTGTAATTCTCATAAAAACCCTATGAGATGGATACTATTATTTTTCCCACTCTACAGATAAAGAGTCAATGACTTGTTCAAGTTCACACAGCTAGGAGGTGACAAAAAGTGAGCACTGGAACCCAGATAGTTCAATCCCAGGGCTGCTGTTCTTAACAAATCTGTCATCTGATTTGTTCCACACCAAATGAAAACAGATTGCTATTTTTATATTTTATGAGACTGGACATATTAATTCCTGAAAGAGACTGTTTGATGATACCTAGAAGACTATTTGTTGATACCTAGAAGTAAAGAAAAGCTGTGGTCTCAGAATCTTCACTTTGGCAGTGGGATGTGTGGCCAACAGAGCAAATTCAGGGGAAGTTGTGGAAAAGTAATGAGTTATTTCATGTGTGCACTACTATCAAGAGTATATTAGAATAACTTAGAAAAAAATGATAAATTCCTAGATATATACAACCTACAAAGACTGAATCATAAAGAAATACAAAGTCTGAATAGACCACTAACAAATACGGAAATTGAATAAATAGTCAAAAAAACCCTGAAAAAAAAAAGGCCCTGGACCTGATGGATTCACGGGTGAATTCTACCAAACATTTGAAGAATTAATGATAATCTTTCTCAAATTCTTCCAAAGAAAATAAAGATGAGAGAATACTTTCAAATTTATTTTATGAGGCCAATGTTACCCTGATACCAAAGACAGACACACTACAAGAAAGAAAATTACAAGCCAATATCCCTGATGAACCCAGATGCAAAAATTCTCAACAAAATACTAGCAAACTGAATTCAACAGCACATTAAAAGGCTCATACACCATAATTAAGTGGGATTTATCCCTTGGATGCAAGGATGGTTCAACACACTCAAGTCACTAAACATGATACATCAAATAAACAGAAGGAAGAATAAAAATCACATGATTATCTTAAGAAATGCAGAAAGAGCATTTGAAAAATTCATCACCTTTTTACGATTAAAAATGCTCAACAAATAAGATATAGAAAGAATGTACCTCAACACAATAAAGAACACTTATGACAAGTCCATAGCCAAGATCATAATCAATGATGAAAAGTTGAAAGCTTTTTCTCTAAGAACAGGAACAATACAGGATACCCATTCTGATCACTTCTGTTCAACATAATACTGAAAGTCCTAGCTAGAGCAATTAGGCAAGAAAAAGAAATAAAATCAATCTAAATTGTAAAGAAAAAAAAGTAAAATTATTTCTGTTTGCAGATGACATAATCCTTTATGTACAAAATCCTAAAGACTCCACACAAAAAAAGTTAGAAATAATAATTGAATTCAGTAAAGTTGCAAGATATGAAATCAACACACAAAAATCAGTTGAACTTCTATACTGTAACAAAAAACCATCCAAAAAAGTAAATTAAAAAACAATACCATTTATAATAGCATAAAAAGAAGAGTAAATTTAACAAAGAATGTAGAAGACTTATACACTGAAAACTACAAAACACTGATGAAAGAAATTAAAGACCATAAAAATAGGTGAAAAGATATCTCATGTTCATGGATCAGATAACTTAATATTGTCAAAATGTTCATATTACCCAAAGTGATCTACAGATTTAATGCTATCATCATCAAAATCCCAATGGCATTTTTTACGAAAGTAGAAAAACCAATAATAAACTTCATGTGGAACCACAGAAGACCCAGAATAGTCAGAGTGATCTTGAAAAAAGAACAAAGCTGGATTTCAAAATATATTACAAAGCTATAGTAACTAAAACACTATGGTACTGGAACAAAGAAAGATATATAGGCCAAAGGAACATAATTTAGAGTCCAGAAATAAACCCACATATATAAGTGGTCAACTGATCTTTGACAAGGGTGCCAAGAACACATAATAGGGAAAGGATAGCCTTCAACAAATAGAGTTGGAAAAACTGGATATCCCCATGCAAAACAATAAATTGGACTCTTACCTAGACACAAAAGACTTAACTCAAGATCTAAACTGTAAAACTTTTGGAAGAAACCAAAGGGAGAAAGCTTTTTGACTTTGGTCTTGGCAGTTATTTCTTGGATATGACACCAAAAGCACTGTCAATGAAAGCAAAAATGGACAAGTGAGACCATACAAAACTAAAAATCTTCTGAACAGTAAAGGTGACAATAAATAAAATTAAAAAGCAACCTATGAAATCTTAGAGAATATTTGCAAACCCTCTATCTAATCAGAGGTTAGTATCCAGAATATATGAGGAACTCCTACAACTCAATAGCAACGACAACAACAACAATAAAATCACAACCCAATCAAAAATAGGCAAAGGATTTGAACAAACATTTCTCCAAAATAAACATACAAATAGCCAACAGATATATTAAAAGATGCTCAACATCATTAATTATCTGGAAAATGTAAATCAATACTACAGTAAGATAAAACCTCACATCTGTTAGCATGGCTGTTATTGAAAAAACAAAAGATAACACATGTTGGTGAGGTTGTAGAGAAGTTGGAACTCTTATATCCTATTGGTGGGATTGTAAAATGGTGTAGCATCTATGGAAAACTGTTCAAAAGTTTCCCCCCAAGTTAAAAATAGAAGTACTATATGATCCAGCATCTATACATTTCTATTTCTGGGTATATATCCAAAAGAATTGAAATCTCAATCTCAAAGAGATCTCTGCACTCCTATGTTTATTGCAGCACTACTCACAAAAGCCAAGATATGGAAACAATCTAGGTGTCCAGTGACAGATGAATGCATAAAGCAAATGTGATATATACATACAGTGGAATATCAGTCAGCCTAAAAAAGAAAAAAATCCTGCCATTTGTGACAACACAGATGAACCTGGAAAACATTATGCTAAGTGACATAAGGCAGTCTCAGAGGGCCAGATACTGCATGATTCCACTTATGTGAGGTATCTAAAGTAGTCAAACTCACAGAAGCAGAGACTATAATAGTAGTTGATGGGAACTGGGGGTCAACGAAATGGGGAGTTGTTATTCAAAGGGAATAAAGTTCCTGTTATGCTATATAAAGAAGTTCTAGAGATCTGCTGTACAACACAGTGTCTATAGTTAATACTGTATTGTGCACTTCACAATTTATTAGAGGGTAGATCTCATGTTAAGGGTTCTTACTACAAAAAAAAAAAAAAGAGTAGATTGTTCATGAGCCTTTATGTACAAATATATTTTCTTCCTACACACATTTTCATAGGTGATTGGCTAGGTAAAGAATCAGTTTTGGAGAATTCACCCTCTTAAGAGTGGATGAACTAATTATTTATTTTTTAAATGTAGTATTCTTTTTCTGTCACATAGATATTATGCCATTTAATCTACCTAAATTCCTGCAAAGTAGGTTTTATTTGAGTTACTTAGATGAAGAAGTTGAGACCCAGAGAGGTTCCTTAACATGACCAAAATTATACCCCTAGAATGTAAAAATCAGTTTCTCACTAGGGCTTTCTGCTTGGAAAGACTGCTCTTTCCATTCTTCTACTAACCACAGAGGCTGGTATAGAGTAGGTGCTTAAACAATGTTGGTCTCTCTACTCTTTCAACTTTATTAAAGTCAGGTGAGCAGATATCAGCAACAATTTGGCTCTGATGTGAAAATTTCAAAAAATATATATATAGAATATATTCAAGATGTTGACACAGGAATCGTTGCTTACTTTTGAAGCAGAATATTTATGTTCTCCCCACAATATTATTCCTGCTGCCTCCAATGCAGCACTTTCACCCATTGTATGTACTAAGTCCTCCTAGAAAAGTTTCTTCCAAACCAAACTTAGACATTAGACAATTCAATAATAAGACTCAACTTATCAACTATAGTAAAGAACACATTAATAATTTTTATTTTTGTTTCTAAAACAAAGGACTACAGCAGAATGGGGAAAGGTGATTCTGTTTTGGATTCTTACGTTTATTTGATAAATATTTTGATGTTCCAGGCAATGAAATAGATTCCGATTACTTTTCTCGAGGGAGCGCTTTACTGTGATGGCTGAGACAGACATATATAAACAACTAATCACTATATAATAAATGAATTTCTGTATTAGTAGCACCCACAAGGCATACATAGATCAGACAAAGTGCTTAGTACTTCATTGACGAGTCTGGTTATTCTTCCTTGAATAGGTGGAATTTCAAATAGGTCTTTGAGAATGTGAATTGTCTGAAGACAGACTAGAAAGAGCAGAGTTTTATGTCCAGAAGGAAGAATAAGAGCAGAGGCTCACATGCAGGCAAGAGCATGGTCATTTCCGAAAACTGCCAGTAACTCCTTGTCAGAAAGTACGCAGGATTTGGGGAGAAGTGAAAACATATGATTCCTTTTACATACAAGCAGAATCCAAATAGAAAGAAAAATTATATTTTAAAGTGTTCGGTCTTAACTACAAAAAATGTTTAGTACTGGACAGACACAAATACGCAACTCTGAAACATATTTTTGACTGTCACATAAAGAATGCATTGGAGGGGAAGGTCAAGATGCTGTAGGCAGGGGCACTATTTAGAAGATGATGGAAATTATTCAGTGAGAAATGATGAGCCCTCAACAAAGGCAATGTCAGTCCTTGAAAGAAGGGAGAGATTGAAGAGTTATTAGGAAATTAAGATGCATACATCTTAGTTACCTGTTGGATAATAAAAAGAGAAACAGGGAGGCATTCAAGTAACTTTCAAGTTGGGTGACTAAGTAGATTATAATTCACCAAGATAAGAAACTGAGGAGGTTATTATGTTTACGATTGCAGGCCAAGGGCCAAGAAGCCGGAAATAGGGAGAGATGAAAGATAGAGGGGATGTCTGATGGAGCAATCTGCATTCCTTCCTGCTCTACAAGAAGTGGAGACTCAGAGATCCAGTGCAAAGGTGGAGTGCTCAAGACTACAGTAGGTAAATGGCCATGCCACAGCAAGCTTCCTTCTTTAGAGGAAGGTCCCAGTAATACTAGTACATGTGCTCTACAATTTGTCTAATTAATGCAAGAAATTTAATTACACTAGCTAGTATCAAATTCCTTAAACATAAATCAAGTCTCTTATTTAAATTCAAACACTTCTTAAAGAAAATACCAAGTAGAGTTGGAAAAAAAAATTGCCTTAAAAAGTTAAGTTACTTAGACAATTGGTTAGAAAAACCTATACTGTTTGTCCATATGTGAAACATCAAAGGCAACAGGAAAGCATTAAAACACTTCAAATCAGGTAATTCTATACCTTTTGATGAGTAGAGTATGTGTTCTGTTGATTACTGAAGTAGAGCTCAGAGGTGATACATAGCTCATAATTTACTTCAAAACTCTCATAGTACAAAAAATAGGAACGCAATGAATAAGACTTTCATGAAGATGTGGCTCATCTCACTCTCCTGTCTTCTACCAAGATAAACTATCTGACTGCATGGATTACTATTATTTTCTACTGTTATTACTAATATTATATTATTCCTGACACATGGTAAGCACTCAATAAATAATTTTGATTGAATAAATATAGCCTAGTATTTTTCCCAAAAGGATTTGAGAAAGTGACATGATTTGAGAGATCTGTCACTTGAGGGATATCAGAGAGAAAGAAGTCTTTGGTAGGAATGGCTGATGACTTAAAATACACAGACAACTGGCTTTTGAAAGAAGATTTGATTTATTCTACATTGTACCAAAAGGTAGAATTAGAACTAATGGTATGAAGTTATCCAGATGCCTAAATTTGACATACTCAAGAACTTTCTAGGAATTAATATTGTCCCCAAATGGCAGTTTTCCTTCTGAATCAGGAAATGTCCCATCAAAAAGTGCGAAAGCAAAGACAAGGTAAGAAAGGATTCATGTTTGGGTGGGAGGTAGATTAGACACCTCTGAGAATCCTCCAACTTTCTGCCATGATGCTATAATTCTTTTCCTCCTAAACTTATTGAATGAACACCCCATTTTCAATAATACTTAGTAATCCTGCAATGATGAGAATGTCAAGTCTGATTAATAATATTTGGATCAAGAGATTTTATTCTGAAATATTTTTTAAAAGAATTGCTACTTCTTTTAAATGTATTCATTTAAACATAAGTGGTCTGAGAAAGTGAGCTGTGTATTGTACATATAACAGCTCTGCTTGTCTGTTGGGTACTGGAATAATAGATTTGTTGGCTGTCAGGTATGGATAGAGATGTAAAGATTCTCTTATCTAACCCACCCATTCAATGATTGCACCCTTACAATAATGTCCAATGTCCTAAGTGACAATTCAGCTAAAGCTTGAACGTTGTCAGTGTCTGTAAACTCATCTTGCATACAAGCCCATCCCACCTCTGTGCTCCTTGCTTTGTGTTAATTCCGAAGACAGTATTTTCTGTTTATATAAACTACTTTTAATGCCTTGACACTAACCACTAGATATAATTGTAAATTCTTAAAGTCAACAGAATATATGTTATTTTTTTCAGTTAACCTAATCTACTAAAACAAACAAAAAAAATGCAATATAACAAAAAATATGGTGGGTTAATAAGTTTCCTCAGGCTCTATTGTGTATATTTTCAATTTGGAAAATCGTTTCTACACTTTCATATTAGAAGCTGATTCTGCAATTTATCCCTGGTTGAAATTAATCTGTCTATTACATTATTTAACTCAAGCTTAACAACTGTTCTGCAGGAAATCCCTGGGAATGCTAAACTAGTAAGAATCATCACTGAAAAACTCTATCTACACATCAAATTGTCAATGACACTGTTTCAGAATGGGTTGACATTTGAAGAAATACATATAGGCCTTTAATAACAGGATAGCATTCTATTATTAAGGGAGAATAAATATCCTAGAACATTTATTTTAAAGCTTTATATATCTATCAATCTACTTATAGATTTCTATTTTTTATGTAACTATAGTTTTTCTCACCTGTGATAGAGCTATTATTTTTTATTTTTTTATTATACCATGCAAATAAAATGGTCTGGAAAAAATAAAAACTGGTAAAACATAGTCTTGTCTAGTCATTTCAGCAATTTTAATGGCTTCTCTATCTCAGGAATGAACAAATTTTAATGTACTTAAACTTGACTTCAATATTTTATCCAAATATATTGAAGGATAAAGTGCCTTGCTTTTTTCCCACAGCCACAAGAGGTCATTGTAGAAAATTTCATCATTTGGGCAATTACCTGTGTAGCTCTCTGGATTTATCTTTATAATCATAATTGTAGCAATGTGATAGGGATAAAAGCCCCATAAACATTTCGGTCTCATTTCCAAAACCAGTGTGAGGGTAATGTTCATAAAATCCCTGCCAGCATGTTCGAATTCCTGTTGGGCAACTGTTTTCACTTTCCTTTCTGACCAATCAGGATGGTGGTTTCTAGTAAAGAAAGGCTAAGGAGTGATTTTTATATATGATTCTGCTGCCCCAATATCTGTCCCATTGGGGTTTCCAACTTTCCCAGTCAATAATGACAAGTCCTTCTGATCGCCACCCAGGGACAGCTTTTGCAATGTCATTGGCAGTTTTCCTAAGGTGTTTAGAAAGGCTCATATTCTGGGGTATCCCTCCATTAAAGGATGCTCCATCTGGAGAGGAATAAGGGTATTACCCTAATTCATCTGGATAAAAAATGGCAATTGCCGATCCACTCTGAGTCGCTAAAGGATTTGATAGAATGTTAAATACTTGAAGATTCATGTTGACGTTGAAGAAATTTTGACAATTCATTGTTGGGGCGGCCCAGAAGATGTTGAAAGGCTGGTTCTTGACCACTGGAGGCATTGCAGGTTTGAGGGCTGGCTGAGTTCATGCGATAGAGAGCAGCAGCTCTCCTAAGCTGGCCAGCCACGGGTTCCGCATGGCCTGTAGTTTTCAGCGCTATAGCAGTCTCCTTAAAAGTGAGAAGGAACAAAATTGTACATGATGAAGTCAAATGTCCCTTTAGTTTTACAGTACATAATAAATATAACTTATTGTCTAAATTGGGACAGTTTTGAGAATTGGAATGTGCACCAACACTCACACTAGGCCAATGGGAGTAAACTGTGACTGTCCTCAGGAAACCAGAAGTCTGGTCACCCTATAGACAGATGTGAGGGGATTACATTTTAAAGTCTAAGTTTGAAAAAGGACTTATGAAGTTTATTAATACTTAGGCCTAATTTATAGTTTCTTCTAAACCAGGGAAGAAAGATGAATTTTTTATTTTTGTTTTTGTTTTTTTTACTTAAAATGCCAAGGAAAAATCCAGTGAGTAAAAACTGTAAAAACTTTTGCACAAATCTTCAGCTATGCAAACTCTACCTGCTTGCCATTCTGGTTTGTATAACTCTGAGTACACTGACCCAAACCATCCTGTACTGAAAATCCTTTGGCTGTAAGGGAAAGTAGGAAAGAAAGTCTGAATGGATTGCCATATTTCCTTATTTATTACAGGAAGAGTGACTCCAAGAACATGCCCAGTTAAAAATGAACACATATTGGCATTTTTAACAAATTTTAAATATAACAAAAAGAAAAAAAATGTATTCACAGTTGGTAATACCTATGCAATTTGAAATGCACTGGCCTCAAAGGCTTGCTCACATATTTGCTTGCTTTTAAAACAGAGAGCTAGCACAGATGGAAATAGAAAACAGGTACAGATACCAATTACCTGTTGTTGATTATGAACTGTGGTGCTATCATCTTCTCTCTGGTACATAAATAAGTCTAAAAACCAGTTAATTCTTTAACTCCATGGTTTCCCACAAAGAAATTAAACTGTACTTTCAGCAGTTAAATCCCAAATGAAACTTGGCTCTTTAATCTCTTCTAATTAGGACAAAAAGTGCCAAAAAATCTTCCCTGAATATAAGGACTGTCTAATAGTTTATGCATTCCAACCAATGAGATCTCACCCTGAAAGCAATATGAACTTGTGTATTAAAATTATTTTATCATATACATGTTTTAAAATAAAGGAATCACAGATTTTCCTCTAATGTAATTAAACTAAGTCTCTTTTTAAGAGTCATACATTACTGTATTTCTTATATAGTTCTTGCTGTCTTTAATGTATTAAATGCAGGAAAAACTCCAACCAAAATCATGTCAACTCTTGAAACATGCAGGTTTGTAAACAAACTTGAGTAAGTCATAGGCTATCTGTGCATTGAATTTTTTAATCAACAAATGTGAATGATAATTTACTCTTTTGAATAAATTCAATATTATTGAGACCACTGGCTTTGTGTAAAATGTATATTATGGCACCAGAGGAATCTCTAAGTCATGATAGATAGCTGCAATCCCTTCACTCTTACCTAACCATGGGATCTTACTATGGCTCTTCCCCTTCTCCCCAAAAAAGGAAGAGTAAACGTTTTTCTTCATCTTGTCTGTTGTTCAGCGGGAATGTAAGAGGCCCACTCTCCACAAATATTATTCTTTGCCTTTCTCTTGTCATGACTGCACATGTTGGGTACATCCTTGTGAGAAAACCTTTGTTAAATGTCATATCACATTAAACTTTTTAGAGACAGAGGGGTAAAAATCCAAAATATTGTGCTTCAGTAAAATCCAGTTACAAGTTTCCTTTTCTAGGTGATTTTAATCATATTTTCTGTGTCTACAAATGATGCACCATCTGTCTTTGTCACTAGTCGGTTCCAGTATGCATTTTATAACAAACTTCTACTACCGTGACAAAATTATGCATTATGAGTTATATGAATTTTTAAATGTAGTGAATTCTTTCCACACGGTGTTTGCTAAAATTTTATTCTTTTTTCAAGCCATTTTTATTATTCAAAGCATACAACTAGATCTTATAGACAGCATATAGTGGAGCATTGCTTTTTAAATTTAGTCTGATAATTTCTGCCATTTAACTTGTGTATTTAGTCCATTTGCACATAATATAATTATTAGTATAGTTGATTTTAACTTATAATAGTGCTACTTATTTTCTTTTTGGATCTTTTCTTTTTGCTAATTTATTGTGCTTTCCTGTCTTCTTTTGGGCTAATTGAATTTTTTTAATGTCATTCCATTTTAATTTATATACTGGCTTCTTAGTAATACCTCTTTTTATGATGTTGCTATTGATTGTTCTGGAACTAACAATATAATCACTTAAATCAATGCCTTTTCACAGCCAATATTGTTTCTATTCACACTTTACATTTCATAACTGACACTTTTGCTTTCACTTTTCAGTTCACACTTCCCACTTCATATTTTACACTCCACACTTCGCAAATGTACTAACTTTACAATAACATAAATCCATTTATACCCCTTTCCTTTAAAGAAATAAGAATTGGAAAGGAAAAAGTAAAATTGTCATCTTCAAACATTATTGTTTACATAGAAAATGCAAAAGAATCTATAAACTATTTGAAATAATGGGAGAGTTTAACAGGTAGCCAACTGAATATAAGATTAATATATAAAAGTCAGATGTATTTCTGGTTACCAGCATAATTAAAGAGAAAACATAATTAAAGAAAAGGTTCAAAACTTGTGCAAGACCTCTATAGTGTCTTTAAGTATAAATTAATAAGAAATGTAGCTCAAAATATACAAAATAAAGTAGATGGAACTTGATTTATTACCTAATTAAAGCACTGTTAATGAATACTGAAAGACATGAGTTCAATTTAGATCTAATTATCTTTATTTATTAAAAATTAAACAGAGGATTCTCAGGAACAGAGAAGGCATCCTTTGATGATATGTAAAATGGAGGAAAAAAACCTCCTTTATAAAGAACATTCTATCTGAAAATTATTAAAAGATTTGCAGTAGAACAAGCTGTGTTGAGGAGAGGGATATGTTTAAAACTAATTTTCCAGAAATCCATATGGGCATTTAAAATTAGAATTAAGAAGCAAAGAATTATCTTTTTATATAATATCAGAAACATCTGCAACAGATTTCGGGAAATCTTTCTTTTTCAGAAATAGCAAGCACTGTATTGATTGCTTTGGCAATAGTTTTACTTGGAGATTGCAAACCCAGGTTCTTCTCCTAAACTCATCAATCAGCAAAGCCATTCCTCCTTCTCTTGGGAGCAATAAGATAAGATGCAGAAGAAAAAAAAAAAAGAAAGAAAGAAAGAAAGAAAGAGAAAGATGGAAGTGGTTCTTCCATACTATTCTGGAAATTCCCTTCCCTCTAGGACACAAAAACCATGGGGGAAAAATGTACTTCTCTTACATCTGTCTATGGGGTGACCAGGTATTCTGGTTTGCTGAGAACAGTCATAATTTACACCCATTGCCCTAGTGTGAGTGTTAGTAGTGCACATTCTAATTCTCAAAACTGCCCCAATTTGAACAATAAATTATACGGACATCCTACCTATGTAGCAATTGCCCTGTGTTGACTCACTAGATGTACAATATTGAAAATAGAAATTTCATACTACTTTCTACTTAGCCTACAAAATAGAGGAATGAGACATTGAAAATTTCTTTTTTATCAAATTTGAAATAAAATCGGTGACTTACATTTGATACATGGATTTATTAACTTCATTCTTTATATATGAGAGTTAGTTTAAACTGTTTAGAAATAGGAATACATTTTTATATGTTTAAGTTTAACTGTAGAATTGCTAGTCCTCTTCAATAAACCATTTTGTACTTTTTCACTCTTTCTCTTCAAGAGAGAAAAGACGTCAGATAATCTTCGGTTCAAGCTACTGAGTACATCAAAATATTTTACGTATTTTTGAGATAACATTAAGGTACATATGTAGAAAATAGAGCAAAATTCTTTTCTGGATTATAACTCTGAATGCCACCCCCACCCCCACTGAATTCCACTTAAATGTATAAAGTAATACAGTAGTCCCCTTTATCCACAGTTTTACTTCCTGCAGTTTCAGTTATTCATGGGGAACCAAAGTCTGAAAAAATGTTTTTAATTTTTTTTTATTGAAACATAATTGATTATACGTAATCGTGGGTTACAGGGTTGAATATCAATACCTATGTACAATATGTGATGATCAAGTCAAGATAATTGGTATATTCACCATTACAAGACGTAATCATTGTTTGTGGCCTTTTACAAGTTTCTTGCTAGCCTCCTCTTCCCCCTTTCCTGCCTCTAGTAACCACAGTTCTGTTCTCTCCTTTTGAAAGTTCAACAAATTATCGTGATCATTCTTTCTTTCTTTCTTTCTTTCTTTCTTTCTTTCTTTCTTTCTTTCTTTCTTTCTTTCTTTCTTTCTTTCTTTCATTCTCTCTCTCTCTCTCTCTCTCTCTCTCTCTCTCTCTCTCTCTCTCTCTCTCTCTCTCTCTCTCTCTCTCTCTCTCTCTCTCTCTTATTGGTTTACTTTTTTAGCTCCCACTTATGTGTGAGGACATGTGGTATTTCTCTTTCTGTGCCTGGCTTGTTTCACTTAACATAATTTTCTAAGTTCATCCATGTTGCTGCAAATGGCAGAATTTCATTCTTTTTTATGGCAGGGTAGTATTCCACTGTGTACGTATACCACTTTTTCTTTATCCAGCCATCTGTTGATGGACATTTAGGTTGGTTCCAACTCTTGCCTGTTGTAAATAGAGCCGCAGTAAACATGGGAGAATAGATATCCCTTTGATATGATGATTTCCATTCCTTTGGGTATATACTGAGCAGAGGAACAGCCAGATCATACAGCAGTGCTATCTGTAGTTGTCTGAGGAACCTCCATACTGTTTTCCAAAATGGCTTCACTAATTTATCGTCCAACAGTGTAGGAAGGTTCCCCTTTCTCTGCCTCCTTGCCAGTATCTCTTATTCTCATTTTGTTTAAATAATAGCCAGTCTAACTGGAGTGAGATGATTTCTCAGTGTAGTTTTGATTTCACTTTCCTGATGCTGAGTAATGTTGAGCACTTTTTGTTGTTTCTGTTGGCCATTTTTATATTTTCCTTTGAGAAATGCCTATTCAGCTCCTTTGCCCATTTTTTTAATCAGGTAATTTGTTTTTTTACTGTTAAGTTGTTTGAGTTCCTTATATATTCTGGATATTAATCCCTTTTCAGATTGCAAATATTTTCTCCAATTCATTAGGTTGTCTTTTTGCTCTATTAATTGTTTCTTTTGCTGTGCAGAAGTTTTTTAGTTTGATATAATCCCATTTGTTTATTTTTTCTTTTTTGTGCTTTTGGGATCTTATTCATAAAGTGTTTTGCCCAGTCCAATTTTTTCTTTTAGGAGTTTTATAGTTTAAGTCTTTAGTATATTTTGTGTTGATTTTGGTATATAGTGAGAGGTACGGTTCTAGTTTCATTCTTCTACATATGGATGTCCAGTTTCCCAGCATCATTTATTGAAGAGACAGTCTTTTCCCCAATTTATGTTCTTGGTGCTTTTGTCAAAGATCAGTTGGTTGTAAGTATACGGGTTGATTTCTGTATTCTGTATTCTGTTCCATTTGTCTGTGTTTCTGTTTTTATGCTGGTACCATATTGTTTTTGTTATGATAGCTTTGTAGTATAATTTGAAGTCAGGTAGTGCTATGAATCTCCAGCTTTTTTTTTTTTTTTTTGTTCAGCATTGCTTTGGCTATTCAGGTCTTTTGTTTTTACATATGAATGTTAGGATTGTTTTTCTATTTCTGTGAAGAATGTCATTGGTATTTTGATAGGGATTGTATTGAATCTATAGATGGCTTTGGGTAGTATGGATATTCTCACAATGCTAATTTTTCTATTCCAAGAGCATGGAATATCTTTCCACCTTTTTGTGTCCTCTTTAATTTGTTTCATCACTGATTTACAGTTCTCATTGTAAGAATCTTTCACCTCCTTGGTGAAATTGGTTCCTAGGCATTTAATTTATTTGGTGACTATTATAATTGGCCTTGCTATCTTGATTTCTTTTTCTGCTAGTTCATTATTGGAGTATAAAAATACTACTGATTTTTTCATGTTTATTTTGTACCCTGAAACTCTACTGAAATCATTTACGAGCTCTAAGAATTATTTTTTGTAGAGGCTTTAGGATCTATATATAGGATCATGTCATCTGCAAACAGGGACAGTTTGACTTCATCTTTTCCAATCTGGATACCCTTTATTTCCTTCTCTTGCCTGATTGCTCTGGCTAGTACTTCCAATACTATATTAAATAGGAGGGGTACGAGTAGGCATCCTGGGCTTGTTCCTGTTCAGGATGATACTGGCAGTAAGTTTGTCATTTATGGCCTTTATTTTGTTGAGGTACTTCCCTTCTATACCTAATTTGCTAAGAGTTTTTATCATAAAGTGAGGTTGAATTTTGTCAAATGCTTTTTCTGCATCTATTGAAATAATCACATGGTTCTGTCCTTGATTTTGTTGATGTGGTGTATCACATTTATTGACTTGTGTACCATACTTGCATCCCTGGGATGAATCCCACTTGACCATGGTCTATAATTTTTTTTTATGTGTTGCTGTATTCCTTTTGCTAATATTTTGTTGAGGACTTTTGCATCTATGTTCATCAAAGTTATTGTCCTGTGGTTTTCTTTCTTTCTTTGTTGTTGTTGTTATTGTTCTTGTATCTTTGTCTGGTTTGGGTATCAGGATGGTGCTGGCCTTATAGAATAAATCTAGGAGACCAGCCTCTGTTTCAATTTTGGGGGAATAGTTTAAAGAGAATTGGTATTAATTCTTCTTTAAAGGTTTGATAGAATTTAGCAGTAAAGTCATCCAGTCCTGTGCTTTTCTTTGTTGGGAGACTGCAGATTACTGCTTCAATCTTGTTGTTTGTTATGGTCCATTCAGGTTTTCTATTTCTTCCTGGTTCAGTCTCAGTGGTTTGTATGTGTTCAGAAATTTATCCATTTCCTCCAAGTTTTTTAATATGTTGGCATATAGTTGTTTATAATAGTCTCTAATGATTCTTCATATTTCTGTAGTATCACTTGTAATGACTCCTTTTTCATTTCTGATTTTTGTTATTTGGGTTTTCTCTCTTCTTTTTTTGGTTAGCCTTGCTAATGGTTTATCTGTTTGGCTTATCTTCTCAAAAACCAAATTTTTCCTTTGTCTCTTTCTTTTCTTTTTTTCCTGTATCTTTTTTGAGGTCTCTATTTCATTTAGTTCTGCTCTCATATTGATTATCTCCTTTGTGTGGAACTGGATTGTTCTTGTTTTTCTAGTTCTTTGAGGTGTAGCATTAAGTTGTTTATTTGAAATCTTTCTATTCTTCTGATGTAAGAATTTGTTACAATACATTTCCCTCTTGGTACTGCTTTTGCAATATCCCACAGGTTTTTATTTATTTATTTATGTTTATTTATTTATTTATTATTATATTTTTAAATTTTATTTTGTCGATATACATTGTGGCTGATTATTGTTGCCCATCACCAAAACCTCCCTCCCTCCTCCCTCCCCCCTCCCCCCCAACAATGTCCTTTCTGTTTGCTTGTCGTATCAACTTCGAGTAACTGTGGTTGTTATATCTTCTTCCCCCCCCGTTTTTTTTTTTTTTTTTTGTGTGTGTGTGTGTGTGTGTGTGTGTGTGTGTGTGTGTGTGTGAATTATATATTAATTTTTAACTCCCACCAATAAGTGAGAAAATGTGGTATTTCTCTTTCTGTGCCTGACTTGTTTCACTTAATATAATTCTCTCAAGGTCCATCCATGTTGTTGCAAATGGCAGTATTTCATTCGTTTTTATAGCTGTGTAGTATTCCATTGTGTAGATGTACCACATTTTCCGTATCCACTCATCTGATGATGGACATTTGGGCAGGTTCGAACTCTTGGCTATTGTAAAGAGTGCTGCGATAAACATTGGGGAACAGGTATACCTTCGACTTGACGATTTCTATTCCTCTGGGTATATTCCCAACACTGGGATAGCTGGGTCATATGGTAGATCTATCTGCAATTGTTTGAGGAACCTCCATACCATTTTCCATAGAGGCAACACCATTTTGCAGTCCCACCAACAATGTATGAGAGTTCCTTTTTCTCCGCAACCTTGCCAGCATTTATCGTTCAGGGTCTTTTGGATTTTAGCCATCCTAACTGGGGTGAGATGGTATCTCAGTGTGGTTTTGATTTGCATTTCCCGGATGCTGAGTGATGTTGAGCATTTTTTCATATGTCTGTTGGCCATTTGTATATCTTCCTTAGAGAAATGCCTACTTAGCTCTTTTGCCCATTTTTTAATTGGGTTGTTTGTTTTCTTCTTGTAAAGTTGTTTGAGTTCCTTATATATTCTGGATATTAATCCTTTGTCAGATGTATATTTTGCAAATATTTTCTCCCACTCTGTTGGTTGTCTTTTAACTCTGTTAATTGTTTCTTTTGCTGTGCAGAAGCTTTTTAGTTTGATATAATCCCATTTGTTTATTTTTCCTTTGGTTGCCCATGCTTTTGGGGTCGTATTCATGAAGTCTGTGTCCAGTTCTATTTCCTGAAGTGTTTCTCCTATGTTTTCTTTAAGAAGTTTTATTGTTTCAGGGTGTATATTTAAATCCTTAATCCATTTTGAGTTGATTTTAGTATACGGTGAGAGGTATGGATCTAGTTTCATTCTCCTGCATATGGATATCCAGTTATCCCACAACCATTTGCTGAAGAGGCAGTCCCTTCCCCAGTGAATAGGCTTGGTGCCTTTGTCAATGATCAGATGGCAGTAAGTGTGTGGGTTGATTTCTGGATTCTCTATTCTATTCCATTGGTCAGTGTGTCTGTTTTTATGCCAGTACCATACTGTTTTGGTTATTATAGCTTTGTAGTATAGTTTAAAGTCAGGTAGTGTTATGCCTCCAGCTTTATTTTTTTTGCTCAGCATTGCTTTGGCTATGCGTGGTCTTTTATTGTTCCATATAAATGTCTGGATAGTTCTTTCCATTTCTGAGAAAAATGTCTTTGGAATTTTGATGGGGATTGCATTGAATTTGTATATCACTTTGGGTAGTATGGACATTTTCACTATGTTGATTCTTCCAATCCAAGAGCATGGGATATCTTTCCATCTTCTTGTATCCTCTCTAATTTCTCTCAGCAGTGGTTTGTAGTTCTCATTATAGAGATTTTTCACCTCCTTGGTTAACTCAATTCCTAAGTATTTTATTTTTTTGGTGGCTATTGTAAATGGGCAGGCTTTCTTGATTTCTCTTTCTGCATGTTCACTATTGGAGAAAAGAAATGCTACTGATTTTTGTGTGTTGATTTTGTAACCTGCTACTGTACTGAAATCATTTATCAACTCCAAGAGTTTTTTTGTAGAGGTTTTAGGCTGTTCGATTTAGGATCATGTCATCTGCAAACAGGGACAGTTTGGCTTCATCTTTTCTAACCTGGATGCCCTTTATTTCCTTCTCTTCTCTGATTGCTCTGGCTAGTACTTGTAACACTATGTTGAATAGGAGTGGTGAGAGTGGGCATCCTTGTCTAGTTCCTGTTCTTAAAGGAAAAGCTTTCAGCTTTTGCCCATTCAGGATGATATTGGCAGTGGGTTTGGCATATATGGCTTTAATTATGTTGAGATACTTTCCCTCTATACCTAACTTATAGAGGGTCTTTGTCATGAATGAGTGCTGAACTTTATCAAATGCTTTTTCAGCATCTATAGAGATGATCATGTGGTCCTTCTGTTTGACTTTATTAATATGGTGTATCACATTTATTGATTTGAGTATGCGAACCAACCTTGCATCTCTGGGATGAATCCCACTTGATCGTGGTGAATAATTTTACGTATGTGTTGCTGTATTCTGTTTGCTAGTATTTTAGTGAGGATTTTTGCATCTATATTCATCAAGGATATTGGCCTGTAGCTTTCTTTTTGGTTATATCTTTAACTGGTTTTGGTATCAGGATGATATTTGCTTCATAGAATGAGTTTGGGAGATTTGCATCTGTTTCAATCTTTTGGAATAGTTTGTAAAGAATCGGTGTCAATTCCTCTTTGAATGTTTGGTAAAATTCTGCTGTGAATCCATCTGGTCCTGGGCTTTTCTTTGTTCGGATCCTTCTGATAACAGCTTCAATCTCCTTTATTGTTATTGGTCTGTTCAAATTTTCTACATCTTCATGGTTCAGTTTTGGGAGCTTGTGTGTGTCCAGAAATTTATCCATTTCCTCCAGATTTTCAAATTTGTTGGCATATAGTTGTTTATAGTAGTCTCAAATGATTCCTTGTATTTCAGATGAATCAGTTGTAATATCGCCTTTTTCATTTCTAATTTTTGTCATTTGAGTCTTCTCTCTCCTTTTTTTTGTTAGCCATGCTAATGGTTTGTCAATTTTATTTATCTTTTCAAAATAACCAACTTTATGATTCATGGACCTTTTGAATTGTTTTTTCGTTTTCAATTTCATTCAGTTCTGCTCTGATCTTAATGATTTCTTTCCGTCTGCTAACTTTAGGTTTGGATTGTTCTTGTTTTTCTAGTTCTTTAAGGTGAAGTGTTAGGTTGTTCACTTGCCATCTTTCCATTCTTCTGAAGTGAGCGTTTAATGCAATAAATTTCCCCCTCAATACTGCTTTTGCAGTATCCCACAGGTTTTGGTATGATGTATCATTGTTTTCATTAGTTTCAATAAATTTTTTGATTTCCTGCTTGATTTCTTCTTGGACCCATATGTCATTTAGTAGAATGCTGTTTAATTTCCATGTATTTGTATAGTTTCCATAGTTTCGTTTGTTATTAATTTCTAGTTTTAATCCATTGTGGTCTGAGAAATACATGGGATAATTCCAATTTTTTTGAATTTATTGAGACTTGATTTGTGACCTAATATGTGATCTATCCTGGAGAATGATCCATGTGCTGATGAGAAGAATGAATATTCTGAGGTTGTTGGGTGGAATGTTCTGTAGATATCTGCCAAGTCCAATTGGTCTAGAGTATTGTTTAGATCTTGGGTTTCTCTACTGATTCTTTGCCTAGATGATCTGTCTAATATTGACAGTGGGGTGTTCAGGTCCCCTGCTATTATGGTATTAGTGTCTATTTCCTTCTTTAGGTCTAATAGAGTTTGTTTTACAAATCTGGATGCTCCAACATTGGGTGCATACATATTTATGATTGTTATGTCTTCTTGATGGATCAGTCCTTTTATCATTAAGTAGTGTCCCTCATTGTCTCTTTTTATGGTTTTTAGTTTAAAGTCTATTTTGACAGATATAAGAATAGCTACTCCAGCTCGTTTTTCTTTTCTGTTTGCATGGTAAATCTTTTTCCATCCTTTCACTCTTAGTCTATGTGAATCTTTATGGGTGAGGTAGGTCTCTTGTAGGCAGCATATAGTTGGGTCCTCCTTTTTGATCCAGTCAGCCAGTCTGTGTCTTTTAATTGGGGAATTTAAGCCTTTTACATTAAGAGCTGTTATTGAAAGGTGTTGATTTATTCCTAGCATTTTATTGGCTGTTTGGTTGTCTGAGGTGTCTTTTGTTCCTTGCTTTCTGATTTACTGTTTGTTTTCTGTGTTTGTTGGTTCCTTAGGTTGTAGATAGCGTTTTTGTTTGTTTGTTTTCTCTTCATGAATGCCATTTTTATTGTACTAGTGGGATTAGATTTTTCTTGGGTTTTTATGGCAGTAGTAGTTATTTTTCAGGAACCAAACCCAGTACTCCCTTGAGAATTTCTTGTAAGGTTGGTTGTGTGGTGGTGAACTCCCGCAGTTTTTGTTTGTCTGAGAAATATACTATTTGCCCTTCATTTCGGAAGGATAGCCTTGCAGGGTAGATTATTCTTGGCTGACAATCTTTGTCTTTTAGTATTTTGAATATATCATCCCATTCCTTTCTGGCTTTTAGGGTTAGTGATGAGAAGTCTGATGTTAGCCTGATTGGGGCTCCCTTATAGGTGATTTGACGCTTCTCTCTTGCAGCTTTTAAGATTCTCTCTTTGTCTCTGAGTTTTGCCAATTTGACTATAACATGTCTTGGAGAAGGCCTTTTTGGGTTGAATACGTTTGGAGATCGTTGAGCTTCCTGGATCTGAAGATCTGTGATTTTTCCTATACCTGGGAAGTTTTCTGCCACTATTTTGTTGAATATGTTTTCAGTGGAATCTCCATTTTCCTCCCCTTCTGGAATACCCATGACTCGGATATTTGATCGCTTGAGGTTGTCTGATATCTCTCTCAGATTTTCTTCAATGTCTTTGATTCTTTTTTCTTTCTTTTTGTCTGCTTGTGTTATTTCAAACAGCCCATCTTCAAGTTCAGAGGTTCTCTCTTCAACTTTGACAAGCCTGCTGGTTAAACTCTCCATTGTGTATTTTATTTCGCTGAATAACTTCTTCAGTTCAGCAAGTTCTGCTACATTTTTTTTCAGGACATTGATTTCCTTGTACATTTCCTCTTTCAGATCCTGTATACTTTTCCTCATTTCATCATGATGTCTAGCTGACTTTTCTTGTATCTCATTCAGTTTCCTTAGAATTATCACTCGAAATTCCTTGTCAGTCATTTCAAGGGCTTCTTGTTCTATAGGATCTAAAGTTTGAGATTTATTAACTTTTGGTGGTGTACTTTCTTGATTTTTTGTATTTCTGGTATCTTTTTTTTGGTGTTTTTCATTGTGGCGGGGGGTTTCACAGTCCACCAGTTTGACACTATTGACTGACTAAGATGTTGTGGTGGTTGCCAGTTTGGTATGGCTACCTCCGTGACTGCTCAGTTGGCCTCTAGTGCCTTGCGTGTGTGGTTGCCTCAGGCCTTGTGCCTCTCCGGGGAGCCACCTCTCTGGTCAGCTTGGACTCTGCTGGGCTGCTGGATCACGTACCACAGGGTGTGTGATCTCTGTTGAGCTTTCATTTCCCATGCAGGACTTCTCCCTGTTCCATGTGCTTTGGCCGGGGCTGTTGGATCGTGCAGTGGTAACCCCACAGGGTGTGTGGTTTCTGTCGAGTCTCCGCCTCCCTGGCCGCATGTCTCCCTGCTCTGTGTGCACTGGGCTGGGCTGAGGCATGTCTTCTGCACCCCTCGTCTATCAGCTGGGCCTTCAAGACCCTGCTCGGCACCGCCTTGCCCAGGAAGTCTACCAGGTTTCCGCTAGGCACAGACGACCGGTCGCTCTGGGTGCCTTTGTAGCACTGTGTAGATCTTTCTCAGGACTTATCACCTTCCTCCTGGTATCGCAGTTATTTGTGTACTTGTCTTATCTCCCACACCAGAGCGTGAGCTCTTCAGGGGAGGAACCCGCAGCACATGGTTCACCTTTGTATCCCTCCAGCACGAACCGAGTCCAGTGCCCGCCTGCAGTCAGCTCTCCGGCAGGTTCAAGCGGGCCTGGGAACTCTCCTACCACACTATTCCCAACCAGAAATTGGTTAGGCGTTTTTCCGAACTGGTGGCCGCAGAGATGGTATCTGCCTCCCAGTAACAGGAAGTTTACCGGGGCCGGAGTCCAGGGTGTGGTGGAATGACAGTCGGCCCCGCCCATACTTCCTTACCATCCCGACACTGGCCAGGGATGCCCCACGCCACCAGCCCCGCCAGAGAACTGTGGAGGGAGTGGGAGGGGAGACCAGCCCGCAGGCCCCAGGAAGCCCGACGCCAGGGCAAACAAATGGGAAGGCTCAGTGAGGAGCCGAGCCGGGCTGGAGCTGCCACCACCTGAGAAAATTGAGGCAGCCCCGGGGCGGTGAGTGGCCCGGTGATGCAGGCGGAAGCCGGGTGGGTGTCAGCCCCCCAAGGAGGGCCAGGCCAGGGGTCACTCACAGGGCTGTGCCAGGTCAGGCGCTCACTCTCTGCCTCTGGTTTGTCGCCTTCCCCGTTCTCAGTTCCCACCGCCTTGGGCTGCTCGCTCAGTCCCGCGGCATGGCTCGGGTGCTCCCAGGAATCTTCTTTTATGCCAGCAGTTTTGGAGGCTGGGAAGTCCAAGGTCCAGGGGATGGATACATCCGGTAAGGGTGCTTCTTCTTGGTGGGGAGTCTTTTTTGTTCTTCCGTTTCTGCTTTCCTCAACTCTCTTCTGTAGTTAGACAGTAAAATTTCTCAGAGAAAGTTTTCATTTTGGGCCTCCTTTGACATGAACAAAGGCAATGCAATAGAGCATAGATAGTTTTTTTCAGGAAATGGTGCTGGGACAACAAAAGCTGTGTGTTTGAATGTCTATAGCAGCACTCTTTCTAATAGCCCCCGAACTTTTTGAACAGCTGTTATCAGTTCAAAGCATTATGCTGGATGCTGGAGCAAAAGCACTTGAGCAATAAACTTGTAGGAACACAAATTAATTTTGATGAATTGCTGGAGGCTGGGTGTGAACTAGCATGAGTGTGAGAAAGTCTTGGGAGCTACAGACTTAAGGGGACTTCACACTTTCATGGGATTTTCTGCCTGGAATCCCACCAGATTCTCAGGATGAAACTCTGGGAAAGATCCCTCCTGGATCTGCGCACCTCAGGCCCCAGTGCGTCCAATATCCCACAGATTTTGATGTGATGTGTCTTTATTTTCACCCATCACAGCCTGAAAATATTAAAGGGAAAATTTCAGAAATAAAAAAAAACATATGTTTTAAATCACACACAGTTCTGAGTAGCATGGTGAAATCTCACACCATCCTGCTCAGTCTAGTGTGGGAAGTGAATCATCCCTTTGTCCAGCATCTGCACACTGTCCACACTATATGCCCTATACTTCTATTTATGCTTTGTAGTGAATTCATGATCCAAAAAATCTATCCAGAAAAATATTTTTATTGGAACTGAAGTCAAAGAGAGACCTAGTTTAAAATATAGGAGATACCTTTGTAGAAAAATGTCTGGTAAAAAGAACAAAATGAAAAAACAAATGTAAGCAAAATGGGTAAATGAAAAATTAACAAAAATGTTAGCAAAAGAATACATACTTGCTTTTCACAGTATTACATTTTTTAAAAGATCTAGAAAAATGAGCCTACTGATTAAAAAGTTGGGAAGGAAAAATACTGGCTAAAAAAAGAGCTATGAAAAAAATTTTTTGTATTGCTTTTTAACAAGAAAATTAAAGGGAAATGTGTAATTATCAAATAATAATGTCTTTTTGTAAGATAGGAGGGGAAGAAAGAGAGGAAAATACATTGAATGGGAACCAATCAGAGAGAAATGGTACAACTCTAACAGTAGTAAAAGAGTTTGTAGTGAGTCTATTGATGTATTTATGTTACAGAAAGGAGTCACTAATGAGAAGCAGTCACTCAGAGAGAAGGAAGTCAGATAATTTATTGCCGCAGGCTTCAGGGGAACTTGTGTTCCAAATCTTGAGCATAAAATGTAAGGAGAACTAGCCTTAAATACTCTTCTTGGGTAGGTAAACAGGAAGCATTTCTATTGGCTCTTCTGCCTGTTTTTAGGCAGCGTCCCCCATGTCAGGGGTCTTAAGCAAGTGGTTATTTTGGGTAAAGGGCTGATCGCAGCTGGCCCAACAATTTTACAGCTGGGCACAACAGGAAGTGTGGTCAAGGAGCAAGAATGTTTCCAAACAGTGGGTATATGGTTTTGAGTAAGGGTCTTTATCACACCTGGGTGCAAGGGCAGGAAGTGTGGTTACTCGAGGAGGGGTCTGCTTTAGAGAGCAACTCTGTCTCTTAGTTACTCAGGAAAGAGCTAGCAGTCTGTGGGTTTTTGCTAACACAAGAACAAGCTTATGACCACAGAGCTACAGAGTGCAGAAATGCATTTAGCTGTTTAACCCTTAACACACTCCAGATAAAACTTACATGCAGGCAAATATTAACTAACACAATTAAATCAAAGGTAAAAACAAGGATTTAAAGAAAGGGAAGGACAAGGAATCTAGCCATTACATTTAGAGTTCTTCTGATAAATGCGGATGCCCTCAGCTGAATCACTGCAATAGATTCTTACAAGACTTCCTACCTGCCTCTGGTCTAGTTGCAACTACCATGTCCTCTTAAAAACTAAAGTCAGATCATGCACTCCTCTGCTCTATGTTCTTAAATGGCTCCTATTTTCTTCAAGGTTCTAAATGATTTCTTAACGATTACCTCTCTGACTTTCTTTCCTCTCTCTCTCCCCAGATCACCCTTGAGTCATACTACTGCCCTGGAAGTTCCCACAACAGACCAGGAATGTGCCTCCCTCAGAGAATTTCTTCCAGCTCAGTGGTTCTCAAGGGTGGCCCAGGACCCTCTCAGGGGATCTATAAAGTAAAAAACCAAACAAAAATACCTTTTGGGGGTCCTCAACAAATTTTAAGAGTGTAAAAGGGTCCTGAGACCAAAACATTGAGAATCACTGCTCTAGCTGATTCACACCAGCTTGGAGTGCTTTGCCCTCAGATATCTGCTCGGCTCGTTCCACCTCCTTGAAGACTTTGCTTATACTTCACCCTCCCAGTGAGACCTACCCTGACTACCTCCTCCAAAGCCCAGACTTCTGACTCTCCCTCATCCCGCTCTATATTTTTTTCTTTTTCATGACACTTATTACCTCCCAACGTACTATATAATTGACTTAAATATTATATTGATTGTCTATCTCTACAACTCTAGAGTGCAAGCTTCAAAAGGGTGGAATATTGTCTGTTTTGCTCACTGATATATTCCAAGCACATAGAAGATTGTATGATACGTAGCAGATGTTTGTGAAATAAACGAATAAATGAATGATGACGAGTTGATAAAAATAGATTTCCAAGGCATGTTGAAGTAATAGCTTTACAAAATGAAGCAAGTAATACATACATTCATCAATATTTAACAAACACTTGGGAAAAAATGCTTAAGTGTCTATAAACATCTTAATAACAAATAATAGTAAAAAGTAATGCAACTACAACTTTATCTGGTGACCCCATGGGAGAAAGGTTTTGTACCAGTAATTATATGCTGCATCGTGGAAGGGACAAACACCACTTCGATCACAACTCATTAGCTACGTCTGGCCACATGGCCCCACTCAACCAAAAAAGGGACCAGAAAGTACAATCCTAGCATTTACCTGAAGGTGTAAAGCTGGAAATATTTGATGACTAACACTACCACCTGATGCAGTTGTGTTCAAATCTGGTAGAACAACTTATTAACCAAGTTTTATAAAAGTCCTTGTGAAATTGGTTCAGAATATGTACTTGATTGTAAAAAGTTAGCACTAATCTCATTATAAATAATTTTATTCTTGACATATAGCAGAAAATTGGTTAAGATATGTTACATTCATCATAATGCACTTTATTAATGGTTTTGACTTGGTAGCCTTAATTCATTCCCCGCATCTTTCCTTCTTTCCTTCCTTACTTTCCTTCCTTACTTTCTTCCCTGTTCCTTTTTTTGGCAAATATTTATTTACCCCTTCTATGTACCCCTAAGGATATAAGGTGTTGAGGATGCAACAGTAAATAGACAATATTCTTACCCCCACAAAGCTTATAGTCTACTGGGGAACCCTGACAATAAACAGGTAAGCAGAATTTTTAAAAATCAAACTAATTATAGATTGTAATAAATGTTGTAAAGGAGATAATCAGTAGATAAAGAATAACTGGGATAACATAAAAAGCTTTCTACGGTGATATTTGACTCGAGACCTGTAGACTGTGAAGGAGCCAGTCTTGCAAAAATCCAGAGAAAGAGAATTCTAGACACACAGAACATGTGCAAAAGTCCTGGCATGATTGGGAAACATCAAGGAGACCTGCCTGGCTTCAGCTGTAGGAGGAAGGAAGATAGTGGTAAAAGCTGAAGTTAGAGAAGCAATCAGAGACCAGACCACACGGGGCTTTGTTGATGAAGGCAGTGGATTTAGACTTTTATTCTAGGAGCAATAGAAAGTCATCAATAGTTTAAAGCAGGGGATCAACAAGATTTATTGCATGTTTTTAAAGGACCACACTGGCCTCTGGTTGAAAAATAGAATGGAAGAAGGGCAAGATGTTGAAACAGAAATCCAGTTGGTTTTGACTAAGTTTAGATAATGGAGATGAAGAGAATCTTTTCAACATATATATGAGATTCAACATATATAAGAGAGTCAACCAGAGTTCTTGCTGGATTATGCATAGAGATAAAAGAAAAAAGACCCCAAGACGGAGGAAATTGGCTGAACAGTGAGGCCACTTATTGAAATGGAAAAGACAGGATAGAAATAAATTGGGATTGTGGATAACCAAGAGTTCATTATTTAACATATTACATTTGATATGCTTCTTAAATATCATTAAGAGATGCCATGAATTCTGGAAATTTTAAGTTAACATTAGCTTAACATTTATTAAGCACTTGATTTGATAAGGCACTGCGCTCGTTATTTTATATGTGTAGCAGGGTTGAAAATGTAAGTCATACTAAGATTCATATATATGCATAAAATATAATTTTATTATTTTGTTTACAACTACTCTGGTCTTCAGCTTGAACTCCCTAGATTTGAGTAAGAGAAAAAATTAAATGTCTAATTCTGTTTACATGTAATCCAGTCCAACATTTAAAAAATTATAATGTTCCTTTCTCTAGAATAAAAATGTCTCTCATGTCTCCTCCATTCTTCTACCTCTCTTCCTAAGGATGCTGTCCTAAGGAGGGGGTGGTGACCGAGGGGAGCTTATTCAGCCACATGGCAATAGGACCAATAGGAAAGAGTCAGAGGTCCTGAGTGTAATGTCTTCTGCCTCTTCAGGTTTCTAGTGCATTATTCTTCATCTGCCTGGATGCTACTTACCCTAATTGTATTTAAGGGTGAAGTTGAAGGCTACCATAACTGTGATTCAGTTTTTCTAGCCTCAGTCATGGTCTGATAATGATCTCTGGCTGTCTAAGCTCCGTATAAACTCCCACTGGTCCAGCTAACTGCTACAGGTCTGGCTATGCCTCCTCTTTGGTCCAAGTCTCTTCTGAACGCGATACCATTCACTAGGCCTCTTGTTCTGCTATGGTGACTCCCCGTGACAAGCTCTCCAGCTTGATGTTCAGTTACTTGGGGGTCATGTCATTCTATACCACATAGGATCAAAGGCAGCCCAGGAAAGCTAGACCCCCAGGCTTTCCTCCACCTGACCACAGTTTATTTTAATGTGACTGTGCTCCAAATTGGAATATGGCAGCCAGCATGTTTGTTTCCTTACAGAACTCAAATCTTGAGTAGGAGGAGGAAAGAGTCCCTCTCTGCTCTTGGTGTACTCTCACCTAATTAAAGAATGCCCAGCTCTAGACCAGAGCTATAACACAGAGAGGGAAAAATGCACAGAGGCTATCACCTTGCTGGACAATCCAAATTTAAATGTCAGAAGCAGAATTTTAATTTATTATACTTGCATTCCTCATATAACAAATTTTAAATTCGTCTTACACAGAAAGAAGCCTCCTTAAGACTCATGTAAAAGTCATGAGCTCACAAAGGCAAAAAAAGAAAATTATGTTATTAATTTTCAGAATATTGCTCAAAATATATTTATCTGATTTAATCAATCATCACATCAAACTTGTCCAATAAGTGCTATTTCTACTCCCATTTTAGAGATGAGGCAACTGATGCTGATGAAGGTTATGAAATACAGATTACAAAATTATACTGCTGGGATTCCAACCACTTCTGTCTATAAAGCTTATGCTAAAATGCCATTTCTTGACATTTTTATAGTTAATCCCTGTAAATTGAGGAAAATATGAGAAGGATTAAAAACAATACTTAATACAGATATTTGTGGATGATCTACACCCTAACAAAAGTTCCAAAGACAAATAATCTGAAGCAGAATCTGATAGTGTATTCATTAAGCATGGTGTAAGAGAGCAGCACAACCTTGCAGAGAGAGAGCTGGCATTATTCTGGGCATGTGCTCAAGGGTTAAAACCAACTCTAAAATCTCAGTAGCTTAACACCACAGACATTTATTTTTTGTTCACATTACATCTCCCCCATGAGTTGACATGCTCCATGTGGTCACTCAGAGATCCAGGCATATGGAGCTGCCACCATCTTTACATCTGCACCGTCCTAAGCATGCAGCTTCCTAGGGTATTCTGTTAGGGGAAAAGAGAAACTTCAGAAATTTGCATGGGCTTTTCCCTACCTCAGTCTGGAAATCACCTACAAATCTATTAATGTTTCATTGGTCAGAACTTCTTCTATGAACCCATCTAATTGCAAGGATGCCAGGAAATGTAGGGAAGCAAATGGAATGTTTGATCTGTTCCTGCAATAGCCCCATAAACATAATTCACACACCCAGCCACCTGCCGCCTCCTAATTTCAGCTTTTTCCAAGGTTGCTTTTAGGTTCAGGATAAATATAATTACCTTTTCTTAAAGATGGCTTTACATTTTGTGCTTGGAAAAGAATATTGTAAGATCTTTATAAATCCTTATTAAAGACTAAGTTATGGTTCTAAGACCATTGTAGGTTTTTTGTTTCTTTGGGTTTTTTTTTTTTTTAACAAAGCAGTGTTTGTGGTATAAGGGAACACACCTACTCTTGCACCTGTTAAGAATAAAGCACCAAGCAAGTAGAAGGGTGGAGGCTGTGATGATTGTACAATTTCTATTAAAGCTTGCCTGTAATCACTGGGCCTTACTTCTAGAGTGACTTAAAAGTTAATATGAATGTGCTGCAACTAGCTCTTCAACTACTATTGACAGGTCTCCAATTACAAAATGCCTACTGTATTACAAAGTCTTGAATAACAGGAGCTTATGTATTTGAATATTAACATTGGGAACTTATAATTTACTGTAAGAATTTCTTTCATAGGCCAATATCTTTAGGAAATGTAAGGAAGTATCGCCATCTGGTGGGTAAGACTGAAAGGAAAATTTGGGCAATTGCTTATTGAGAAATGTGTAATTGCCTGGCACTTTTTAAAAAATTATTGTTTTTACTGTAGGTATAATTAAGTTTCCAAATAAAAGCTTTCTGAGAACTTTAGAATTGAGACCTGAGGAAAAAAATCCCCTTCTCAGAAAACAGGGATAAATAGAAGATGTATGACTTTTCAAATTACCATTTGTGATTGATAGCTACTCATGAATCAAAAGCAGGTGAATTAAAGCAGGCTCTGGTAATGATGAGAAGGTTACGTACAATCTGAGACTAGTACCATGCAAGAGCCAAGTGTCTTGGTAATTTTAGAAAGTTTACATATGGTAGGCCAGGGCCCTTAGTGTGGGCCTCCGATTCACTGAGTTCTTGGTAAAGGGTCAGCAGGGGCCCTTCATACCTATTTGTTGGCCAGTATCAGAAATTAATGGCACAATTTTTTACAGAGGGAAGAAAAAGAAATGTTTTTGGCTTTTCAGCTTTCAAGTGTCTGTACTCCATTTACTTAGCTGGCATTTTTCTTAGAACTTTAACATTGTTTCCTTGAGAAATTAAGTATGGAGTTTCATTAGGTCATTTTTGAAAGGTTAGCTTAGTTAAACAGAGTAGCACTGAAATGGGCCTGTTCTGGAATCTTATCCTGATGCTTTACCCCAGCTTTTTCTGTGATTTTTAGTAGCAACATGAGAATGGAAGACCTTTTCTACAGGAAGGGAAGGGTAGAAGAAGCAAATAGATGCTGGAAGCCCCCATAACATGATACCCATCCATTTATCATCAAGCCTCAGTAAGCCAGGATTTTTTTTGCCTTTTAACCTTAAAGGCCCTTTTTACCTGACTTTGCCTCATATTAATACCAAAACCATATGTATTTTATAGTATCCTAGTACATACGTGAAAAAGTTTATTCAGCAGGGTTCTGTGGTCAAGAAAGATGGCATAGCCCAGGGGTTGAGATCCCAGGCTCTTGAACCACACTCCCTGACTTTTTTTTTTTTTTTTTTTTGAGATCCTATTACCACTTTAGCTATCACCCTTCCTAGCCCCGTGTCCTAGCCTCTCACCTTAAGCAACCACTAGTCTAGTTTCTGTCTCTATAAATTTGCCTATTGGGACATTTCATACTAATGGAATCATCCAACATGTGGTATTTTGTGACTGGTTTCTCTTGTTTGCAAGGTTCTTCTGTTTTTCTATGCCGTATTATGTATCAACACTTCATTCTTTCCCATAAGTGAGTAATATTCCATCATATGTGTATACTACATTTTGTTTATCCATTCACCCATTAATGAACGTTTGGGTTATTTCTACCTTTGGCTATTCCGAATAATGCTGCTATGGACATTAGTATACAAGGTATTATTGCCTGTGGACGTATGTTTTCATTTCTCTTCAGTATATACCTAGGAGTGGATATACTAGGTCATATGGTAACTCTATGTTTAACAAGACTAACTGATGTTTAACACTGGTCCTGTTGTTGCTTGTTCTATGTTCTTGGGGAACAGTATCTCATACGACTGTTTCAAAGTTTAAATAAGTTACTGTTGGAAAGGCTCACCGTGTACTCATAAACAGCATATAAGTGTTTGTTTTTAGTCAATTTCAGTATCCTCTATTTTAACAATTTTGTGAGAATCCTTAAACCAGAGTGACAAAAGGAATCGTCTCAGGATTGTTCAGGTCTGGACAACTCTTCCTATTCTGTCCTAGCTCCACTAATCATTTTCTGTTTTTCCATCATGTCAAACCCCTCACTGTTTTATGTTTGAATTGGTGCTTCTTGCCTTCAGTGCCTTATAGAGATTCACAAATAGTTCTTATTCTTTGGAATGACAAAAGCTCAAATTTCACCTAAATACAAGCTTTGTGGAGGCTCAGTCTCCCTGCAATATGGTTTGCAAACAGTTGGCTTCTTGCTTTAGAATAAACCCTGGGGGAAGGTGTTATTTATTTGCTTGGCCCTATCCTCTTGACCCAGTATCCTATCCTATTTGTCTGTCATGTGACATTCAAGGAGGCTGTTTTATTCCTCTCCATTTTTGGTAAGAATTTCTTTCTTATTGGGTCCAAGCTGTCTGAATCCCACCATGATGCAGCACCAGGCCTCTTCCTACTAAACCTTCCACTAGTAGCATGTCTGATTAACCCAGTCATACGTTGATAGTAAGCTCCCAAGTCTTGAGATGCTGTATGTGACATCATGACCCAGACGAGTTCGGGTCTCAGATTTTATCACTATAAAAACAGTAAGCTTCACACAAAGACAAAATACATTTACAGTCAGCTATTTAGCACATACCTCAAATTGTTTTTAAGCAAAGAAGACAAAAGGGAACTATATTTACTGAAAGCTTACTGGGTGGCAGGCACTACTTGCTTTAAGAAATATTTTGGATCAGGTCAAGTTTGTAGCATGGCATGAGGACCTCTGTATGTCCTGGATAACACAACTTCCTGTTACAGAATATTCCAGGAGCTTCTTGACCGTATGGAATGTTCCAAAACACCAAAACAGATACCAAGACACACACCTTGTTTTGCATGGTCCTAGAATATCCGTAGAAGAGAACTCAAACCTCATTCACATGTTCAGGCATCACAAACCATTCTAGGGGGCTGGGGCCCCCTGAAGGAGGCTGGTCTGGAGAAAGGGACCTCAGAGCCAATGAGAGAAGATCTGGAAGAGCAGGCCTGAGCTGGAAGCTTGCCCGAGTGTCAGAGGGAACAGTGGAACGTGGTAGCAGGAACCTGTGCTTGACCTTTCCTGATATTGCTCCTTTATGGATGGAGAAGGCTTGGAGGCCAGCTGCAGATCTGTTTCTAGGGGCCTCACTGTACTTCTAAAGGAGTTTTCCTACTGGCCAGAAAGAAAGAAAAGCAAGAGATGAGCAGTCTAGGGGTAAGATGAGACATGAGAAAAAAGGGACTGTGGGCAAACCTCACCCACACGACCTCCTAGATAGAATAAATTAATGAAGGGGCTTCTACCAAAGGACTGAATTCCCTTCTCTTCAAGAAGTTGTAGGCTCAATGCCTTGTGGTTTGAGATATTATTATATATGTGAAATATTGATATGTTCTAGAAGGAAAAGCTGAAGGATAGATGGATTATGTGCATTTAACCTTCGCAATTAATTTCACAGAGGAAGAACTGAGGATCAGTGACGTATTTACCTAAGCGCACATACAGAATAAGAAGCAGAGCCAAGAATCAAAACCAGAACTCAATCTCCACCTATTAGTGCCAAAAATAGGTGCAACAAGCAACAATAACTCAGAGGAGGTGCTCGAGTCCTAGGGTGAGTGGTTTGAGACCCAGGGGAGTGGTTGAGCATGTTCAGTAGAAAGGATTTTATCCTTGAATGACCTTCCATTGGGGTGCTAGAGAGCACCGAATATATTCTAAGCAATTTTCAGTGCATAGGTTGGAATTTGACCAATGAGCATGCTCCAAAGATACCTGTTACATAACTGGGAACCACCTCCTTAGTTGAATATTCATAGGTAACATGAATATGTATAGAATATCCAACTATAAAGGTAGAATCCAGGAAGAAGGCGGGGCTGCCACTCTCTGGAGTCAGCCCTTATTCACCAGTGAAGTGTGTATATCTTAACTTTTTGTGTTATACCTACCTTTAGCCTGCTGGTGCTCACTCTCTCAAGCCAGCCTGCACTGTGTTTGCAAAGTGTGTATTTGTTACTTTGTATTAAACTTGCTGTACCTGCCACTCACTCTCAGAAGGCAGTCTGTACTTTCCCTGTGAAGTGTGTATTTCTTATTCTTTACAAATTAAGCCTGTTTTCACTTTCTACTCTGACTCTGATCTTGAATTCTTTTGTGTGGAGGAGTCAAGAGCCTGGTAGAGGACGGGGTGGGTCAGGGGGGGAGGGAGGCGGGAGGGAGGTTTTGGTGATGGGGAGCAATAATCAGCCACAATGTATATCGACAAAATAAAATTTAAAAAAAAAAAAAAAAAAGAGGATGGGGTGGGTTGAGATCGGCTATCTGACTTCCCCAGACCCTCTCCTCTGGTAACACAAGGACCAGGCCCTCCCTCATTTGCCTAGGAACCTCAGGGATTTTGTAAACTCCAATGAAGATAACTCCAGTTAATAACTGGTATTGGGCTGATTATTGACCCCAATACGTTGTGATTTGGTGATGGCTTTATATAGAAAATAAAGAAACACAACATCTCTTTGCATCTGCAGTGTCAAGGAGCTATTTCTACCTTTATACAGACAATAATTCATTTAATTTTTAAAAATTTTATTTGTATTTGTTTTTGTGGGGTACAGAGTGTTGTTTCAATACATGCACATACCACACAATGTTTCACTTAAGGTAGATAGCATAATTCATTTTCTAGTCACATAACACATTACTGAAGTTCTGATATCATTTTGTTTTTACAGATAAAGAAATTAGATCTTAAAATTGAGCAACTTGCTCAAGTTCACACCACTCATAAGCTTTTCTTAATATGAAGAATTTAGGCCTTTCAGACTTACCAAAGTTATGAAAATCACTGCAATAGCTCATCCACATGCCTTGAAAACTAATTCAAGGAGTCTGTCACCACAAACTAGATAAACAAATTGCTACCCAGCATATACAGGATGTATAGCAGAATTCATTCTTTTAAAAAAAAAAGATTAGTATTTGATTATATGTATGACATAATAGGGTTGTTCATAAACCAGCCTGTCTTAGAATTTAGTTGGATAGATAGAACATATATCAGTAAAGGTACCTTGCACTAGGTTTCAAAAGAGTGTTACATATAAGTGCCGTAATAATTTGGGTTGAAACTAGTAGGTGGTGCAATGGAAAGATCACTAGATAACAAGTCAGAAGACATCATTTCTAATTCTAACACCAGCTGTGCCACTTCTTGCTCTTTATTTATTTATTTGTTTGTTTTTAATGATTCAGTAGTGTATTAGTCCATTTTTGTTGCTTATAACAAAATACCTGAGACTGGGTGATTTATAAAGAAAAACTTAATTTATTGCTTACAGTTTCTGAGGCTCGGAAGTCCAAAGTCCATCTGGTGGTGGCGACAGTGACCCAGGGGTCTCACATTGAAAGACAGTGGAAGCAGAGAGAGCAGAGAGAGAGACAGAGACAGACTCTCCTCTTCTTTTAAAGCCCTCAGAACCACGCCCCTGACAACCATTTTTGATCCATTCCCTCTGGCGTGGTCCTACAATCCAGTCACCTCTTCAAGTCTCCACCTTTCAATTACCGTAATAGGATATCCCATCCTCTTAACAGTCACAGTGGGGACTAAGTTTCTAATACTTAAAACTTGGGGGAAACAATTCAAGCTTCAGGGAGTTTTGGGGGTACATCATTCAATCCACTACAATTAGTAATAATAATAACCACTTTCACTCTTTACTGAACATCTCACAGTCTGTATATCATTGAATTTCTCATAACAGCACCAGGGAACTAGGTGTCATTTTTTTTATCCCTGTATTACAGGGGAGGTTCTAGCTCTTCAAACTTCAAGATTCTTAATTTCACTGTGGCTCAGATTTGCCATTTAGAAACTGTTGATAATAATATGCTCCCTTCTTCCCTCACCAGATTTTTAATATTATATGTGCAAAAATGTTTACAGAACATAATAAGCTATGTAAACAAATGAAAACTTTACTGTTTCCCCCATTTTCCTTAGTGCCATGTGTTCAGGATTCATGATAGCTATGATGGTTGATTTTATGTGTCATTTTGACCAAGCTATAGTACCCAGTTGTTTGGTCAAATACCAGTCTGGATGTTGCTGTGAAGATATTTTTCAGATGAGATTAACAATTAAATAAGAAGACTTTGAGTAAAGCAGATTACCCTTCATAATGTGGGTGGGCTTCATCTCACCAGTTGAAGCCCTGAAGAGAAAAGACTGAAGTCTGTCCCCAAAGAAGGAATTCTGCCTCCAGATTGCTTCAGACTCAAGAATGTGATATAAAATCCTGCCAGAATTTCCAGCCCACCCACCAGCCCTCTAAACTTCAGAACCACCAGCCCCCACAATCATGTGATCCAATTCCTTAAAATCTCTCTCTTCCACTCTCTCTCTCTCTCTCCCCCCAACCAATAGGACATATATATGTATATAGGTATATGTATGTATTTGCGTGTATATATATGTATACACACACATATGTACATATAAGGGTACTTCAAAAGGTTCATGGAAAGAACTGAAATATCTTTAAATTCTATTTTTCCATGAATTTTCTGACATACCCTCATATATGTGTGTATAAATATACATGCATGTGTATATACATATATGTGTATGTATATTTATACGTATATATCTCCTATTAGTTCTGTTTCTCTAGAGAATCCTGACTAATGCAATAGCTGTCCTGAACTAAGAACTTCCTTTGACAAAAAAAAAAAAACATAGAAAGCAGTCAAAGGGACTTCAGAAAGTACTATTTTACTCTCAATGTATTACCTATTGATCAATTTTTGAACATTTATAAAGTAGCAAATAATACAGCATATGTTTCATAATGATGCCTTCCATCATTCCAAGGAACTATGTACATTTACTGTACCCAAATAGGAAATATGATGACACAAGACTATTCACTACTGTTTGGGGGCACCTGATTTGTGTTCTGAGTGTGTGTCTTTATACAGGTTGTTCCTTGCAACAGAATACCTTCCCTCCCAGACACATCTTGTCCAAGTGTACTATATCCCATTTTCTAAGGCACAGATCAATTACACCCCTAAGCCAAAATGCCCAGTTTCTGCAGTTGAAATCGGTCATTACCTCTTCTGAACTTTGTGCCTCTTATGCTATTTGTCATTTCACATACTCAAGTATAGTTATTTGTGTGTTTGTGTTGTTCCCACTTCTGGAAATAATCTTCTTGAAAGTAGCATTTATAAACCATAATTTTCATCAGAGCCCACTATAGCTCTTTACTGAATATGTCTTGATAAATATGTGCAAATAAATAAATTTTCATGGATCATTTCAGTCTCCGGAGTTTAAGCTCTTCTCTTTCATTTGTTTTATAACAAGTCCTATAAGTAATTTCTATGAGAGTGACTGTAATCTTCTATGCTTGGTAGTGGTCTGGTGGTGAATATTTATTAGGCAGTGAAAAAATAAAAGTCTGCAAGTTTGGCTATCTAAAGAACATGCTTGAAAATTGGCTTAAAATAAGATTTTAAATGAATTTTATGAATAGAGGTAGTAATATAACACAGGCCTTGAAGTGTGCCGTGGTGACTGCACAGTAACCAAGTTACTTCCTTGTTTTCACATGAAATGTACTTGATATTTATCAGTGACATAAACTAATTGCTAAATATATAACAAGAGCAAAGTAGGAGTATTTGTGTACCCATCAAATATTTCATTTGCAGAGATATTTCTGTGTCCTCAATGAACAGCGTGTACTTTTCCTCTAAATTCAGAACACTTCCCAAACATCACAAATATGTGAATAGACACAGTGGCACAAAGAGATAGAATGACATCTCAGAGGTAAAAAGCAGAGTTTATTTATTTATTTATTTTTTTTTTTTTTTAATTCTTATGAGAAATTTAATCACAAAGAATATGATATTTTATTTTAGAATATGATAGGTAAAGTAGATACATAGTAAGCAAGAATATAGGATATCTGAATAACCCAATTAACAGGTTCAATTATGTTTATGAGTGTATTGCATAGTTTTATATTATATATATTATCTTTATATGATATATATTCTCTTCTTTTCTTATACCCATTGAATGTTTACCAGAACTATCATGTACAAATATCTGTCCACAAAATAATGATTATAAATTCTAAAGAACAGAGATTCTGTGAACCAGATGCTCTGACCATATGCTACTAAAACTAGTAATCCATGACTTTTCATTTCTCTCTTCTCTCCAGCAGACCATCTGAATTTTCCAGGTTGTTATCCAGTTTGGGGTCCCTATGGCTGTCCAAATCTATTTCAGATTCCAGAATTTTAAAATTTCAACATTGCATGTTTGACAACCAATATTCTTTGTACATCTGGGGGAATTTTTATCAAAATGGTATGTGGGAGAACAGAGATTTGTTCTGAGTTCTATTCAACTAGTTTCACATTTTAATGCCTCTAAAAGTTCCTCAGACCAGAATTACTCTACAAGATAAGAATAATAACTTACAATACGCTCAGCTCATTGAGCCGATATTTATCGGTTGATAACATGTACTGTATTGAATGCTGAGGACCTATCCATGAAGAAACAAAGCTCCTATCCTCAAGAAGACAAATGTCTGTTGGGAAGGGGTGGACACACACACCAAACCAACAGGTAAGTCTTCATTGTTGTCTAACGCTATTTTTGGTTTTCCTTGCTTTTTACTCACCATGGGAAAATAAATGATCTCTTTTCCTGTCTTGCACCTGAAAAGGTGAAGTTTGCTCTGTCTTTGTTTTGGAATTGCCCTTCCTCTACGCAACAAACACAAACAACTCTTCAGAAAGAAAGTTAAACTGCTTGGGGTTAAGGGCCATTGAGGAAGATTATACTTCTTCATCTCAGATGGGGAGTGGGTCGAGGTTATTGTTTGGAATTAAAGAGGTGGGTTACAGCACCCCAGAGATGATTTCCTGAGATGAGTAGGTACTTGGGTCTTATTCCCAATCAGAATCCCATTAGGTGGCAGGACCTCTGATGAGAGATGTATATAGGTGGCTGGTGACTCAATCTCTATTGCTGTGGCTTTGCAAGCCTCGAAGAAGTCCCTAGGTCTGAATTGAGCATGGGGGAAGCATACTACCAAAGCAAGAGAGCAGCCTACCTTCAAATAGGCCACATAGGCTTGAGCAATGGGCATGACGAGGCAGCTAACATGAACTCAAGTCAAGAATCCCTTCCTCCCTGATGATATAGGATGAACTATACAATGCCCCTGGGAATCTTGAGCAAGGCTAAGGGTGAGCTCTCTAGTAATTAACATTAGGTGTGCTGGCAGGGAGTCCAGAGCAAGATATACTTTGATGTTTCAAAATAAAAGCAATATGGCTTTAGTTTTGCCCAAGTCTCATGGGCCAAATTCATACCCATTACAGTTAAACTATACATAGATATAGTTATATAGTTATAGTTTGCAAATACTAAAATAGAGAATGTATTATGTGCTAGAGTTGCTCACTAGAGAAAGCAACTACCACATCCTAGATTTAAAAAATTGATCACTTTAGTGTTTCTTGATTGCAACATGTTTTAAAACTGATGTATACTTTTAATATTCCATTTGTTTTGCTTTGATTTTAGAAAAAAAAAGCTGATATCTTAGAATCAAGGAAGTATCAAAACTCCCTATAGAGGAATAAGAAGGAAGGGAAAGTATCATAGAGGAATTAATTTTTTAAATTGACTCAAAAGATGAGTCGTGAATAAAGCGTAGTAAGGACAGCATGTGTGGAGGTGGAATTAAGTGGAAAAATCACAGTGAGTGCAAGAAAATCTGAATATCATTGCAAGGGAATGATCTGGCTCCTCTTTGAACCAAAACTACTAGTTGAGCATTTACATAGAGGGTATGAAAAATTATATTAATAAAAAATTTTACGTGGAAACAAATTTCTTTACTGATTGATTCCTACTGGTCAAAGTATAGGCGATATTCCGAAAAAATGTGACCACTTTGTTGGAAACATATTTAGAAATTAAAAGTTTAAGTGCAAAGATGAATTATGTCCCTGTTAAGCAGTATTATGTCCTATATTTTGGACCTTAGGATTTCAGTTGTTGTAACTGCTTATGTGCGAGAAAGCTCAGAACATATAGGTGATTCTAGCAAGGAAAAAAAAAATTTTTTTTTTACATTTGCCCACTTATTATAAAGGGTATTTACAAAGGATACAGATGAAGAGAAGCACAAGGTGAGGTATGGGGGAAGGGGTGCAGAGCTTTCATGCCCTTCCTCGGCACGCCACCCTCCAGGAGACTTAAAAAGGAGAATTTTGTTTTGTACTTGTATTTTCAGTCAAGGGCTTACTTCTTATGGTAGGAACGGGACTGAAAATTTACATTTTGCCTAGGATAGCAGGGCAGAGCCTGCATTATTTGGTAACATATTTTCGATATAATCAAGAGCTGTGTAGCACTTTCGTAGGTTGGCACCCAGCTGAGGTTGTCCACATGTCCCATGCTTTAATCTAGCTCTGGAGTTCAAGGAACTTCAAGACCAAAGGGGAAATATAGATGTGTTTGTGGGAGGGTTAGGAATTGAAACAGTATAGCGCATTATTGTGAGACAGGAGATGCTCAGTTTCCCTGGGTTTGAGTTTCAGGACACTCCTCCAAGATTCAAACTATTCCCCAAGGTCTCAGGCTCCTCCCTCAGGCCCCTCTCCTAGAGGAGAGTTACTGTTGCTAATTGCACCTATTTCAGCACCAGCATGGGGAAATTGAAACCCAAGGGGCAGATTTATCTCACCCCAGTGGCTGAGCATGCATAGTAAAAAGGTGTTAAATAAAGCCAGTGACTGAGCATGCTCAATAGAGGGGAGTTTAATCCTGTGAATGACCTTCCACTAGGGGCACTGGAAAGCACTGAGTATTTCTAAGTGTTTTTCAGTGAAAATTTTGGAATTTAACCAATGAGCATTCTCTTTTTAAAAGAGACCAGCAGAGCATGTGCAAGACTATACTACATAACTAGAAACCATTCATTTAGTTAGAATATTCATTAGATAGCATGAGTATGTGAAGCTATAGAAGCTGAATCCTGGTAGAGGGTGGGTCTGTTGCTCACTCTCTCTAGAGCCAGCCTGCACTTGGTTTGTGAATGTGTATTTTTTATTTTTATATTAAACTTGGTGTGGGCCCTGCTCAGTCTCTGGAGCTAGGCTGCACTTTCTCTGTGAAATCTGTATCTCTTATTTGTTACGTTAAACCTGTTCTCACTTTCTATTGTGACTCTGCTCTTGAATTCTTTTCTGTGGCGGAGTCAAGAACCTGGTAAGAGCATGGGGTGGGTTGAGGCCAGCTATCAGGCCTCTCCAGACCCTCTCCTCCAGTATCAATTGTATTAATGAATTACCTTGGCATACACAATCTCTTTTGATCCTCACATCATTATGATAAGGGTATTATCACCCCAATTTTAAAGATAGTCAAACTGTGACCAAGGAAGTTAATCAAATAGTATATAAGCAGAAAATTGAATGTAGGTCCTCTGAATCTCAAATTATGTATTGCCAGCTACCCTACATAACAGGCACTGTGGCTATCTGATCAAAGCACAAGATTTTTTTGTTTGTTCAAATAAATCAATATATTTAATTTTTCAGTATTGTTTATGGCACAGGTATTAAAGTAAATGAAAGAATGAAAGTAAATGATCCCACTACTTTAGAGTAGAAAAACACTGCTTCTCTCTTTGTTACGCTTGGTGTAAGGAGCCCCAATACAATTAACAGGCTTCTAGTTGCTAATGTTGGAGGCCACGGCTCAGTATCTGACTTATTCTAAGATGTGTACAGTAGCAAGACAGACAACTGCATAATACAACCCTGTAACTCCAGAGCTCTTCCCACATCCTGGAAGGCTCCTTATTTTCAAAGAAGTTGCTAGCCATCACAAAAACTGGCAAATTCAAATCAAAGCAGATGTCGTTTGTAAAACTCGTTATATAGCTAAGGTAAGCAAATTTATTTGTTGCAAAATACACCCCGTGAAAGTCCTTTGGGATAAACATTACTAAATAAAGTTGCTGAAACACTGTGAGTTTTTAACCACAAAGTAATTCCATAGTAATCAGTTTTGAATGCTGACAGACTTAATTTCTTCTTGGCTTCCTATTTCTGACCTCTCTAATTCTCTTGTTTAGCAACAGTAAGAATATTCCAAAATAATTTTTTCCAAGGGCTCTCCATCAGCAGCTGTGAAACCTCTAAACTTCCGTTTTTCTTTGGCTAGTCATTAAGAAGGTCAGTGTGGGGTTTATGTCACATTTTCTAGTTGAATTAAGCAGCTTCTCAAGTGGTGAAAAATGTAAGGTTCTAGATTATCAACATGCCAAGAGTTTTAAAAACCATTTTTGATATTATGATTTAATACACAAAAAGTCTGTGCCAAATTTCAAATATGTAGGCTAGACATAGATTGAACTTATTTACCAGATATTTTAATAAATAGATTGAAATTTATTAAAAAGTTAAAAGAGTTTGAAAAAAATCAAAAGTGGACATAATTTAAAATGCCAGGAAAATTATTTATCATACACACAGAAAACTAAAGTAAAGGACTTCCAAACCACAGAATTAAACTCCCTTTTACAAATATACCCTGTTGCCATTACATGGACACGCACACACGCGCGCACACACACAAACACACATGCATAAACAGAGGCCAGGTATTTTCTGTAGGAAGTTTTTGCTAAAACAATAAGATTAGATTATAAACACAGTTTATGACTATTATTTAATTGAAAAGGAGAGACCAAAAGCTATTGTGTTATTGTGTGTGGTGGTGATTCAGCATACTTCATTCCTTTGCTGGAGATTTAACATGCCTATGAAAGTTTATCTTCAGTCTCTTGAAGAGTAGGCTGTCCAGCACTGAAGGGGATTCCCCCATATCATAAAGTCAGAGTAGTTAAAGTCATAGGTCCTTTTCTCAATCTATTTAAATAGTATTTGAAGAGCCTTTATATTTGGTTCCCAATTATCTTTTAAAACTTGTGTTTCAGGCTGGCCAGTTAGTTTAGTTGGTTAGAGCACAGCCTTGTCAAGGGTTCAGATCCCCATACCAGCCCGCTGGGGAAAAAAAGAAAAGAAAGAAAGGAAGACAGAGAGAGAGAGAGAGAGGGAGGGAGGGAGAGAGGGAGGGTAGGAAGGAGGGAAGGAGAGAAAGAAAGAAAAGAAAAGAAAATTAAACATGTGTTTGACCCCCAACACCCTAACCTATCCACAGCAACATGGACCATGGACTTTTCTGGTGTTGCTTCTTTGTACAAACAATTCTCTTGCTCTGGAAATGCTCATAGCTCTTTGGTGTCTGCCAACATTTCAATTTTCTTCAAGGCACTACTCACAAAGCACCTCATCAGTGAAATCCTTTTCAATGACCCTGGGGAGAATTGAACAGTCCCTTCTCCATGTTTTAAACACACTTTTTAAAATACCTGTGTTAGACCACTTAACACAATCATGTGTGCTTACCCCTAGATTAATTCCACTCACATTTATAGAATGTCAGGAACATGACAAGAAGTAGAAGTGAAGTTATAAAAACCAACCAATCAACGGTAAACAGGAAAGAAGTCTCTGTGTAGAGGAGGCAAACCAATCCACATATTTATGTGCAACTGGAGGATAAGGGATCATGTCTGATTTATCTTTGCATTATCAGTATTAGCCCAGGGATTGATGTATAGGAGGCATAGAATGAATATTTGCTGAAATAAACTGAATTGAATCAAAATTTCAGAGCTGACACAGATTTTCTAATCGTGAATGAAAGAAAAGAGATATGTGTTTATGTCACTGCTACATTCTAGAAAAAGTCAAAAAGACTTATTATGCAAGGATTATATATTTATTTACATAATAATAAAAAATTGTAACTCCTCCTATGGTATAAACGTGTTAATCAAAAACCTGGCCTTGAAAAGTTCTGAAAGTGGTTAAACTATTTTTAACTATGTTCTGTGGGATGTTAACATGTATCAGAGGAAAAAGGGAGTTCCATGATGAAATGAATGTAGGAAGCATTGAGTTAAACTAAGCTAAGATGCTAGTATGTGTTATAAATTTCTAAGATGGGAAGGGGGTAGGACTCAAATCCCAAACTTATTTGATACAAGGAATCCTTTCATCAATGAAGATCTTATGAAGGTGATCATGTAATTCATTGACCAAACTGAGACACTTGAGAGTGAAAAGAAGAGCTAGTTCATAATTTATGCCAGAGCAGCAGGTGTAAGCTGGGACTGTGCCATGCAAGCCAAGAAGTATGGTCACACTACTCTTATGGGATTTGATTTCTTTGAAATACACTTTGGAGAAAAAAAAACCTGGATTAATATGGTCAAAAGATAAAACTATTTTATGTCAACACACATTCAATATTAGTATTTGTGTTGATAATAACAACACCAAGAAGATCACAAGATCATTAAATATAATGATATATTTTTATTGTTATAGCTCAAAAATCCTCATGATTTTTATAGCTCTTTTCCTGAAACTGTATAATTTGAATGATAGGGTTATTTTATTAGGAAAGAATAATACATGGGAGAATTCCTCACTTAGCAGTTAGGAAGATGATTGAAGGATACTGGCTTCTGGCCTGAAAGCCACCCCACCAAAAGTGCTAGGACTGTGTAGATCAACAATCTCTTTTACATTGAAATAATTTCAACTATGGGAAGTTTCAACTATGCAGCAGCATGTCAGGCTTTGATGCAAGAGCAAAAAGTCTTCATAAGGAAATCACCATTTATGAAGTAATCCAAGTTCTAGACTAGCACTATCCACAGAAACATAATGTGAGCCACAGTGTAATGTGATATGTATTATCTTTAAAAAAATTTTAAATAAAAAGTGGAATTAATTTTAATAGTATTTTAACTCAATATATTCATGGTATTGTTTCAACATGCAATGCAATCAATATAAAAATTAATGAGATATTTTACTTTCCTGTTTCATACTAAATCTTTGAAGTCTGATGTGTGTTTTACACATATAGCCCATCACAATTCAGAGTAGCACATTTCAAGTACACATGCAGCTAGTGGCTACCATATTAAAAGAGAGAGTTCTAGAACTATTCTTAGATATTTTGTATTTGGCTGTCAAGGTGGTTTCATATATTCTTTGTTGAGGATTCCAAGTAAGTTACCGTACTTACTGAAGAAAAATAAATAATGAAAATAATAGTTGCTGGCATTTCTTATTTTCTTATGTGCCAGCCACTGTATCAAAGTGTTTTATATGCATTATATGATGTAATTCTCACACCTATGAGATCCTTACTATTTTTATCCCTGTTTTATAAAATAGGAAACTAAGGCTGAAAAAAGATTAAATAACTTTCCCACGGCAGTTAGCTGGTATGATAGAGCAATGCAGGGCAGTGAATAAAAGCAAGGATGGTGATCTGGAATACTCGCTTCAAATTCCTGATAAAGTCTTTAACAAATACAATTTGGGACAGCTTATTTACTGAGCAGAAGTAACTTATAGTGGTGTTGTAAGGATTCAATGAATAAACTAATGTAAGCATTTAGCATAAACCCTGTCACATATCAAGCTCGATAAATATTGGCTTTGGTAGCATTTAAATTATTGTTAATGTTATTTTAAGTATTTATAAAGTAGCAGAACTAGAAATTAAACTCAAGTCTATTTGAATTTTAGTACCAACACTCTCAATGAAAATTTGCATCCAAGCAACATATACTGTATCACAGCTAATTCCAAAAAATGCAGTAGTACTTGTCATTGCACGAGTTTTTGATGTATATTCAATGTGTTTTTTACTTTGCAAACTTCCCTAAGATGTTTCAAAAGGCCAAAGAAAGATAATGAGCACTCATGTTTTAAAAACCAGCCAACGTGAATCAGTTTGAACTCTTTACAGAAAAAGTATTATATAAATCACCAAACTATAATTAACACAAGTTTTAAGCTATTGTGACATTTCAGGCAATTAAGTTTAATTCTCTCCTAAATCCAAACCGTTACAAAGTTTACCTAGAGATTGAAACTATAAAAAACTTTTTATTTTCAAAATGTTCGAGCATACTAAAAATAGAGAATTTTATAATGAATATCCATGAACCAATCATGCAGCCTCACCAACAGCACAATTTGATTTCATCTATATTTTCACTACCACCACCACAACCATTATCTCCATTATATTATTTTAAAGCAAATTGCAGACATCATATTACTTTACCTCTAAATATTACATTATGTATCCCTAAAAGATAAAGATGTTCTATGGAAATTCTCAGGTGTATGCTGAAGATGCTTTGGTCCACAGAGCAGACTTAATCTGAAAATATCAGTTTCAATTCCTTCTCATTGTCAAAGTCACAAGAATTTTCCAGGTTGTAGCACCATCAGCATTTCATTTGGTCTTGGACAATGGTTCTCAAACTGTTTCTTTTCAAGACTCCTTTATATTCTCAAATTCATTGAGGACCTCATAGAACTTTGGTTTATGTTGGTTATATCTAGTGATGTTTACCATACTAGAAATCAATACTGAGAAATTATTAAAATATTTATTAACTCATTTTAATAACAATAAAGTTTAGTTGAAAAGTGGAATCTGGAACCTTGTGTAAACCTGTTAACACATTAATATGGATAACATACTTGATGTAAATATCTTTATTTTTCCAAACAAACAAAAAAACTAGTTAGAAGAGTGGTATTGTTTTATATTTTTGTAAATCTCTTGAATGTCTGCTTAATATAATTCATTTGAATTCTCTTATCTACTTCTGCACTTAAACTGTTGAAATATATTGTTTTGGTTAAAGAATATGAAGAAGTATAATTAATTCAGGTAAGAATCATCAATATAGGCTAAAAATACAGGTGAAAGTTTGAAGAGGAATAGGATATTTAGATTGTCAGAGTATCTCCCTACTGATTATGAATTGCAAAGGAAAAAATCGTAATTTTCCTGTAGAGAAACCTAGTGGACACTAGCTCAATGAAGCTCACATCACCAAAATGGCAAACTGACATCATGTGCTCCTGATGGGGTGCCTGAGATCACAGCATCACTTATGTTGTACTCGTGTCAAAAAATTCATAACCTGTATTTCATCACTAGGAAACCCCCATCAAAAGACATTGTACAAAACAATTGGTCCAGACTCTTGAAAATATCACTGTAATAAAAGACAAAAGACAAAAAAAAAAAAAAAAAAAAAAAAAAAGCTGGGAACTATTCTAAATTAAAAGAAATTAAAAATGACATGGCAATTAAACACAATACATACTTTCGAGTTGAACCCTGGACAACTGGCAAAATTTAAATATGCATTGTATAGTAGATAATTGTGTTGGATTAGTGTTCACCATCATGAATTTGAGCATTGTATCATGATTTTATAAGAGAATATCTCTATTCTTAGGAAATACTCATTGATGTATTTTGGGGTAAAGAAGTATAATGTCTGCTGCTATCTCTTAAATGATGTATGAAAAAAATGTATAATATGAATAGATGATAGATAAGTAGACAGAAAGATAAATAGATATGGAATGATAAAGCTAACATGGCAAAAAAAAAAATGCCAATTGATTTATCTGCTTTATCTGCTTGAAGGGTATGTAGGAGCTTCTTGTGCTGTTCTTATAAGTCTTCTGTAGGAAAATTACTTCAAAATAAGTAGTTAAAAATAAAAATAATAATTTGGAATCTTAAGAATTTAGCTAATATTTCTCCCAATTATTTTGAATCAACAAAGGCTTATAGAAATAAACTTTAATGAAGAAATTTACCCTGAGGCCTTTCTTAAATTTCCTATTTTAGAAATATAAAACCAAAAGATGGAAAAATGAGCTCATAATGGAATTAAAATAATTATGCATTCATTAGCACATTTTCTGAACTGAATACTTTTTATAACAATATAAAGCTCTGTTTGTAATCGAAGTGCACTTATCTAGGACACAATCTAAAAGTGGCTCACAGTTTTATGGAAGTATACAGTCTTTTTTTAATTAATTCAAATCAACAAGTATATAGTGAAATCTATCAAGTGCTAACAGTGCTTTAAGCAGCTGGAAAAATGAAAAATAGAAACAGAATCTATCCTCAAGGAGTTTGTAATTTTATTAAGCTAGAAATGTTTGCATGCGTGAATTAAAAAGTAAAATAAGTGGCATATGAGTTAGTGCCCAAATGTTAAGTATCAGTCAACCCTGTCCAATGCAAGTATAATGTAAACCATATGTATAATTTTTAATTTTCTGGTAAGCACATTTTTAAAAACTTTTTTTAAAGAAGTTAATTTTAGCAATGTGTTTTATTTACCCAATATATCCAAAATATTATCATTTCAACATATAATCAATGTCAAAATTATTAATGTTTTACATCCCTTTTTCATTCTAAGTCTCAGAAATTCAGTGTTTATTTTTTATACTCATTGCATATCTCTATTCAGATCAGGCACATTTCAAGTATTCAACAGGCACATATGGCCAGTAGCTACCATTCTACACAGAGCAAGTATGAATAATGGTGGGAGAATTTCTCCCATTAATATGTCACAATGGCAGTATATGACTTAGAAATGGTCTCATTATCCTGGGGATACAAATGACGTTTTGTTAATAGTAATTACTCAAATTTGATGAGCTTGTTATTCTTTTATGTATTTCACAAGATAGTGGTCTGTTGAAAAATTCCCCTTAACCATGATTATTTTTTCCGTCTCCAGGGGTGTATTGCCTGGGTTCACAACTGATTCTTTCACCAAAATCAGTTGAGGAGGAATGCATTATCACTACCACAAGCTACATCTCCCTGAGCACCCCAAATTTGCAGTTTAAGGGTTAGAAAAAGCATCACATTCCATTCACAACTCACTGTGCCTGTGCTGCAATGTGTTCTGCCCAAAACGCAGAAAATGTTGCTCTCCCAAACCTTGTCTTTGCTCATGAAAAGAATGCCTTCAGCTTCCACCCAAATCACCTCTCCCCAGGGGCTCTTATTTAACAAAAGTTCAGGGAAAGACAACTCTTGCCCTCCATCACATTTGTTTCTAGCTCCCAGGCTGCCATACATAAAACTTCCTCAGACTTCCTGCAGCCTGGAACAAAAGTCCTCATGCCAAACATCCCATAAAAATAAGGCTCTTCTTAGGCTTGTCTTACAGTTTCTAGAAGAAGTCCAGTCATGCCTGAGTCCTGGTAGTAGGCCCAGTCCAATTTGAAGCTGAGATTTCTGCCATGTAAAGATTTACATGCACATTAAGATAACGTGGATGCAGAGACATACAGAAATATATCTTATTTTATGTAGTATTTTCTTGAAATTTTATATAAACTGATAATGTGTAAATTCATTTCTATTTAAAATGGAATATAGAATGGTAAGTGTTGGATGTACCTAGGAGAATCTCTTCTAATCCAATTCCTCTTATTTTCCAGATGAGTAAAGTGGCCTGACCAGATGAGCTTGCAAACTTGAGAGGCATGTAGTCTCCTCTGTTACCCATATAGCTGCAGATCTTCCAACTTATGTTTTAGGGGAGTTTCTGTTATACCAGTTGCCTAGGAAAGTTTGCTATTTTAAAGATTCATATGGAGAATGATCAAAAGGTGAGTAGGCTCTTTGGGAGTTATTAAATGAGAAGAAAAAAGAAAAAGAGAAAACAAAATCCAGAGAATAGAATCAAGAATGCTAAATCTAGGTCCCTACTACATTGGCTGCACTCAGACATTTTGTATATGGCACAAAGAAGAGTTACTCTACTGTATTTTTTGTCTTATTATAGATGTGGTTGAGGACTAACAACAAAGTCATTGGTTATTTTCTATTTATAGTTCTTGTGTGGAATATAAAACATGGACTCTGATGGCATTTTTAAGAAGATTTATAAGTATTTTCTTAAAATATTTGTTGAGTTGTTCTCTTGTTCAATTGTTCACTCATTTGTGTGCTTATTTAGTGCCTACAATGTAGCAAGCACTAGGCTGGGCTCCAGCTATACAGAATGGAAAAGACATTTTCCCTGCTATCTAGTTTCTCATGGAGGGGCATAAAAACAAGGAGAGGTAGTCTCAGGTAAAGGTGCACATAGAAGAGATACCTAAACCAGAGAGCTTCCCGGAAGAGTGATACCTAAGCAGAGACATTAAGTATGAGTCGGAATTAGCTAGGAAAAGTGTGGTAAAGAAGATGCGAAATAGAGAATGTCAAAATGAAGAGTCAGAATGGTAAGAGCCTCAGAAGACTCAGAGGTTAGAGAACACATGTTCAAGGAACTGAAGAGTTTCAGGGAGGAAGTGCCAGGAGATGAGACAGGTAAAATATATGTGAGCCAGATCAGGAAAAGCCTAGAAGAATGTTAATGATCTGGACTTCACTGTGAGGGGAATGGAAAATACTGAAGTCTTTTTGAGTACCTTGGACAAAATCTGATTTGCATTTCAGTAAGATCCTATGACTGTAGTGTTAAATATGAATCAGTGGAGGAAGAGAGAACCATTAATATCAGTTGCAGTTACCCACATGATAAAAAATAGGCATCTGAAGTAGGATGGTGGTAGTGAAGACTGGTAAAAGCATAAAGGGACAGATTCTGCAGGAAGAAGGGGCAGAATTGACAGGATTTGGTGACTGATTAAAGGTCAAGGCAGAAGAAAATATCACACTGAGTGAGCAAAGCACAGGGGCAAGAATTGGGCATGTGAGACAACATCTCATCCACCCTTGATGCCCCAGTGCCTAGCGGACTGCCAAGATGACAGAATGTGAAAGAAATATTTGATCAATGGTTGGATAAATATGGATTTATTGAATGACTGGCCAAATAATTTCATTAATTAAAAAGCAGAGAACTTGAGGGGAGAGGTTAAAACAAAGAATGAACATTGCTAAAAAAAAAAAGAGGAAAGCTCAATTTGAACAATTAAAAAATTTCCATCTAGGTTGAGCTTCCTTTGAGTTCTGACTCACGAGTGGAAGGGATTAAAGTCAAGCAAATAGTAAAGGTTTGACTCAAACAATGAATTGGTTGCTGTAAAGAAAATGTACACAAACACACCTGTGCGTGCGCACACACACACCCCAAGGTAAAACTGAATTGTTAAAAAATAATACCATGTTAGAAATGCACATTAAGTGCTATGAGTTGAATGTGCCCCCTAAAATCTCATGTGTTGGAAACTTGACTCCCACTGTAACAGTGTTAAGAAAGTGGGAAATCCAATTATGGTATTGAAATGTGGGGCCTTTGGGAGGTGATTGTTTCATGAAGACTATGCACTCATGAATGGATTAAAATGGATTAATCACTCCATTGGATAAATCTATTCATGGAGTAATGGGTTGATGATTTAAACCCATCACTCCATTGGATTAATCCATTCATGGAGAGATAGATTGATAGTTTAACAGGTTGTCATGGCTAGTGACTGGTTACTTTATAAGAAGAGCACATGAAAACTCTCCTGCCATTCTCGCCATGTGATGTCCTGTGTTGCCACAGGGCTCTTTAGGGAGGCCCCACCAGGAAGTCTCTCACAAAATTCATCCCCAGGACTATGGACTTCCCAGCCTCCAAAATTGTAAGAAATAAATGTCATTTTTTAAAAAATTGCTGTTCCAGGTATTCTGCTATAAGCAATGAAAAACAGACTAATACATTAAGTAAAAACATTCTATGTGATAAAATTTATCCCCAGAGTATATAAGTACACTGTAGTTATTCTTTGTTGAACTAGCATAAAATTGAATTAGTACAAATTAATATGAAACTTATTAATAAACTTATTAATTAAAAACAAATTAATATGAAAAGAGGGAAATAATTAAATAAAATAACAAAGCAAACATTATTCATAAATAGGTAAGTATTACATAACTGAAATAGTATCTAATTATTTTAATATGTAAAACTAGGCTCAAATCTGATAAACAACAGTTTTATTGATTCTTTCCTATATACGTGCACAAACAGAACCTCACATAAGAAAAACACATGGAGCATTTGTTTCATCAACAATAAAAACTTCTTAATTGACCATAACATCTAAAGAAACAAAGAGTGTCTGAAGCAAAATCAGGGAAAAAGACTAAAAACTTCCAGTGGCTTCCATAGGCAAGAATAGACTGAAACCGTCACAAACATATTCTACTGAGGGAATACAGGGTTCCAATAACATGTAAAAAAAAGAAAACCAAAAAAAGACAACCAATGAATCTTAGCAGACAGTGTGTTATCAACAGTTGGTACTATCAGTTCTTTTCACGGGTATGGTCTGGACTGCCATCAAATCCAGTTCTTTAACTGTAACATCAACTATCAGCTTCACCACCCCTTACTTGGCTGACAGGCCACTGCACCCTTTGATCTGTCCACCTCACTGCACTTCCCTCTGACTTGAGGCAGAAAGTACCCAATCAGCTTTTTTTAGGCAGAGGTTGGCTTTAAGCCAATTTTTTTTATCATTCTGTTCCAAGGAGACTCCACTTACCATTGGTTTTATTTACTATTCCACAAGTCACAATTCCTACACTACATAATTCAAATAATTGGACAACTACTTTGTTCCTATTCCTAGTTTCAATCCCAGTTTTTTGCCTAGTTGCTCATTCCCACCACTAAGATGAGGGACAATATATTTTTTTTAAAACTTCAATTTCTGTGTTTAAAATTTTGTACCAGAAACATAATTTTTAATGGTTAGAAGTCCCATTATTTGTGTACCAGCCTCACAGAGTATCACATGTCTCAGGTACCCATGATTATGCTCTTTCCACCTATTAAGATGCCCCGGTTTTAAAACCTGGACCCCCCCCCCCCATGCCTACTATTGCCTGAACTACGACTGGATATTGCTGTTACCTCTGGATTCTATCCACTAATCACTCTGCTTCCAGTCTTACTGACTTCTCTCCAAATCCAAGTGTATTAATCAAGGTTCTCCAGAGAAACAGAATCAGTAGGAGATATATACATATATCAGGCCTACAAACTTAGACTGAGTTACAACACTGGCTTTCCTGAATTTCCAGATTTTCATACCTAAAAAAGGAGATTTATTATAAGGAATTGGCTCATGTAATTATGGAGGCTGAGAACTCCCACAATTTGCTGTCTGCCAGCTGGAGACCCAGGAAAGCCAGTGTTGTAATTCAGTCTGAGTTCAAAGTCCTGAGAACAAAGGGAGTTAACTGTAAATTTCACCTGAAGGCTGGAGGTGAGATGAGATGTCCCAGCCCAAGCAGAAAGGCAAGAAGCAAAAGGGGTAAGTAAATTCCTCCTTCTGCTTTCTGTTTAACTCAGGCCCTCAGCAGATTGAATGATGCCCACCCACAATGCGGAGGGCAATCTACTTCTGAGTCCACCAATTCAAATGCTAATTTCATCCAGAAACACCCTCACAGACACACCCAGAAATAATGATTAACCTGAGCACCCTGTAGCCAGTCAAGTTGGCACACAAAATTAAACCAAGTAATTGGTATCATGTACAAAGTGCCCATACCAAAAAATGTCAAAATATTATAATAACCAGAAGGTTCTGAATCACAACCAGTATACTACCAGGGAGGTGCAAGACTATAACATAGCTCCACCACTTGAATATATATGGAAAAAAAATTTAGGATTACCAACATATATGAATGATGAGCTGAGGAGAATAAGAAGCTAGGTGAACTGAAATCAAGTGCATCTTAAAATATGAGTACTGGCTATAAAATTATGCAGGAAAGCAGCAACAGACAGATGTCCCTGCTATCCAGTAAGGATGATTTATTCTTTTATGAATCCATGAGGAAAAGATACAAAAGTAAAACAATAAATTTAATAGATTTCACCAGTGGCCGTACAACAAAGAATAGTCTTTATGTAGAAGTAATACAGAAAGAAATGTTGGCCATGAAGTGGCCATGATGCCCTCAGTTGGGTATTTTACTATCAGTCACAAACATGGGTCAATAATAAGGAGCCTCATCTCTCACGATTGAAGTCAATTTATATTTGTCCATCTATATGAGCACGTACATATATTGCAGCAGTTCTCATCTGGGGTGATTTTGTCCCCCAGGGGGACATTTGACAATGTCGGAAACATTTTTGGTTGTCACAATGATGGTTGCTACTGGCATCCAGTGGGTAGAGGCTGGAGACTTTGCTAAAAATCCTACAATGCACAGGACAGCCCCTCAAAACAAAGAATTATGCAATCCAGAATATTAATAGTGCTAAAGTATAGCAACTCTGATATGTAGTTATTGAAATCTCCATACAGACAGACCTCATTTTACATGGTACCATGTTGACTGAGATTTGATCTCATTGAAGAGTGGGCAAACAGCTCTGATATGCACAAGATTCAAGTAACATGGTATCATGCAAAGTGAGGACTGCCACTATGTAGTTGTCTGTTGAAGCTGAACTATTCTTGATATAATAGCAAGGAAGAAAAAGCATTTTTGGAAACAGACCTTCTCTTCATCCTACTCTTCCCAAGGCAGAATATTTAAATTTGAGATGCCTGCAACTATATTTTTCATCTTCTTTCTAAAATCTATCTCTTTCTCACTCTCTTTTTCTGTTAGAGGATCTACCACTATCTTTCTCTCTTCCTTCTCCTTAAGACCCCCAGTAAATTGCCAAGTCCTAGTGATTCTATTCCTACTATATTTACCACATCCACCTCCTCCTTTATATTCTCAATGCCACATCCCTAATCTATGACTTCCTTTTACCCTTCACAGACTACAACAATAGCTTCATAATAAGACACAGAATCTCTGCCATGTAACCCATTTTAAGCATATGTAATAAATGAAACCTACTTACAGATAAATTACTTTTCTTAAAGCATAACTCTGATCATGTAAGTTCTTTGCTCAAAAACCTCTACCACTTCCGCATTGTGTACTGAATAATCTGCCCCCAATATACTCTAGTTTTGTTTCTGAACACTCCTCTACGTGACTCATGTTCCTCCTGAGCAGGATTACTACACTTCATTGTGTGATTACGCCCTGCTCTTCCCAATTCCATGCCTTTACTCATACAGTTCACCCAATCAGAAACCTCTGCCCTGATTCATCCTGCTACCTGTCTTTCCAGGACTGTCCAGCTTTAATGTTACATTTTCTGCGAAGTCTTCCCTGAAACTTCCATGGTAGGTTTTTTTTCTTAATATCCTTCTTACCACAATGATTTCCAAATGCCAGTTCACAGACAAATTATCAATGCCAATCTTTTCTGCTGTCCATAATGAAACGAGATAAATAAGAACAATGTAGTGAATTTTTTACAAAGTATATTTATTCAGTTGAAAGAGTTGTCCTTTGTTCTGATATTACGTCCAGCCTAACTTATACTATTAAAATATTCTGCCTCTTTAATGACTATGTTTGTAAAAAACAAAATGAGACACCCTTACTTGGTGATAGAGTTTGAATGTGCTGTCCCCTCCAAAACTCATGTGGAAATTTGATCCTCAATGTGACAGTGCTGGAAACTGATTAAGTCATGGGGGCGGATCCCTCATGAATGGATTAATGCTCTCCCTAGGTGGGGTGACTGAGTGAGTTCTCACTCTATTAGTTCCTGTGAGAGCTGCTTGTTTAAAAGACCCCAGCACCTCCTCTCTCTCTCTCTCTCTTCCTCTCACCATGTGATCTGCTTGTAACCACCAGCAGCCTGATGCTTTCCGCCACGAATAGAAACAGCCTGAGGCCTGCACCAGATGCAGCTGTCCCAGAATTGTAAGCCAAATAAACCTCTGTTCTTTATAAATTACTCACTCTCAGGTATTTCTGTTACAGTAACACAAAACAGACTAATACACTTAGCAAAAATAAAAGCTGGTAACCATACATTTATCATCTCAGTTTTTAAAGAAAATTTCACTGGTCTGTGAAATCCAAAAGTCTTCATATCACATTTTACCTTGTATTAGTAAATGGTCAACTTTTTGTTTTTGTTTTCTCAAATCTCTTTCCCTTATGGATTTGAGGCAGTTATTTTTACTCTGTGAGATTATTTGGAAAAAGTCTATATATAACTATAAAGTAGACAGGTGTTTGCATGTCATAATTTCTTGCACTAGATGGTTAACTGTCGTGGACACTGCTCTGTGTCACCCAGATCCTCCCTCCTGGAAGACTTGTTACGCGAGCTGCTGGGAGGACTGTCAGCAGACAACCTTCCTGCCAGCCTCTTCAGGATTGCTCCAATTGCAGAGAGCCACCTCAGTCAAAGCCACAGCTCTTCCTTACAGCTCCCATTCAATGACTAACTGACACCATCTTGGGAATACTCTGAAAGGCCAACTCCACAGGTTTCCCTGGAGTGGACCAACACTGTTGCTGGTCTGCTTCACAATTCAGCTTCTCCATCTGCTTTCTCCTGCTTCCTCATCCTCTCTTCAACAGGTGTAGATCCCATGGACACTCTTATATACAGCCTACCCACTAAACTCCATCTCAGACCTGCTTTAATAACTCTTTGAAATCCAAAACTATGTTCTTAATTTTTATATCTTCCTAAGAACCTTACACTGTATCTTGAACATAATAGATACTTAATGCAGAAGAGAGGTTAATAATGTTAAACTCTTTTGCTTGAATCCATAATTCTCCTTAGGGGGGGGGGGAGACTAAACTGCCATAAGGAATAAACTCATTATTTGTGTTTTTCTCACTGTGACTGTATCATAGAAATTCTACTTCTATATTGGTAGATTCTTATGTTGGATTCATAAGCTGACAGGAGAAATACAGTTTAAAATGTCAAAATGATATGAGGTCTTACTTAGAAAGGCTCATGGGTCTCTACAAACAGAATCAAACTCTAGCATACAAAAAGGAAATTATCAGAGGGATAGGGAGGCTCATACGAATCTTACACAGGACAGAATTGAGGGCAATCTCATTTGCCTGGGATCATAGCTAAAGGACTAATGGACAATCTCCTCCTCTAGCCACCATCAGAATGAATCAGTTCCTTCTTCAGTTCCAGAGTAACTCCTCTTGAAGCTCAAATTTCAGGCAAGAATTGTTTGCTTCCCCTGACTTGGGTCACATGCTCACCTGTTCAAAGACGGCAGGACACCTGGATTGACAGTTTTTATCAAGACTACATACAAGAGGATATAGCTCCTCAAACGGCAACTGAAGTGCTATTACTAAAATAAGGGTGGGGCAGATTTCAGTACACACTGATGAATCTGCCTGCCTTACACAAGTCTATCAGGTGACATGAGCCGAAAACATACTGAGACTCTTTGTCTCGGGATGAATCAAGGAAATATTGTAGCAGCCATTGCCCAGTAAATGTAGCCAAAATGCCCTATAGTTTCACACATTCAGGAGTGGTAAATAAGTGGAAATATCTTAATAAGATAGATCTTTACCCGATGAACAGAACGGAAAGTAGAAAATATAGATACTTAAATTGTATCAACCAAGCCTATGAAAATAACATGAGGACAGGTTGCTTAAATGATTGAGATAAAATTGTTTTTGTTTTTTTATTTAAATAATGGAAATTTGATTGTAAACATGTTATTTATTTTTACTGTAGTAATGTAATATTTATATAACCTACAGTACTGGATGAATTAAGTGGCTACTTAGTATGAGATTTTTTTTTTTTATTCCTTTAAAGTCAATCTTAATCTTACACATTTTGTTCTTTTTTTATTGAATTTATTTATATACTTTTGTGGTAGGGTTGCCAGATAAAATACAGAATGACCAGTTAAATTTGAATCTCAGATAAATAACAAATAAAGTCCCAAATATTGCATGGAACATACTTATACTAATAATTATTCATTGTTTATTTGAAATTCAAATGTAGCCAGTATCCTCTTTTGTTTTGTTTTGTTTTGTTTTGTTTCCACGCCCTAAGTCTGGCCACCCTACTTTGTGATGTACATCTAATATTTTTGATTATCTGTCACTAACCATACCCCTCTTTTCCTTTAGAAAACTCTCTCTCCCACCATTAGTCTATGCAGTGTGGGTGAAACTGACCCATGTCCCCCAGGCACATGATCCAAGGTTCATCAATCAGAACACTGCAAATGCCATGTCACAGTCATTGGTTCAGTAATGGGCACATGACTCTGGCCAATGCAGTGACAGCCAGATCTAAGACTTTTGCTCTTGTTGTAAAAAGGAGTTTTGTTTTGTTTCTTTTTCCTGAAATTATTCCTAAGCTGGACAGTGATGAGTTCGGAGCTGCAGGGAACCAGCATGGGAGAAAGCCCACTCAAGAATCCTGGCTAGATAGAATAAAGCTGAAACGTGAAGAATAAAAGGCCTACATGTCATTGAGCCCTGGATTTAGCTTAGCCTGAAGAGGTCTGTCTTGGGCTTTTCAGTTATGAGAACCAATAGATCCAATTCACTACTTTTCAACTTAAGCTAGTTGCACTTTGATTTCTGCCACCTGCAGTGAACAGCTTCTTTAGCAAAGGTACTTTGAGGCAACAAAAGCATATGCAATAAAGTCATTAAATAGAAAATCAAAACCAAATATAGTAGAAAAAAGCCAATTAAACATTAACCTATGTTAACCAATAAAGGTTAACATAGGTTAATGTTTTCCAATTATGATATGTGTACTATTGATAGTATGTGAGATAATGTTAAATTGTACACAAGTAACAATTTTTTATTATAATAGCTTAATATTATTTTAATGTGAATTAAAAATGTACTTAGTATATCAAATCCAAGTGTTCTTTTAAAAGATATATGTTAAACAAATTTTTTTAATTAAATTACTTGTTAACAAAATTATTTAATTAAATTAGAATATAAATTATTCTTCTGGAAGCATGAGGATATGGCAAACATCATGAAGGTTCCATGCAACTGTCCAAAATTTTCAAAGAATCAACATAATTGATGTGATTGTGCATCTGATTTTGCTGTGAGTATCCTAGCAGCCAGGGGTAGGAAAGACAATGGAAGAGAAATACATTATTTTATAACTATCATTAGAAAAGCTATGCTAATGCTTCTGGAAAGCCTATTCATTCTCTGCAACTTAATTCCAAAAGAAATTTCTCATTTAGCCTGTTTATAGAAACTATTAACACATATTATTTTTTAAAATCCTCAGCATTATTTTATATCAAATAAAATAATCAATATAAAAGAAAATTCTTTTTTTTTTCTTATAACAATCTTCTATTAAAGTCAAGAGTTGTTAAAATATAATTTAGAGCATTTGGTTCTATGAGAGACTTAAGTTAATATGGTATGACTGTGCAGCTTTCCAGGGATCTAATTTAATAAATAAATAAATAAACTTAGGTTTCCTAGGAGTCTCAACAGGCAGCATTTCCACTAAAAACTTTTGTAAATCCCACATCTCTTACTGGGTTTTGAAAGTAGTTTAATAGCAAATGGTTAGGATTCATGCAGTCTGAGGTAGTTTGGGAATACTGCTGTTCTATATTCCAATTGAAAACATTTTTATATGCTCTGAAAACCAAGAGAACAAAAGGCAATTACAGTATTATTGATGACAAAAAGAAAAAGGCTATTGCAACTCAAAGAGTTCAATAGCAACTAAAATTGGTAGCCTTTCATAATAAATAAGATATCAACATAATGTGCCTCAAAACAGCATATAAATTGTTAGAAATCCAAATGTGTAGGTCTTTTCAATTAGGATTATAGGAATAGAAGTTGGAGAGTGGGAAATCAAGAATCTAATTGTTGAAGAAAGAACAAGTTATATAATGGAACAACAGCAAGAGGTAAATGAGAGAAAGATCAGGAGGTGGCTTTGTAAAGCATATCTTGGGAAGGAAATTAAAATAGCTTAAGGAAGAGTAAAACAATAATAAATGAAACCTAATCTAACAGAAGAGAGTGATAGAACATATGCAGAGAATAAACATATCTAGAGAATAAATGTCCTTGGGACAATGTTTTGCCTTACTAAGGAAGCAGGAAGAGTATATTGTTCACTATTTTTAGGTAAGAAGTAGTTGCACTCATAGCCTTGGTTTAAGTAAATATGAAGACTGAGATAATGAGTTGCACTGTTTTGGTAGTGACTTAGTTGAAGGAATGCTGACTACAGAAAGGTGGACTACAAAAGCAGTTGTTCCTTAAGACTTAGTTTTTGATCAATTAAATATTTAAAAACTGTTTTTTCTTCTATTGCATAAACGTTTGCCTTCTTCTACTGGATTGATTTTGGAAGACAAATTATTTCATTAGCAAATATTATTTCTGAGAAATTTATGAAAACTAAGAAAGGAATTAAGGGCAAATTATTAGCGTAACAGATCATAAATCCCTTTCCTACCACATTTCCTATAGAACTAACAGATATCCCATATTGTCAAGAACAGTGACTTCTCCACCTAATTAATGATTACATTTTAAGACCTTGACTTGCGAAAATCCTTAATATATGGTTAATTGTATACTATTTTTCTTTTTACCTATACTGACATGGCCCCTCTCCCCTATCCATGCCCCATCTTGCTTAGAAAACAAGAAGAATGTTCTATATAGATGAACCATCTCTTAGTTATCAGCTTTCTTCACCTTCAGAATGACAATTTATTTTCTTTATTTATCACTTATACTTTTGTTAATTCTAAAAAATTAAAATGCAAAAATTTCCAGAAATATATTTATCTTTCCTTAAGAAATTGGCAAGTTTTTTGATTAATACATATTTGAATAATGAATAAAATGGTCAAAATAAGTAGCTTCTAAGTATTTCATGATGCATTTTTTTTTGTAATAGAAATATATTTAGACAGACTATTTAAATATAATATATTATTTCTGGGCAATATGGCACTATTATTAAATGTATTTCTACCATTAAGAGTCATTGGCACTTTCAAAAGAAAATTGTGTTTTCTTTGCTTAGAGAGTTGTTACATATCAGGGGTGTCAGTGAAGAGAAAATAAGATTGGCGAAGAAGGTGGTGTCTGACAAAAGATTTTCCAATGAAGGCAAGAGAATTTTGAAGGCACTTACTTGGCTGCAGAGGATGATTTTGGCATTATCCAAATAAGTTAGAACAGAAGTCTCAGCCATAATTTAAATACTAGCATTGGGAGATCCAAGATTATTTAGCGGAAAAGGGGATAGAGAGCTACAAGGAATCTGAAGTAGTTTCTTAGAACTCTGGACAGTCTTCCCTTTGTCTCTGCTTCCCTTCCTTTCTTTCCTCCTTTCTCTTCTATGCTTCTTCAATTGTTAGTCAACAAATCCTTATTGAGAACATGTGCTAGGCAGCACAGGATCATGTTCATGAAAAATACACATATATGAGGACATTTACTTGTAAAATATACAGGATCCATCTTCTTAGAATCAAATGAGGAAACAAAGAAGTACAAACCAGTTGAATTCATTTTAAGCTGTAACAGAATCACATGCAAGTTGCATGCAATGTGGGCAGAGGAAAAGGGGTCAACCCATCTGAGAAACTCAGAGAAGACTTCACAAATGTGGTAAATAGCTGACCTAATTATTGAAGGAAAACTTGCCTGACAGACAAACTTGGGGAAACAGGAGAGAGGGCATGCCAAGCCGAGGGAGTAAGATATGAGATAGTGCATCCTGTTTAGGCAACTACAAGTCTGAACGGAGTGTAAAGTGTGAGGGGTTGGGGCAGGAGGAGTTACCAGAGTGTAAAGCAGAAGAGGTTGGAAGGGACAGATATAAAGGGCCTTATATGTCATGTTAAGAAACTTAAATCTTATCCTACAAGCAGTGAGGAGCCTGTGAAGGATTTCTAATTAGGAAAGAGTACATGGTGGTGTTATTCTCTAAGAGAACACTGGAACAGCTAAGATTTAGAACAAAGACCATGACTTTAAGAAACTTATCTATTGTAGCTATAGTTCTAGACCTCAGGAGAGATACATGGAGAGATATCTGGGAATCACAAAGATGGCTGTAAAAGCCATGGACATTAATATTGTCACTGTTAAGGGCATAGGCTGTGCTGTCAAAAGACCCAGACTTGAATCGGCTGTCTCACTGACTTTATGCAAGTTATCTAAGCCTGAAAAGTGCTGTTAATATACCTCCCATAAGCCATGAGAGAATTATATTAAATGATAATGAATCTAAAGCATTCAACAAAGTATTTGGCATGTAATAAGTTCTCAGTAATGCTAACTTATATTATTCTGATGAATCAGATTAACAAATTAGAATTAATCTCCTTGCTAAATCTTGTTGAGAGCCCTGCTATATTCAAGGGTAAAGAAAAAAGGCAAAATAATAGAACTATATAAGAGAATTCAACATGAAATAACAGAGTGGTTAGAGTCGGGGTAGAGGAATTGGAATTACTTGGAAATCTAGGAAATCAGCATCAGAGAAGTCCTTCAGCTGGTAGAGATGGTAGAAGAGATCTATCTTCTTAAATCAATATGACACAGACACAAAAATCCTTAACAGAATATTAACAAATAGAATGAAGTCACATATAAAAAAGCATAATATATCATGATCACGTGGAGTTTATTCCAGGAATGCAAAGCTGTCTCAACATTCAAAAATCAGTAAGTGTAGTTTAGCATGTCAACAGGCTGAAAAAGAAAAACTATATGAGTTTATCTAATAGATATAGAAAGTGCATTTGACAAAATTTATCACCCATTTTTGAGGAAAAACACTTAGCAAGCTGGGGATAGAAGACAGCTTTCTCAACTTAATAAATCTAGCACCATACTTAATGATCAGAAATTAAGGAAATAGAAAACAAAAAAACCATAAAGAATATCAATGATACCAAAAGATAACTCTTTTAAAAAGTCAATTAATTAGTTTTTTAAAAAACACAAGTTTTTGCTTTCCCTAAAATATTAAGAAAATATTTTTTAATGTATGTAATGTGATTGAATATGCTCCATAGTTTTTGAAGCATAATTATGTTCCACAATTTTAAAATTTCATAAATCATGATGACTTGACTTAATGCTTTTTGACATGTGTTCCGAAGGTTTATTTATAAGGTGAGTTTGTGTTTATACTTTATTTTAGTAGACATAGCTGAAGAGAACACTTTACGAAAAAATATGGCGATACTAATAAAAGAAGTGCACCATTAGTTTTGCTTAATCACACTTAATACTTATGTTTTCCAGTTGCATCCACCTGTTATGAATTTGTTGAAATTTTGATAGTAAATTTCTTGCAAGCTAACTGGGAAGTATTTTATTTCCACATTTTCCCCAAACATAAAACACATTAAAACTTAATTTTAGAAAAATTTTAAACAGGTTAGAAGATTGTTTCAGTTTTTAAGTTTAGAAATATGTTTTTACAGGTGACATACTTTATCATCTTAAACTTTAAAATCATATAATGATAAACAAAATTCCAAATGACCACTTTCAAAATGTGCTTTAAAAATGTAAGTTTCTTCTAAAAGGTAGTTACTTTCGCATTCATGGTTAAAAACTTTGAAAAAAACATATTTAAAATGTACCTATTTTTTCTCTTCTTCAAAAATATCTACTGACTATTTGCTGACACCAGGAAGATCAGCACACTTAAACAGATATCTGTTTCATTAAAAAGAAAAAAAGTAGTTTCAATGATTCTTATAAGAAATTTACAATAAGATAACCAGTGAATTTCTTTGTTATAAAATGTTTTTACGATTGTACCCTATCTCATTAAAAAGTATTTAAGATACTATAGTTCATAAATCAATAGTTTAGCAACCTAGTATCAAATAAGTTTCACTTTTGGCATGGTCCTGCAACTATTTGAGATAAATCATTCCAGAGTTATTATAGAATGTCCCTGAGTAACATTCTGTGCTCTGAGGCAGGAATTTATAAAGTTGTCATTCTTACTGGTTAGTTTATCCAATGCTATCTCACAGTTCCTGAATTTTCCATACCTTTAGCACTTGATGGCAAAACCATGAAGTTACCTAGAGCAAGAGTTGACAAACTTTTTATGTAAAGTGCCAGATACTAAATATCTGAGGCTTTGCAGGTCATAAAGTTTCTGTTGCAGCTGCTCAACTCTACCATTGTAACATGAAAACAGTCATAGACCTGGCAGGTTAGCTCACTTGGTTAGAGCATGAGGCTGATAACACCAAAGTCAAGAGTTGGGATCCCCTTACCAGACAGCCACCAAAAAAAAAAAAAAAAAAAAAAAAAAAAAAATACGTAAAAGAATGAGCATGCTTGTGTTCCAAAAAAACTTTATTTACAGAAACAGGCTTAGGCCAGATGGAGCCCTGGCCATAGTTGGTGACCCCTGCCCTAAAGTTTTCTAGAATATCAGTAGATTCTAGATCCTGATAACCAGAGGCAATAATGGAATTCTTTGTTGTCTGATGTTAGCTTCCCATCTTGGAATATGAATGAGTTTCACCATCTGTTGCTTCATCACAGCCAGATAACCAATTCCAAATAACCTAGTTTTCCTGAAGATCTGTTACCTACAACCACCTTCATGGCACAAATTTCAGAATCACTGAGGGTTTTCAGCTGCAAACAATAGAAACTGACCCAGGCTAACTGAAGCAAAAGGGAATTTATTGGAAGAATATTGTCAGCCTCATAGGTCAGCTCATTTCTCAAGCAGAAATAAATCAGCTCTCCTAGACCATCTTCCTATTTGACTTGATATCATGCTAGTTCACTGCATAAAGTAACATTACACTGAAATGACCTGTGGAGCAGGAATTTGCAAGTATACTACATTCTTGGTCAGATAAATGAAGACCAGGGGGGTATAATTATCATCAAATACAGGCTGAACCTGATACCTGAGGGAAATTTTGGGGGTCCAGTGTACTAAGCATGTAAAAATATCTCCTTCAAAATGAAGGACATGTTGCTGTTTCAAGCAGAGAGCAAAGGAAGGCTCTCCAGTAAGTTCAGGCTGAGGTGAAGTGATCTGTCAATTGTCCCTTATGACACAGTAAATTCAAGGTTGCTTGGAGAGGCTGAGGAAAATTGGGGTGTTGTACGGACTATGTATTAAAATAGAAAATTGGGACAGGGTGATACATTCTCCTTATATGTGTCAGAACATAATAATGCTCATGTATGTAGATACTATCATTATGTAGTAACTGAGTTAACATACCAAGTCAGTTCTGATGCTTTTATAGCTTTCCTCTCACATCGATTCAAAGTCTTAGTCTAACAGAACACATCATAAACACAGAAGAGCTTCAGTATGAAGGGTATCAAGGTGAAAAAAAGTACCAATATTCCACTGTCTATATCTTCCTTCCTATCTTGAGACGAAAAATAGAAATGTGAAAAAGCAAATATGTAAATTAATTTTTAAATTACTTGTTTAAATTAGTTAAAATGTTATCTTAGTCAAGGATCTTTTTAGTTGCAGGTAATAGATAACCCCTGTATACAGCCCAAAAAGATGAACTTATATAGGATAATTTTCAGAATCCAAGAGCAGGAAGAGAAACTGGGCCTACCAAAGGACTGAAACTAGGGACTGGAAAGCTATCAGGATCACGGACTACTCTTCCTTGTACCTCCTTCTCTGAGGGACACGTGACCTCCCATCTCTGCTCCTTTCTGTAAGTCTACTTCATTCTGCTCTCTCTCTGCAAATTTCTTTCTTTCCTTTCATGTCGCCCAAGGTGTCTGAGCGAGCAGGGCAGTTATTATCACCCCATTTGACAAAGGGTAAGACTGAGGTCTAACACGTGACTTTCCCATACAGAAAATGACCATCTCACATTCCTTGAGTTTATATATCCTTAGTTCAGGCAATTAGTATGCACTAATATCTACAGTGTATGATTCTCAGATCTTAGACAACAAATTCAGTTGGCCCAGTTGCGATTAGGTGTTTACCCCAGTTCAATCTTTTATGGCCAGAGGCAAGGTCATAAATAAATGTGGCTACCACTGCTTGGAAACATGGACATCATCTTTGAAGAAGAGTAGGTGTCTATTACAGGAAAATATAGAACAGTAAATATGATATATGGAAACTGGTTATCAGCAAATGATTTGAAAATTGGTAATGAGCAAAAACTCTGAATGGGAAAAGTAATCATGAGTTTTTGGAAACATGATACATAGCTGCTATCTTTGAATGATACAGGTACTTGGAATTTAAAAGGCCAACTACAAACTTCTGAGGTTATTTTAGCAAATTTAATTGTACCTGTTTTTGACTATTTGCTATTAAACCAAATTCTTGCCCTTCCTTTGCTCATTTTAGTATTGTAGGGGGATTGTCCCCTACAAGGCTCATTTCCCAGCTTCCATGTCAGCTGGCTTGCAGCTGGGTTCAGCCAATGAGAGTCACTGGCAGGACACTGGAAAATTGGTGAAAGAGAAGTTAGGAAATTTCTCCTCTTCTCTCTTCCCTGAATGGATTTCCTCCACCCTGGTCCGAGTTTCCACTGAATAGACCAGCTGTGGTTCCGGACTCTGCTGGGTGACTCTGGTTCTACCTTCTCCTCCTGTTCCTCCAGCCTCAAAATTATAGTGACTTTCTACTGTTGCTAATGGGTTTGTTCATTGTCCCTGTTTGGCTTTTCAGCTTTCCTATTACCTGTGAAAACAAAATCTTTCATTAAATAAATTTTGTTTTACACATTTAAGGATTTCCTGGTTGGACCCGGATCAATATGACCTTTTATGGTTTTCGATGCCCACAATTCTCTCAAGTCGCAGGCACTATAGAGTTACAGCTGAAGGCCAGTATCTAAACATAAACTGAACAGAAGCCTCCAAATGCTTCAGAGACTGAGAAATGACTGTTTTTTTTTTTTTTTTTTTTTTTTAGTTGAATTTTATTTATTTATTTACTTGAAAGTTGAATTTTTTTTTTTTTTTTTTTTTTTTTTTTGTCTTTTTCGTGACCGGCACTCAGCCAGTGAGTGCACCGGCCAGTCCTACATAGGATCCGAACCCGCGGCAGGAGCGTCACTGGGCTCCCAGCGCTGCACTCTCCCAGTGCGCCACGGGCTCGGCCCTGTTTGGTTTTTTTTAACTTATCCCTGGTAGCAAGTGAAAGGGAGATTAAATGATAATCAAGCAGAGAAAACAATTATTGAAATTTGATGAATGGACAACTTATATCCAGGTATTATTTTCCTTAAACATTTGTCACTATTGCTTTCCTGGTGCTGCTAAGCAGTTGTTGAGGCCCCTCGCCTCGCTTGCAGCTTATGCTTCGGGGTTAACACTACTCTATTCAATGCTTTCGTAGGAATTAGCAAAAGGTTTCTTCTTTGGGTGCCCGGACCTAAGATTTGGCTAACATAGTGTGATCTAGATTTCAGCTCAGAAAAGTCTAGAAACCATACTTTGGCATGTTGTAAATACAAAGGAAAAGTCATAGATTTAGAAACCTTGCAGTTAAAGAAATACACTGTTGCTGTCCCTCCCCGATTTCCTGACCAGTCCATGCTCTCATCGCTCAGCTTCAGGGAGTGTTTCCTGACAATGGCTCACTGTTGCTATCTTCTGTAGAGACATGTCATTGCCTTTGGCTAATGTGAGCCACATCCCAAACCGTCCTCCCCCAACCCCCAGAGTTAATGGCTGAGTGTGTAACATCAATGACATACAAAAGGCTAATCCTCTTGCCTCAAAGTGACAATGTTTCTGTGGAGGGATTTATGCTTCAGAGCCTCATGCCCTGTACATCAGGGTGAAGCTAGACTTCACCTGTGACCAAGTCATTGCATGGCTATTTCCCCTTTCCTATCTAGCTTATCTCATCGGCTTCTAAGTGTTTTCTGAACATTCTGTTAATAAATTGTGTGCCCTATCTCATGCTCTGCTTCTAGGGAAACTGATCTAGAACACGTACAAATTATGATTGTTTTTCAAACCTTAGTGGACAACAGATTCTAGAGAAAAAGAGTAATTATTTAAATAAGAAGTTACACTTGGTAGTCTAGTATTAAGATTTAAGTATCCAATCTTAGAAGAATAGGAAAATTTGTAATTATTGATGAAATGACAAAAATTGGGGGGATACTGGAAATTGAAGAACTTAGGAAACATTGGGGAAATAATGCGTGTTCTACTCTCTTGTAGGATTTTCAGGTTATACATGTTTATATGTATAGAATATATATAAATATGGCTCAGTAGTTTGACCTATTATTCTTGAAGATCTCTTATGTGGGAGACCTTGAGCTTTAGTCCTGTTTAGTAGTAATAGCTATGATTTATTAGTATTAGCTACCATTTACTGAGAAACCAGTAAGTGCCAGGCTTTGTAGTAGGAACTGTCACATAAATTATTTCACTTTTACTCCTACAACAATCCCATGAGATAGATATTATCTGCATTCTAGAGATGAGAAAACTGAGGTACAATGAAGTAAAGTAATTTGACCACTGTAGAGCTGGTCTTCAACCTAGGTCTGTCTGACTATAATGTCTGCATTATTTTCACTATGGTATGGTGTCTCTCAATGAACTTTCTTGATACTTTCAATCAACAGCTGTTGCTATGTAACAAACCAGATATATCCATGTATTCCTTTATCCTTTTTTGACTTTTCTATTTTTAGGCATAGGTGAATGAAGAGTTTTAACTACATAATTGCTAAGGTCCCCACCAGCTCTAACACAGTGATTCTAAATAAAGATATTGAGCTGAATGACTCCTGAACAAGGAATTTATTCTAATATGACCACGGCTCTGGCTAAATTATTTAGGTGTTCAGTGTTTTTCCTCACCTTTTAAAAACCGTATACAAATTAATATTAACTTCTATCCATGGGGAATTGAGTCATTACTGATTTAACTATTATCAAGTATCTAGGACTGAATATAAATGACACATTAATACATTATTAATACAAATGAATATAAATGATACATAATATCATGAAACTACAGTCACCAATTCTCATTCCTTCCTGCTCTGAGGTAATTAAAAGTAGGATTTTTATGTTCAGGGGATTGAAATTCTTACCACTCTCTCTTCCACTAGAATTGGGCTTATAATAAGGCTTGTACTCATACATTCACTTTTATACCACTGAAAAAGTGTTTGTAACAGTGAAAAAATATAAGATTGTTTATATTCTGTTATGCACTGCTTTTTACCTATTGCTTTTTTATGCAGCACCGCACTCTCCCGAGTGAGCCACAGGCCGGCCCCTACCCATTGCTTTTTTAAATGCTGGATGATTTTTAAATTCAAAAACACAAAATTGATTATATAAGTTTGAGCTGAAAAGACCTTAGTAATCATTAATTCATTCCTTTTATTTCACAAATGAGTAAATAGAAGCATAAAGGTTGAGTGACTTTGCTAAGATTACATGGCTAGTTCCTATCAAAACTCAGATTAGACTAGGTAATCTGTGCTCGCCCTAGCAGCTGCTTTGCCAGATGTGAACAGTGAAGATATTCTGCCTACAGACTCTATCATATCTAGGTCTTAAACTGACAAGAATAAATTCCAGTGGTTAATTATGAGTTCCCTCCTACAAAAAGGAATGTGATTCAGATATAGTCTGTGTAATTCTGTGTGCCTTTCATGCTTGGGAAGATGAAGGTGTTGTTGCTGGTGGTAAATTTAATCCCCTGGGTGTCCTCTTGAAGGTCAATCCATCAGAATCTCTAGGAGAGTTTGTTAAAACAAAGAATGATGAGTCCTATCCCCAGACTTTCGAATTCAGTAGTCAAGGGTGGGGCCTGAGACTCTGTGTTTCCAACAAGTTCCCAGGTGATGCTAATGCTGCTAATGGGAGAACCACACTTTCAGAACTACTGGTTTAGTTACCCCAGTCCCTGGGGATACCAATCCATGGACTTTTTATATTGGTTCTTTTTTTTTTTTTTTCCGTGACCGGCACTCAGCCAGCGAGTGCACCGGTCATTCCTATAAAGGATCCGAACCCGACGCGGGAGCATCGCCGCTCTCCCAGCGCAGCACTCTACCGAGTGCGCCACGGGCTCAGCCCCTATATTGGTTCTTGTTTTCACTCCAGTTTCCAGTATTCCTCAGTACTCAACTTGCTCCCTGATTCTTCCAGAATTGCTTTCCAAGCCCAAGTCAAGCCTCAATTTACTGATCTGGCAATCACATCATGCTAAAAACTATTGTTCCCAGAAACCCCTAACAATATACCCCACATTTCTCCTCTCAGACTGGGCCCTGGATATCGAAGCATGCTTGGGGGAAAAAAAAAATCACTTCATTCTCTAGAATTGGATTAGTTTTCTGGCCACCATAGGTGGAGGTCACTCTTTTCTATTGCTGTTAGTCACAACCCCTACCCCTGCTACCATTAAGTTGTGTGCAGATTTCTGCATACTATATTTCCTTTCCAGAATACCACATGCTTAGTGTCATGTGGGAAGAATCTAGACAAGACTGTGGGCTCTCTTGACTTGACTTTAGAGGCTGTATAACTATCTTTGTACCTGATGAAAAAATACTCATCCATTTTTCTTTGAATCAGAAGGTGGTCATTTGATTTACAAATATACATTGAATATTGTATATATTTAATGTTGCTGTAGACTGGATGCCCCCACAACCTCATTGAGGCTTCATCCCCACTGTTAACTGTTGAAGGTGGGAAATCCTATTACGGTAATTGAAAGGTGGAGCCTTGAAGAGGTGATTAGATTGTAGGACCATGCCATAGTGAATGGATTAAAAATGGTGGTCATGGGTATGGTTCTGAGGGCTTTAAAAGGAGAATGAATAAGGAGGTCGTTCTCTCTGCTCTGCCATTTTCACAATGTGATACTCTGCCATCACTGTTACCACCACTGAGACCTTCACCAGCTGTGTTCCCTGGACTTTGGACTACCTAGCCTCAGAAACTGTAAGCAATAAATTTTGTTTTCTTTAGAAAATACACAGTTCTGGGCCGAGCCCGTGGCGCACTCGGGAGAGTGCGGCGCTGGGAGCGCGGCAACACTCTCGCCACGGGTTCGGATCCTATATAGGAATGGCCAGTGCACTCACTGGCTGAGTGCCAGTCACGAAAAAGACAAAAAAAAAAAAAAAGAAAGAAAAGAAAAAAAAAAAGAAAATACACAGTTCTATGTATTTTGTTACAAGCAACAGAAACAGACTAATACAGAAAATTGGTACCAGAGAAGTGGGATTTTGCTTATAGCAAATATTTGAAAATGTGGAAGTGGCTTTGGAACTGGGTGTTGAGGAGAAGCTGGAGGAATAGGCTTGAAAAAACCTAGATGCTGGTGAAAATTTAGAAGACAAGTAAACCAGGGGAAGTTTAAGAGATAGGTTAAATGGTGGTGACCAGAATGCTTATGGAAATACAGACTGTAAAGACCATTCCTAAGGAGGTCTCAGATTGAAATAAGGAGTTTTTTGGAAACTGGGGTGAAAATCAGCCTTGCTATAAATTGTCAAGGAACTTGGCTGCATTGTGTCCATGCCCAAGGATTTGTGGAAGTTGGAACTTAACAGTTGTGAACCACAATGTTTGGCAGAAGAAATTTTTAAGCAGCAAAGCATTAAGGAAGCTGTATGGCTACTTGTAACAGTCTACACTGAGTTATGGCAGCAAAGGTATGACATAAAGTCAAAATTTAAAAGGGAAGCAGAGCATAAAGATTTGGAAAACTTGCAGCCAGGCCATGTGGTAGAGAAGCAGACAGCATTTTCAGAAGAAAAATGCAATGGTCCTAAGGAGATTAGAACAAAAGAAAGGGATTATCAAGAGAAGGGGGAAAGGGACCTGAATACACTGCAGAATCCTCTGGGTCCAACCCTTCCATTTCAGGCCCAAAGGCCTAGGGAGACAAAATGGTCTTGGGGAACAGGCCTGAGGAACCCTCCATGGGCTCGCTGCCCTGGGCTGCCTCAGGAAGCTGCTTCCAGCACCAGCACCCCAGCTGCCTTAGCTGCTCCAGCTGTGGCTAAATTGGCCTCAAATGTGGCTGGACCTGCAGCTTTGGAAAATGCAAGCCGGAAGCCTTGGCAGCATCCATGTGGTGTTAGGTTTGCAGGCTTACAGAATGCCAAAGCTGTGAGGCTTGAGAATCTCCACCCTGCCATCAAAGGATGTATGGAAAAGCCTGGGGACCCAGGAAGAGATCTGTTACAGTGGCAGATTCATTGCATAAAGCCTTCACTAGAGCAATGCCTTACAGGGTCAGAATTGCAACAGAAAAACCCCAACAGTGCCATGCCTACTTGAGCCATGAGAATGAGACCACCATGGAGTCCCCGGACTTGTGGAGCTACCAGAGTGGAATGCCAGCCTGCAAGAGCTAAAGCATCAACTGAGACCAGGAAAGCCATAGAAACACAGCTGCCTGAGGACTTGGGAACCCAACCCCCGCACCAGCGTGCAGAGAATATTGAACATGGAGTCAAGGTACATGATTCGCCAGTTTTGAGATTTAACATCTGCCCTGCTGGGTTTCAGACTTGTTTGGGACCTGTTACACCTTTCTTCTGGCTTATTTCTCCCTTTTGAATGGGAATATGTACTGTATGCTTGTCCCACCATTGTATCTTGGAAGTAGATAACCTGTTTTTGATTTCACAGATGGGACTTCGAAATTCGGACTTTTGAGTTGAAACAAGACTTTAGGGATGAAATGGATGTATTTGTATGTGAAAAGGACATGAGTTTGGGGGGTTATAGGTGTAATGCTGTAGACTGGATGCCCCTCTCTCCAACCTTATTGAGGCTTAATCCCCACTGCTAACTGTTGAGGGTGGGAAATCTTATTATGGTAATTGAAAGATGGGGCCTTGAAGAGGTTATTAGATTGTAGGACCATGCCATAGTGAATGGATTAATAATGGTAGTCATGGGCATAGTGCTGAGGGCTTTAAAAGGAGAGTTCATGAAAAGCTTTCTCTCTGCTCTGCCTTCTCTCTTCTCCACCATTTTCACAATGTGATACTCTGCCATCACCATCATCACCATCAAGACCCTGCTCACATGTGTTCCCTGGGCTTTGGACTTCCTAGCCACAAAACAATAAATTTTGTTTCCTTTATAAATCACCCAGTTCTGTGTATTTTGTTATAAGCAACAGAAATGGACTAATACAAATGTTAAAAATAAGATACAAGGCAAGACATGATACCCGATCTCAACAAGTCTTCATGCTAAGTAGGAGACAGATATTTAAAAAGTAATTATAATTTGCAATTGGAAAAATTTGTATATCACTGGCTTTGAGAACATATATTAAAATGACTTCACTTTTTTTAATGGATCAACTAAACAGCTATTCATAAATAAATGATACCAAAGTGTATAAATTTAATAGTATCAATCCATTCAACCATTACTAACTTTTCAAGGACAAATAATCTAAGGTCAAGGGAAAAAAAATCATTGTTAGTTCTTATTAAAGACTTTGCATGGAGACAAAAAATGAAATAAGAAGGACTGCTTACTCCCTAAGGTTCTACAATTTTATTATGTTTGTAATATGCATGTGATGTATTACACAAAATGCCATCATCTTGATAAAATTGGAAAGCAAGTATTACTTATGCTTAATATTCTATATTACTGCTTTGGTCTTTAAAAAGACCTCCTTTTCAGTCATCCAATGTCCTGAAGTTCCAACTATCCCCAATTAAATTAACTAGCTGCTGAGTACCTTTTGAATACCCTTCCTATGTTCAGGGAATTTCTGACCTTACGAATCTGCAGCTCCCTAAAGTTGAACCTGAAATTTCAGGCTTTCTTCCAGATACAGAACAGGTATGTGCCCTTTCCCTAATCAGACACACCATGGGCAACTGTGATTTGAAAGCATATAAAGTGAAGAAGATGCAGGTGACACAGGGAATCTGTTCTGACAAGGGAGCACAGAAATATCCAGCTTTTAGAAGCTCAGAAGAGATTCTAGTTTCCAGTTCCTAATTTTAGTGGTGGATTTACAGTGTCTGTGCCCAGAGATGACAGCAGTCAAGAGTTCCTTTGAGTAGTTCCATAGTGAAACTTGAGTATAGTTTCTAGCTGGGTAGAGGATGAATCAAGAAGTCTGACACTTGATCAACAGGCATCCCAGGATGAAAAGAGAAAAAACATGAAGGGAGAAAATGATAAGAAAATAATGAGAAAAATTTTCAGTACTAAAGGACATAAGTTTTTAGGTAAAAAGGGCCTTTGGAATACCCAGTACAATGAATTTAATCTTCTATGGTACATCATGACATTTCAGAATTCCTAAGAACTTTTAGAGATAATAATGTCACAACAAAGAATCAGAATCATAATATGTTAGATTTCAACAGCAATGTTGAAAATTACAAATCAATGGAATAACACTTCAAATTCTGAAAAAACCTGATATTCAACCTAAAATTCTATACACTGTTAGAATAAGACATTACCAGATGTGCAAGGTCTGAAAAATTTTATTTTCTATACACTTTTTCTTAGCAAGCAACTAAAAGATATTCACTACTGAAACAAGGGAGTAAATCAAGATAGGCAACATAGGATCCAAGAAACAGGGTCCAACAAAGAAAGGAGGTGAAGGAAAACCCTAATATAATAACTGAAGAAAATTTCAGACAACAGCCATGTAGCTACAGTCCATATTAATATCGTATTATGGAGGGCTCTGGGAGGGAGGTCTCTGACAAAAAAAAAAAAAAAAAAGTGCATCTAACAGATTCCTGATACATTTGATTATGAGGAAAGTAAGATGGGGAGTGATTTTTATAGTTGTAAAAGAATATCGAAGAAATGAAAAAAAATAAAATTCAAGAAAATTATTGAGGGGGGCAAACCAACAAAGTTAAAGCAGTAGAAAAATGTAAATATAATGATAGTACAATATTTGACTCATTAGAGAATAACACACTATTCTTTGTGTTAATGATTTAAACACAAATTGTGCTATAACTATATTGGCAAAGGAGAAATGGGAAAGCGGTAGTTTAAGAGAGATAAATCCTCATCAGTTATAATAGAAAGTTAACAGATAATGCTGTAAATTGATCAATCAACAAACAGCAACTTAGCAAATTATTTAGAAATATATATGTAAATACCAGAGGAAACAGTTCAAAGGGTTCAAAGCAGATGTCTCTGAGGAAAGCAAATGGTGATAGAGAAGGGAGCATGGAGCTTCTGCTATGTTGTTCTAAGTTTTACAGTACTATTACATTTTTAAAAATTATGTGCATTGATCACTTCAGAAAAAACAAAATTGATTTTAAAAAAGCTATATGGTAGAGGAGACCTTATCTTCTATCCCAATACTTTCAATGAGGTAATGGGGGCATGTGTCATCTTCAAATTATCCCAAGTATCCAAGCTGTTTACTTATGTATAATGTAGATTGACCCTGAGCACATTATAATAAAGAAGTCAAAGTTTTTACTTTCTCATTTGGAATAATTAAACTAAGAGCCATTGAACATTCATTAAAGTTACAGAGCAGCAGCCATAAAACCAGTAAGCGTTATCCTAGGAACTATGACATTCTTAGCTCTTTTAATCATTTCTTGAATAAAGGTATGTATTAGGTATCTGGAGACTAGGCCATTTAGTGGTAATGACTATCAGTGATAATTCACTAGCATGAATAAGAATTCAATTTTCCACTAACATCAATAAGAAGTCAGAATAGCTTCCTAAAAAAGGAAGCCCCAAAGAGGCTTGTAGTTAAAATGAATTTAAAAGGGAAAGGCAGAAAAAAATAGGCTGCTAGCTTACTTTTCAAGATTTTAGTTGATGAAAAATAAACAGTTCAACATTTAACTTGGGGGAATATGTACTAAGACAAATTTTCTTAAGCACTGCTATACACAACATTTACATAAAAATGTGCAGAGATATTTTACATGAACATTTTAAACCCATGACACTTGGAGGTCACATGAGAGAAGTGACATTCATCGCCCATGCAGTATCCAAATACGTTTTTCTGTCTCTGTTATTCAGTTCTGCCATAGCCAAGCAGCATGTCAGCAGTTGCTGAATGCCATAGATACCTGTGTGCAGCTACCTCTACATTCCCCACAGTAAAGGATATCACTATATTGTAAATTATTAACATTAGCAAGGGGAATAGAGTGTTTCAGAGGACTTGTAACAGTATATAAACAATGACATTTGTAAAGAAGAAAAAAAGGACCAGGACAAGAGAAATTTGCAAAGTATAACAATAACAGCAGGGAATGCCTCTGAAAATATGCCCTTATTACCATAAACAAGCTACCCTAATGTTTTCTGTTAAAAATGAAGGCTGTGCCTTAAAGAATCACAGCAGAGAAGGAAAAAAGGAAATAAAAGTATTAGAATAGATTGTAGATGAGGCAAGGAAAGTCAAATGGAAGAAATTAAACATAAAAATTGCTTTTTTCTTAGTTATATTCATATACATTTTAGTACAGAATATGTATTTTATATGTTTAAGAAGATAAAATCCTTACCGTCTTCTAACTAGTTTACAATCTTCAAGATACTCAGTAGAAGGGAAATAGAATGCTTATTTCCTGGATCAAATCCAGTCTCTCAAACTGGGTAAAAAAGAATTTAAGATAAGAAAAGAACTTGCCAAAGAAAATAGAGAGAAAGATGTCTTGTGTTCTGCCAAACAGAAGATATGCTATCAAGTGAAAGGAAGAAAGGACTTGCTAAAACTTTTGAAACAAATGCAGACAGTACTGCTTGGTCTCCGGATAAATGTGAAAAAAACAGAATCTTTTATGCATGGTGAGGCGGGAAACCCCAAACATCACTTGTTCACATGCTCCAATGAGTAAGGAAGTCATATTTTCAGTGAAATGTTCATGCTTACATTTTCCACATTTTAAGAACATCAAGGAGTTGGAAAAAGGCCTGGGAAAAGCAAAAGTAACAATGAACGGTAAAAAATAAGGAACTAAATTTCAATTTTGTGGACAAAGTACTATATTTAAAATTTTGAGGAAAAATTAAAGAAACAGTTTGAACTTGAGAAAAAAAAGTCTATGAAAGTAGTAATTTTCAAACTAAAGAAAACAGAACAAGGGCAAATCATCAACAAGTTGCACTTAGATAATATGTTTAAAATTATCTGAAAGACAAAATAGTCTAGGTTAATAAGAGGTTGTGAAATGATTGAAACTCAATAGTTCTCAGCATAGGATAGATTAAGTGCAGAGCTACTGTCCATTGACCTGTCACTCCATAGCTTCTTTTTTTCATAGCCCTCTCCCACATCTCTTTCATATCTTCAAAATAGTTTGGTAAGTCCTGAAAGCTGGCATTTCTAGCATAAAAACTGCTCTTTAAGTTTTTATTAATTAAAAGTTAATAGGATTCCATCTCTAAAATTAAAAAGTGTTATTATTTTGGCATACTGGAACATACGAGTATGTAATCTATACAGCATTATATGTAGCCTAACCGGAAATTCTGCTAAGAGACTATGCCCCACATTCACCACCATATATTTAGAGAATTCTGTAGAGTCCTAAATTTGAAGCACAGTTTTGGAAGAATCAGGCTTAGATAGAACAAAAGTTAAAATACATCCTTCATTTCAACTCTTGATCTCTTAGCTAGGGGAAAGCAGAACAGACCACTGACTGGCAAGGTCAGTAACAGACAACAAACACTTGAGTAACCACTATGTACCAGGTACTTTACATGTACTATCTTATTTTACCACATTGAAGGAGGTATAATTATCCCTATTTATTTCACATGTTTATTAGATTATTTTCATTTTACAGATAAGGAAATTGAGATTCAGGGAAGCAACTTGTCCAAAGTCCCTAAGGAACTCCAGCTTAGGCCCATCTAAAGTCCACACTTTTGGTACTATACTTGTTTACAGGTTTGAAAATAAGAGCTCTGATTTTTTCATTTCTCAAGAATTTGTAATGTTTTCTCCTGTCGCTGTATTTTTGATAAAAGACAAACTGATTTAGCTTTTCGGTTTGTTACCTCTGTAGTTCAAAGGCAACTACAGGTTTACATTTCTAATACTACCTTTCTGAACCTAACTATTTTATGAATAGTCCCATCACTTTTTAAAAAAATCTACTTTTCCCCCTAACATTATTAATCAACTTTAATTTGGGAAAACCCATGCCATGTGAGAACCTACAAAGCTAGCCACTCTCATTTTCCTTTGTAGATTTATTCCTTCTCAGCCAATTTCATTAAGGGTAGCTTTAATTTTAAATTTTTATATTTTCAAAATGCATTGATAACGTTTTATCAACGTGTTTAGTACATCAGAGATTTCTATTGGGAGCTATCAGAGATGTTAAAATCAAACACTTTTACGAAAGTTTAATTGTCACAGGACAGATGTGTTGATTAAGTTTAACATATAACTTTGTTAGGTAACTTTCACTATTCTGAAGCGTACAAATTCTTGAGATTTATATCTAAAGATTAAACCAGATAAGGTATTTTTACTCCATGACATCCAAGAATGGGTACATTTATTTTGGATAAAAAGAAAACAAGGTCTCTGGGATTTGAGGGATATAGAGAGATTACAGTGAGGGGGAAAGGGGTATTTTCCAATTCATGACACAGAAAGAAACTGTGTTCCGGGTCTTTAAAAAAAAAAAAAAATTGGACTTAAATGTTACACACACATTTACCCCTGGTGACACGCCAGGCCGGCGACAGAAGTCTTTTCTACGTGCCCTTGTTTTTTAAGTCCATCCACAGTCCTGGGAGAGGCCTGGCTGTTCCTCCATCCCACTGGGGACGTCTGGACAAAGTCTGAGACGCCCCAGGCACCTGCGGCTCTGACTCAAAGCGGCGAGCAGCACAGAAGGGCGCGCCTGTCCTCCGGGCTTTTCCGTCTCCAGATTCCAGGGCCTTCTCACAGCCGGCGGGAGCGTCTCGCTTCCGCGCCTGAGAAAGAAGAGCTACTCCGGGGAGACGGACCAGGGTTCCTACTGGAGGAACCTCTATCCTGTCTTTAAGCAGCAGTCGCTGATCCCGGGGACCAGAAAGACCAGCCGAGACTCCGGAGGACGAAACCGATGCCTCGCACCGAGGGCCCCATTGACGCGCGCGGCCCGCGGCTCTAGGCTCGGCAGGAAGGGGCGGGGCGTCGCGCCCGCTGCGGAGAGCGGAGACGGCGATGGTTCCTCCCGGGCCGGCCGCACGCGCGTTTCCGGCGCGCTCCCCCGCGTCCTGCGTCGCGTGGTCTCGCCCGCCCCGCTGCCATGTTGGATTGTGCGGCCGCAGCCGCTGCGGGAGGGTTGGAGGAGGAGTTGGGAGTTTAGCGCAGTCGCCGGAGTGCGAGGACAACGACTGTCCGGCCCGAGCCTGGGCGAGCGGGAGCCGGGAGCTTCCTTTTCTCATCGCGGCCCGAAGGCAGCTCCCGTCAGCTCCTCCTTCCTTAGGCCGCCGCCTCCTCGCGCCGGAGGAGCTGCGAGATGCTGCGCCTGTGACTCTGCTCCTCCCGCCCCTGTTACCGAGAGGGGAACGAGCGCTCGCCCACTCGCCGGGAGACGGCCCTGGACTCCCAACCCCACCGGCGAAACCATGAGCTCCGGCCAGCAGCCACCGCCGCGGAGGGTCACCAACGTGGGGTCCCTACTGCTCACCCCGCAGGAGAACGAGTCCCTGTTCACCTTCCTCGGCAAGAAATGTGTGGTCAGTGGCCGAGACCCGCGTCGCCAACCCGAACTTCCCTCACGGGCCCGGGCTTGAGGGCCGGGAAGCGGGAGCGGGGACAGAGGCGGGAGCGGCGCGGGGAGGGTTCCCCCGGCGGCCAGGCCTCCAGCCGGCCCCGCGTGGGCGCCGTCGCCCTGCTCCCTGGGTGCGGGCTGCTGGAGAACAAGGGAGCGTCACCTTCGAGGCCTGCCTGGACTCGGCTTGGCCGCCCGGTCTGCGCCCTTGCAGCTGGTTCAAACTGTACTCTCAGGCCACAAGGGGATTTTCTTCTTGCGAAAGCCGCATTATCTCAAGAGCCTCTGGGGTCTCTGTCTTGGCTCTCGCTTCACCTCCTATTGCTTGATCAGGAGGTACCTTTAGCAATGCCAGAGGGTTAAGGAGTGGACAGATCAGGGAATGAAGGGGACCATAAGGTGGTTTTTAATCTCTCTTTAGGATTCCAGGAGGGAATAAAGTCGAGCGCAGGGTTTTGGGCAGTCTTCTAATCTGAGAGAGGGCAGAAAATGCTACTGCTCCCAGTTGGGGAGAAACAGGATCAATTTTTCCAGCAACCTCGTCTAGGCCTGGTTTCTACTCTCCTTCCCACTGATTTTTTATTTTTATTTCTTTTTTCCTTTCTCTTTTCTTTTTCTTCTCTTCTCTTCTCTTTTTTCTTCTTTATTGGTGGGAGGGGGTGCTGCTCTCCCTCAGCTATGCCCAGGGAAGCCGCATTCAAGTACGTATTCTAGTAGTTCTTGGTCTTTGGGGCCGAGAATGATTTTTAGATTGGTGCTGTGCTGCTGATTCCAACCCCAGATGGCCGGTTGGGAGCAAGCAGTTCTGCTGTGGGAAGAGGAATAATGTGTGTTGTTGACGGAAGCATTCATTACTTTGGCTGCTGGCACTTTTGTGGGTGGGAAGGTTCTTCTCGGAGTTGTAGGCCTTGTTGGGATCTTGCTGCGGTGACTGGGTTGAACTGTGGTTTGTTGAAATGCCGGCTATGTCCCTTTCTCTGCTTGCTAGCACCTGCAGAGTACGTGCCACTGGAACCCAGGAAAACACCTAGGGAAGTTTCAACAAAGCAGTACCACTTCATAACTTTTCTTAGTAATGTTAAGTATGTCAAACCGGACTACTCTTGCTTGTTTAAGACGTTAGGATTAGATTATTTCAGGAAAATTAGCGGAATAACTTTATAGGAGTCTACCCTTTGTATTTTGTGCTATCCATTTGGAGACTGAATTGTTCCATTCAATTTCAGATGTGTTTCGTATTTCAGAATTTAGACTTTAATGAACATTGAGTTTACCAAAGAGAAGAATAAAACGAGAGGGGTGGTTCAAAATCAGAATATTGGGAAACAACATCTAAGATAATCAGGTCCCTTTCTTCTCACGCATACTTTTTTTAAACAAATGAGAAAACTGAGCCGGGGAGCTCCAAGTCACACAGCAACTTAGTAATGTAGCCAGAACTAGAAAACCAGGGCTCTTGATGCCTTAGTCCTATTGTACTTTCCACTAAATCATGTTGTTTTAGAAGGATTTTTTTCGTTATTGATTTATTTCTAAAAGTGTTGTTAAAGGAATACCCACTTCATTTTTTTTTTTTCTCTGAAAACTAATATAATTAAAATGTAAGATTCTTAAAGCAGCACTGACTTTTGCATATTTTCACTTTAGGAAAATCTTCAGCACTTTGAATGATTGTTACCTGCAAATGTGAAAAAAAAGTTCAGTTTTGCTGTTTATTACATTTGCTAGGTAATCTGTATCAAAACGGAAGTAGTTGTAGTATGTTTTACATACCAGACATTAACTTTACTCAGGAAGGACGTTACATTTATACACAAGTATACTGACTGATTACTGTGTGCTTACCTATTGTGTTTACTGGTTTCCAAAAATCACAGATGTGGAAGAATACTGTGAGAAAGACAGCATTCCTGACTGGTTAGTCTAAGTGGATTGCAGAATAAGCTGTCAGTATTCAGTGCTCAGTTTCTTTACGTCATCTATTTTTAATAAGTTTTACCTTTTGAATTTCTGTCATTTGAAACCACACTGTTATAGCTGCTGCTTTTGTGGGATGAAATAGTTTTGAAGATCACCTTTAAAATTTGAAGTCCCCAGTTAACAGATAGTAAAGTAAGAATGATATTTTAATTTTTTTTGACTACTCTTTTTTCTCCCCCCTTTTCTTACCATGCAGGCTTTTTTTTTTTTTGTAGTTTAAAACAATACTGGAATACGTTGTCTCATAATAAATCTAGCAATAAGATTTATGGGTAGGACCAAATTAGTTAGGCAAGAAGTATATTCAGAGCTCTAAGAATTAAAGAAATGAAACAGAAGTAGTTATGGTCCCTTGAAGAGCTTTGATCCTTCTTTTATTCAGCAAACATGAATAGCTAAATGTTCAGGTTAGAATCAGGGTTGATGCTTGCCCTCAGGGAGCTTACTAAATTATAAAAAAAGATTATTAGGTCTTATTTTGTAGTAAGTTCCGCTGCCTTTCATGTAGTGTAATTTATTTAATTTTGTGTAAAGAGTATATGCAATCTTGCCAAGTCGAGTTTAATATATATAAAAGGGAAACAAACATGTAAACTGATGAGTAAGTCAGTACTTCAGAGTTATATGTAAGAGGCTGCATGTCACAGTGGAAAACACCTTGGTTTTATAGTCGACTAGCAAATGTGGGTTCGAACTTGGAGCTACTTTGGGCAAGTTTCTTAACCTCCCTGTCCTAGATTTGTTTTTCTCATCTGTGAAATAGGGATATTTTCTCACTGTGTGGTTGTGTGGGTGATTAGGACTATATGTAAATATGTGGGAACTTTTCATAAAGGATTAGTGTCTCAAGAGGATGGTGGGAAAGAGGATGAGTAAAATATTTTTAGAATGGTACTCCCCACGTTGATGAGTCGTATGAAACAGTTGGAAAATTAGGAGACCTACTAATAAATTGTTATGGAACAAGGCGAGTTTCTGCTCGGGTTCTCAGATTTAGGTATGAATTGGAATCATTTTAGAGATTATTAGAAATATTATGGCTAGGCCCAGGTCCTAGATAATATTCAGATTTACTGGGTCTGAGGTGTAGCTTGAGCATTTGTATTTTTTAGCAAGCTTGATGAAATATGCATATTACAGTTTGAAAACCACTGCTGATGTTCATTGTTTTCTGATGGAGTAATCTTGGAGTATACTGGAAATGTTAATATGTTTTCCTACAACTTTTGTTTTGTATTTTGTGAGTTAAGATTAAATTAAGTTATTTTAGAACAGTGTTTCTCTGACCCCAGAAGATATCAATGTACATTTCATAGTTGTAAAAGGAAGACACAGTTGAGGAAGTATTGCACTAGTTAGTGGGGAACCACAAGACGAGATTTGACATTTAGGAAGTTTTTGGGGGAAAGGTGGAGGCAGTACAGAAGGTGGATTGAGCATAGTGAAAGTGGAGACAAAGATCAGATAGGTGTTTACAGTAGTCCACATGAAATATGAGGGCCTGAATTAAGGCAGTACTGGTGGGAATTCAAGGACAATTAGAAAACTCCAGCAGAATTTAGTTCCACATAGATATAGTGAGGGAGGGAATTGCAATGAAGGTAGGCATTAAAACCACCAGCAGAAAAAGTATGTAGAAGCCTATCTTGTTAGCTGTAATTTATGCCTAAATGTTAATGAGACTCTGGATTGGGGATTGGTTTCATGGAGGAAGGTGAATCTTCGGTAAATCTGTTGTTTTGCTATAGTTTTTAAAAATAGATTTTGTGGAAATTGAGGTTCCATTTAAAGTTATATGAAATATATAAATATATGTTGTGTACTTTTACATAAAGTTCAGATGCCTTTCGTTAGCTGGTAATATTCCCTCATAATAGGAGAACAATTAAAAATGTTATAAACAAGATCATTAAGTTTTGTTTTATAGTAAGTTCCGTTGCCTTTCATGTAGTGTAATTTATTTAATTTTGTGTAAAGAGTATATGCAATCTTGCCAAGTGGAGTTTAATTTATATAATCCTGAATAAGTAAGAAATTAAGGAGTGGAAGTCTGATGGGGGCAGGGGAATAAAGAAATTAAGGAGTGGGAAAAATAAAACCTTAAACTAGGCCTGTAACAGACATTTCTGTTCTAAATGGAACGTAGTCGATGATATTGTTGATGATTACCATTTCCTGCCGTGCTCACCTGGTTTGTTTTTTCAAGATTTAGTGATACTTAAGCGATTTTTATTAATCAACTTTAGTTTTCATATCCTTTAATTCCTCAGCACTTGTTTTAACTTCCTTATATTCTTCAGTTACGTTTTTTTTTTGTTTGTTTCCTCACCCTAGATATAATTCTGGGAGATGTACCTTGTGTCTGGATAGTCTTCTATGATTTTTATAACATCTAGCACATGGATCAGTGAATATTTATTGATTGAGTAATTGTAATTGCTCACTTGTTTATTTCTTAGGACCTCATTCAGCATTTCTCATTGCTTAATCAGGTTGTTAAGACCGTCACAATGCAGATAGTATCTAGACTTAGGAGAACAAAGTAGTTTAATTCTGTCACTGAACTAATATAGGTGGTAGCAGTAGCTGTCTAACTGTTTTTTTGTTTTTGTTCTAAATCAGATTTTTTAGATAGCTGTTCTTAATAGGTATGCAGGGAAAGATGTGCTTTGAAGGTTCATTGTCTTGATGTCCTGAATTAATGTACTGCTGGTGGGAAGTTAGTACTGGAAATGTATTTCACATTGGGTAATGAGGAAGGAGAAAAAAATTAAAATTCACTGCATTTGGAATATACAGAGATGAAAAGGTTCCCTTGGCTAGTATAGAGGGAAAAGGTGAGCACAAAAATATGTGTAATAGAGTGGCCTATGAATATAGGAAGAGATTCAGAAGAATCCAAGAGAGCTGGGTTATAAATTCTATTTCTGGTTATTCTTAGCTCTGTAATATAGGCAGATTCCTAAATCAGTCTGTGCCTTAGTGTTTAGATTTGTAAAATGGGCTTAGTCCAGGATTTCAAGGATGCAATAATTATGTAAAGCACTTAGAGTACCTAACACTTAAAAAGTATTCTAGGAGTTTGGAGAAGCATATAAAAGAAAGGTGTTATTAATACTATTCGGTACTCAGTTTAGATTTCCTGTTACTGGCAGGGAGGTTTTAAAGTAAAATTTCGAACTCTGTATTGTATTTGTTTTGATTTAGGTAAGCTAATTCTAACAATTTTATTTAAAGTCTGTTAATTATAGAGTATGTAAATTAAGAGTTAAGGAGCAGCTTGATAAGTCTCTTTGGGGAGTTTCTGGGTAGCCTGAGCCTCCTGGTCTACTGAACTGAAGAGGATGAAAAGGTACTGATAGAATTAGGAGTTTCTGGATTTTAGTCCGTGCTCCGCTGCCATTAATTGTGAATGTGAACAAGAATCTCTGCCTTCCTGAACCTTATTTTCCTAATTTGAAAATGAGTGGTTGGTCAAGATAACTCCATAGTCTTTCCATATTTAATGTTCTATCACTCTAACTGTTCTAGATGCCAGGGACTCAGTACCAGAGAAAGAACAGCCCTACTGTTAACCCTGGCATACATGAGTTTTGCACAGTGGAGACAAAGCTAGCATATATCTAAGTGAAAAGTAGATAATCCTGAATTATTTCATTGGAAATTCCTATTTCTAATTCACCTTTTCCTAAGCATCATAATTTAATAGGCATTTCACTTTAAAAAGACCAGAGTAAACAGAATTAAAAGGCATTAGTAATAGAATGATCAACTCTTACCTAATTTAGAATTATTATTATTATTTCCTATAATTACAGGCTGTTTTGGCTTACTAGAAACAAGGTGCTTTTTAATTAAGATGGAGTCATTTTTAAGGATGTCTCTTTTGTTAGGTAATTCCATCTAGAACCTTATTTCTTACCTGAAATTGTATTAGTGATATGAATGATAGGTGTTGCATTTTATTGCTTATTTTCCAAGGTGAAAAAAAAAATTAAATTTTTAGTTTACATGTTAGATATAGTAGTTATGGTGAACTGACTTGATTATTTTAGACACTAAAAATTATGTATTATTATGTATTATTAAATTATGTATTTAATATGTATTAAAACTTATGAGAGTATGATTTTTCCAAATGAAACACATAGTCTCATTTGTTTCCCTTCTGTCTATATTCCATAGATTTTTAAAATGAATAATTGTAAAGGAAATATGATGGCAGCTTCTTTTAGTTTTGAGTAGAAAAAATAAGTTTTAAAAAACAGATAGAATTGAACTTGGTTATAAATTATTCTGTCTAGGAGTCATAGCTTTGATCTCATAGATAAGAACCCAACATTATTAATAGAGTTCATGTTTACTCTAAAGGTTCTGGAAGCAAAGACGTTCATACATTCTTGTTCACAGTAATAGAATATACTTTATTAACTGTAAATACAATTTTTATTGGTGTATGGACAATCTAGTATTTTAAAGTATTAAATATTGTTTAGTAACTAGATGTTTGGCATATTTAATGTTATTCATCAATATAGTATTAAAAAATATATCCCATTTTTATTTCTTGTATTTATTTCAATATTCCCAGAAATAGTAAAAGATTATACCACTATGATAGCAATATAGGAGAGTGAAATTAATCAGAAAACATCTATTTCACTTTGGAGTTAATGTGTTGTAGAGGAATTGTGACCCTTTTTTAAAGAGATCAAATAATTGATTGTAGACTACAGTAATGTTGAAGAGGTAAATCTAGAAAAGCCCCCTTTAGAAAATAGGGTCAAATAAATGATATGTAGTAACTTTGTATTTCAGTTACTATGATTATCTGTTAGTTTACTATTGCTCTTTGCTATGGTTGAATGTGTTCCCCAAAGTTCATGTATGAATTAATTCCCGATATGATAGGGTTGAGAGGTGGGACCTTTAAGAGTTGATTAGGTCATGAGGGCTATGCCCTCACAAATGGATTAATGTCCTTATGGCAGGAGTATAGCGGGAGTGGGTTCCTGATAAAAGGTTGCATTTGGCCCCCTTCCTCTTTCTCTCCCAACTACTGTCTTGCCCTTCTGCTTTCTGCAGTGGGATGGTGCAGCAAGAAGGGCCCTCACCAGATGCAGGCCCCTCATAGCCTTGGACTTCCTGCCTCTGAGACTAGAAGATAAATCCCTGTTCTTTATAAATGACCCAGTCTCAGGTATTCTGTTCTACAGCACACAATGTACTAACACTTTTTGCTGTCCTTGGCTCCTTGGTTCCTCTGCCATAGTGATTTTTTAAACATTTTTTTACTTGACCTGAAGATTTACTATAGAAATCTGTCTCTGTAAGAGGAGTACTTAATAAAGACCAGCTAGATTGAAGTAAAAGAAAAATATGAAAGACATAGGAATATAAGATGCTGTTAAAAATGATATGAAGAGATTGAAATTTCAGAAAGCAAATATACACAGTAATTTCAGGAAAGTGAAATGTTTTTCAAGTGCATTAGAAAATTAAACTTTATCTTAGATTTGAAGAAGCTAAAACTGTTTAGAGATGCAGTTGTTCATTTGTCATACCTGTGATTCTGAAATAAAAAATTTTAAGTGAAATGCTTTCAAGTATGATGCATTTTTTTTTGTTGTTGCCAGAAAAGTATCAGAAGATACCTGTGTATTTAGACATGTAATTTCCATCTTAGTAAAGAAGCGTATTGATTTTATACCATGCATAAAGCTAGTCAGAAACCTAGATGGTTTCCTCTTTTTTTATTGATGAAATATCATCAAATTGAGGACTTACTGAGTGCATAACACTCTCCCAATATCTTGGGAGTACAAGGAAACAGTAAGGAATATCTGGGCTTTACCTCTCAGTTGTTTACTGTGTAACACAAAAAGATAAATACTGCAAGCCAGTGTATATTAAATATTTGAATGTAAGGGAAGAGAAGTAGATACATCATTGTGGGACTTGAATATGAGGACCTTAAATAGCCTATAGAATTTATGTTAGGAGCAAGGAGGCTATTCAGTTCAGGGACATAAAAGGAAATGTGTAAGCAAAAGTTTGGAGTAGATAATGTACATGGAGTGTTTGGAGATACTGAATAGACTGGCATGGCTAGAACTGAGAATGGTATTTGCTTGGGGAGATAGTGGATGATAAGTTTGAAGGGTAAAATGAGGCCAGATTTTGGAAGACCTTGAACTTTAGTCTTAAAAATTGAGCTTTATTCCCTAGGTAGTAAGGATCCACTAAGATTTTTGATTCAAGAAATGTCAAGATAGGAAGGATCTAGAGATGGGGGAAATTGGAAATTATTATTCATAATAGGAATAATTGACTAATGCTTTAAAGTTTACTAAACACTTTCTCGTCCATTATCTCAGCATACTTGGTCTGGCTAAGGAACCTGGATTGTAGTTGTATCTGGAGCAAAAAAAATAAAACTCAGTCCTTGGTCTGCATGTCCATGGCAGACACCAGCAATCACACAGCCATTTTTCCAACTGAATCCAGATGTGGTTACTGGATACCCAGCATATCTATACAGGCAGCCACTACCAATAGTCCAAGTTCACGATAGATAAAATCTAGTTGCCATTCCAAGGCTAGGTGCTAGACACAGTGAGAAGAAAAAGGCAATATTTAGTTGGCTGTGTGAGTTCCAGGTGACAGTAGAACTTCCTAGATAGTGGGAATTGTAGGACTAGAGCTTTTGGAATCTTTTACTATTGAGGCCTTGGAAGTGGAATTAGATCTGTGAAGGTGCAAAGGTCAAGATTACAGAGGGGGGCAGTCTAGCCCGTGTTTGACTTGGCTAGCATTGGAGGAGGATGGATTTTGATAAGGAATTAGAGAGGTAGAGAGATGTTTTCTTTAATTTACCACAAAAATGGTATTATATATATTGTTCTGCAACTTAACTTTTTAACTTATATTAATATATCTTTCATATACAGCCGTGCACCCCATAACATTTTGGTCAACAATGGGCCCCATGTATGACTGTTATCCCATAAGATTATAATGGCTATGCCATATAGCCTAGGTGTATAGTGGGTTATACCGTCTAAGTTTGTGTAAGTACAGTCTATGATGTTTGCACACAAAGACATCATCTAATGATGCGTTTCTCAAAATGTATCCCCTTCTTTAAGTGAGACATGACTATATTTCCATGTCCATTTATATCTGTCACATTCACATCCTTTTTTATTGCTACATAATATGTTATATTACTACTCTATACATTTATATATGTCATTTATTATTGTCTATTGATGGGCCTAATGATTTCCTAGGGTTGCTGTAACGGGGTGGTTTAAAACCAGAAATTTATTCTCTCACAGTTCTGGAGGCTAGAAGTCTGAAATCACGGTGTTGGCAGGGTTCCTTTTGGAGGCACTGAGAGAGAATCTGCCCTATATCTCTCTCCTAGTTTCTGGCAATTGCTGGCAATCCTTGGCATACCTTGGCTTGTAGATTCATCACTCCAGTCTCTATTTCATCACATGGTATTCTCTCCTTGTCTGTCTCTGAGTCTTCTCTTCTTCCTATAAGGACACCAGTCATATTGGATTAGGGTCAGCTCTAATAACCTCATTTTTACTTGGTTACATCTGCAAAGACCCTCTTTCCAGGTAATGTCACATTTACAGGTATAGGGGTTAGGACTTTAACATCTTTTGTGCGGTCACAGTGCCAACCCATAACAATGGGTATTTTGACTTTCTAAGTTTTCGCTTATAAAAACAGTGTCATAATGAATATTCAAGTATATGTATTCCTATGTGTCCTTTCTAAGTATTTCTACAGAATAAGTTCTAAGAAATAAAATCAGAAGGTGCAAGTATTAAAAATATTAATTGATATATACTGCTTAATTGTCTTCCAAAATATTTATTGTCAAACTGTACATTCTAATCAACACTAGGTGTTGAAAAAAACTTTTTTTTTGCCTTTGACAATCTCACTGGTGAAGAAATCTCATCATTTGGTTTGTAGTTTTTAGTGAGGTTGAACATCTTTTCATGTCTGTTGGATGTTTCTGTTTCTTCTGTTAATTGCCTATTCTTGTTCTTAGACCATTTTTCTGCTGGGCTACCTTTTTCTTAGCAACTTGGAGAAACTCTGTATGTGTTAGAGATAATAATTATATATTATAGTTTTTTTTGGCAGTCTGCCATTTCTCTTTTGACAAAAATATTTTTGGTCGTTTGGGTCAGCATACAGGTTTTAAAGTTTTGTGTAGTTAAATGTAATGATCTTTCTATTACCATGTTAAGTTTTTATTTAATACTTTACATAGCTCAGAATTTCAAAAATATTTACTCACGTTTTCTTAGTACTTTTATAGTTTTATTTTTTATTTTTACTTTTATTTTTTTGTGGCCGTCCATTTCAGGGATCTGAACCCTTAACATTGGTGTTATAACACCATGCTCTAACCAACTGAGCTAACTGGCCAGCCTTATGGTTTTATTTTGAATGTAATCTTTACTCTTTCTGGAAGTGAGTTTGGAAAATGAGTGTGGCAGAAAACCAGCTTTATATTATTACAAATAACAGTGTGTATTATTAAGCAATTTTTTTCCCACCTGTTAGAAATGCTACTTTTATACTTTACCAGGTGTACTTAGATCTGTTTTTTGCATTCTCTTCTATTTCTTTCATTTGTCTGTTACTTGGCCAGTCCACAGAATTTAAATAGTGTAATTTTATAATGCCATTACAATCTTATTAGAGCATGTCTCTCATTACTCTTCTTTTCAGTATTTTCTGGCTATTTTTATATGTTTAAACTTAGTATTTTTTTAAGGCTTAACTCATCACCCCTACTCTCTACCAAAAGTTATTTTCTTTGATTTGGTGTAGCATTGCATTTATAGATTAATTGAGTAAAAATTAACAGATTGAGACTTCACATTGGGGAACAAGTATTTTTTATTTATTATTTTGTCTTATTTCCTTCTGTAGTTTTCTAATTTTCTTGTATGTACTAGCCATTTCTTTAACATTTTTAAAAGTACAGGAGTAATAGCCAATTATGAAACACATACAATGCACTATACAGAGTTAAAATAATTCTTACCCCTTTCATCCCCCAATACAGTTAGGCTCCAGAGAAGATTCTTCTCAATGGTTTGACTCTTTCCCATCCTTTTTATATATGCATGTATATGTACATATGTATATATATATATGGTGTATTTTATTTGAAAGGGATCATACTCTGGGCAGTTTATATATTATGTAAAGTTGGTCAATAGGTCTACTACCACATACTTTTTTTAAAACATCTTTTTTTATTATGGAAACTTTTAAACATACACAAAGTAGAATAGCATAACGAACCTACTTTATCTATCACCCAGCTTCAGTGGGTGTCAACTCATCGCCAGTCTTGTCTGCTGTATACCCACTTTTCCCTTTCCTCTATTATTTTAAAGTAAATTCCAAGTATCATATCCCACTACCCCACCCCACCACTTCCCACCTTGCCCCCAGTTTGGCTAGAGGTTTATCAATTTTATTGATTTTCTTAAAGAACCAGCTTTTAGTTTCATTGATTTCTACTCTTTTTTTCTGTTTTCTATTTTATTGATTTCTGCCCTGCTATTTATTATTGTCTTTTGCTTATAGTTGGCCCTCCGTATCCATGGGTTCTGCTTCTGTGGGTTCAATACAACCAACCATGTATTGAAAATATTTGGGTAAAAAAACACAATAAAAAATAGTATAGCAATAAAAAACAACAAGAACAAAAGCAGTACAGTATGAGAACTGTTCACATAGCATTTACATTGTATTAGGTATTATAAGTAATCTAGAGATGATTTAAAGTATGGGGAGGATGTGCTAGGTTATATGCAAATACAATGCCATTTTATGTAACGAAATTGAGCGTTCATGGATTTGGTATCCTGGGGGGTGGGGTCCTTGAACCATTTCCCTCATAGATACCAATGGATAACTGTACTTTGGTTTTAATTTGTTTTTCTTTTTAGTTTTTCTTAAAGTGGTAACTTCTGAGGTAATTGATTTGATACCTTTTTTCTTTTTCTAATACAGGTATTTAGTGCTATACATTTCCTCCTAAGTTCTGCTTTAGTGGCATCCCACATTCTCATTATGTTGTATTTTCATTTTCATTTAATTTAAATTACTTCCTAATTTTATTTTTCATTTCTTTGACCCATGGGTTTTTTCGAAGTATGTAGTTTACTCTCTAAATATTTAGGGATTTTCTAGATATCTTTCTATTACTGATTTCTAACAATTCCATTATTGTTGGAGAACATGAGTCCTTTTTGTAGCTCAGAATATGGTCTAAATTGGTGTTCTATGTGCACTTGAAAATAATTTTTATATCATTGTTGGTCAGAGTGTTCTGCAAAGATTAGTTATGTAAAATTGATTAGTGGTGTCATTCAAGTCTTCTTTATCCTTATTGGTTTTATGTCTACTTGCTCTATCAGTTACTTAGAGAGGGGTGTTGAATTGTTTGACTGTAATTATGAGTGGGTGTTGGGAAAATAGAATATTTTGGTCAGGGCCCTCACCTTGGGTCTGGTTCAGCAGCACATCCATTGTAAGCAAGGTCTGGTTGGGTGTGGTTCAGCAGCACATCCATTGTAAGCAAATTGTGTGTGTGTGTGTGTGTGTGTGTGTGTGTGTGTGTGTGTGTGTGTGTGTGTGTGTGTGTGTGTGTGTGTGTGTGTGTGTGTCTGTGTGTGTGTGTGTGTGTGTGTGTGTGTGTGTGTGTGTGTGTGTCTGTGTGTGTGTGTGTGTGTGTGTGTGTGTGTGTGTTAGTTTTGCTTTAAAGACTCAATTATCTTTTAAATAGATTTAAATAGTAAGTTAAAAAAAACCCTTATGTTTATCAACATGATTATCATTTCTGGTGCCGTTAGTTCCTGTGTCTAGTAATAAGTTTCTCTCTGAAATTATTTTCTTTCAGGCAGAAGTGTTTTTGTTTTTTTCTTTCTTTTTACAACGTCTCTTCTAGTGCAGGTCTCCTGCTGATAAATTCTTTCAGCTTTGTATATCTGAAAAAGTCTATGTTTTGCCTTGATTCTTGGAAGATATTTTCACTGGATATGGAATTTTAGGTTGATAGTTTTTTCTTTCTGTACTTTAAAGATGTTGCTACATTTTCTTTTGGTTTACATTATTTCTGAGAGGAAATCTGCTGTTGTCCTTTTCTTTAATCTTCTACATATAATTTATCTTTTTTCTCTGTTTTTCAGATTTTTCTCTTTATTACTTAAGGGATCTGATTATGATGTGCCTTTGTGTAGTTTTTTATTGTTTCTTGTGCTGGAGTTTTTTGAGCTTCTTGGACCATCAGTTTATAATAAATTTACAGTAAGTTTGGAAGTTTCTAGACATTATTTTCTCAAATACCTACCCCTTCCCCCACACACATATGTTAGAGTGCTTGAAGTTGTCCCACACTTCGCTGGTGCACAGCTCATTTTTTCCTTCTGTCTCTTTCTCTTTTTGATTCTTTTGGAGAGTAGCTGTTGCTATGTCTTTAAGTTCATGAATCTACCATTAATATCATCCACTCTATTTTTCATTTCAGACATTGTAGTTTTCATCTCTAGAAGTTTGATTTTGGTGTTTTAAAATACCAAATGTCTCTCTAACATATTCAGTCTTTGTTCTAGCTTGTTCAGTATATAGAATACAGATATAATAGCTGTTTTAATGTACTTGTCTAGCAATTGTCTACTATCATCTGTGTCAGTTTTTCTTCATTTTTTTCTCTAGGGATCATTTTCCTGCTTTTTTGCATGCTTGGTAATTTATTATTGAATACCTAATATTGGTAAATTTACCTTGACTCTTTTAGTCAGTCTTGAATTTTTGGTGGTAAGGGGTTATTTTTCATTTTCCATGAGGTCTTTTCTATAATTGCTAATTGCTCTATTTTAATAGCAGCCTGGTCTCCTTTTCTTTTTTTTTTTTTTTTTTTTACAATAATACCTAATTAAATATTTCTGAAGCTACTAATTGATTTTTTTTTTTTAAGTCTCATTGAAAAAAGTTTTTTTTCTGGCAGAATCACTTGCACTGTATATTCATGTAATTCCTCTGCTCTTTGCTGCTGGTTTTCCTCAGTTCTCTGATTATCCTTTTTTGTTGGTCCATACTTATGTTTGAGGGACTGCATGTTCAATATAGGTAGCTGGCTTGGATTTCTTTTTATTAATAGACTTTATTTTTTAGAGCATAATTGGTTTACAGGAACATTCCACAAAGAACAAGGGTTATCATACACTTCGTAAACCTCTGCCCTCACCCAGTTGTTTCTCCTATTAACATTTTGCATTAGTATGGTAAATTTGTTACAATTGAACAAATATTGATACCTTATTATTAACTAAAGTCCATAGTTTACATTAGGTCTAACTGTATTGTACAGATCTGTGGGTTTTGGTTTTCACAAATGCATAATGTCATGTATCTATCATTATAGTGTCATATAGAATAGTTTAACTGCCCTAAAAATATCCCATGCTCCACTTATTCATCCGTCTCTTGTCCTGCCAAAATCGTGACGTCCATTGATTTTTTTTTTTTTTATGTTTTCTATAGATTTGTCTTTTCCACAATGTCATATAGTTGGAATAGTATGGGATGTAGCCTTTACAGACTGGCTTCTTTTTTCTGTGGCTCTACATTTTTGCAAGCATTTGGTGTTACTATTGTTTTGGATTTTAGCCATTCTCATAGGTTTATTGTTGTATCTTATTGTTTTAATTTGCAATTCCCTAATGTCATATGATATTGAGCATCTTTTCATATGAGCATCTTTTTCATTTGCCATCTGTATATCTTCTATGGTGAGATGTCCAGATCCTTTGCTCATTTTTTAATAGGGTCATATATTTCTTATTCTTGAGTTTTAAGAGTTGTGTATTTTAGAATCAAGTCCTTTATCAAATATGTGTTTTTATGTCATTCTGTAGCTTATCTTTTCATTCTTTTTATCAGTGTCCTTCACAAAACGGAAGTTTTTAGTTTTATTGAAGTCCAATTAATCAATTTTTTTTCTTGAATTGTGTTTTTGGTGTTGTACCTAAACAGTCATCGCCATCCCAAGATCATCTAGGTTTCCTCTTATGTTATCTTCTAGAAGTTTTATAGCTTTGCATTTGACATTTAGATCTGTTATCCATTTTGAGTTAATTTCTGTGTAAGGTATAAGGTCAGTGTCTATATTTGATTTTTGTTTTTTGGATGTGGATGTCTAGGTTTTCACCATTTGTTGAAAAGATTATCATCCTTTCTCCACTGGATTGTGTGTAGTTGACTATATTTGTGTAGGTCTACTTCTGGGCTTTTGAGCCTGTTCTACTGATGTTTTGTCTGTTCTCTTGACAATACTATATTGCCTGTTTACTGTAACTTATACAGGTTGAACATCTCTAATTCAAAATCCAAAATGCTTCAGAATCTGAAACTTTGTGAGTGCTGGCATGACTCTTAAAGGAAATGGTCATTGGAGCATTTTGGCTTTGGGTTTTTCAGATTAGGGATTCTCAACCAGTATGAATTCTGCAAATATTCCAAAATCTGAAAAAAATCCAAAATATTGCTGGTCCCAAGCATTTTGGGTAAGGGATATTCAGCCTGTAGTAAGTCTTGAAGTCAGGTAGTATCAGTCCTCTGAGGTTGTTCTGATTTTTCAGCATTTTATTGACTGTTCTGGGTCTTTTTTTTTTTCCCCCATATAAGCTTTAGAGCCAGTTGGTTGATAACCACAAAATAACTTACTAGGATTTTGATTGGGGTTCTGTTGAATCTATAGATCCATTAGGAAAAAACTGACATCTTAACTTAGTGAGTTTTCCTATCTATGAACATGAAATATCTATTTATTTACGTCAAGAAGATGTAAGTTGATTTTTTTAAATCAGAATTCTGTAGCCATATAGATTTGGTACATATTTGTTAGATGTATACCTAGGTATTTCTTTTTTTTTTGGTACTAATGTAAATGGTGTTGTGTTTTAATTTCAAATTCCAATTGTTCATTGCTGGTACATAGGAAAGCAATTGATTTTGTATATAAACCTTGTATTCTATAACCTTGCTATAATGGCTTATTAGTTCCTAGAAAAATTTTTTCTTGGGATTTTCTACATATGCAATGATGTCATCTTCAAACAGTGAGTTTTATTTTTTCTTTCCCCATCTGTGTACATTTCATTTTATTTTATTTGTTTTTTCTATTCTATTTCATATTATTCTATTCTATTTTATTACTACATTAGCTAGGATTTCCAGAATGTTGTCAAATAGGAGTGGCGAGAGGGGACATTCTTGCTTTGTTCCCAATATTAGGGAGAAAACATGTAAATTGTCACCATTAAATATGATGCAAGATGTAAGTTATTTATATTCTTTATCAACTTGAGGAAGTTCCCCTCTATTTTGAGAGTTTTTATCATGAATGGGTGTTGGATTTTGTCGGATTTTTCTGCACATATTCATATAATTGTATGTTTTTCTTTAGCTTGTTGATATAAGGGGTTACATTAGTTGATTTTGAGTGTTGAACCTGTCTTACATACCTGGAATAAATTCCACTTGGTTTTCATGTATAATTCTTTTTATTTATTGTTGGACTCAATTTGCTAATATTTTGTAGAGGATTTTTTCATGTATGTTTGTGAGAGATATTGGGTTGTAATTTTCCATTCCTGTTAGCTCTTTGGTTTTGGTATTAGTGCTGGCCTCATGGAATAGTCATGAAGTGTTTCCTCTGCTTGTTTCTGAAAGAGATTATAGAGAATTTGTATCATTTATTTCTTACATGTTTAGTAGAATATACCAGTAAAATCATCTGGGCCTGGTGTTTTTTGTTTTATAAAGTTACTAATTATTGATTCAATTTCTTTAATCATTATAGGCCTATTCACATTGTATAATTCTCTGGATTTTGATAGATTGTGCATTACAAAGAATTGGTCCGTTTCATCTAAATTTCATTTGTGGGTATGGATTTGATCATAATATTCCTTTGCTATCCTTTTAATGTCCATGAGATCCACAGTGATAGCCCTCTTTCATTTCTTAAGTTTAGTAATTTGTGTCTTCCTTCCCTTGTTTGTGGTTGTGTGGCCAGAAGTTTATCAATTTTATTGATTTATATTTTTCATTTTTGAATTGATTTCCTGTTTTTCATTGCATTGATTTATGCAATAATTTTTATTTTATTTATCTTTTTTCATCTGCTTACTTTGAATTTAATTGGCTTCACTTTTTATGGTCCAAAGGTAAATGCTTAGGTTATTGATTTTACATCTTTTTCTTTTCTAGTGCATTCAATGCTATAAATTTTTTCCTAACTACTGCTTTTGTTGTATCCCACAAATTATGTTGAGTTATATTTTTATTTTTATTTAGTTCAAAACATTTTAAAATTTCTCTTGAGACTTCATTGACACATGTCTTATTTAGAATTATGTTTGTTCTCCAAATATTTTGGAATTTTCTAGCTGTCTTTCTGTTATTGACTTCTAGTTTAATTCCATGATGGTCTGGGACCATCCTTTTATGATTTCTTTTCTTTTAAATTTGTTAAGGTGTGTTTTATGTTCTGGAATGTGGTCATCTTGGTGATTGTTCCATGTAAGCTTGAGAAGAATATGTGTTCTTCTGTTGTTGAACAAAGGATTCTATAAATGTCACCTAGATCCAGTTGATTGATGATGCTTATATCCTTACTGATTTTCTGCCTGCCAGACCTGTCAATTACTGATAGAGGAGTGTTGAAGTCTCTTACTAAAATAGTGGATTCATCTGTATTTGTCTTTGAAGTTTTGTGGGCTTTAGCTTCTTTTGTTTTGACTCTCTGCTGTTAACCACATACATATTAAGGATTTTTATGTCTTTTTGGAGAATTAATCCCTTTATCATCATGTAACACCCCTCTTTATCCCTGATAATTTTCCTTGCTCTGAAGCATGTTTTGCCTGAAATTAATACAGCTACTCCCTATTTTGTTTGAGAAACTATTTCTCCTTCACTTTTGAAGGATAATTTTGCTGTATATATATATTTAGGTTGGTGGATTTTTTTCTTTTAACACTTTAAATATTTCACTCCATTCTTGCTTGCATGGTTTCTCAAGAGAAGTTTGACATAATTCTTACCCTTTTTCTTCCATAGGAGAAGAAAGTTCCTCCGATAGGAATTTTTAGTTTCATTTGAAGTCCTACTGAATTAATTCTTTTTTTTTTTAAGCCTTTACTTGATGCATCTAATATTTTTGAGAAAGACCGAGGAAAGTTTGGGAAGCTTTTTAACATTTTATTTAATCAAACATATTCTGAGTGATCATAATATCATAGTGTCGGGCCCCAAATAATGCTTATATTATGTACCTAATCAGTAACTACTTGTTGAATTTAACTGTCAGAAATTCACTATTAGAAAATGTGTATGTCAGGGAATTGGTTTCATGTGCACACCTATGTACATAGCAGAAGACTCAAGTTTTTGTGCTACATTTTAAATTGATATTTGTCTGGTTGTATCTCTTTATTTCATAAGCCCAGACCAACATGTTCATTTGTAAAATCAAGAATCTTCCACAGAATGCTAGGAAATAGTTCAAAGTAATCCAAAAAATTGTGTAATACACAGCTGTAAGGCTTTGGGAAAATAGGTCTGATAGCAGTCAAGTGACTTATATAAGAAATAACTTTTCTTTCTCATTAAAAACATATTGCTTATTTTAGTCCTGGACTGTCCAATATGGTACTGGGTAGCCACTAGCTTGTGTGACTATTACGCAGTTGAAGTGTGATTAATTAAAATTTTGATGTTCAGTGAGTATGAAATACACACTGGATTTCTAAGACTTAGTACAAAAAAATGTAAAATATTCTGTTTAATGTTTTAATATTGATTAAATGTTGAAATGATAGTATTTTTTATATTTGGTTGAATAAAATTTGTTAAAATTAATTTCACTTTTTACTTACATATTGGCTACTAAAAAATTTGAAGTTATTTGGTTCCTTATATTTCTATTGGATAGTGCAGACTTAGGCAGTTTACATAGTAAATAATAGTAGAAGTGAGAATTGTCTATAAACTCCGCCGCCCAGAAATAATACTTAACGTTTTTTTTCCAAATCCTTCCAGGTTTCATTTTGCATGAATTATTGAATGATGACTACATACATATGCATTTACTCTCATCAGCAAACATACCCTACAGGCACAGACATTAATTTTTTATGGATATTGTTTCATGTCAGTAAGTATACCCTTATCAGTGGATATATTATACAGATTTATCAATACCTGAGGAGTGGACAGGTTTTCTGTTTTCTTTTTCTTTCTTTTTCCCCCCAATGTAATATCACAGGGTGTACATAGACAAATTCTGTTTGTCTTCACATACTTGATTTATTTTACAATGATAATTTCCAGGAAATAGGATTGCTCATTTAAAGGGTAAGCACTTTTAAATTTGATTTTGGCTTGCCAAATTGCATTTTCCAATATTTGTGCCTTTCATAATGGTAATCTAGTGTATTCATTGTAGTTCTTTAAAGTGCTCCATTCTCAAGTAACATTAGACAAATATAAGTGGTACTACTTTTTTGTATTTAATTACATAAAATGTTCTCAACTTTAAAATGTGATTTTTTCTGAATGCCAGGCGTGATTTTTCTAACTAGTCTTAAAGACATCTCAATTTTAAAAGTAAAATGAATAAATGAAAAGATGAACATAACAATGTACTTTATGATCAAGCTTATATCCCCCCTAGAAAGTGAGGGTTGCATTAATATTTATTATTAATGGGATTTTCTTCCTAATTTATCTAGCTACCTTGAAACAAGATCATATAAGCGTAAGTCCTTAGCGTTTGGTGGTTTGCTTTAACACTTCTTTCTCACATTAAGATACTTTTTTTTCACTTTGGAAAAAATTAAGGTATAATTTATGTACAATAAATATTGTTTGAATTTTGACAAGGTATTCACTGTGTAACCAGCACCCCCAAGATGAGGTCAAGAATATTGCTAACACTTCAGTAAGTTCCCTTGTGTCCCTATCCAGCCAGTTACTAATTCTTCCCTCTCCCCCATCTTCTACCCCACCTTTAGCAATCACTTGCTAATTTCTATCACTGTGGCTTAGTTTTACCTGTTTTGATCTCTTTTGCTTAGCATGTTTTTGAGATTCATCTATGTTATTGCATACATGTTTCATTCTTTTTTATTGGTCAGTAGTATTCCATTGATAAATATACTACACTTTGTTTATTCATTCTTCTAGTGATGGATATTTGAGTGTTCGGGTTTTTGCTGTTATGAGTAAGGCTCCTATGAATGTTCTTGTATGTGTGAGAGAGAGAGAGATTCTCTTTTTGATTCTTTTGGGTAAATATTTAGAAGAGGAATTACAGTGTCATAGGGAAGATTGATATTTTTGTAAGAAACTTTCAGATAGTTTTACAAGTGGCTATACCATTATTGTGCTTCCACCAACAATGTGTGAGAGATACAGTTGCTCCTTCACCAACATTTGGTGTGTTCAGTCTTTTTGATTTTGGTTATTCTACTGGATGTGAAATGGTGTCCTAGTGTGGTTTTTATTTCCTTGATGAGTAATGATGTTGAAAACCCTTTCATGTGATTATTAACCATTTAGGTATTTTGTTTTTTATATAGCTTTTCAGGTCTTTTGCTCATAATTTCAGTGGGTTATTTGCTGTTAACGATTTGTAAGCATGCTTTATATATTCTGGACACAAGGCTATTGTTAGAAATATGTACTTCAAATATTTTTTTCCCAGTCTGTGGCTTGTCTAATTATTTTTTTAATGATGTCTTTTAATGGGCTGGATTTTTTAGTTTTGATGAGGACTAATTTATCATTATTTTCTTTTCTAGAAAATGCTTTTTGAGGGCCGGCACGTGGCTCACTTGGGAGAGCGTGGTGCTGACAACACCAAGTCAAGGGTTAAGTTCCCCTTACCAGTCATCTTTTAAAATAAAAAAATGCTTTTTGTAGTCTAAGAAATCTTGGCCTATGCCAAGGTCGCAATGATAGTCTTCTATGTCTAGAAGTTTCTAACTTTTTGTATTTAGGCTTATGACCTATCTTTAATTAATTTTTTTTGTATATGGAATGCAGAAAGGGTCATATTAGATGATCTTATGGTTTTTTTTCTTTACAGGTTCATTTCTTTCCATACGGTTTCCATTTGATGCAGCACCATTTTTTCAACAGCCTTATCGTTCATCATTGAATTGATTTGGAGCCTTTTTTATGAATTAGTTGGTTTCATATGTTTGGATCTATTTCTGGACTCTAACCTGTCCCATTATATTGGCATAAAGATAGAAAAACAAATTAATGTTGATTTGATTATTGTAGATTTATCATAAATCTTAAATCAGGTATGGTGAGCCAAATTTGTTTTTAAGATTGTATTGGCTATTCTAGGTTTTTAAAATTTCCAGTTAAATTTTATTTTATTTTATTTACTTATTTTTAATTTTTATTGACTCAGAATTTATTATACATATTTTTGGGGTTCAACATTGAAATATGTTGATCAAATCATTATTACTAGCATATATATTGTTACAGATTATAATTATTCTTTATGCCTCTTGTCTAATCTTTCCTCATCCCCCTCTTCCTGACCCCTCTAATTACCTTAGATTTCTTCTCTCCTTCTGAAAGAATAATGGTTACTCTGTTGATTTGTTGCCTAGATGATCTGTCCAATGTTGAGAGGTGTGATCGGGTCCCCCAATATTATCATAGAGCAGATGCTTCTACAGTCACTCTGAAATGGGTTTTGTGGAGAGAGACATCATCTTCTTTTCTTTATCCCTGCTGGTGACTCTCCTTGTGTCAAGGCACTCCAGTGACTGGCAGACCATCTGCGTGGTGGTTGTGGTGTCCAGCTGCTTTCATGGTAGCCATGGTTATTGTGGTGGCTGTGGTGGGCCACCCACATGCAGGTGATGTTTTTGTCATGCTCCTTGGTGCTGGCGGTTGCCTGGTTGTGGGGAGTGTCTGGTCCCCGCTCCAAGCGTTGGGTCCCCAGGTGGGCCCTGTGACGCTGGTGCAATGTGCCTGGTTGTGAGAGGGCTATCCAGTCCCTGGCTCCATGCCCTGGGCCTCTGGATGGGCCCTGTGATGCTGGTGCAGAGTGCCTGGTTGTGGGAGTGGGGTCCAGTCCCATTCTATATGCCTCAGGGCCCCGGGTGGGCCCTGAGGCACTGGCATGGTGTGCCTGGTTGTGTGTGTGGGGGGGGTCCGGTGCCCTTCTCCATGCCTCAGGTCCCCAGGCTGACCCCGATGCGCTGATGTGGTGTGCCTGGTTGTGGGATAGGGGTCTGGTCCCCGGCTTCATGCCTCAGTTCCCTGGGTGGGCCCCCAGGCACTGGCACGGTGTGTTTGGCTGTGGGGGAGGGGTCTGGTCCCCTTCTCCATGCCTCAGGTCCCCAGGCAGTCCCCGCTTCGCTGGTGCAGTGTGCCTGTCTGTGGGATGGGGTCCGGTCCCCTTCTCGATGCCCCAGGGTCCCCAGGCGGGCCCTGAGGCACTGGCGTGGTGTATCTGGTTGTGGGAGTGGGGCCCAGTCCTGTTCTCTATGCCGTGGGTCCCTGGGTGGGCCCGAGGTGCTGGCGCGATGTGCCTGGTTGTGGGGGGAGGGGGGGTCTTGTCCCTGGCTCCATACCTCACGTCCCCGGGCAGGCCCTGAGGCGCTGTCACAGTATGCCTGAATGTGGGAATGGGATCCAGTCCCTGGCGCCAAGCCTCAGGTTCCTGGGTGGGCCCTGAGGCACTGGAGGTGTGAGTGGTATGGGTGGGGGTCCTATCCTCGGCTCCATGCCTCGTCCCCTGGTGGGCCCCAAGGCACTGGTGGTGTGCCTGGTCTGGAACTAATATTTTGTTCTTTGCTTCTAGCACGGGGAAACTTCCTATGGGAAGCAGTATTTGAGCTGTGTTATTGAGCTAAATTGCTGCTTTGCTGCTGTTTTCCTATGGAAGGCTTTTTGTGCAGCTCAGGGTTTAATGGTTGACCTTATAGGCACTTCCTGCTCTCCAGGACCTGGTGTACCTGGTTGTGTGGAAACCCTGAATTTTTTCATCAAACTGCACCCCATGCAATTCTGCATTCCCAACCAGTCTCCTCTGAGTGGTCCTGTGCTGATTGAGGGGCGGATCAGCTGTCCTTGCTGTGTCCCAGTGTTTTCCTGCTGGGCCCGTCTCCCCCACTGCACGTGCTCCAAACACTTTCCATGGGATGGGCCCTGTGCAGGTCCCTTGCAATGACTCACTGGCCTCTGAATTGCTCCCCTTTTACAGCTGCTCTGGCTCCTCACTCCTGCGTGGGTCCACAGGAACCCTATTAGTGGTCTTGCTCTCCTGGGGGCCACCAAGGTCCTCTTCTCCCCTGTCGCCTCCAACTAACTCCATCTGAAGGACACAGCTGCGGCTTCTGCCAGCTCCTGCTCCATACACTCAGCAGCTCCAGCATTTAAGTTGCTGTGGCCAAAACGCTCCAAGCTGTTTTTTCTTTCTCTCATCCTCGTTTCTCCCACCTTCATGAACTCCATAGGTCTCTCCTCTTCCCCTGAGATCCAGCGGCCCCAGCTTGGCTGATGTTACATTTTTATAGTTGTGAATTGGTTGATTTGTGGGAGAGTGTGACGCTGGGAACCGTCTATTCAGCTGTCTTTTTTTTTTTTTTTTACAAAGGAGAAATATTTGATTTATTTATTTATTTTTTTTTAATTTTATTTTGTCGATATACATTGTAGCTGATTAATGCTCCCCATCACCAAAACCTCCCTCCCTTCTCCCTCCCCCCCTCCCCCCCAACAATGTCCTTTCTGTTTGCTTGTTGTATCAACTTCAAATAATTGTGGTTGTTATATCTTCTTCCCCCCCCCCCCCCGGTTTGTGTGTGTATGTGTGTATGTGTGTGTGTGAATTTATATATTAATTTTTAGCTCCCACCAATAAGTGAGAACATGTGGTATTTCTCTTTCTGTGCCTGACTTGTTTCACTTAATATAATTCTCTCGAGGTCCATCCATGTTGTTGCAAATGGCAGTATTTCATTCGTTTTTATAGCTGAGTAGTATTCCATTGTGTAGATGTACCACATTTTCCATATCCACTCATCTGATGATGGGCATTTGGGCTGGTTCCAACTCTTGGCTATTGTAAAGAGTGCTGCGATAAACATTGGGGAACAGGTATACCTTCGACTTGATGATTTCCATTCCTCTGGGTATATTCCCAACAGTGGGATGGCTGGGTCGTATGGTAGATCTATCTGCAATTGTTTAAGGAACCTCCATACCATTTTCCATAGAGGCTGCACCATTTTGCAGTCCCACCAACAATGTATGAGAGTTCCTTTTTCTCCGCAGCCTCGCCAGCATTTATCGTTCATAGTCTTTTGGATTTTAGCCATCCTAACTGGGGTTAGATGGTATCTCAATGTGGTTTTGATTTGCATTTCCCGGATGCTGAGTGATGTTGAGCATTTTTTCATATGTCTGCTGGCCATTTGGATATCTTCCTTAGAAAAATGCCTACTTAGCTCTTTTGCCCATTTTTTAATTGGGTTGCTTGTTTTCTTCTTGTAAAGTTGTTTGAGTTCCTTATATATTCTGGATATTAATCCTTTGTCAGATGTATATTTTGCAAATATTTTCTCCCACTCTGTTGGTTGTCTTTTAACTCTTTTAATTGTTTCTTTTGCTGTGCAGAAGCTTTTTAGTTTGATATAATCCCATTTGTTTATTTTTCCTTTGGTTGCCCGTGCTTTTGGGGTCGTATTCATGAAGTCTGTGCCCAGTCCTATTTCCTGAAGTGTTTCCCCTATGTTTTCTTTAAGAAGTTTTATTGTCTCAGGGTGTATATTTAAATCCTTAATCCATTTTGAGTTGATTTTAGTATACGGTGAGAGGTATGGATCTAGTTTCATTCTCCTGCATATCGATATCCAGTTATCCCAGCACCACTTGCTGAAGAGGCAGTCCCTTCCCCAGTGAATAGGCTTGGTGCCTTTGTCAAAGATCAGATGGCAGTAAGTGTGTGGGTTGATTTCTGGATTCTCTATTCTATTCCATTGGTCAGTGTGTCTGTTTTTATGCCAGTACCATACTGTTTTGGTTATTATAGCTTTGTAGTATAGCTTAAAGTCAGGTAGTGTTATGCCTCCAGCTTTATTTTTTTTGCTCAGCATTGCTTTGGCTATTCGTGGTCTTTTATTGTTCCATATAAATGTCTGAATAGTTTTTTCCATTTCTGAGAAAAATGTCTTTGGAATTTTGATGGGGATTGCATTGAATTTGTATATCACTTTGGGTAGTATGGACATTTTCACTATGTTGATTCTTCCAATCCAAGAGCATGGAATATCTTTCCATCTTCTTGTATCCTCTCTAATTTCTCTCAGCAGTGGTTTGTAGTTCTCATTATAGAGATTTTTCACCTCCTTGGTTAACTCAATTCCTAAGTATTTTATTTTTTTGGTGGCTATTGTAAATGGGCAGGCTTTCTTGATTTCTCCTTCTGCATGTTCACTATTGGAGAAAAGAAATGCTACTGATTTTTGTGTGTTGATTTTGTATCCTGCTACTGTGCTGAAATCATTTATCAATTCCAAGAGTTTTTTTGTAGAGGTTTTAGGCTGTTCGATATATAGGATCATGTCATCTGCAAACAGGGACAGTTTGACTTCATCTTTTCCAATCTGGATGCCCTTTATTTCCTTCTCTTCTCTGATTGCTCTGGCTAGTACTTCCAACACTATGTTGAATAGGAGTGGTGAGAGTGGGCATCCTTGTCTAGTTCCTGTTCTTAAAGGAAAAGCTTTCAGCTTTTCCCCATTCAGGATGATATTGGCAGTGGGTTTGGCATATATGGCTTTAATTATGTTGAGATACTTTCCCTCTATACCTAACTTATAGAGGGTCTTTGTCATGAATGAGTGCTGAACTTTATCAAATGCTTTTTCAGCATCTATAGAGATGATCATATGGTCCTTGTGTTTGAGTTTATTAATATGGTGTATCACATTTATTGATTTGCGTATGTTGAACCAACCTTGCATCCCTGGGATGAATCCCACTTGATCGTGATGAATAATTTTTCGTATGTGTTGCTGTATTCTGTTTGCTAGTATTTTAGTGAGGATTTTTGCATCTATATTCATCAAGGATATCGGCCTGTAGTTTTCTTTTTTGGTTATATCTTTACCTGGTTTTGGTATCAGGATGATGTTTGCTTCATAGAATGAGTTTGGGAGATTTGCGTCCGTTTCAATCTTTTGGAATAGTTTGTAAAGAATCGGTGTCAATTCCTCTTTGAATGTTTGGTAAAATTCTGCTGTGAATCCATCTGGTCCTGGGCTTTTCTTTGTTGGGAGCCTTCTGATAACAGCTTCAATCTCCTTTATTGTTATTGGTCTGTTCAAATTTTCTACGTCTTCACGGTTCAGTTTTGGGAGCTTGTGTGTGTCCAGAAATTTATCCATTTCCTCCAGATTTTCAAATTTGTTGGCGTATAGTTGTTTATAGTAGTCTCGAATGATTCCTTGTATTTCAGATGAATCAGTTGTAATATCGCCTTTTTCATTTCTAATTTTTGTTATTTGAGTCTTCTCTCTTCTTTTTTTTGTTAGCCATGCTAATGGTTTGTCAATTTTATTTATCTTTTCAAAAAACCAACTTTTTGATTCATTGATCTTTTGAATTGTTTTTTGGTTTTCAATTTCATTTAGTTCTGCTCTGATCTTAATGATTTCTCTCCGTCTGCTAACTTTAGGATTGGATTGTTCTTGTTTTTCTAGTTCTTTAAGGTGAAGTGTTAGGTTGTTCACTTGCCATCTTTCCATTCTTCTGAAGTGAGCATTTAATGCAATAAATTTTCCCCTCAATACTGCTTTTGCAGTATCCCACAGGTTTTGGTATGATGTATCATTGTTTTCATTAGTTTCAATAAACTTTTTGATTTCCTGCTTGATTTCTTCTTGGACCCATATGTCATTAAGTAGAATGCTGTTTAATTTCCATGTGTTTGTATAGTTTCCTGAGTTTCGCTTGTTATTAATTTCTAGTTTTAATCCATTGTGGTCTGAGAAGATACATGGGATAATTCCAATTTTTTTGAATTTATTGAGACTTGATTTGTGACCTAATATGTGATCTATCTTGGAGAATGATCCATGTGCTGATGAGAAGAATGAATATTCTGAGGTTGTTGGGTGGAATGTTCTGTAGATATCTGCCAATTCCAATTGGTCTAGAGTCTTGTTTAGATCTTGTGTTTCTCTACTGATTCTTTGCCTAGATGATCTGTCTAATATTGACAGTGGAGTGTTCAGGTCCCCTGCTATTATGGTATTAGTGTCTATTTCCTTCTTTAGGTCTAATAGAGTTTGTTTTATAAATCTGGCTGCTCCAACATTGGGTGCGTACATATTTATGATTGTTATGTCTTCTTGATGGATCAGTCCTTTTATCATTAAGTAGTGTCCCTCATTGTCTCTTTTTATGGTTTTTAGTTTAAAGTCTATTTTGTCAGATATAAGAATAGCCACTCCAGCTCGTTTTTCTTTTCTGTTTGCATGGTAAATCTTTTTCCATCCTTTCACTCTTAGTCTGTGTGAATCTTTATGGGTGAGGTGGGTCTCTTGTAGGCAGCATATAGTTGGGTCCTGCTTTTTGATCCAGTCAGCCACTCTGTGTCTTTTAATTGGGGAATTTAAGCCTTTAACATTAAGAGTTGTTATTGAAAGGTGTTGATTTATTCTTAGCATTTTATTGGTTGTTTGGTTGTCTTAGGTGTCTTTTGTTCCTTGCTTTCTGATTTACTGTTTGGTTTCTTTGTTTGTTGGTTTCTTAGGTTGTAGATAGTGTTTTTGTTAGCTTGTTTTCTCTTCATGAATGCCATTTTTATTGTACTAGCGGGTTTAGATTTTTCTTAGGTTTTTATGGCAGTGGTAGTTATTTTTCAGGAACCAAACCCAGTACTCCCTTGAGGATTTCTTGTAAGGGTGGTCTTGTGGTAGTGAACTCCCGCAGTTTTTGTTTGTCTGAGAAATATACTATTTGCCCCTCATTTCGGAAGGATAGCCTTGCAGGGTAGAGTATTCTTGGTTGGCAATCTTTGTCTTTTAGTATTTTGAAAATATCATCCCATTCCTTTCTAGCTTTTAGGGTTTGTGATGAAAAGTCTGATGTTAACCTGATTGGGGCTCCCTTATAGGTGATTTGACGCTTCTCTCTTGCAGCTTTTAAGATTCTCTCTTTGTCTCTGAGTTTTGCCAATTTGACTATGACATGTCTTGGAGAAGGCCTTTTTGGGTTGAATACGTTTGGAGATCGTTGAGCTTCCTGGATCTGAAGATCTGTGATTTTTCCTATACCTGGGAAGTTTTCTGCCACTATTTTGTTGAATATGTTTTCAATGGAATCTCCATTTTCCTCCCCTTCTGGAATACCCATGACTCGGATATTTGAGCGCTTGAGGTTGTCTGATATCTCTCTCAGATTTTCTTCCATGTTCTTGATTCTTTTTTCTTTCTTTTTGTCTGCTTGTGTTATTTCAAACAGCCCATCTTCAAGTTCAGAGGTTCTCTCTTCAACTTCGACAAGCCTGCTGGTTAAACTCTCCGTTGTGTTTTTTATTTCGCTGAATAACTTCTTCAGTTCAGCAAGTTCTGCTACATTTTTTTTCAGGACATTGATTTCCTTGTATATTTCCTCTTTCAGATCCTGTATACTTTTCCTCATTTCATCATGATGTCTAGCTGAGTTTTCTTGTATCTCATTCAGTTTCTTTAGAATTATCACTCGAAATTCCTTGTCAGTTATTTCAAGGGCTTCTTGTTCTATAGGATCTAGAGTATGAGATTTATTAACTTTTGGTGGTGTACTTTCTTGATTTTTTGTATTTCTGGTGTCTTTTTTTTGGTGTTTATTCATTGTGGCAGGGGTTTCACAGTCCACCGGTTTAAGACTAATGACTAACTAGGATGTTGCTGTTGTTGCCAATTTGGTATGGCTCCCGCCGTGACTGCTCAGTTGGCCTCTAGTGTCTTGTGTGTGTGGTTGCCTCGGGTCTTGGGCTTCTCCGGGGATCCACCTTTCTGGTCAGCTTGTACTCTGCTGGGCTGGTGGATCACGTACCACAGGGTGTGTGATCTCTGTTGAGCTTTCACTTTCTGTACAGGACTTCTCCCCGTTCCGTGTGCTCTGGCCCAGGCTGTTAGATCGTGCAGTGGCGACCCCACCGGGTGTGTGGTTTCTGTCGAGTCTCCGCCTCCCTGGCCGCACGTCTCCCCCCTCTGTGCACACTGTGCTGGGTTGGGGCGTGTCTTCTGCACCCCTCGTCTATCAGCTGGGCCTTCAAGACCCTGCTCAGCACCGCCTCGCCCAGGAAGTCTACCAGGTTTCTGCTAGGCACAGACGACCGGTCTCTCTGGGTGCCTTTGTAACACTGTGTAGATCTTTCTCGGGTCTTGTTCACCTTTGTATCCCCCCGGTATAAACCGAGTCTAGTGCCCGCCTGCAGCCTGCTCTCCGGCAGGTTCAAGCGGACCTGGGAACTCTCCTACCACACTATTCCCAACCAGAAATTCGTTAGGCTTTTTTCCAAACTGGTGGTCGCAGAGATGGTATCTGCCTCCCAGTAACAGGAAGTTTACCGGGGCCGGAGTCCAGGGTGTGGTGGAGTGACAGTCGGCCCGCCCGTACTTCCTAGCCCTCCCAAAACTGGTCGGGACGCCCCACACCCCCAGCCCTGCCAGAGAACCGTGGAGGGAGTGGGAGAGGAAGCCGGCCCGCAGGGTCCGGAAAGCCCTGCGCCAGGCCAAGCAAATGGGCTCAGTGATGGCCGAGCAGGGCGGAGCTGCCCGCACCTGGGAAAATGGAGGCAGCACCGGGGCAGTGAGTGGCCTGGTGGTGCAGTCGGGGAGCCGCGTGGGCAACCACCCCCCGAACAGAGCTGTGCCAGGGATCACTCACAGTGCTGTGCCAGGTCGGGCGCTCGCTCTGTCTCTGGTTTGTTGCCTTCCGTGTTCTCGGCGCTGCCGCCTCGGGCTGTTCAGTCGCGGCGCCGCTCGGGCGCTCCCAGGAGTCTTCTTTAATGCCGGCCTGAAACCTCGAATCTTGAATAGGGCAGCTGGCCGCCTTCAGTGCGGCCCCAGCCTCCGGGATCCTGGCTGCATCCACAGCAGCCCTGGCGCCGTGTTCCCTGTTTCAAGACTCACTTTTGCAGCTAAGAATCAGTTCTTTTCCTGCTCCACACTTCAAAGCTGTTGCCTGTAAATGAGGCAGCCTCTCCTGCCGGGGGCAAAGTGGCGTTGAGCCCCCACGACCGGCCAGCAGCAGCAGTCCTCCCTTAAGAGATGGCCAGAGGAAGGTCCACAAGTTTCCCGGCTGCCTGAGGCCCAGTGGCCACCTTTTCCACCTCAGCTACTCCGCGCCAGCCGCCGCAGCCGCCGCCATCTTGAAACCTATTCAGCTGTCTTGACTGGAACTCCCCCAGTTAAATTTTAAAATGAGTTTTTCAGACTTCTTCCAGAAAGTCTGCTGGAATTTTCATTGGTATTGTGTTAATCTCTTGATCAGTTTGGGGAGAATGGGTTTTGTAGCAGTACTGAGTTTTCCAGTTCATGAACACAACATATCTCAATATTTATTTGTTTTTAGGCATATATTTTTTATGCTATTATAAGCGGTACTTTAAAATGTTATTTCTAATTATTAATGGCTAGCATATAGAACTACACTGTGTATTGACCCTGTATCTTTCAACTTTGCTAATTCAATAATTAGTTCTAATAGCTTTTTTGTAGATTCTGTAGTAGTTTTTATGTGCATAACCATGTCTCCTGTGAATAATGGCAGTTTTATTTCTTCTTCACCCAGATTTATGCCTTTTTTTATTGTTCTTGCTTTATTTCCCTGACTTGGACTTCTAATACAATGTTGAATAGAAGGGTAAGAATGGACATCCTAGCCTTGTTCTTGATATTGGTAGAGAAAGGATTTTTCATGATGACCTTTATCAATTGAGGAAGTTCCCTTCTGTGTCTAGTTTGCTGAGAGCTTTTATCATGAATGGGTGTTACATTTTGTCACGTGATTTTTCTCCATGTATTGGCATGATCATATAGATTTTTTAAAATTCTGTTAATTTGGTGAAGTGCTTTGATTTTAAAATGTTAAGCCAACCTTACATTCCTGAGTTAAACCCCACTCAGTCTTGATGATTCTTTTTTGTGAATTTCTCTATTTGACTTGCTAATATTTTGGATTTTTACGTATACGTTTATGAGGGATATTGGTCTGGAATTTTCTTTTCTTGTAATATCTTTGTTTTAACAGTGTTTTGCTAACAGAGTTAATGCTGACTTTATAGAATCTTTAAAAAATAATTCAGATCTCTAACTTATGTGCAACTGTGAAATTATATGTTTGCTTTAGAACACTCATCTGTTTATCTTCCTTTCTTGTGACCAAAATTAACTAGTAAGGATTCTTACAGACTTACTGTTCAGTTGAAATTTTTCGGTAAGGGAAAGAATTGAAATCCTGCTTCCCCTATTTAGAAGCCAATGGGACATTTATTAAATATTTTCTGCACTGAGACACAGTGCAGTGGTTAACAGGACAGGCTCTGTATCTGTACTAAGGCAAATTTGAGCTTATAATCCTGTTCCATCAGTTTCTACATCTATGATAATGGGTAAATACTGAATCTGGCTCAGTTTTAATTTCCTCATGTATGAAGTTGGGTCCTTCTAGGGTTGATATTAAATAAGAAAATATAAGTAAAGTTCTTAGATACTTGTAAAGTTCTTTTTTTTTTTTTTTTTGTCGTTTTTTTTTTTTTCGTGACCTGCACTCAGCCAGTGAGTGCACCGGTCATTCCTATATAGGATCCGAACCCGCGGCGGGAGTGTCGCCGCGCTCCCAGCGCAGCACTCTACCGAGTGCGCCACGGGATCGGCCCTACTTGTAAAGTTCTTAAAATGCTTGTGCCTGATAAAAGTAAAGTTCTTAAAATACTTGTGCCTGATACAAGTATTCTGTTTTAGATACTTGATATTAGTATTTTTATTTGAGATTTTGGGGAAGAAAAAGGCAAAGGTATTTCAAGAAAGTGGTTTAGTTTTGTTTTGTAGAAATATACCCCAATGTAAATTAAAATAGAAATATGTTTCAGAGGTGTAAATTCTGTGTAAAATTACATTTGTTTTAATTGTTATCTTTTCATAGCTTTACAGTTTTCTAATTATTCCCTTCCTTTCTTTAAAGATTAGCATCTTGAATTTAAAAGTTCGTGCTTCATTTATTCTGGGCCGCAGTAGTGATGGGCATGCTTAATATTTATTGAACAATTAACTGGAACATTACATTTGTACACAGTACGTGTACTACAACAGTGTGTAAAAGATGGAACACCATCTATTTTTAAGATTGACTTGAAAACCACAAAATTGTTCAGTTAACTGAATGTACTGGAAATTATTTCTTGCATCTGTGCTCATCTGACTTATTGCTTTGACATGCTTTGAAAATTGGTGGAGAAAGTACATTCTTCTCTTTAAAAATTTATGTTGACTTTGGTATGCTGTTTTTGTCCTTAAACTCTTACTCCCCCCATCTGTGGGGGAAGCTGTGGTGAAAGCAAATTCCTGTGGTTTGTGGCATTTAAAATATTAGGAATGGGGATGCATTAACGGGTTTTTCACTATGTCTTAAAGACATTTGTGATTAATGGAAATGCCAAGAAGAAAATTGTTGTCATTCTTCTAAAAATAATTTTAATATCACGAATTAGTAATTTCTACCCTTGTAAAAAATTATTTAAGATAATTTTGATAATGTAGCAATAATCAATATGATTTTAAGAAAGACATCCCTTTTAATTTAATTCAGCAAATGAATGAGTGCAGAATGTATTTAAAATATTGTGCTAGGGGATATACATAGTTGAAGAGTACACCGCCCTGTCTTTAGAGAGCAAACAGTGTATTGGTGAAGCAGACCCTACATAACCTATAACAAGTCATTCAATAATAAGTGTGTCATTGGATGCATAAATGAAATATTATGGGAGTGTAGAGAGGGAAAAGTATTTGCTTGAGGAAATTGGGAAAAACCTGATCAAGACTGTGGTATTTGAATTACATATATGTAGTTTGAAAAGTTTCCAACAAGGTATTCTGGCAGAGTGAACACCAGAAGCTAAGATGAGAAGTGTGGTATGCATGGTGGTCTGCAGATTATTTGTATGCGATCTCTGATATTTATTCAGTTGATAGCAAGAGATGAGCATGAAAGTGTTGATTACCTCAGACTAAGAAAGAGCTTGAAGCCTTGAAGAAGAATTTGGACCTTATTTTTATCAAGTAGGTAACTGTTACATTTTTTATTAGGGATCAGTATATTAAAAGATAACTGGCAAGAAGAATTTATGAAGGAGAATAAAATAGAGGCACAGTGTCCTCTTACAGGGCTGTATAATACTTCAGTCCAAAGCAAGGCGTAAATTTCAAATCTCATTATACACATATACATATAATGGTTGTAATAGCATATACATACGTAACAGCATACACATATAATAAAAAGTGAGTAATTTCTCATTGACTTCCATCAAGATTTCAGAGGTAAGAGACACTATATATACATTAAGATGCTCTTTGTTAGTTAAGGTTTCTTTTGTACAAATAATAGAAAGTAGTTCTGGCTGGCTTAAGCAAAGAGGAATTTATTGGCTACCACAGGATCTCATGGAATCCAAAACAGAATTGAACAGTGAAGCTTCAGGAACAGCAGGAGGCTGGGAAACTCTGATAAAAACAGCAGGAGTCAGTGTTACTTCTCTCAGCTCCGGGCATCTCCTCCCCCAACACCATCAGTCCTGTGTATCAGTTTGGAATTCTAAATTCCTGCGAGAGGATCTTAATTTGATTGAGCTTAGCATAGGTGCTTGTTTCTGAAGACAGACAGTGAGTCTCTAACATTCGAAATATTGGGATTGGGAGCAGGCAGTGCTTGCAAGGTAGGTTTGTCATATGTGTACAAGCTAGTGAAAATCCAGTTAAAATACAGTACATGATTATTTATTTGATGTCTCACTGACCTAAACCTGCTTTAGATGTCACTGTTCAAAATATTTACTATTCTGAAATGCTTTTTTAGTTACACTCTGGGATCCCAGATTTGCAGACAGTAAAGGTGTGGGGTGTCTTTCTTGCTTTTAGGAGTTTTGGCTTTTTTTTCTGGTTCTCTTTATTTTAATTGACCAACTTGCTGAAAACAAAAGAAATACTAATCCTCTAGTTACTAGTTTCTTATAAGCTTGTAATAGAGGTTTAACATCACAGTTGATAAATCTGATTGTTACACCTCTTTTCCCTGTGTAACAGAGACAAAAAAAAAAAAAAAAAGAATTACATGATTACTCAAGCACTATGTATGTATGCATTGAGGCCAAGGCAGACTGCACTTCAGTAATTTCCCCATTAGGAGGAGCAAAACTGAATGTGTCAGTCCCCTCCAAAGTTAGCCTCTCCCTTTTATTGTAAAGACAAGGAAGTTTTACAAGAAAATTCAGTTGATCTAACCATTACAAAAACACAAGGATATGGGCAGAATTATGGCTAACAAATGGAAAACTAGTAATATTGAAATAAGCAAGATGACATTCCATAATGCAGTTTGCAAAAGGTACCAACAAAAGTTTGTTCTTAGCAAATACTGTGTTTTCCTGCAGCAGTTTCCTCAGTTTTTTTACATAACAATCCGTAGGTTAACCTGCTCACAAGGACATCTGTCCTTTAGAGCCAGCAACTTTGCTGTGTTACAATTCTATATCCACAACAGAGACTTTAGCCTGGGAAGTTTCCTGTCTTTTGCAAGGTTAACATTTCTATATGTAATTTTAAGAAGTTATGCTGAACCTGAAACTACAGGGCTTTGGAAACTAGGCCCTGTGAAACACATTTGCTTTATAAATGTTAGTATACTCCACATCTGATGATATAAATTTCATAATAATTAACATTTAATAAATGCATACAATCCCAACTAGTGTTCTAAGCACTTCATATGTGTGAGGGGTCTTCAAAAGGTTAATGGGAAGATTCATATTATCTTTTAATTCTATTTTTCTAGGAACTTTTGAAGTACTCTCATTATTTTATTTAATCCTAATAACCCTGTGCCTTTTGATACTGCTCGGAGCATTTTACATGTATTAACTCAGTGAAGTCAGTAATGATATGCCCGTTTTACAGATGGTAAAAGAAGGATAGGGTAGTTTAGTACAGCTGATAAGTGGTAGAATCTATCCCAGTCTGTGGTTTTAGTCATCACATTATTCTTGCCTAGGACATCCCTGATCTCTGCCCTCACCTTGTCCTCAGTCAGAATTCAGGGTTCCTTTCTCAGACCTCCCAGAACACTTTTTTATTCCTCTTTCATTTTGGTACTTGTATCATGACTTGAATTTAGCATTTTTTTTTTTTTTTAACATATCTCCTTTAACTAGAATTATTAACTAACTGCCTAAAGACAGGGATCATCTCTTAATTATCTATTTTCTGCTCATAATCTATTTTCTGTATTTGTTAAATTGAATTAACGGCCTGTTCAAATTTAGCATCTGTTAGCCAGACATTTTGTGAATAAATATGATAATGTTAATTCTTTTTATCATGGATATTTCTTTGTATAATGATCCCAACTCTGACTGTCTCTTGACCTCATAAACTCCATATCTTGTTTTAAGAATGTATTAGCATAATATCTCTTCACTGGGACTTGCCAAAGCGTTACTGCCCAATAGAACTTTTCATGATGCCGTACAATATGGTAGTCACCTGTGGTTACTGAGCACTTGAAATGTGGCTAATATGACTGAGGAACTGAATTTTTAACTTTATTTAAAATTTAATAGCCACATGTGGCTAGTGGCTACCTTATTTGTCAGTGCAGCTCCAAAGAGAAGAAAGAGGAGGAGTCCAGAATCTAATAGTACCTTCCCACCTGTCCCCATGTCCCTTCCCTCCCCTCTCCCCCCACTCAGATCAGGGGCTTACCTGGAAAGGACAGTAACGTTGTAAAAAGTCTGTTTGACTCAAAGAGAAATAGTTCTCAAATAATTTATACATTTAAAAAAATATAGAACATTTAAGTTATTAAATGTGTACATGGGATCTAAGAGTCACCCTTTCATTTAAAGAGAAAATCATTAACTTTTTTTGCCTTTACAGTGCATAAAATTTAATTTTATAGAGGAGTAGTAGATTATATAAAATCCTCACATACCGTCCTTCCCCGAGTTATTGATTTATTAATGGTAAAGGTGTCATAAAAGAAAAAATAGCATGATCTACTTTTTATTTTAATACAGTCACCTTCCTATTCCTTTGTGGGACTTGCGATTGAACATCTAGTTTTGTGTGTTCATTGAATTTCAGTAATAGTATCTGGAGTTAGAAGTACTTATTGATTCATGCATTTTGAATAACAGTTGCCTTTTGAAACTAGTATCATTAAGCTTTCAGAGGAAGTATAAAACCATTTGTTGAGTAAACAATTTATTATTCAAATCACTGACTAGCTCATTCTTAATGTTTTACACTTGAATTTTAATTATCTTAAATTGTCAATAAAATGTAAATCTTAAAAACAAAACTTTGGTACAGGGTTCTTGCCTTTGTTTTTTCTCCTATCTAATTCTTATGCATAATGTATGGGAGAGTCTCAAATGTTGTACTTAAAGTCCTTAGTTAGGTTGTCTGTTGAATTTAAACTGTTACTTGTAAAAAAGCCCTTACCTTTAAAACCCCATGCTTTCAGATTATCATATTTTATTCATTTGCTCTCAGATTAAACTTCCTTTTGCATGTCCTTCCACCTTGATAGTACATATGAAGTCAGGCAAATTAGATGTACTTAATATAATATGTTCATACATTCCTATGACTATCTTTAAATGCATGAGTAATTAAGAGTTGCTGAATATAGAATAACAAATATAGAAGACAAAGCCAATTGAATTTTAAATTTGTGTATCTTGATTAATCATGTTTATGTGTTCAGAGGGCTCAAAGAAAAAGTTTGTGAAAGAAATCATAGACTTTGGCCTTCATTATAGACATAGGGTACCTTCCTATAATAGTCAAAGTTTGCTTTTTATTACTTTAAGCCTCTATAGGCACCTTAGTATGTTATATTATTCAGCAACATTCACTTCTAATTTTAAATGGAAAGCTTAAAAGCTACTCAGAATTCTTATAGTTTCTAAGTCAGAAAGATGATCTTTTTCTCCCCCAAAATTAACACCATAATGTGACTTGAATATGTCTTTTTCTTAATTTTGTGTGTGTGTTTTTCAAATCAGTATTTAATTTTTGAAAAGCTAAAATATTCACATGGTGTAAAAATTAAAAATATGAAAAGAAAAAGTTTCTCTTTTATCTGATGCTACATTTGCCCAGTCATTTCTTCCCTGACAAAACACATGGACACACACAAAACCTGGAAACAGGTGGCAACTGTTACTGGTTTTGTCTCTTTTTAGATAGTTCTGTGCATATTTAGGCAAGTGAGAGTTATTTATTTTTTTTCCTGAAATTGTGCATACTCTACTCTTCCTCTTATATGTTGCTTTTTTCACATAACAATGTTTTTTGTTGATCTTTCTTTATTATTACTTAAAGAGCCTTTTTTAAAAATTTTTTTAAGCAGCTATATGGTATCCTACTGTATAGCTGAACTGTGGTTTATTTACAACTTGAGTGGATGTTTTTCTTGATAACCTAAAAAAATTCCAATAGCCTGAATAATTATGGATAATTTTAAGGTTCTGAAGATTTGAATTAATTAGTGTAAGATTTCAAATACTTAATAATTTCGATAGGAGTCTAGTACCCCTTTACCCTGGTTTAGTAAATAGACCAAACACATTTCTGAACTTATTTTAACTCTGATGTGAAAAACTGCATGATCTCTGGGAACATTTTGGGTACCATATGTTTTGCTATGCTATATTTTCTTGTTACAGAGTCTTTTGTTACTGTATGCAATTGGTCTTATCCTGCTGTGTCTTCTGAATTTATTTACTTTTGACCATGTAAGATTTGACTATTAGAGTTATTGATGGCCAGTTATAGTTCTTTTTTCACACTGTACATTATCTTTGATTCTGTAATATTTCTTATCCCTGCTAATTGTCAGGAACTTTTACTTTAGTGTATTGTAGATTTGTTTCTATCCCACTTAAGTAATATTATTTGACTAATACTTGCCTATATTTTCTGAGAATGTGGAGTACACTGGGGAGGATTTACGGCAGCAGGTCTGCTGTTGAGGAAACACTTCATTGGGCTTCTTTACAGGAAAATTGTTAGTAGTATCTATGCCTCCCAATGTGAAAACTTCTGTACTAGCTATATCAGAGGTCATAATTTTTCTTGTTCGAAGATTTTTTTTTCCCCAAATGAAATTATTTGTTTCTCAACATTTTTACTTCTTATTGGCTTTTTTAATTCTATATTTCATTTTATTCTTTAGCATTTCCTATCCACTAGAAAATGTTTAACACTCAACCATTTGTGTAGTTTGAAAGGAATTATTTCCCTAACCAGTCCACTGGCTTTTTAAAAGAGAATCTTTTTCTTGGCAAGGTTCAGCGATAAGAGGAAATGCTTTCTTTTCCTGATTTCTGATGACTGAAGGTGACCAAAGTGTCTCGTTAGGCAAGGTTATTTGCTTGTCCTCATAAGTAGTAGGATAAAATAATAGGTTAAGTGTTAATACTTTTTTTGTTTTGTTTTAATTGAACAGATATATAATTGCATGCCATGTGCCTGGCATTGCACTAGGTGAATACAGAAATAAGATAGAACCCTGCCTTTAAGGAGACCTAAGTAAACAGAATATAATGTTATAACTGCTATAATGAGTGTACCTAGGCACTATGAAAACTCTATGGATAGGCCTCTGTCCCACACTGAGGGAAAGTGGGAAGTGGGGTATGAGTCAAGGAAGGGGTTCTACAGGTGCCATCTGAGCTGAAGGTTCAAAGATGAGCAGAGTTAACCAGGTAAAAGGAGGGTGAGAGAGGGTGTTTCACTTTTGGGAGCACAGATTTTGAAATGGAGGATCAGGATATGAGAAAGGGTAATGATATCTAAGAAAGTCTCATGTGTCTTCAGCATATAATGTGATAGATGAGAATGAAGTGCACATGCATTTCTTTTTATGATTGGAAACAGATTATTTCCCTTATTATTTTGCTAATATTCTGTAATGATCAGACCGCATGTAAAATATCTACTTCATTTTGACAAGGATGATCAGACTCGTAAGAGATCCATAAACCAGGTCAGATGAGGAATGATCAAAATAAATTATAGCTGAAACAAAGATGATCTGAGAAGTAGGGTTGCTAGGGACACATCTCTGTGAAAGTGAAAATGGTATTGCCACTACACAGAAATAAGAAGTGTGCTGTAATTAGAGGAGGTAGTATACACCTCTAGTTTTGTATTTGTTGTAGCTACAGTTCCTAGTACTGTGCCTGTCACATAGCAAATGCTCAACAGATATTTAAATGAAAGAATAAAAAATAAAATACCTATGGGCGGGAATTGCCCAGAAAACAGGTTTAGGTTCAGTATTAAAGTTTTTCTGAGGTGCTAAATAGCTATAATATTAAGCTATTCTTATTGCTAAAACAATAAGATAGTTCTTCAAGTTATGAGCTTCCTATTACATAGCAGGCATAAGTGAATGCTATGTAATCATCTATTAAGAATGTTACAGGAAGGATTCTTACGTTGAATATAGAAGAATCCCCTCCCTCCACACACACTCATTGGTATTTCCCTCCTGACTTCTTCAGTGGTTTTTTAGGAGTTTCTTGACTTCATTTTTCTTAAGTGGATAAGATAACTGTATGTTAAAGGATTATTTCATTAATCCAAACCCAGATTTCAGGTTTTACCATAATCCAGCTGACCTTGCAAGAGAGACAGGGAAGAGGAGACAGAAGAGCAAAGGAAAAAAAACTCCTTTTAAGCAGGTCCCCCTCAGCTACAGGGAAGGGAGAAGCAGAAGAGAGCAAGCCACACTTATGAGCTGCCCTTTTAACACAGTGTCCTCACCCTTTTGTATATGTGAACCAGTCTGTAAGATCAGTATCCCCTTCATCTTTTTCTGTATATGACTGTAAGTGTGGTTTGATGAATGTATTGGATAGTTGTTCTTATTCTTCAGATACAAAATTCTTTTGTTCTGACTGATGCATCATTTTTTCACCCCAAGCAAGACTGATCTGGGTTTTCTGGTCTGAAGCTTATACATCTTGGAGGGGCTCTCCTTAAGAAAAAGAATTCAAATTAAGTGTAAAAGTGAATATTAATGTATGAGAAAAGATTACAACAAATAAAAAATACTAAATTCAGAAAAATAGTTTATTGTTATAACTAAATACTGTTATAACCAATTAATTGCCTAATATACTTACTTGGTACTTTTTTTCTACAAATTTTAGCCACAAATTCATTGATGGTTTCTTTACATGACAACAATTACATATTTTCTGTAGAAAGAATCTTTCCTCTTGTACACAGCTTGGCAAACTACTACCCATGGACCAAATTCAGCCTGCTTGTTTTTGTAAATAGAGATATATCGCAGCATATACATTTCCATATTATCTATGGCTGCTTTTGTGCGATTCAATGGCCCAGTTGAAAGAGATTGTATGGCCAACAAAACCTAAAACATTAACTATCTGGCCCTTTATAGAAAAAGTCTCTTGCTCTAACATATTTGCTCAAAATTTATTTCTTTATTCTTGATAGTTGTGAATCTGAAAGATATTTTTTGAAACCAGTTACTGGTAATGACACATCTATATTTTTTTTCACTTTGCTTATAGGGTGCTTCTTGCCCTGGGATAACTACCTTCCCCAATATAAGGTAAATAACCAAATAGGGGACAGTAGAGAAATAAAATTATATTAAAGACATATGAAGGTACTTCAAAAAGTTCATGGAAAGAGTCATATTATCTTTTAATTCCCTTTTTTCACTAACTTTATCAAGTATAATTCTTGGAGAATCATTTAGATGGCATATGGCAAAAATATGACAAATTAGGAACTGGGATAAATTATTTATTAGTGTATGTTGATTATAAAATTAGCAGCTGATTGGGAAATTCATTTAAAGCTGTGTAGTATTTGACTTTTTGCGAATAAATTGACCTCATCTGTAAAATGAGGGGATTGGATTATATGCTAGGTAAAATTTATGGTGAAATTGTATCAAATTGTATTAGGCTCTAGAATTCAGGAATATCCAAATTCTACCAGCTACCACATTACCTACTTTTCTACCCTCTCATCTCAAACTGTTTCCTGGGGGAAATGCACAGGAAAGTCATAGTTCCCTTTTTATCAGGACTTGAGTCTCAACTGGTAATGTTGCACTTTGATGAGTGAAAGTGGGAGTCCTAGGGGACCTCCTTTCCACCTTGATTCCCCAAAAATGCAAACCCACATTTTAGGTTTTACCATATTTCAACTGACTTTGCAAGAGAAACAGAGGGAAGCCAGGAGACAGAAAAGCAAAGAAAAACTCATTTTAAGCAGATCCACTTAAGCTACCGGGAAGAGAGGCAGAAAGAGAGCAAGGCACACCTATGAGCTGCGCTTTTAACACTGTCCTCTTGCTTTTGCAGATATGATCCAGTCTGTAATGAGATCATTCCCTCTCACCTTTATCTGTATTTGACTATGTGTCAAGTAGAATATTAAGGAGAATACGGTTAAGCTTTGCCATTTGTAGTTTTAACATCTGTAATTTTGATTGTTTTCAGGTAATAATAAAGGACTGTGCCACATAGTAATTTACAGTTTTCTAGGTGAATGAATTTAAATCACCATAGGAGATCTGTATGTAGTTGTGAGTGACTTAGTGAGTGAACCTAGTCTGCTGCCCAGCACACACCTTTCTGTATGGTTTTTCTATATAAAGTGAATTTTTAAATGGTTTCAAAAAAAGAATGTGTGTTAGTAATGAAAGTGAGGAATGGAAGAAGCAGCTAGAACCATCTGTCACAGGTCATGTGTTTTTTAATGTAAAGGTACTTCAAAAAGTTCGTGGAAAAATAGAATTACAAGATAATACAAGTTTTCCTTTTTGAAGTACCCTCTTATATTAAAACAATTCTCTACGTCTTATCTATTGCTGCAAACAAACCATGTGATGACCACGTGACTTTTAAATAATACAATTTATTTCTTGCCATTCTGTGGATTGGCTGGTTTGCTGGTACTGCCACGAGGCTTTCTCACACATTGCTTTCAGCTGGCAGGTCCAGTGGGGGCTGGGCTCAGAAAGGATAGGTGGAATGAGCTGGGGCCTTTTTCTCCATGGTTTCAAGTTTTAGAGCAGCAGCTCCAAGAAGTCAAGCCACAATGTGCAACTACTTTTCAAACTTCTGCTTACATTTACTGATATCCTTTTGATCTAAGCAAGTCACATGGACAAATCCAGAGGCAGTGGAGGACGAGAATATACCAGAACTTGGATATTGAGAGTTATCAAGGGCCATTACAGGAATGACATACCTCCACATGTTCAGTCAAGGCTTCCAAACTGTATATGGCTGTTTATCTCTCTCAACCCCAGAGCTGAGCTATGTTTGACATTAATATTGTCTGTAACTTCATTCTGTGCCACTCTTCTTTCTTTTATCCCTCCACCCTCCACAGTTTCCAAAACTCCTCTAGCACTTTCTCATGGTAGGGTCTTTGTTGATGTATCTACTTAGAATGCTGTTTCTTTCCTGCTTTCCTCTCAACCCTTTGTTCACCTGACTGATCCTTTTTCTTTTTCTTTTTTTTTTAAAGATGACTGGTAAGGGGATCTTAACCCTTGACTTGGTATTGTCCGCACCACGCTCTCCCAAGTGAGCTAACCGGCCATCCCTATATGGGATCCGAACCCGTGGCCTTGGTGTTATCAGCACCACACTCTCCCAAGTGAGCCACGGGCCAGCCCTGACTCATCCTTTTTCATCCTTCAGGTAAAATGTCACTTTAGGGGAGTCTTCCTATTCTAGTTATGTTTTACATTTTTCTTGCATATTGGATTTTTTCTTTATAGCATTTGAAATAGTTATTAATGCCTGTCTAATTCATTTTTGTATTTGAACTCACTTTCAATCCTGCCCTTTCCCCTAATTGTAACAGTTGCTTTTATACAGTAGGTGCTCAAAACATTTGGTGAACAGATATGGCTGACACAGTAGTTTTCTTAAATAGCTACTAAGAGCTAAAAGATTCTTTGTGTTTGGTTCCTAAGACAGCAACTGTTTTTATCTGGCTCCATTTTTCTTCACTGTTGGGATTCTGTTTGTTACTTTTTGCTGTTGGAATTCTGTTATTTTTTGCTTTTGTCTTCTTCCTCCTTCTCCATTGCTTTTTAAAAAATTATTTATTATGGAGTCTTCTGTCTTTGAGGTATTCTTTTTAAATCTCTACTGTTTTCTTTGGTTTTCTTTCTCTGTTATTTTCTCATTTTAGAAATTACCAGGTGATAAGATCCCTCCTTTCCAAAACAAATTTTTGTGTTTTCTTTTACAGGATAGGTTTTTACTGATACTCACCATTCAGGAGTTGCTTGTTCACTACCCAAGGGTATTGTTTTTATTTTTTAAGTTGCTGGTTTCGGTATTGGGTTTTTCAGATAACTAAAGTGTTGTCATATTTTAAGGATTTAGAAAATCGTTCCTGGAGATCACTGCCAAATAAACTAATTACAGGAATCAACTAAGTTCTTTTTATTTCTTTCCTTTTATACTTTTATAATGTATAGATTAAAATTTCATATTCAGGATAATGAGTCATTTCATGTGAATATATCATCAGAGCACCTAGAAACATGTTTGAAGCTTAGCTTTTATATAAAGAGAAAACTTGGGATGGATCTTCCCAGATTAGTATTTAGACATTTGGGGCCAAATACACACACTGTCACATGCATATGTGCTTATCAAAGTTGAAGTAGTTGTTAATCTAGTCCATGATCATAGAAAAAAAAGACTTGATTTTATTCAGTTATATGGTGGTTTTTTTCCCACACTCAGTTTATTTGGGATATTCACTGAAGATATATCTTTAAATGTTTCCTTTAATAACATTTTATTTTATTAGATTGTTAAAATAATAATTATTGTAGACAGTTCTTTATTATTAAGTTATCTTAGTATTTGTTGTAGGCAGTTGGTTGTTAAAAGCAAGAATCTATGAATCCTTGTATTTTCCAGTCTTTTCCTTTCATTAGGTGATTTTGTAAGCAAAGAAACACCTATATTCCTGATCTAAGATTCTTATTCTGACTTGTTATATAAAGTGGTTGTTCTTAAAATGTGAAAGGAATTAATTAAAACTATACAAGTGCTAGATGTGTGTAGGTAAAGTCTTACTCAGGATGGAGCTCCTTTCAACAAAGTTGGCGTGAAGGAGGAAGTGGCAGTGGCTAATGTCTATAGAGGTAGTAATGGCTCTGAAAAGAGAGCCACCTTCTCAGGACTTCCGTGGCTGTGAAAGGGGGCTAAGAGTCCTACATTTTTATGAATCATCTGTCCTTTTTAAAAGTTTTCGTTTTGAAGTAATTTCATACTTAGAGTTGCAAATATAGTACAAAGAATTCCTGTATATCCTTTATACAGATTTGCCAAATACTTATGTTTTAACCATAGTTCCTTCTGTGTGTGTATGTGTATATACATGCATGTTATTTTTTCCTGAATTACTAGAGAGTGAGTTGCAGACATAATGCCCTTTTATAATTCTTTAGGGTATATATCCTAAAATCAAAGTCGTTCTCTTATTCATTATTATAGTATCATTATCAAAATCAGAACATGCTATTTTTAATTTAACAAATATTTGTTGACTTGGGGACATCATAGAGGTGGAGTGAAAGTATAGGCTTGCAAAAGTGCTTAGGTGCTTAAATGAATTACAGTCTGTTTGATGGGTAAGAAATAAATACAGGAAGTTATTCTGTTTCAGAATGAGATGTGTGGCATAAAAGAGTAGCACTAGATACACACAAAAAAATACTCTAGAAACACGAAGAAACAGACAATCATTTTAACCAGGGAAATCAGGGAAATACTTCTTGACTGGTGCAAAGTCAACCCAAGAGAGGTGGAAGTGCCCTGATGAAGGACAGCGGGAGGGAGTTCACTTTCCAGAATACATCTTCCATCTTATTTCTGCCTTTGACATCGAATGTTCTGAGATCAGTGTGTTACTGTGATTACTCAGTACTGAAATATCAGGAATAAATAAGATATAACATGTTCTGTTTCTAAAAAAGTTGATATAATACTTTTTTTTCCATTTTAATTAATAGATTTTAACCTTAACATTATTGGGCTAATCAGAAATAGATTTCCCTTTCTAAGCACTTATCCTTAGGTTATTTTTCATTACTATCTTCTTGATTATGAAAGACAAGAAGTAATGGAGTTGATTAGGTGTAATTACTTTAAAGGAATGGAAGGAATGTTTTTAAAAACTTAATTAAGCCATTGTCAATCTAGAGTTTAGGGGATAGTTACTATTTTTATGTTGTCTAGTGTTTTTCTATTGAATGTTATGTGTGCAAGCTATTTTTGCATTCACTATAATTATTCTAAATTAATCAGAAAAGGCTTTACAGGGTGGTATGAAATGTCATTTTCAGACTTTGCGAGTTTAAGAAAAGGAGGAATGAAACAGACACATTTACACTGATAATAAGATGGTAGAAAATTTTTGAAAATCCAGTTGCTGAAAATTGCTTATGAATAATTGGGTTTTCTTTAGTGTTAGAATAAGTACTATAATGCCAAACTGTGTCTGTGTGGAAAATTATAGAATTGTTAAATGAGTTTTTATTTAAGCATTTGTTTTAAGTTTATTTAGTAAATGTTAAATGTGGAGTTTTAATTTGTTTTTCTTTTAATTTTTAAGTTCACATACATATCCATATATGATGTCTTACAATGTTAATGTTTGATCCTCTGGCAGGGGATTTTCATAATGGAATTTCAGACTCAAATGCCACATTTTTTCTTTTGCAAGCTATTCCTGTTTTGTGGTTAAAAAGTAAAAGTAGGGATATTTTCAGATTTTTATCGTTATATCTAGATTCCTAATTGCTTATCTTTTCAGAAATGAATGCATCCTGACAGTATCATACTAAAAGTCTGTAATGTATATCAATTTTCACTAGAAAACAAATTTTCTCATCTGATTTTGGAATTTTTTAGCCTGGTATTTGGTATTTTTGGATAATACTTGCAAATTCTATTTTTCTGAAGTTTTCAATGTGAGGGGGTTTGAGGGGCAGGAAGCCTATGTAGCTGTCATTCTGAGATTGGTATGTTTTGAGTAGGCCAAAGGTGTGCCCACATTCTTCAATCTCTTCTTTAATACCCATTGTCTCATTATACACAGTTTTCATATTCCTAGGTTCTCTTCATAATTTTTAGTGGCTCTTCTTGTGGAAATTTTCCTGCTGCTTTATGTCCTGCTCATGACCATATGTAAAGTTCAAAGATGAGTTTGTTTTTAAGTTAAAAACATAACATTGAGCACTGTTATCTGAAAAATTCTTTCATGAGCTTTTGATCCCTAACAATACACTGATCTTACACTTTTTACTTTAGTATTGTTATAAAAGATTTGTGTATACAATAATTCTTTAGAATCCTCTTATCAAAGGAGGGCAGTCCCTGGCATATAGTTAAGTAAACCCAAAATAACATATCTCCAAATTTAATGTAGTCTGTTTTTATTATAATGCCTAAATTCCATTGAATTGAGGTACCATAATTACTTAATCAGTTCCTATTTTTGGTTATTTAAATTCTATTAAAAAACCCATAATATATATCCATATGAAATATTTCCTTTATGTGAATATTAAAACAAACATTTTTAATCTTCTAAATTACTTCCTTAATTTCTAGTTTAGGAGTAAGATTACTAGATCAGAAAACATGATTATTGCTTTAAGAGGATTTGTAAGTGCTATATCACTATGTGTGTATCACTTTACAGAAAGTAAGACTGAATTTAGAGTAAAATGGAAAATTTAGAATAAAATGGAAATTTCCATTGTTTCATGATACAGTCATGAAGAAGGTGGCAAATTGGTGTAGTGGAAAACCCTAATGTCTTAACGTATCCATTGCATGTAGTGAATTAGCTTCTCTCCTATGCATCTAAAAGGGTACTATAATTGGGAAAATTGAGAAAATAGTCACTCAAATAGTTTTTCATATCTTCGTATAGCTTCCACACTGTGTGGCCGTTTGTGCAAATAACTTAAAATCTTTTTCCCTCAGTTTTGCCATCTAAAAAAGGAGATATAATCTATCTTCCAGGATGATAAAAAGTTTAAAGTATCTAGCATTTTAATTAGTAACCACAAATCTTGCTTTCATGTTTGGCTTATTGCCTACACTAAAGTGCTCAACAGCTTTATAGAAGTCAGTCTTTACTGATACTAGTACATCACTGCTTAAATGTTCTCTTTATTGGGAAATAGTACAGGGAGTAAGAATACAGGATATGAAGACACAAATCGCCTGGATTGGAACTTCAGCTCTGCCACTTGTCTGTGTGATAATTAGGCAAATTACTTATCCTTTTTAGCATTGGGTTTCTCAAGTATAAAGTGATGTCATAGTAGTAATAAAAATTAAATGAGGTTATATTTAAAAGCATTCAGCACACTTCCTGACACATTTTAAGCATCAATAAATGGTAGTTTTCAGTAATTACTGTCATATGGTTATTTTATTAGTTACTTATTATCACAGAAGAAATTACTTCAAAAAGTAGTGGCTTAAAATAATCGGAAATGTTTATATTCTCCTTGTTTCTGTGGGTCAGGTATTCAGGAGCAGCTTATTAGCTGGGCAGTTCTGGTTTGGTGTTTCTGGTGTTGAAGTCAAGATGTCGGCAGGGTCTATGGTCATCTGAATATTATTTTGAACATAATAGCTATAAATTTTATATTTTGCAGACCATGTCTTCGGCAGTGGTACAGTTATATGCAGCAGATCGGAATTGTATGTGGTCAAAGAAGTGCAGTGGTGTTGCTTGCCTTGTTAAGGACAATCCACAGAGATCTTATTTTTTAAGAATATTTGACATTAAGGTGAGTTTTGTTTTGCTTTTACTTCAAACTGTAGGTGATTAGGTTTTCTGCTTCAATTATAATTTAGTGTAGATTTGTTTATCCTATATGTATTATTTAAATTGTACTTAAACTAATATTAAAAGGATGAAGCTTGGTTTTAGATATTGAAGTATGGACATTGTGACATAAAGGGAACATGTCCTAAGCCAGAACATGAATAGTTCCCTATTTTATCTTTCCACTGCCACTATGCATGTTTTGTTTTGTTTTTTAAATTATGCCTTTGGGTCTTGAGCTTTCTCACATATTCTCTTTTTTTCTAATGGTACCCTTTTATTCCATGTTGCCCTAATTTATAGACTAGCATACATAGTCCTTTTAGGAAACAACTAAAGAATATTTTAGCTTGGTATGTACTGTTATTTACTTAAGACCAGGTTTAAAGTATTATAATGTATCTATAAAACTGTATTTGCTACCCATTTTTCCTTATTTTGTTTCTTATCATGGGTATATTCCAATTTTTACAACTTGATACCCCTTACTCAATCGTAAATCAAAATGATCATAGATTTGATGCCCTTTGTCAGGTGTTCATCTCTTATAGTTGCCATAAAAGTAATTATCATTTCATTACGGTGAAGTCTCTATTATTTCTTTTAAAACCTTTCTTTAGGTAAGCCTCCATGGTTAATATTGATATGTGGCAATAAGTGTAATGGGATTTTAATTACAAAAAACTAAAACTGGCTTTGAACTCACAGGCACCAATATGATCAGACAGATTATAGTTAAACTTTCTACATCTGGGCCTCAGCTTCTTTATTTGTAAAATGGGATAATCATCTGAATCTGTTACAAAGTAATTCTCTGAGATTAAATGAGATTTAAATCACTGTATTTTGTAAATTAGTGCTTCTTAACATCTACTTTTCCATATCCCAAGACAGCTGAGAGATGTGACATGTTCCTGTTACTAACAGTGACCTACTATTGCAGTGATTCTGGGGGATGGGGAACACATGCATAGTGAGACCCCTAAGTGCTTTGATATATTTCTCATCACCAATAAGAAGCACTCTTTAGAAATGTAATACACATACAACTGCACTAAGAGGAAAGGAATTACATTACACTTGGTTATTTGTGTACAGTGTATTTTACATATTTTAAAATTATGACCTAGGTGGAACCTTGCATTTCAGAATAGGGCAATGATTGTGTATGTTTCTCTAAGCACTTATTTCCCATTGTAGATAACCATTGTTGAACACTCACAATTTAGCCATCTTTGGTGTTAAGGTTAAATATATGTCTTCTATTACGATAGATATGGCAACCATCCATGGCTGTCTTATCCATAGTTTAACCTTGATGTGTTTTAAGCATCAGTCTTTCTGCAGCATGATTGATACTACTAATACCAATATTTAATTAGGAGGCCGCCCTGCAAAAGATAGGAATTCGAAGATTGTTAATGAGCAGTACAGAGAAGGTATATTTGACATTCCCACATCTATGAAATAGAGGGAAAGTGCATGAAGTATTTCTGTAATATTTGATAGTACACAGTCTGTTGCTGGTGGAACTATGCATTGGTAATCAGTAATGTACAAAAGTATCATATTCCTTCTATATAACATTGATGATCTAATATTTGACCAAGTATCTGTATTTGGAAATGTTTGGTTAATGAGATTATATCTTAGCATACTGAATTAAACTCATTTGATATGTAGGTTTTATGAAAGAAACGTTATCCATTGTTTACTCTTTTGTTTTTAAGAAATCATTGATTAAATTATGTGATGTCACATATACTGTACATATATGTGATATATATGTATATAAATGTTATGGTTAATATAAATAATTCCCTTAGTATGAGTCATCTGCTTTGTTTCATTCCTAGGGATTGTTTTTTGATAGTTCTTATTTTAATTTTAACTTTTTTTAGGATGGGAAACTATTGTGGGAACAAGAGCTGTACAATAACTTTGTATATAATAGTCCTAGAGGATATTTTCATACCTTTGCTGGAGATGTAAGTCATATTTTCTTTTATTGCCATGTTTAACTTTTCCATTGCTTGCGTTTCTAATCCAAATTATTTATAAAGCCCTATTGAAGGAGCATATTCAATTTACTATTTTATTTATTTGTTAAAAATAAAATATTCAATTTACAGTATTATTTGAGTATCTGCTATGGTAGGAAGCTTTTCTAATACTAGTTTTTGGGGGGGTTTTCAATTCTCAAGTTTTTTCTTTATTTTAAAGGAATTTATTTTTTAATTGACCCGTTTTGAGTACATACTTATGAGGTATATAGTTATATTTCAGTACATGTGTACAATGTGTGATGATCAAATCAGATAATTAGGATGTTCATCATCACAAAACCTTATTATTTCTTTGTAATGAGAATATCTCCTCTCTTCTAGCCATTTGAGAACATACAGTAAATTATTGTTAATTATAGACGCCCTGCACTACTGTATACCACTAGAACTTATTTTTTATCTAGGTGTAATTTTGTGCTCATCCACAAACCTCTTCTTATCTCTCCTCCTCCTTCCCCTTTCCAAGCCTCTAGTTACCACAGTTCTACTCTCTCTAACAGTAGTTTTTTACTTTACCTTCTCCGTACTTTTTGCCTTAAGTTATTCAGACCATAAAATAATTTTGTTCTGCAGGTAAGTTCAACATTTCCTTTTTTAGAAATGTACTTGTTGGTCATCATCATTGTTATATAAAGCTAAATTCATGCACTTTGTTGTTTGCTCTTTTTGATGAAAATATTTCAGACTTGTCAAGTTGCTCTTAATTTTGCCAATGAAGAAGAAGCAAAAAAATTCCAAAAAGCAGTTACAGACCTGTTGGGCCGGCGACAAAGGAAATCTGGTAACTTTTTTTGTCTTTTTTCTTTTTTTAATTACTTAAAATGGGCCAGCAAACTATGGCTCGTGGGACACCCCTGTGGTCCACTGCCTGTTTTTGTAAACGAAGTTTTAGTAAAGCCCAGCTATACATATTCATTGTTTTATATATTCTCTTTGTCAGCTTTTTTGCCACAACATAGTTGAATAGTTGCAACACAGACTATAATATATGGCCCTCAAAACCTAAAATATTTACTATCTGGCTCTTTACCAAAAAAGTTTGGCAATCCCAACCTTAAAAAACATATTTTTACTGAGAACTAATTTTTTTAGATTTGCCAAAGGACACATTCCAATAACCTTTTTTGGCTGATAAAGTTCCATATATACTGACTCATAAATTTGCATTTTTAATGTCATTGTTTGTAACTTAAATTTTTTAAAGAATTTTTTTACTTTGTAAACAAAGACTTTAGGCAAACTTAGAAGCAAATAAGCAGTTGCCGACAGGATCTGTAAACATTACCTCGTCTCTATTTTGTTCCTAATGTTGTATGTTATGAAACTTTAAGGAACTTAGTTTAATGCATGAGACTCTAACACATATAAAACAGTTTGAGAATGATGCGGGATAGTATAGAGTTTTAAACTATGTTTTGACAACAGTGTACTAGGACTTTCTTTTGTAAGGTGGAGAAGTGTGATTCGGAAAGGTGAATCTCTCCAGAACAGTCATCTTAAGCAGATCAGTTTTAGGAGAGATAACATTTGGGAGTTGGGATTGGATTGGCAGGTAGATCTCCTTATAACTAGCCATGCCCTTATACTCCTTGAAAAGTCTTTCTCTACTTCCAGGGGTACATGTTACCCCAGTTTAAAGACCACCGTATTCAAGGATGTTCTTTATGAGTAAGAGGGGATAAGCCCAGGAAAAGGAAGATGCTGGATGCAGAAAACAGCAATGTAAAAGCATGTATTCCATTTTATACATCTTTGTTGTTATTTTAGTGGGTTTCCAAGAGGCAGGTGAGGTAAAAATGAAAATAAAGTTATCTAAGTTGTTGCTTCACTATTACCATCTTATTATATTCTGCTTATAATTAGTGAATAGGAAGATTATTAGGGGCCAATTATATTTTGTTACTTTTTGGGGCCAAGGACATTTACCACTTGATTTTGTGCGAGGAAAGGATTTAATGCTATGGTATTGAAACCTCGACTTTAGGATTAATTATGGTTTACTGCCTACTTCAGTGGTATGCTGTGGTGGTAGGCCAGGGACTCTCTGGGGTCCTTTCAGTAAAAACAAGACATTTTCATTATGAAACATAATAAAAAATACTTCTTAAAATATGAAGTAATTGATTTTGAAATTGATAGGTAAGTTAGAGGTATCTTTTACCTGACACAGGAATCCTGTTTTATATACATGTTGAGTATCTCTTCTCCACAATGCTTGGGACCAGAAATGTTTCAGATTTTGGAATGTTTGCAGAGTACATATTGGTGGAGCATCCCTAATCTGAAAATCCAAATTCTGAAATGATCCAATAAGTTTTCTCTTGAGAATCATGTCTACACTCAAAAAGTTTTGAATTTTGGAGCATTTTGGATTCCAGATTTTCATATTAGGGATACTCAAACTGTAGTTCCTAAACTTTTAGGCAAAGTGTTTTAGAAGCACCAAGATCATAGCGTTAGGGAGGCAGCTGAGTCATCGTTGGGTATCCATTCATGCCGAGTCAAACTCCATCTTTACCTCTGTTTAACTTAGATGCATGAGGACCAACTTTGGGAGCAACAAAGAATTAGTCTATTTTCTTTGCCTCTCAGTGGCCACTTAGTAGTGGGAGCCATCTATCATGTCCTTACACTGTCTTTTCTTTTTTATAACCTGTCCCAGTTTCTTGAAATATTCCTATTATGGTTTATAGACTTATCCTGAGTACTGTGCTCTGAATCCACTATATAGCTTTTTATATCTATATCAAAATATTATGTTCACATTTGAACATAGTACTCTGAATATAGTCTGAAGAGTACTGTGTGGATTAAACACTATTTTGCTGATATTTCCGGCAAGTCAAAAATAGTGTCTTGTTCTGAGCAAACCTTGTATGTAAGAGTATGAATGCAAAGAATTCATAGAAATTCTCCTGGCTTTCCTCCTACCTAATTGGCTGTAGCTTTTCAGTATTTTTCTGGTCCCAGTGCTTAGAGTTCTCTGGATATTCTTATTCTATTTGTGTTCTCATCAAGTTCCATAGCTTTGAAATATCTGCATGCTGATGACTCCCGAAGTTTTATCTTTGGTACTGACCTCTCCCCTGACCTTCAGACTGTCTACTCAAGTTGAATGTCAGAATAGCCTTCAGATTTATTAATATGTCTGAGAATATTTGGTCCATGTCTCCTATCCCCAAACACCAGTCCCACTCAGACCTATTTCTGCTCTTCTGCTAGTCTTCCCTGTCTTAGTAAAAGACATTTTTCTCCACTTTGTCACTCAGGCTCACTATGGTCTCTCATAAATTCTATCAGGGATTTCCATTGGCTCTGCCTTCAAAAATATGTCCCGTATTTATTTCTCACCACCTCTGCTGCCACCATCCTAATCTAAGCCACCAGCACCTATCATCTGGACTACTGCCCTTAGCTGCTTGACTAGTCTCCCTGCTCCTACTCTGTCTCGCCATTCTATCTCTTTTCCATACATTAGCCAGAGTAAACTTTTAAATGATCTACGTTAGATCATGTCACTTGCCCTATTCAAAACCTTGTAAGAGCTAAATGTCATATAAAGAATAAAATCTATAATTCTTAACCATGGACTGTAGGACCTTACATGATCCAGTCCCTGACTCCCCTTCTGACTTGTCTCCTTCTACTGTTCCTTTTGCTCACTCCAGTACAGTCTTTATGAAGTTTCTTCATGCTGTACCCTCCTTAGGGCCTCAGAGTGTATTATTCCCATCCACACTTTATTTAGATGCATGCTTAAATGTCAGTTTTTCAGAGAAACCTTCCTTAATCACCTGTACATCAATTTAGGGATAAGACAGAGTTTAAGTGAATTATTTTATTTTGATGTTTTCTTACATATGTCTAATAATATTCTTCTGATTTATTTTCTCACAGAAAAAAGACGGGATCCCCCAAATGGTAAGCTCTTTGGTAATTATCAAAAAGATTTTAGATTAAGGTTTGATCCTTTTAGAAATATGTACTACATATTAATAACTAATATTTAGTATCAGTCATTAAACACTATAGCTCATTATGTTCTTATTTTAAATTAATGAGTGACAGGTGAGACTTAGGAAACATACTATTCTTTAGCTTTTTTCCAGCATAAAGGAAAAATACATAGAGGTAAGACTACCAATATTTTTATCTTAATTCTGTATTCACAGCTGACTGTTTAGGAACTGTGCAGTCTTGTCTTAAAAATCTTCCCTATAGGCAGTAAATTTTGTCTAGTATATTTGTTAATTTCACTCTTTAAGACTGATCTTTTTTTCTTATTTTAAAAAGCTATTTTACCTTGTCTATGTGTTATGTGAAGCCCCTTTCAAAATGAATACTTACTGTGATGGCGTGTGTAGATCTAATTTTAGCTGCATGTAACCTCCTTTAATTTGATAATGGACACTTGAAGAATTATAAATTCATTTGCATAATTTTTTGAATACTGAACACCAGAGATTAAAAGCGAAATACCAAGATACAAAGATAAAGGTTCCAGATCTCCAGGTCAGAGATTCTCATTCTGGACTTCATAAACCCTTCCTGAGATTTTGTGCTGAATTTTATAATTTATGTTCTATTCTTTGGAGAGAGAGGATCTGTGGCTTTCATCACATTTAAATGGGGTCCCTAACCCTATGTAGGTAAAGAAGGATTGCTCCAGCAACGTTCATTATAATGGGGAATAAATATAGCTGCTTCTTTTTAAAAGTATCTCACATCCTCTCATCAGAACTTAGAATGATTATTCAAGGAAAAACTTACATAATACAAAGTTCTTAATATATGACGATTATTGGGGTTTGTCTCTTTTAAACAGATATATTGCCTTCTGATTTTGTTCTTAAATTTGTTTTCCTGACATAAAAACATGAGCCAAATATCACTGTATTGAATTTTGGGTTATTTACCTTGTTATTCATTTTAAAAAAATGGCTAACTACCTTCAGTAGTGCTTACCATGTGTCAAGTATTGTATACGTTGACTTTGTCTTTTAAATGGAAATATTAATATTTAACTGTTTTGTGGGGCTTCTGTGGGGACTAAATGTTACTTATGATGAAGATTATGACAATAATAATAATAGCAGCTACTATTTAGTGACGATTTACTACCTGCCAGGCTGCTCAGTAAACTTTTGAAGTAGCTTCCATTATCCCCATTTTGTATATGAGGAAACTGGGGCACAAATAGGAAACTTGATCAAGATCACATAACTAGTAAGTGGTGGAGAGGGTTCAGCTTGAAGTGATCTGACTCTAGAGCTTGGCCCCTTAACCACTGTGCTATGCCAAAGTGATTTTGAAGGAGAAATCGAGACCTAGGAAGGGTAAGTAACATGTCTCAAGATATGCAGTTAGTATGTGTCAGACAGAGGCAGAGGAAGCAGAGCAGATGAGTCACAAGTCATTCATCTATGAGCTTTTAATTCAGTGTTAGAATTTTTTTCCTTGATGTGTGCCCAGTATTTTAACCTCTTTTTGGATTTGTTAAATTATTTTGCATTTGGTGAACATATATTGAGTACCAGTGGGGATTCCTAGGTGGCATCTAAAAACTTTGGGGGAAGTAACCTGAGATTTAAAGTATAGATGTTGTACAGATCATATAATTAAAGTTAAGTTTGTAAATGGTTTATTTTTTAAAACATTTAATTTTTGCAGTACATGTAAAATGTATTTCTGAAGAGGCACCTAATTTCCATGAATAGATAGAATTTGAAAATTCTTTGTAACAGTGATGTCTCACAATTTTATTACCCCTACTAAGAGGGTCACTCATAATTAAATGTAATTTCTTCTCTGAGATTGCTGTTTGTTTTAAATCTTTAGTTTCATAGTTTTAACTTTTTGTTCAATGGTCCCACACATTTTTCATTAAATAAATGGGGAGTTTAAAAATAAAAAATGTTGTTAAAGATCAAAATGATCTAGCGTGTATTGCCAATATTTGTGTACTTATTTATTAAATATAATATGGTATTAATATATTACCTACACAATAAAGAGTGAAACAAATAATTATTGATAGGAATTTTAATATTTATTCCTGCTCTGCAGTCGGTTGTCTTGCTCTCCCTCTATGTGAGAACATTGTTTTGGAGGCAGCATTATTATTTTACTGTATTTAGTGCACAACCACTAGGTGGCAGGGGTGCCTTAGTGATATCGTGCAGTATCCAAGCAGGTGCTTTTTGTCAGATCCTCATTTAGATGGTCAGTTTACCAGACCATTTTAAATTGTAACATTAAAAAGACACTTTATATATTACTAAAATGCAATTCACTATCTTCCTCATTAACTTCTAATTTTTTTATTGGTCAATCTCACATTTTAGCTTGTATAATTCCCAGTGATTTGTTCTCAGCTTCATGACTGCTTGACATAAAGAGGCCTCTGGGCCACCTGTTTCTCAACTATTTTACCTTGGTGAGAGTTCTCTGCTTTTTATGTAATTAAAGGGAAACTTTAGTTTGTTCTTTTAGATTTATAATTAACTAGAAATGTCTGTTCACAAGAATATTTAAGAACCATTTCTTGTGGCAGCTGTCCTTAATCAAAAGGAGGTAATTTGTGATTTGATTGTTTTTTGAAAAAGAAAAAGAAAAAAATAGCCCCCTACATTATATATTTACTTAGTAGGTGTTCTTAGGATGAGTGTAATATCATAAATGGAATAAAATTTACTAGAAAATGACTTAAGTCATTAAATCTGTTATCAAATCTTTTGTAAAGTTTATTTAAAAATGATTCAGTACTTATACAGGTTATTATTCTTTAGTGTGTCACTTTTGAAACAGATATTTAATTAGACTTTAGAAACACCATTTTAAACTTAAACTGTAAGCAACAGAAATAACAAAGTACCTAATCTCTTGAATATGTAGAAAATTTTTTCTTCTAAATTTTGAAAGTTAGTAAATATTTGTTGAATGATGAATTGTTGGGCTGCAAACTGAGAGAACTGATAAATTGCTAAAGAAATAATGTATGATGATATTTGTAAAGTTAGCATTGTCCATCAGCTTGTAGTTTGACTTTTGTGCAAAAGGTAGAATAATTAATAGAAAGGATAGTGATCTAGAAACCAAGATTACAGAGTTCACCTTTGCCTCTATCACTAATTGTGTGACTTTATACAGGTCACCTGACTTGTTTTTAGCTTTCATGTATGAAATGAGAGATTTAGAAAAGAAACTCTAATTTTTCATCTAATACTAATTTTCTGTACATCTCTGTAATCTGGATTTTTTAAATATAGACTTATTTAAATGATGTTTTAACTAGTACTAATGAAATTCATCTATAATGATTTTAAAGAGATAATGCCAAGGCTTTATAAATTACTTGGCAGATGCATAACTATAGAGCTAGGGCTAGGTCTCAGAGATCCCTCGAGCCCGCTGTCCAGACTGGGTCACAAACCCTAGGTCTACGAGCTACGTAATAGGAAAAGGTCCTTGGAGCTGTGGGTGAAGAAATAATTGGCTTTATTCAGAGCTAGGAGCAGTTGACCTAATATGGCTTCCCAGAGCATCCTCTAGAAGCTTTGTGCATCTGCACCGTTAGTCCTTTATACGCAAGTCCATAATCCCCCCCCCCCCAAAAAAAAGCAACCCGGATGCAAATGCGCAATAACATTATACAATAACAAGGAGCACCCATGTGCACGCGCAAACCCACCTCAGATGCTCGGCAAGACTCCAAACATCCAAGGGGCCCTGACCATTTTCCTTATATCTTCACAACAATAACAATATATCCATGCCTGACATTTGGGTAGAGGGAGGAAAAGAAACAGTCTGCAGTATGAGTTAAACATTGTTAGTGAGTTCCTCTAGTGAGTTAGAAGTCAGGCTTACAAGAACTTTAACTTATTTGCCCAGAAAGTAATTTACTACTTGGATAATTTAAACCATTAAACAACTTTACACAACTCTGTTTCCATTTAGGTCATCCATACTATAATAGATTGCTTTAAGTGAAAGCAGCATAAAAAACCTTTTGTTTTTTCCTAAAAAGCTAATTATAGATTTTTTGTTGTTGTTGTTGTTGTTGTTTTATTTTTTAAGTGAGTATGGTTGTTCCATTATAGTTGCTCTTTGAACACCTATTTTAGGAAAGGTGGTATGATTAAAAAGAGTGTCTTAACTTTGATACTCCTAAATCTGTCTTAGTTAATTTTTAAATTCTATTAAGAGTAAACACTAATTTGTAGCATGTTATTGTAGGTGGTGGTGTTGATACTGGTTGGTAAAGATTAGTTAAAAGAGAGGGTAGAAAGGGAAGAATGAGAAGTAAAAACAGATCACTAGATAAGTCTGTGAAAGTATGAGTGTGACCCCAATTTAACCCTCTAACCCCTGAATTCTCGATATTCTCAGTAAGTCCCTTATTTTGTGAAACTACAATAAATGCTGAAATCTTATGTCTGAAAACATTTTGAAAATCCTAGTCTTTATCTTCTATTTAATTAGCCTTTCAAGTCATTCTGTATTGCTTAACTAACCTGTACTTCTTCATCCAATTATTTTCAGATTATTCCTTGACAATGAAAAACTTTTTAATGATTTTGTCTGTATTATTCACTAGTTTCCATTTTTTTCCAAGAAGAACTACTTTATTTCTTACCAATATCAACAACTTACTATGGGATTTATAATTTATGAAATCATAAACTTAGATGATTTACATATTATACTTATATGAAAATAGACTTTGAATATTGAGGGAAAATAGCTGAATTTTGGTGATATTAAAAATACTCTTCTTTCCAAATTACTTGCCTGATAAGGTGGCAGATCACTTTCATAATTTTGTTTTAGCTCTATTTTATCTTTAATAGTAGAATTGAGAGAGAAAATAGTTTTTATGTAATTTACTCATGTAGGTAAATTTTTTCTTTCAGATAACTTAGTGAATAGGATACATTTGAGGTTTTCATCATAATTAATTATACTCAAATTGGCATTTAATGATCACCTAATATGCATTAGACTATAATTTCTTGAGATTTCTATTTACCAATTCTTTGATTCTTTTTGGGGTCCCCAACACCGTCTTCATGGTTGGTAATTCACTAGAAGTACTCTCACAAGACTCAATGTCAGGCTAGGGCCTACAGACCCTTCATACCTGTTGTGCAGACTGGGTCACAACCCCCTCACATGCAGGTCCACGAGCTAGGTAATAGGAAAAAGATTCTGGGAGTCGTGGATAAAAATTAATAGGCTATATTCAGATGCAAGCTCAGGTAGCTAGCTGCAGCTGCCCTGATGGCCTCCTGGGGCATCTCAAGGGCCCTGTGTATCAGAGCTGTGTGTCCTTTATACTTTGCAAGTCAGGTAACCAAAGAATACATGGGCGCACATGCTCAATTACATCAGAAAATAACCAAGGAACACCTGGGCACACGTGCTTATATTACATCAAACAGTAACCAAGGGATATCTGGGTGCTCGTGTGCATATTTACATTAAACAGGCTAGATTATGCTTGGCAAGATTCCGAACCTCTGTGAGATCCTGATCATTTATATTTCAATTTTCCTTACACTCAGTATATAGTTATATTCACTCCAAAGGTTTATTACAGTGAGAAGACATAAAACAAAATCAGTAAAGGGAAAGACACATGGAATGAAGTCCATAGGAAACCACATATAAGGTTTCAAGAGTTCTCCCAATCAAGTGAGAGGATGTGCTTAATTCTTTTAGTAATGAATTGGGACAACACGTGAAATATTGTCTAAACAAAAAGCTCATTAGAGACTAAATGCCCAGGGTTTTTATCCGGGGGTAGTCATATAGGAATACTCTGCCTAGCACATACCAAGATTCTGTAGTCCCAAAAGGAAAGCAGGTGTTCAGGACAAACCACATGTTAGCACAAACAGTCTAGGCACAGGTGAGCCCACCTTATCAGGGAATGGGGGGAACTCTCTTGTAATCCGACTTCCCAGATGCCACATGAGGGCCAACTTTGCACCCTTCCTTTCCAAGAAGAGTAGTTCTCAAGCCTGCTGTGTTAATTCTTTCTACACAACGGTGATAGTATTTAATTCTTTCTACACAATGGTGATAATATTTAATACAATTTGAAAGTCATCATCATTAATGTGTTAATCTCAGAGGAACCTGTTCTGATAGGAGGTTTTATCAGAGAATCATACACAGTCATGCACTGCATAATGATGTTTTGGTCATCAGCGGACCACATACACAACAGTGGTCCCATAAGATTATAGGAGAGCAGGCTTTGTGTAAATAAACTCTATGATGTTTGCAGAACAACAAAACTGCCTGACAATGCATTCCTTAGAGTGTATCCCTAATCATTAAGCAACACATGACGGTATTAAATGGGATTTCTAAGGAACATGTATTGCCTTTTAGTTAAATATGTAAAAAATTTTGAAGTTGAATACTGTTGCATTCAGACTTTAATGCTTTTACAGAAATAAGAATGTTTTTGTGAATTATAAAGTTTTGTGCTTGATTTAGTGTTACCTCTGAAGATGCAATTGATAATATCTGAAGGTGTCTGATGTTTTACTGCTGATCTGTGTGGAAGATGAGTTTAAATTTCCAGTTAAAATTTTTGAACTCTGTACTTTTGATAGTCTAGGTATATATATACTGATGGGGAAAATATTACTGAAGTATGATAGTTTAGGAAAAAAATGGTAATAATTTTATAAGTACATTTTTCCTCATTGACTAATAAAGATGAAACAAAGAGGTAAGACTAGATTTCTTTAAATTTAGAACAATGTAGATGCTTCATTTACTTTCTTTATCCTTGTTGTTATATGATATATCCCACTTTACCAATGAGCAGTGTGTAGGGTCTGAGGCTGTTACAGTCAAAATTTAAGAGATTAGAGCAGTTAAATTTGAATTCTAGTTGAAAGTTCACATTCTTTATGAGATTTAATGTTTTAAAAATACATGTTTTCTTTGAAATAGTGCATCTATACTATTGTGTTTAAGAATTTATTATAGGTTTTTGAAATTTAGACAGTATTATTTATAAAAAACTAGTGTACAGGTTAAATTTATATTTGAATAATTTATAGTAATGAAGTGATCCTACTTCAGAAAAAGATATTTAAATTATAAATTGTGATTATATATAATTATTACCTTAAGTTATATTTCATATTATTTGGGCTCTATTTGCAGGTCCTAATCTACCCATGGCTACAGTTGACATAAAAAATCCAGAAATCACAACCAATAGATTTTATGGTCCACAAGTCAACAACATCTCCCATACCAAAGAAAAGAAGAAAGGAAAAGCTAAAAAGAAGAGATTAACCAAGGCAGATATTGGAACGCCAAGCAATTTCCAGTAAGACAGTTTTTTTTTTTGTTTTTATCTATAGTGTTGATTTATTTATTGCCACTCTTGATTTTGAACTTGTTAGAAAATTTTGTTTCCTTTTTGGGAGTATGCTTACATTTATCACTTGCATACCATTTTAGCTCTAGGTTTTTTTTTTTTAAGGCAATTGCTCAATAGTTATTTTGTGAATCTTATGTTTATCTACTTTTTCATCCATCAGAAAAGAAAATTAGAAAAAGTTGTTTGTTCAACTAATTGTCAGACATGAGAATGATTTCTCACTTTGCTCTATAAGTACCTTTGTTATTTATATGACATAGTTCAAGCATTTTCACATGCATTATTTCATTAGCTCATTGTAAAACTTCTGTCCTCTCATATATATAATGCTTGTATTTTTATGCCAATTTGACAGTTAAGGAAATAGATGCTCAGAGAGATTGTGCAGAAATACTAAGATTTAATTAGTAGCAAGGCCAGGGCTAAAATCTTGGTCTTCTGACTCTTTGTACATAGTTTTCTCCAGAATATAGTTTTTCTGTGAGAACTGTTAGTTTAGACCAAAAAATCAAAGGGTGAATTGGATTATATATATTATTTTTTAAATGCCCTTTGTGCATTTTATTTTTCTATTTTTTTCTATCTTCTACTTTAGGCACATTGGACATGTTGGTTGGGATCCTAATACAGGCTTTGATGTAAGTATCTTTTCCAGCCATACACCTTATTACTCTTATTATGTGGTAATGTTATGCCCTGTCTCTACATTTTTATTTTTATTATTGATTTTTGTGGATTCTAGTGTCTATTTGAATGTGCTAGTGTTTATGTATGTCGACCACTGAGGTTTGAAACCATAGTATTATTCTATCATTCGTGGTTAAGTCTCTAAAGACAAAATTTTTTTACTCCTTAGCATTATATACCATCTAAGTAAAATCCTTGTGTTTTGAAAACTAGGTGAAGAAAATTATTTCTGCTAAGTAAGAATTTCAGGGTAATATATACCAAATTATTGGAAAGAAGTATAGTTAAATTTTTATATCCAGTTGTTGAATTACTTGGATTTTTTCATTTACTATTCTTTTTGGCAATTTCATCATTCATTATTTTATAGCATTGTGAGCAAGGTAGGTGAAACTGCTAGCAAAAATTAATTAGTGTGGATAAGTTATTTTGAAGTAAAATATTATTTGTGATTGGGGTCAAAAATCCTTTTGGTTACTTTTGTTATAACTACAATGTTAACTCCACAAACGTATATTGAGTGCCTCTTTGTGTTACACGCCGTACATGGTGCTTGGGCTACAAGGAGGTCTTGCCTTCAAATTTTCAGATTGATTTCTTTTCTTGTGTTTATTCGTGATCGTACTTAAATCTTATTTAGGACAAGGTAGAATGGATGAGCATTAGAGATGTCTGAATTAGGAATGGGTTAGTAAAAATCTAAATGAGATGTCCTTTTTTTGAAGGCAGGAACAAAAAAGTGGTGGGATGAAATAGAAAATATTTTTGTTCTTATCTATTCAGGCTTTTGTTTTTTTTTTTTAAGAAGACAGTTTAGTTAGCATATAAATAATATAAACATGTTAAAAGTTTATAAACTTAAAGTAATTTCGTAAGGACAGAAATGAGAATTAAATTTTATTAGGCTTATTTTTTTTTTAATTTTATAGGTAAAATTAGATAGATTTTATAGTTAGCAGTTATTTTATCTGTTGTAGCTGAATAATTTGGATCCAGAATTGAAGAATCTTTTTGATTTATGTGGAATCTCAGAGGCACAACTTAAAGACAGAGAAACATCAAAAGTTATATATGACTTTATTGAAAAAACAGGAGGTGTTGAAGCTGTTAAAAATGAACTACGAAGGCAAGGTAACTTTTATTTCTATTTAGGCATTCTGATCTATTTTTTCTTTTGAAAGACAACTATGTACACATTCATGTGAACCCTTCCTTGAGAAGAATATTTGAATTTATGGACGACTAATTTGGCCCAGCATACTCTGTCTTAACATTATTTTGGTATAACTAAAAAACTTGACTGGTTTTGTTTATTAAAAAGTCTTACATTAAATTCATAAAAATTCATACAAAATCTTCTGGCTATTCTATTTTAGAATAAAAAATTATAGTTGCCTACATATTTTACTTAATGAATCCTAGAAACCACCTATAAAATTGTTTTTATTATAATTTAAATGTAACCACTTTGTAATCAGTAATGTAAGCAGTTTTACAATATAAAATAATGTAAATTTTTATACTAATTTTGAAATACACACCTTTTTCTTGGATAAAATATAAAATTTTTGTTTGGTACCAAGAGCACAACAGTTTGCAACGTTTTGAGATCTGATATTTCATTTAAAACACCTTGTATTTTAGTTGTGTCTTAACAATTATCTCAGATTTTCTAATATGACAGTCATCTCTTTGCACCTTATTCATTTGGGACTGCTTTTCTTCTTCCTAGTTTTTGCGTACTCATAATAGACAGTGTAGCAAAGCAAAAGCTCCAGTTAAAGCATTCTTCTAAAGAATTCAACTATCATTTTTCATTAGGTATTCGGCTTACCTGTGTCTTTTTTGCTGCTGACGTTTAGTCAGCCTTTGATTGATTTATTGGTTGGTTCATGCATTAATTCATCTATTCAGTAAACATTATTATCCAGCACTGTTCTCAGGATATTTTGATGTAAAGAAATGATTCACAATCTAGCATGGAAACAGATATATAAACAACAAGTTATAAAGTTATAATTGTTATTGTGGAAGCACAATGCTAGTTCCGCTGAACAAGCATGATGATAATTTATCTTACTTTGTAAACAAATTACATTTCAAAACTATGTGGATTTTTTTTTAAAAACACATCTTGGGCACAGCACCATTATTTTTTTTTAAATGCTTCCAGTCAGTCACAGTTACTGTTAATGTGCAGATGCTGGAGGATCTTGAGAACCTTACCGTGTTTCTTGACTCATTTTCTCCACCATTGACACCCACCTACACCTTACATGACTAAATGATGTTCAAAGGGCTCTCAGCTCTCTGAATTTATAAGTTCATAAATTACTCTTGACATTATTGGACCATATATTCTGCTGCCCTCTTACCTGAGCACCTGTAACTGACAATTGACTATATTAGCTTGATTGGGTTTGTTTTTTTAAAACTTTATTATTACTGCTTTTTATTTTACCTGCTTTTTAACATTAAGTTTGGCAAGGTCTTTCCTTAACTGAATTACTAAAAAGACACAGGCATTAAAAAACATGCTTTGGGAACAGTTATATTTAAAAACCTAACTCCCACTGTGGAACCTTTTAGACACCAAAGAATGATTTTATTTAAGACAGATTTTTTTAAAAAGGAAGAATAAAAAGGCAAATTAACAGTTTATTAAGGAAATGTTTTCTAGGCACATCACATAGTATAAATTAATACTCAAAAATGTGAAAAAAATATTAGAAAGAAGTTAACAAAGTTGTCTTAAAAATATGCTTTGTAAAACCTACTGAATCAATTCTCTTAACAGTATGTAAAATCATGTAATCAGGTTTATAGAAAGTAATAGACTTGTGATTTCCAGCATATTTTTTTGTGTTTGTGCAATAGTTTGAAGTCCATTAACTTATAATCTATTCTGTAGGTCCACCACAATGGAGTGGTATGTATGTTGGGTATCATTTGACCCAGTGTTCTATATTATGCATGCTGTGATGTGTTGATTTTCAAAGGAGCTAGAGAGTTCACATATCCTGCTTCCAAATACAATTTCCAGTGAGGTTTTCTTCCCTGTACTAATGTAACTAATGTTTTGGGTGTAGAAGATGCTAAAATGAAAAGAAATTTTATTTCTGTATGAGTCAGAGCTTATACTTTTTCTATTATTTTGGTACTTTTATTGAAACTGTGGATTTTTTAAAAAAGCCTCTTGTCCAGAGCACCCCTTTGTTTTCATTATTACTAATTATAATTTTTTTAATGATTGCTTTTCACACTTAACATTTTTTCAGTGATCTGTATAAAATAAATTTACATGTTTACATTAATTTGGATCAGGGAAGAGAAATTAAACAGAAAAAAATCACATAGTTCTGCAAATGCCTCCTCAGGGAATTGTCAGTATTCCCATAAAATAAAATTTATGTTAAATAAAATTTAATATCTCTTTTATCTTGGTAAGAATGCAAGAGAGCAGTTCTTTAATGTTTCCCGGATTCTGTAATGCTGCATTTCTTTTATAAGTTATGTTATTTAATAATTTCTGCTTGTAATTCATATAAATATCTAGAGAGTTACCTACTAATAGTCTTAATATGATCTGAACTAGTAACTATTTTTAAGTGTAACAACCTTTTAGTTTGCCGTCAAGACAGTGTTTTTTGGGTTTTTTTGTTTTTGGGGGGTTTTTTGTTTTTTTTCTGTAGGCTTCAGTCTTTTAAACTAAGCTTTGATAATAAGAGCAGTTTTTATTTGTTATAACTTTTGCTTCATGCCTTTCACTTTATCTCATTTTTAAAAAACTGAAAAATACTATTGTCTATCTTATTCTGGTGTTTGTGGTGACCCTTAGAGTTCTGAAAAATTGTAGGCTATCAGACTTTCTCATAGCAGTGTGTGGTGTCTGCTTAGCAGACAATTTTTATGCATGCACATCAAATTAATATTGTATTATCTGGCCTTTCCTCTCCTGTTTTAATTCTTTCATGTTTTTACCTTGAGATATAGCATGTCTTTTGCATACTTTCTATGTAGACTATAAAAATTGGAAGTTGGTAATAAATATTTTCTTTAATTCAGAGAAATTTTCTGTCACTTTTCAAGATAACAGAAATGCTGAACTTGTTACACTCAGAGTGGATGCAATTGATAATTTATTCACTATAAATTAAGGTTCTCCCTTTCCCTGAACAAATATTTAGTGTCTTTTTGAATGAGTATTAGCTGGACCTCAAATTATTCCAAGAAATGTGCTTATAGCAAGTTCAAAAGAACTTTAATCTTTTGTATGTAAAATGATATAATTCTACATACAAAAGATTATGAATCCAAAGTTTTTGTTTAAACCATGAGAAATGATTGCCTATTTAATACCTTGTATAATAGAATAGGATGGATTATTTTTCCCTTGAATAACATGACCAAATCGTAAAAATGCCAATCTAGACAAATATCATTGCTATTTGAAATATAAACCTAAAACTGATTAAAATGAAATTTTGTTTCTGCTTGAAGGGTTTGATATTCATATTCAAGGAGTATACATAATACATACATCCTACCTTTTTTGCCCTTTGCAAATATGTTAGAAAAGGACTCTGCTTTTAGCATATTTTCAGTCTCCTTGCTTTGGGTTCAGTTAGAGTATAAGGTGAATCTTAGTTGCAACACCCAGATCTCCAATATACTTTGAGTGTAAATCATAGGAATGTCCCACTGTGATGGCCTGTATCTAAGCAGATAATTCTACTGCTTTCAGCTATATATTATTTCCAATTTGAACAGTTTGTATGTCAGGAGACAGTATCTATGTGAGTATTGGCCTTTCTGCATGTTTCATCCAATGTTTATGATATTATTTGATAGCAATTTTTATAAAATGATTCTTGTGATTGTCTCAAATGAAATCAGAAGATACTGTTTTATTCCCTTTTCAAAACCCTTTCAATGAAGGTGTTTATCCCCTCTCTTGTATGATTGCATGCTGAGCATCTAAGCCTGTTGTTATTTAAATTAAGGTAGGTGCAGTCATTCCTTGGTTTCCTTGAAGGACTGGTTCTAGACTGTCCCTCGGATACCAAAATCTTGAGATGCTCAAGTCTCTGATGAAAAATGATACAGTATTTGCATATAACCTATGCATATCCTCTCATATACCTTAAATCATCTGTAGATTATTTATACCTTTTTGATAACTTTTCTTTTTCTTTTCTTTTTTTTTTTTTTGGTGGCTGGCCATAAAAACCCCTTGACCTTGATGTTATAGCTCTGCACTCTAACCAACTTAACTAACTGGCCAGCCTTATAAAACCTAATACGATGTAAATGCTATGTATATAGTTGTTATACTGTATTGTTTAAGGAATAATGACAAGAAAAAAATCTGTACATATTCAGTACAGATGCAATTTTTTTTTTTCTGAATATTTTTGATCCGTGGTTGGTTGAATCCATGGATGAGTATATTTGTTCATTTCTGTTGCTTATGACAAAGTACCTGAAACTGGATTATTTATAAAGAAATAGAATTTATTTCATAAAGTTGCAGAGGCTGGGAAGTACACAGTACAGGGGGCCTTCTTGGTAGTGGCTCTACAGTGATGTAGGGTATCATATGGTAAGAATGGCAGGAGCAAGAGAAAGTGTTAACCTCCTCACTTGCTCTCCTTTTAAAGCCGTTGGAACCACACCTTTTATTCCATGGATGGATCAATCCATTTGTGCGGGTACAGTACTTAGAATCTAATCACCTCTTCAAGGCCCCACCTTTCAATTACCATAGTAGGATTTCTTATCCTCTTAACGCTATCACAGTAGGTATTAAGTTTCTAATACATGGACCTTTGGGGGACACATTTGACCCATATTAATGAGGAACCCACAGACTATTTATAATTGAATAGGTTGGGTAGGAATATTTATCAATGACATATTATACTTTGTGTCTGTAAGTACAAATAGCTATTAGAGATTCTAGGATTTTTCTACTCCTAAAAATAGTTAATTTTTCTTAAATGAATGGAGAAATAATGAAGTACATTATTATGTGAATTTGTGTGCCCTGTTGGTAAAATTATGTCTCTAGAAATGTAATACAGATAAAATATAAAACTTTTTTAGTCATATTCCCCCATGTAGTTTAATGTTGCACTTGAACTTGTTTTCCCATTATATTTTACATTTTCACTTAAGTAGAATAAGGATATAAATATCATTGCTACCATAATCAATGTTTTTTGTTAATAACTTTAGTTTAATTTTGCAGTTTATAGAAATTCTGTTAACTTACTAAAAATCAGTTCATATCTCCTGAATAAGCAATTGAATGTCTCAACTGAGCAACTAGCTTCTTTTAATGCCATTATTAGAATTGTTGACCATCTTTTAGAAATATGGGTTATTATTCTATAAAATAAAAGTACAAATGTAGATTAGATGACAAAGGTTTACATTTTAAAAGAAAACATTATATTTGGGATTAATGTGAGTAAATTCTAATAGGTTATGGCACAATAACTGTAATTCTGAATGTGAATTTATTTTATTAAAAACAAAACAAAACTAAGTGTACTTGATTCTTTAAAGAAGGAAGGTATCCATCAGTTTTCATTAAAATGTAAAGTAATGCTTATTCAAAATGTTGAATTTCATTGTTATATTTTTGTTACTGTGTAAACTAGAAAAGTGTTTATTCCTCTTGCCTTCAGAACTGGAGATTCCTAAAAAATAAATTCTATTGTTTTAGCTAATGTTTTTCAAGAAACACCGAGAAGGTGATCTTTAAGCTAAGGATTTCCAAATAAAATTGTAAGATATCATCTATGCTCAGATACCTTTGTAACATAAAACACAAATACGAGGCCTTTTTTGGGGGGGGGGTATTATTTTTTATTCATGTTAAAGTGAGTTGCCTTTCAGTATGGTCTTTGGTGGGGAGGAAGCATGCTTGTTTTTTTTTCTATTTTCATTTCAGCACCACCACCTCCACCACCATCAAGGGGAGGGCCACCTCCTCCTCTTCCTCCCCCACATAGCTCAGGCCCTCCTCCTCCTCCTGCCAGGGGAAGAGGTGCTCCTCCTCTACCGCCTTCAAGAGCTCCTACAACTGCACCTCCACCACCGCCTCCTTCCAGGCCAGGAGTAGGAGTTCCTCCACCTCCGCCAAATAGGATGTACCCTCCTCCACCTCCAGCCCTTCCCTCCTCAGCACCTTCAGGGCCTCCACCACCACCTCCACCTCTGTCTGTGGCGGGGTCAGTGGCGCCACCCCCACCGCCTCCACCTCCACCTCCACCAGGGCCACCACCTCCCCCTGGCCTCCCATCTGATGGGGACCATCAAGTTCCAACTCCTGCAGGAAGCAAAGCAGCTCTTTTAGATCAAATTAGAGAGGGCGCTCAGCTAAAAAAAGTGGAACAGAACAGTCGTCCAGTGTCCTGCTCTGGAAGGGATGCACTTTTAGACCAGATACGACAGGGTATTCAACTGAAATCTGTAAGTAATCTGTTCTTTTCATTTTAGATCATCTATCATAATGGAATTTTAAAGTGATTTGTGAGACATATTTGAAAAGTTTCTTCTTTTACTTTTTCTCTTGCTATTTAGTTTTTGAACATTAAGATTTTTTAATATTTTTACATATACAGATTTTTAGTTCAGTTTTGATAAATGCCTGTAGCTACGTAACCCATACTTCTACATAAAACTGTAAAACATTTCTGTCACCTCAGAAAGTTCCCTCATGCCTCTTCCCAGTTCTTCCAAAAACAATCACTGATCTGATTGCCGTATACTGCCTATTCTAGAACTTGTTATAAATGGAATTTTACAGCATGCTTGCAATTTATTGTTGTAGACTTTACTTTTAAAGGTATTTTAATTTAAAGGAAAATTCTTGGGCCGAGCCCGTGGCACACTTGAGAGAGTGCGGCTCTGGGAGCGCAGCGACGCTCCCGCTGCGGGTTCGGATCCTATATAGGAATGGCCGGTGCGCTCACTGGCTGAGTGCCGGTCACGAAAAAGACAAAAAAAAAAAAAGGAAAATTCTTATTAAACTGTGGGAAATTAAAAATAGCCCTACTCGAAATCAATTGCAATTGCCATGGTAAATCCAAACCAGTAACTTTATGAAAACTAAATTATATTCTAAAGTTTCTGTGTTCTGAAATTTAGATTAGTAGAGAATCAAACTCCACAGAAAACTAGAAGAGTTCTAATAGAATTTCTGACAGTGATGGCAGATAATTTGGGATTCTCTGAATTGGGTTAGGTGATCGTTTAATCTTCTAGATTATTTAATCTTGTAGAGACTGGCAAACTTTTTTCTGTGAAGAACCCGATAGTAAATATTTTAGATTTATAGGCCCTGTGGTCTCTAGTCAGTACACAACTCTGCTTTTGTACCACAGAAACAGCCATAGACAATATAAATGCATTGGCTTGATTGTGCTCTAGAAAACTTTATTTTTGGACACTGAAATTTGAATTTTTTGTAATTTCATGTCATAAGTATTCTTTTCATTTTCTTTCAGCCATTAAAAAATGTAAAAACCATTTTAGATTTCAGGTTATAAAAAGGGACAGGCAAGATCTGGCCCATGGGCTGTAGTTTCCCCAGCTCCTGTCCTAGAGCCCAACCTGTCTACATTTACATACTTCTTTCTGAGCCTTTATGTGTAAAGTATTCTGCAGGACTTCAGACAGGTAATGGATGGTAGATTTTTTAGGAGGTGAATGAAGGTGACAGAAAGACATTTTAGTTGAAAACTATTTTGTTATGTAGGAAATTAACTTTCTAGATCTCAGAAGCTTTGGCTAGGAGGAAAATGATGGCATAACTAATTGAATGAAAACATTTAATCATTAGCATAGCATGGATTTAAGAGGCATCTCATCTTTAGAATAGATCTAGGTCTTTTCTCAACATATATAACACATCTGATCTTTAGAATATATCTAGGTCTTTTCTCAGTATATGTAACACTTAGATCAGCCTGTGAGCTTCGAAACTGATCTCCTTAAAGAGAAATTGTATGCTATGAGAAAGGAGGTTCATTTTGAATTATAATATATACATATTAATTATAACATTATATCACATGAGGTATAAGTATGACATATAGAGATGTAAAGCTGAATTTTTGTAGGAGAACCTAAGTTTCTACAGTTGCTCTTAGATATCTTGAGCGTGCTTCCCAACTAACGTCTCTAGGAATATAACTATTACCCTGTGTTTATAAAATGATGTCCCTCAATAATAGTTTTAAAGTTTTGTCATCTGAGGCTTTGTGTCCTAGAGTGAACAGAAGTAACCCAGCTGCAAGGGCAAGTATTATTCAGGAAGGAGTTTAATTTTTGTTTAAATATGACCATTGATTTGGATACGTATTGATGGCTGATACTTTAAGAAGGATAGGAAATATTTCTTGAACAATTCTTTTAAAGTAGCAGTTTGTTTCTTCTTAATTTAGTTAATCCTTTCCTGGGTTTGCTAGTTTACTTTTTAAAATTTTCTTTTAAGATAAGAAGTGATTCTAAGAAAGTAAGATTTTCTGGTGACAGAGGTTCCTTGCTGAGGATTTATTATTGAGTGCTAATGTTCTTTTCCAAGGTGTCTGATGGCCAAGAATCTACACCACCAACACCTGCTCCCACTTCAGGAATTGTAGGTGCATTAATGGAAGTGATGCAGAAAAGGAGCAAAGCCATTCATTCTTCAGGTATTTGTGTGTGTGTTTAATTAACCTGAATGTTCGAAGTTCTATTATTTTTCTTATTTTATAACTATGTTTGCTAGCTTTCTTTCTGCTAATTGAGTAACTTACTGATGTGGGTTCTAGGGCATATTTTTAAAAGTTGTTGCTCAATGAGTAGTCTGTCTGAAACTTAATGGATGCCACAACACCACAGTCACACCATGAATTGGAAAAACAACTTTGGAAAAATGTCAATTTTGTTTCTTACGAGAAATACAGATAGAATCATTGGCAAACAACCTCTAAAAAAAGGCTTGAGATTTCTGGATCTCATTCCTATGACATTCCTATTTCATAAGAAATTTAGTAGGTTTTCCTAATCTGTGAGGAGTAGGGCTGAGAAATTAGGTAATTCCCACTGTTTATGGAGTTTGCTAAAGAAGACTAATTAAAAAAAAATTTTTTTTGGTCATTTCCTAAAAGGTTTATTTGAATAAGCCAGTACCTATTCTGAGGTTATTATTAAATATGTACACATCACAATGTAATGAATATTGTTTTTAAAAAAGAGCCAGAATATGTGTTTTGCTGATTGGAGTTGTTGAGGTTTACTTAAAGAACTTCTTCAGTATGTGCTAGAGTCTGATCTTTGTTCTTATTAGATCTATTTATTTAATCTCTGTGAACCTCAATTTTCTTATTTATTCCATGCAGAGAATATATAAATCATATGATTGATGTGAGAATTGAATTAAATAGTATGTAAGTAACTAGAAGATTGCCTAGCATATAGTAGGTGCTCAGTATATGTTTTTAGGGCGGCTAGCTGGTATAGGGATCAAACCCCGGACCTTGGTGTTATCAGCACGTGCTCTAGCCAACCGAACTAGCTGGCCAACTCATTTTCTTTGTTTCTCTGTAAGGATGTGAATATCTAAGATCCTAGAGCAGCATCTGCTGCTTAAATAGGCATATTTGTTCCTATACTGCATTATAAAGATTGAATAGATTAATACATTCCATAAATATTTTTTGTGAAATAATAATAAAATTTTAACAAAACAACAAAAATTTCTGCCCTCATGGCACATGCATTCTAGTGAGAGAGAGACAGACAATAAATAAAATAAATTAGAAAAATATGTATTAAATGGTGATATGCACTAAGGACAAAAATATAGCAGAAAAGAGGGATGGGGAGTTACAGGCTGTGGGAGGGAGGTGCCTTTTGAAATGGGTTGATGAAGCCTAACTGAGGTGACATTTAAGAAAAGAACAGAAGTAGTTTGGGGAGTGAACCATGGAGAAAACTGGACAAAGTGTGTCAGATGGAAAGAGCAGTAAGTATAGAGGGAGCGGGGAAGAGGAATGGATAAAGGGTCACGAAAATCAACCATGATGTATACTGAGAAGTTAAAAATAAATAAATAAATAACGCATCACTCCAAAAGTACAGTTTCAAGAGTCAGAGCAGTAAGGTGGAAGTGAATGAGATCAGGGATTTGTGCTTTTCAGTTAAAGTGAATGGCCTCTCTGTCAAGGTATTTAACCCTTCTGGGTCTCTGTAATTTCTTCTGTAAAATGAGTCTGGAGGAGATGATCCCTAAGTATTTTCCTATATAGGATTCTGTGATTTTAATTCAAAAGGCAGGCTGTCTTTGATTCAGACATGGGCTATTTCCTTGTAACCTAGCTATTTGGGATTTAACAGTTATTTTTTTTTCCACCCAGACAATGCCAGTTCACACAATAACAGCTATTTGTTAGACTCTTAAAATTCTGTGTCAAGCACTGACCTAAGTGGTTTGCATGCTTTATTTCATTTAATGTGGCAACCCTCTGGAAGGTAGGGAGTTTTAAGGTTCCTGTTTTACAGATGAGGAAACTGAAGGTCTGAGAGGGAAAAAAAGAAAGGGAGGGAGGGAGGGAAGAAAACTTTCCCAGAGCCTCATAGCTACTAAACCTTGGCCAGGACCTGGATCTAAAACCAGGTCTGCCTGATTTCAAAGCTATTCTAACCACCATATTCTGGTTTTCGCACAAAAGTATGTTTTACCCAGAATGCACCTGAAATGTAGAGTCTAGCCTCTAAACAAAAGGCTTTCTTTTTTCTGGCACTTTTACTGTAACAGACAGAAAGCATCATCGTTAAGTGTTCTGAGCAAGAGTCCCCAAGTTTAAAGCTCAGCTCTACCACTACTGGCATAATAACCTTGAGCAAGGTACTTAATCTTTCTTTCTCCTGTAGTTTCTTCAACTATAAAATGAGTATAATAAAGGATCTGCCTCTAGAGTTATTTTATTAAGTGATTAATATAGTAAGTTGAACCTTATAAAATTGGTGGTATTCTGCCAAATCTGATCTCCATAAATGGCAATTTCATGTGTAAATACTAAAAGTGCTTAGAGCAGAGTCCAATGCACAGTAAGCATTGTATTAATGTTGACTGTTATTCTTATTCAAAATTGCATTGAGAATTAGGGTATAGTGGGTGCTTAATGATTGCTGGTACATTTATTGAATTAAAAAGAAACTGGGATGCCCAGGAACACATCTGTGGTAGTCTGAGCTATGGGAGACCCTCCATGGCTGGGAGAAAGGCAGGTGGGGCAGGGGATGAGATAAGGGTTCTTAGATTCCAGCAGCTGTGAGATTCTCTCAGTATCACCCTGGCATAGGGCAGGAGAGCCTGTAGCAGGACCCACGCAATGTACATACCTCCTTGAAGCAGTCTTTCTCCTCTGACCCTGAGGAAGGGAAGAAAAACTCTCAAGGCACAGGGAGTGGGGAGTTAGGTTGTGTTGTTTGCTTGAAGTTTGCTTTTTAACAGCTAGAAATAATGAGAAAAGACAGGCAAGGGGAGAGCCTCCCTTCTTGCATGTTCCTCTAGCACTTTCTTTCTTAGATCTTTCTTAGATCACTGTGTGAGAGGGTGGGGAAAACACAGAAATAATGGGTGGGTCTGTAGGAACAGAATGACCAGTGTTAAAGGTTAGATGCTGCCTAGCAGAGGGTAATGTTTCCCCTGTATGGTAGTACACAGTATGACTTTGTGTATGGTGTGGGCAAACTTTATTATAATCGTTATACATGTATATTTATTTTAATGTATCACAGCACCTTACAACTAATACATCAAGCATTATTTTGGGTGGAGGCTAAATTGATTAAAGTTTTTAAAAGGGGAATTGATTTGAAAACTTAGGAAATAATAGTGGAGCTCAGATTTAAGAAAATCCATGAACATGGTCAGTGACGGCTAAGGTTAGGGAAACACTGAGGCTGGATACATCTTTGTGTTCCTGGCTCTGCCACTTAGTAGTCAGCTGTGTAAGAGTGGGCAAGTTATTTAATCTCTCTCCGCCTCAGTTTTCTCATTTGTAAAATAGGAATAATTGCTTCCTGAAAGGTGACCCTTTTTTTTTTTGGATGATCGAATGAGAAATGCCTTAGAAGTAGGTGGTAATTGAGACCTGGTACAAAGTAAGAATTCAGTAGATGTTGTTTTATTACTATTATTATTACTTTTAGCCTGACACACACACACACACACACACACACACACACACACACACACACACACACACACAAGTAAGAATTCAGTAGATGTTGTTTTATTACTATTATTATTACTTTTAGCCTGACACACACACACACACACACACACACACACACACACACACACACACACACACACACACACACACACACACACACACACACACACACACGAACACACCCCCCCCCCCCCCCCGAAGTACTTCAGGGAGTGAGCCATGACAGAGTCCTTGAGGTTGAAGAACAATGAGGAGATCAGTTTGGCTATCTCAAGAGAGCGACGGAAAGAGTAGTAAGGCATACAGGACAAGAGGTAGTTGGGGCAAGTAGTAAAATTTTAGAAACCATTGAAAGTACATTGGCTTTTATTCTGAATGTGACAGGAAGCCGTTGGAGGGTTCTTAGCAGAAGAGTCTTAGTGATCCAAGCAAGAGGTGATGGAGGTTTATAGTACCAATGAGAAATGGTTAGATTACTAGTTATGTTTTGAATGCAGAGATCACTGGGTTTGCTGATGGATTGGAAGTGAGGTTTGAAAGAAAGAGAGGAGGTAAGGATAACTCCAAGGTTTTAACCTGAGCAACTGGAAGTGTGGAATTTTTTTAACAGATTTAGGAAGAGCAAGTTTGAGAGGATAGATTAGGAGTTTGGTTTTTTACATATTAAGTTTGAGGTACCTGTTAAAAATTCAAACATAGATGTTTAGTAGGCATTTGGTTATGAGTCTGGAATTCACGGGAGAGGTCTGAACTGTTAATAAAATTTGCATGTCAATAGGATATACATAGATACATGGTATTAGAGTTATGGAACTGGATGAGATCAGCAAAGAAACAGATATAGATAGAGAAGAGGTAGAGTAAGGTACAAAGCCTAGGGAATGCATTATCTAGAAGCCAGATGAAGAAAATGTTTGAAGGAGGACAGTGAGATCATATGGGTCAAATGCTTCTGGTAGATCAAAAATGAGGACAGGGAATTATTGAGCTTTAAGATTTAGCAACAGGAGCAGTGTCAGTGGATTCAGCAGTGAGTAGGAGGATAAAAATAGAAACCATGGGTATGAGGATCACCTACTGTGTTTTCTTTATGACTTAGTGTTGATAAAGTTCCTGCCTATCACTGTAATGATAGCTGGAGTTGATAGCTGAACAATGTGTCAATCGCATTTTTGATACCTTTTCTTTACAGATGGTCATTAAAGAAGCTTGGTTTTCCTAGTTTTTTACTTCCCTGAATGTTTATTTAGAAAAAACATTCATCTGCTAGATTACATTATTCTCATCGGCAGTTGGCCACATTTTTCTTTTGGAAAACATGACTTTCTGACCTGTTTCATGCTAAAAAGTTGAAAAGTTAGCTGAACTGTTTTTTCGTGGCATAATAATTGATATAGGGGATCTTCAAGAAGTTCATGAAAAGATTTATATTATCTTCTATTTTTATTTTTCCACAAAAAAAAAATCGTATTCACAATACTATAAAAAAGTATGATTACTTTAATTGATAATTGTTTATAGGCCATTTCTCACTTTATCTTTATAACCTGGGTACATGTTAGATAACATTCAGCAATAATTTGATATCAGTAGTGAGTCTCAGCTTATTCATTTAGATATCTGTCTTCATACCACTCATAACACCTGAAGGCAGGAAAAATGGCTCATCCATCAATGTATCAGTGAGTGAATACAGCAGTTGGCCCATAGGCAAACATAATTGGATTGGCACAGCTGTGGAAAACTTTCAAGCCTTGTGGCAAAGGCTTGAGATGGCAAGAATTAAGAATTCTTAGAATTAAGACTGTTGAGAGTAAACTCAAGTAACTAACCACTATGAAGCTTAGGCTGGATAGGAAAAGAAAATAAAAAAGATAATTTTAGATATAGAAAATGCTCAAGAAGAATCTTGATAGCTGCTGATATCAAAGAGATAAATAAAAGGTTCTCATTCTCACCGGACGAGGGAAATATAAGGTTTCAGTGAATATGGGGTCATGGGAAAGCATTTATTCTGTTCTGATGTTTTGGGGTTCTGCTAAATACTTCCCTATTTTTTTTTTAAGAGAAAGATATAATTAATATTATATAATAGTCTTGCTAATATAAATGAATATATCGAATGCTTTTTAATTATTTTCAGACCCATTTCTTTTAACTGTCATTTCTGTGACAGGACCTGATGATGGAATTATTAGCTACTTCCTCTTCTTTACCATGGATGCTGATAAATCCCTATCCTTTGTTACTCTGTAAATGTCAGCATAGTTTGGTATACTTGATACTTTAATCCAGGTGAATTTTGTGAAGCATGTCTAGCAAAAGCTTTGGGTAGCTGTTATTTACTAGAAAAGTAAATGCAGAAACTAACACAAAGTCAGTTAAACTCCTTTGCAAGTAAATTCTGTAATGATTTAGAGCTGACCATCAGACTTAATTAAATAAAAAATAATTAGTAGTATAAAAGAACAACTTAGTTTAATCATACCTTTCTTGCTTCTGTTAATATCCAAGTTTTAATACTAGAACTCAAGTACTTCTTTATAGAAACCTTCAAACAATCTATTTTATAGGGGGAATATAGAAGGAAAAGAGTGTTCTGTACATCTAGCCCACATATGAGAGTTCTTCAGAAAGTTCATGGAAAGAGTCATACTGTTGTTTAATTCTGGTTTTCCACGAGCTTTTTGAAGTTCCCTTGTATATGTTATATACTCAGTTCTTATTGGCTCTTTATTTTTTTCAAGTGCAATTGCTCAGCCACTGTCTCACTTTACAGACTTGATCTTCATGGGTTTTATGAAGAGTGTGTGTGTGTGTGTGTGTGTGTGTGTGTATGTATATATATTTAAAAGGTTAGTAAATATGGAAAGTTGGTAAAATTTAGAAATGTGTGCATAGAATTTGATGACATCTAAATATTTATTCATTCAAGAAGTACTTAGTAGCTTCTATGCAGTACTGATCTGGTGTTGCTACAGTTGTTATTTACCAGGCAAGCAAAATCTGTGCCATCGTGGAGCTTATATTCTGGTGTGATGACTATAAATTTATAAGCAAAGTATAAGATAATTTCAGGTGGTGGTGAGGTTATGAGGAAAATAAAGTAATAATATAGACAGTTTCTGATTGTGGAGGAGGATTATACTTTACATAGGATGGTCAGGAAAGGCCTCTCTGAGAAGGTGGTTTTTGAGTGGGACCTAAAGGATGAGAAGACTCAGCCAAACAGAAGAAATAGCTACTGCAAAAGCTCTAAAGCAGGAATAAGCTTAGCATGTTTGAGGAATAGAAAGGAGGGTATCCTACTAGAAACAGTGAATTGAAGGAGAGAGCATTATGAGAAAAGCTTCAGGGTGGGGAAGAGACAATAACTGAGCTATACATATAGGGTCTTACAGAGTGAGGTAACATCAGATTTTATTCAAATAACAGTGGTCAGCTACAGGAAGATTTTTTTAAAAGGTAGCAACATGATCTTTTTTAAAACTTAGAATTTAAGTAATATAACTCCATGTGTTCTGAGGCAAATAGACTATATGTAGTTGCAGTAATCCAAGCAAGATATGATGGTAGTGTGGGAGTAGCACTGGAAGTGATGAAAAGGAGTAGACTTCATGATTAGATGGTGAAAAAAGAAGAATCAATAATAATTTCTAGGTTTTTGGCTTAATCACAAGAGAGGGGGATGATGCCATTAATTGCAGCAGAGCAGACTAGGGTAGAGGGATGGGGAAAGAGAGAAAACTTTAGAAGTTTTGAGTTTGAGAATCTATGTTGAAGAGTACAAGAAGGCAGCTGGATTTGAGATAGGCGAATCTGAAGTTTGGAAAGGCCAACCCAAATATAACTTTATACATTAAGAAACAGGTTGAAATTTGTTACATAGATACTAAAGGGCTAGAACCCAAATCTTCTGATTCCTGTTCTAATCTTCACGTCACCATTTTACACTCTTTAGCTGTATTTTATTAGGTTCATTTTAAACTATACTAGTAAACAGACTTCTCCAGGAATGAAATGGTTTGTGTTTGAGGAGTTAAATGTTTTAGAAATTACCCCCAAATTATGTAGTGTCATTTTATTTATGCATATGTTTTAATTGGTTGTCTTGTTGATTTTCTTCTAGATGAAGATGAAGATGAAGATGACGAAGAAGACTTTGAAGATGATGATGAATGGGAAGACTGATCTATATATTATATATATATTTTTAAGGTGTAATACTAAACACTACTTTCTGTCTATGGATTCTGTAAAATTATCATGTAAATGTTCTACCAATTTGCTGTATATTTTTGTTGCCTTTTTTGCTTTTTTTTAATTAATCTGTGCAATACCTCATTTAATCTGTAAAGGTTTGTCATAATCCTCTACAAAGCTACTCCCTGTTATTGTGTGCAAGTTTACACCAGGATGCTCACTTGATTTGTGAATATTTTTCATTCCATCAACAAGGGAGTTTAAATAGTATATGTGAGACTGACAAAAATCTTAATGTAATTTAGTTATAATGCCAGAAGGAAAACACTATTTTCATACCCTACTTTTTCTGTACCTAAATTTTCTTAATTAAAATCTAGTATAGCACTACATTCTTTTTTAAGTGATGCAAACTTTAGTTTCTTTAGCCCCTTCATTTTGAATACAATGCTATAAATGAATGTTGAAGCTGATACATTGCACAGTTCTCTACACTGATGCAGTTTCTCAAATTTTAACAGTATGCTCTACATAAAATCACTGCAGAGATACTGGTGGGGAAAATCAGCAACACACTTCTTACAGCAATATTGCCTATAATTGGTACAGCAGTGGTATTTGCAGGCTGGAATCATAAGGAAACCTTATATACTGTACTTGAGTGGGGTTATTTTTATGCTATAGCAGATGTAGCAGGCTCTTTTTGGTAAAAACTTTAAAAGTATTTTTGGTATTTTTCTGAAACAGAAAAGTTATTTAAGTTGGAGTTGTGGGGGTTAGGGAATAATTTCATTCTATATGAAACTGAAGGGGGGAGGTATACATTATGATTACTCTAATATTTGGTTTAAAATGTTATACAAATCAGAACATTATTAAAATGGTATGGAATTAAGTACTTTTATTCTGCAGTTTGTCTGGACTGAGGTATTCAGAAATACCAACCATAAAAATCTAATCTAGTTGGCAAAGGTATACACTGTCATGCTGAATCTAACATGCTATATATATTTTTATTTTGATAATTTCTCAAGGTTTTTGTTAAATATCAGGTGAAGAGTTCCATTTTTCTTAAAATATTGGTGGTCCCAGTGTCAGATTTCTTGCAACACATAACTGAATGATAGATTTTTTAAAAATTAAACTTTACAACCTGCACATTTGTTATGCATACTAAATGGTGTGTTAAAGTTAGGGTTTCCTTGCCTCTCTACAATACACTAATCAGCCTCAAGGTGGTGGTTTCATGTTTATAGAGCTAATTATACCTACCTACTTTAAATTTTAGGTAGAAAATTATCTGATTTAAATACAGACACATATTTTTCTCACATTGAGTCATATGCAGAATGTAGTTCCAAATGTATTTCATTACTATAGTCACAATATCCAAGTAAAAATTATGGTATCTAGAATTGTACCGACCAAAATCTAGTATTGGCATGATCTTGACAGGCTGGACCTGCAAGAAGTGGCTTGAATTTTAACCAGTTATCACATAATCTCTAGTGATCATGCATCTAATTATCATAAAAAATAACTTAAAGGTTTTGTTGCTGAAAGCAGTAAGTGGTGCAGTAAAATAGTTAAGTTATTTAAAGAATGTTACCTTCCTTGCAAGAGTAATTTAGGCACATGGGAAAGATTCTAGACTTTTTGTTTCTTGCAAAAACAGTGCCCTCTGCTGCTAGAAACCTTTTTCTGCTTACTATCATTTTTATTGTGGCTTGAGCTCACTGAGTCTGGTGTGGATGAGGCTGGACAACTACTGACCAATAAAATGAGGAACTTGTGCAAATGGTAAATAGAACATTATAATTATTTTAAATAACGTTAAACATTTTCCTTTTTTTTGTTTTTGACATTATAAAAAACGTTTATAATTTTCTAGAAGTGTCTTTAAGATAATGCCAATTTAAGATCTCTCTTAACTTTTGGCCAAGGAATTCAGGGTTTGCCAGCTAACTTTGGTATGATAAATATTTATCAGGAGCTGCCATGAGGAGAGGATATTAAATCTTTGAGTTAGAAACACAATTTAAACATGTAAGATGGGTATATAATTTGCCAAAAGTAATTGAGTTTGTTCTTTTTTCTTAAAGAAAGAAAGAAAGGACTTGCACAAAGTCTAAATTACTATTGGTTAAAACCCAGTAGCTGTGGAGTTCAATTCAGGCATGAAGACTAAATCCGCTTTACCAAGTAAGGTTGCATGTTTCAGTCCTCCACCATCTTGCACTGTGGGCAGCACTATTCTGTGCATTGTCTGAACGCCTCCCATATATACTCCAGCTAAATGATTGTCTGGTAGCCTTCGCATTTAACAAACTAGCATGAGGCTTTTTAATATCTAAATGCTACGTGATAGACAATTTCAGCTAGCCACGTATTGTATGTATGAGATTCATAAAGACTTTCAATCATTTCATTTTCAAACAACTGAAATTTTGTTTAGTATGTGAATTTTTTTGAAATGTATAGTGAATAGGATGTTGCACTGGTGGCAATTCATCATGGAGCATAATAAAATTAATTTGACCCAAATAGTATAAAATAGTGTGTTTTTATTTGTTTATCATTAAGAGATTAAAATAGGTAAAAATATTTTATACTACAGAGTATAGCAAAGGGTGCACAATAGTGAATGATAATGGTTAAAGTTTTCAGCACACTGCACTCCCTGAGAGTTAGACTGTGCCATTAAATAAACGTGGTGAGCAAAAGAATGTTACACCCTGTTCTGTTGGGAAACATGACAGCTGCTCAGTAGCTCCCCTGGAAGCCACTGCTGTGGTAGACAGAGCATTCACATTGCAAGGTCAAATTGTTTGGAACTCTTTCACATACCAAAAATGTTGAAGTTTTCTAAAGCAGAGTGATATTGAAGTTTGCTGGTAGTTTCTGTAAATGCCAAACATAGCAATACATGTAGGACGTAAATAGCTTTCAATAAATAGTATCGAAGATACTCACTTTAACAGGAAATTCAGTTTTTGATAAATAGAATTTTTTGTTCCACTGACCCTGGCACAAGTGGGTGTCTGAAGTTTAAACTGAGTTATGGAATCCAGAGTGTAGGATGCTACAAAATGCCTTTTAAGAGCTTTAGCCAGATTTAACAAACGTTTCCTGAATAATATGTTCTATTAAAAAGTTGTTTCTGTTGTACTAATGTGAACACTTAAGAACATATTAAACAGACTTTTAAAAGGACTTTTTAAAAGAGAAATGCGCCTCAGAATTGTTCCTGTCACATCATGTTTATCTAATCAACAGAGAGAGCCCTGAAATAACTCTGCTTTAGGAATGGACTTCCTGAAGGGCAAGTATAGAGAGAGGCCTATTTATAGTACAGTAGAAAATACTTTATGGAAAAGTTGGGAAATTTTACCCTACACATTTATTTTATTGACATTGTCACATCTTACCTCCAAACAGTGTTCTTTTATAATCTTTTGGATTTTTTTTAAAAACGTTGCTTTTTAAGGAAGCCACTGGAAAAAGATGTAGTAAATTGGCTGCTATGGATGTGATGGGGAACATACTTTATAGCTAATGCAAGATAACGCCTTTACTGGAGCCTATTGAAAATATTTATCTTTATAATAAAACGTGTCCAGATGCATCTGTCATAGCTATTTAAAAAATATGCATCGATGATCATACTAACTATTGATACAGTACTTAATTTCACACAGCCCAGTGTAAATCTAGCTGGTCATCTGCATCTGTACCACCATCAAGATTGACAAACCCTCTGTCCCAGCCAGCTGCCAAAAAAAAAAAAAAAAGTTTGACAGATCAAGATACAAAAAGCACACAATTATTTTGAGTAAAATTTAACAATAATAGTTTATAGATCGTTTTCACTTTGGTCAGCTATTTGTGTATTGAGGAATTTCTAGTAAATTTGAAGTGGCCCCTTTAACAACCCCAAAAAATCTCTTAGTAAGAGTTTTTTTTTTTTTTTTTAAATTTTCTACTTAAGAGGAAGTTTCATTTTTACTGTATCAAGTTGCATTATGGAACTTGAACATAACACTATTCTCTATCTTGAGTTGGTTGGCGTATCATGACCTAAATTTATTTTATCTTGGTTAATGTTAGATGTGTGAGGGTTTTCATCAAGGCCTAATTCTAAGGTTTTTTTAAATATCAATGTCACCACATTTAAATATTAAGAACTAAATATGTGGTAGATATTAACATACAACAATGGGGTAAGATATGTCCTCACCCACACTTACATCCTTTAAATCTAAAATACTTATTTTACAACTGAAAGACATTTGGAAGACCCTCATATTCAGAGTGGTCGTGGGGCTTGCCCAAGGTCAGTCAGAAGAACGTCAGGTCTGACCATTAGTTCAGTTCTTATAATAATAGAAGCCATATCTTACCACTAGCTCTTTTCCAAGCACCGTTATGTTGTTGTATTTTTGTTTTCTCTGTCTTTCTCAGATTAAGGATAAACTACAGATTTAGTTTGTTTCTGAAAGATTTATGGCTACAAATTTCACCCTTTCTCACATATCATCTAGGTGTTGATAGAGGTCACCATCATCCTGTGCCCGTCTCTGCCCAGAAAAGCTGGCTTGCTTTGAGGAGTCAACCTTTTATTCTGAAACGTGATCACATTTTGGCTCAGTGATGGCAGTCACCCTGCATTGCTCAAGCATTTGGTCATCACAGGGTACTTCTGTCATTTGTTACTGAGTTGAAATGAGGTTGATCTTTTTCTAAATCCAAATTATTTTCATTAGTCTCTTATGGATGTAAATAGGCATTGTCTTTACTTAGACATAAATATTTTGCAAGCATAGTCAACTTGTCTGACAGAAAATTAGTTTTGAGAGTATACTAATCTTTCTGAATAATTTTCACTCAACAGCTGCACTGACAATTTAAAGACTAGTAGTTTTCCCAAGGAGCACAAGAACAAACTGAACACTTTACATTCAACTTCATGGTTTTATTATTGGTGAGAGAAGGGAGATTCTGATTTGGTTGCATGTCCTTAGCCTTACTGGAAAGAAGCAGGAAGGTAAAATGTGTATCTAGTGTTTTTGGTGGTGGAAGAAACAAATTGAGAGGAAAAAGTATTATGTCTAATTAATTATAGGGAAACAAGGCTGTTCATGTCTTAATTCTATAGTTTTCTATAAGGTAAGTATAATTTAGCCCCTTAAATCAGCCCTGGACTAAAAAGAAAAAACTTTTCTTTCTTTTATTTATTTTTTTTAGGTAGGGTGGGAGACTAAGAACACAGAACAGAAAGCAGAATTTGTGTTTGTAAGTGCTATGGTTCAAATTTGTCCCCTGAAGTTTATGTGTTGGAAACTTAATCCCCAATGCAGCAGTGTTGAGAGGTGGGACCTTTAAGAGGTGATTAGCTCATGAAGACTCTGCCCTCATAAATGTATTAATTTCATTATTGTGGGAGTGGGTTATTTAGGACAGGAGTGAGTTCTGGATTAAAAAAGATGAGTTCACCCACCCCTGCACGTGCGCTTGAACTGAACTGCTCTCTTGCCCTTCTGCCATGGGATGATGCAGCAAGAAGGACCTCACCAGACATGGGCCCTTCAGCCTTGGACTTCTCAGCCTCCAGAACTGTAGGAAATAAATTTCTGCTTTTTACGAATTTTCCAGTCTTAGGTATTCTGTTAGAGCAACACAAAATGGACTAAGACAGTAAGCATATTTTTTTTTAAAGATAGGTGGTTGGGAGAATGCTCAGTGAGTAAAATAAGAAAAGTATTTGAATTTCCTTTTGAAGGATGAAAACTAATTAAATAGGAAGCTGATAAAATGGTATATTTGTTTTTGTTTGAGCAAAGATGTGAATGTAAAAGGGCCAACTCTTCCTTAGTTGTGTTATCACCCAAAGTTCAGTCTATGTCACATGATTCAAATGTAGTTTTCCTTTTTTTGAAGACTTTTTTGAACTTTGCTGTGGATATTTGCCAAACATTGTGATGTGATTAACAATAATTAAGTAATTTTGAGAGTCTGATTTAATGAGCTTAGTCCTAGAATTTCAACCACTTTATTTCCAGGCCACCTGCTAAGTGGAGCACCTATGTTTCTGTTTACGTGGTCTTGCTTTCTCCATGGTTGAATACGTGGCTGCTATAGACAGTGCTTGTAATCGACTTGCTGTCTAGGGGTGTGTAGGAAGTTCAAGTAGATTCTGAGCTAGATGGTTGCTTTAGATCTGCATCCGTACCCAAAAGTTTCACAGCCAACATGCCTGGGTCAGCCTGACATGGTTCAGGCCAGCTAGAACATGTGCTCTTGAGAAAGTCTATGCACCACCTAAGACCTTTCAGCTTCTTTGTTTTTACTTTAACACTTTTGTCACTGTTTTTCAGAACTAAAAACACCAGAAAAACTGGATTGATAGTAATCACTCTCTTTTTCATATGTTTTTTGTCTCCCAACTGTCTCAATCTAATTAAATTCAACATCATTCCACCAGCTTAAGAGAAACAAATGTATTGTGCATTTGAGTTCAGTTATGATTCTGTAAAGACTTTGTGAAGCCTAATTCGGTAATCATTATGTACTGTTAAAACAGGATTTGGTAGGTTGTTGGGAAAGATAGGATAACTTGTAAAGAAAAAAATGTGTTGCTATTCCCACTACATCACTGGTTAACACTTAGACGTAGCACTATCTTCATATCTTGGTCTTGGTTTGTGATATATGATAAGTTAGATTGTAGTTAATGATTCCACACTTGAACTGCTTGACATTATAGTAGACATCGGGGTATCTTTCAACTTGTGAAAACAATTCCTGTATCTTCATGTTGATAGCATTTTCCATAAAATTGAGGTTAAGGATGGGCATTATAAAAAGAGTAAAGGAATTTTTTTGATAGTTTTCCACAGAAAAATTTTAAATATACAAGTTTGTTAAATATTAATGGGAACTGGTTAATAAAGCAGGAAGGAACAGAAACATAAAGAAATGTTCTGTACCATGTCCTGAGTTATCAAAAATTTCCTGACGTCTGGTTTATTTTCAAAGCCAATAGATAAATGTGCTTGAATACAAGTGTTATTATCCTAATGTTTTATACTAAAACAGGCTATTGTAAATGGTTATTGTTACTGTAAATTAGAAGTACACCCCCAAATAAAACATATCTCTCATTCCATGTACTAAAATATCTCTAAGATCAAGGTAATAGAGGAAAATTGTGTGACCACATAATGCTAAATCACATTGAGAAATCAGGCTTTTGTTTTTCCTTCTGCTAGCTCCTTAGAAGGCTTTTGTAGTTTATTAAATTACCTTGATACAGTCAGGTTTGGAATAGAAGGTGTGCTCATTAGCAATTATGAATGAATGGCAAGAAGGCATGCATTGATGAAGAAGTGGAGGACAGCTGGAAGAGCCTTGACACTAAATATTGGAGGTATCTTTGTGTAGGTATTAATGGCTGAGGCCATGTGACCCACTTCCAGTCACATGTAAAAACATGATGTCTGCTCTAGCAGTCACTGGAGATGCCAATCTTGGGGCTACTTAATGTTATTTAAGAAATTATGTTTGTGTTAGTGTGCATGGGCAGGAACATTTATGTATATTAATGTATATAAAATGTATTTATAGAGCCACCCTGACCTGTGGAAATTAAAAGCAATTTGCCAGGTACAGGAAGGAGGAATTAGTGCTTGAATTTTTCTGTGGCTGACTCCATTTAGGTTGAGAAATAGCTTTTTAACCATAGGTCATGATTCTTAGAAAGTTCATATAACTGCATTCAGCATCTAATCTGCATCTAATCTAATGAGAAAATTTTGGTAAAACAGAAAAGGGTAAGGAAAAAATATGTATTTGTAATCATTATGTACAGAACTGACAGTGGGTTCAACGGTGAAAACTTAGGCTACTTGGAAGATTTGGTGACTATGTTCTGTTTTATATAGGATTGTAAATATCAAATTGCTATATAACTTACCTCAAATACAGAAACAGTTTAAATCATGATATAATATAAGAAACATACGCATATCCTTTAATTGTTTTGGTAAAGCTAAATCAACATTTCTCAATGGCTGCATTTGTCCAGCATTTATTCTCTTATACTTGGGAAGAAGGACCATTTGCATGGAATTTTGGACATGCACAAATCTTAGTGTCCAATGTGCAATTCAGAGAAATGTAGGTTCTGGTGGCATTTTAATCTACTGTTTATTTCTTCTGGAACAATTGGCCTGAATAAATGTGTACCTTGACAATGGTGTTAATTGATTTACCAGAGCTTTTCTGGCTAAGTCTTCTGGAGGAACAGAAATAATGCTATGTAAAGTTTCAAATATAAAAAACTACTTTTTCCCAAGTGTTTGGTTTCAATACCTAAATCTCCAATGGCATTTTTCTTTTCACAACATCTTCTCAAAAGATAGAAACTACTACTGTACAATGTTGAACAGAAAACCAGAAGAAATTACAGGTTTCAGAGAATTGTGAGATGCTTCCCAGTCTTCAATTACTACTTCTCTTGAAAGCATTGCTCCCTTAAATCGTTCTCCAGCTTTACCTTTTCTCTGAATATTGTAGCCAAAACCTACATTCTATTTACTACTTATAGAAATTATCCAATACAATTTTGTTTTATAGTCCCTGCCATTTTCTTCTTTCTTCCCTTATTACTAAAACTAACAGTAATTGTCAGGTAATTATGAGGGTGAGGGAGTATAAAGTGCAGAGGAGGATTTGGTTTTGCATCTGAGGGTTTTATAACTAGTAAGTGAATTGGTATTGGAGGGTGGAGAGCGCAGCGAAAATATCATGGACTTCTTATAAGTAATAGGAAGAACACCTTCAAATAGTAGTCCTGCTTTGTAGTGGCAATACATTTACCAGTCCATAAAAGTGTTTTTCTGAAAAACACTCCCCAGAGGGCAAGGTCAACACCTGCTCACTTAGTAATTCCTAGTGTAGACTGACTGCTCTCTGTCTTCCTCAGGGTGGCATCCCCTGGCTCTGTATCCTTTCTGCAGAGGTACTGTAATATGGGTTCTTACATAGTTTCAAACCAGAGTGCTTTCTGATGACAATGACGAAGCCATTTCAAGGAGCTTCCTAAAATAGCACAGCTGTGCTCACGCCACTCCCAGACTTTCCGTCATTGAGATGTTTTGCCTTTGAGGAAAATCATGTTGAAAAGCATTCATCATAGTACTAACTAGTATTTATTGGAACAGTTATTAAGTGTTGGACACTGTATGAAATGTTCTATATGAGCAAGGAATCCCAATTTTTCAGCCAAGGCAAATGAAAGTTTAAGTAGTTCTCCCAAAGCAAAATAGGTAGTAAATGGCAGAGCTGTGCCTCAAACTCAGGTCTGTCTTAACACAAATTCTTAACCGGTATAGTATCCTGCCTACCAGATGGCATTAAGACAGCAGTGATGGTCTGGGTAAGGAATAAAAATGGCGCTCCAATATCTTTACTTCAAATGTAGAAGGCTTGGGATTTTTCTGCTTATTATGCACATGCAGAGACCCAAAGAGAAACACTGTCATGCTCTTTTTTCAAAATAACAAAAATGCAACAGAAAAAATACATTACTAAGCTGTCCCGCGCTACCGTCTCGCCAGCAAGAACGACGCGGCACACAAAGGATCCTTCTGCAGATCAGCTTTAATGCATCTTGAGAGGGAGAGCATAAGCTTGCCAAAAATGGAGACCCCGAGCGAGGGAACCCGCGCCCCTTATATAAGGACAGTCCCTCGCCTAGGACGTGTTCCCATCTGATTGGCGGTCGTGCATCAGCCCAGATGACGCCACGGGAGAGGCAGAGACTAGAGGTGGGGAAATTCCCAGCACATGCGCTCTAGACTTGTTTTTGCCGATTGTCAGTGTCGGCCGGCGCCATCTTGTAATGGCGATTACGGTGTAACGTGGGCAGCTCCCCACACTAAGCCAAGTCAAGTTTTGAGATTAAGACAGCCCTATATTTTTGGAGTATGTGAATATAATGATTTTTATAATTTCTCTTTAGTTTGCTCATCCCTGATCTCCATTTCCTACTCCATCACCATTAAAATATTTTTTCCATGTGAAATATCAGATTAGGTAACTGGTATGTTCAAATAATCCCAAATGCTTAGTAAATGATTACAAAAGAGTTTATTTGAAATTACCTCAGAGTCCTCTTTGTGAACTTTAAGTAATGTCTGCTGATCTGTTTTCCTAAGCGTTTTCTATTTATTTAATATTCTTTTTATCAACCCCGTGGTGACTTTTATGTTAAGAAAGACTTGAATTTTTGTGTGTGTTTTTTTCCTCTTTTTGCTTATGTTTTTAAAAAGTTTGCATTTCTTTAAAAATAGCTTTTATTAGTTACAGCTTCTGTGGTAAAAGGATTGATTGTAATTCATCCCAACAGGTTCTGATAGGTCAAGATTCTCATTAAACTTTCTGTGAATGTCTCTGCAAACAGTTACCAAAAATTTTTGGCAGCATTTAGAGAAAAATGAATAAAGATGTTGATGACTATTACCTTGCCTCTCTTGAATGTGTTATTTTCAGCTGTCAGCTGGTCTCCACAACTCCCAATGGGTAACATGTTGAAAAAGCAAGAGCTGCAGAAGAATGAAGTAGAACTTCTAGAAAGATTCACCATTAGGTATAAATAAATTTTCCCTCTGACTCTGCATTTTTTTTTAAACTTGGTTTTTCCAATTTTTCTTTGACATAAAGCTTCCCTCTGAGCTGCTATTTGTTGGATCATTTGTTCACGTGAATGTACTGGTTTTTAACATGGGGTGCTGCAACCAACCCACCTTCAGTTTGAAGGAGAATTTTTTCATGATAAATTCAGGGAAAACAACTAGCAAATTATAACCTGAGAATGACTGTAGATAATTTGTCTTTGTATTTATGTTACAGTGATTAATGGATCAACTGAGATTTCATTCAGGCAGAGAGAGAAATTTAGCACTTTGAGCTAATAACTACAGTGTTTTGTTGAGAGGAGATTTATATCCTTTTCAATTACATACCTAATTTTTTAAAATTCTAAATATATGACTCCAAAAAAGTTGTGTTGCTAACAAAGTGTTTAACTTGTAAAAACTATATAGCTGATTACACAATGTCTCAATCTGGAACAAATGATTTATCATCTGAAAATTAGTGCAGAATAGCCAGTGTATAAATTGATATGTCAAAGCAAAAACCTCAGCTTTTGAATGTGAATTTGTCTAATGAACTCAAGAGTTAGGGTCTTAAAGATTATAATAATTTTACCTCAGAATGGTTTATTTACAGAGCAGGACTTCTGTTTTTCAGTTGTCAGTCCTTGGCTTGCCCAGACACTCTCCTGACTGGAGCCTGCACAGCCGTTCATGACAACAGCCTGACCACTGCCCCCAAGACACACATGTAAAAGGGACTCTTTGAGGGAAGAGGGTCAGTGAGAGTGGATGTGGATATTCTTAGAACTCTGGCCCAAAAATGTGCAGAGTGATACCTAGGAGTAAATCTAACCAAGGAGGTGAGAGACCTCTACAATGAAAACTATAAAACATTGGTGAAAAAAATTGAAGAGGACACAAATAAATGGAAAGATATCCCATGTTCATGGGTTGGAAGAATTAACATCATCAAAATGTCCATATTACCCAAAGCAATCTACACATTCAATGCAATCCCTAACAAAATAACAACGACATTTTTTACAGAAATAGAAAAAATGATCTTAAAATTTGTATGGAACCACAAAAGACTCTGTGTATAGCTATTAAAAGAAAAAAGTTGGAGGCATCACACTTCCTAACTTCTAAATATACTATAAAGCTATAGTAACCAAGGCAGCATGGTACTGGCATAAAAATAGACAAATAGGCCAGTGGAACAGAATAGAGAGCCCAGAAACAAACCCATGCATTTACAGCCAACTGATTTTTGACAAAGGTGCCAAGAATATAGTGGGGAAAGGACAGCCTCTTCAATAAATGGTCCTGGAGAAATTGGACATCCAGATGCAAAAGGTTGAAACTAGACTCCTATCTTTCACCATACACAAAAATCAACCCAAAATGGATTAAAGACCTAAGTATAAGACCCAAAACTGTGAAAATGCTAGAAGAAAACAGGGGAAACGCTACATGAAATGGGAGTGGGCAGCACTTTTCTGAACAAGACCACAAAGGCACAGGCAACCAAAGCAAAAGTACACAAATGGGCCCACATCAAACTAAAAAGCTTCTGCACCTCCAGGGACACTATCAACAAAGTGAAGAGACAACCTATAGAATGGGAGAAAGTGTTTGCAAACTACACATTAGACAAGGGGTTAATATCCAGAATATATAAGGAACTCAAGCAACTCAACAACAACAAAAAGTAGATAACCCAGTTAAAAAATGGGCAAAGGACCTGAATAGACATTTCTCAAAAGAAGACATACAAATGGCCAACAAGAACATGAAAAAATGCTCAACATCACTAATCATCAGGGAAATGAAAATTAAAACCACAATGAGATATCATCTCACCCCAGTTAGAATGGTTGTTATCAGCAAGATAGAAAATAACAAATGCTGGCAAGGATTCAGAGAAAAGGGAACCCTCTCCTACATTGCTGGTGGGAATATAAATTGGTGCAGTCATTGTGGAAAACAGTTTGGAGGTTCCTCAGAGAACTAAAAGTAGATCTACCCTATGACCCAGCTATCCCACTACTGGGTATATACCCAAAGGAATTAAAATCAATATATCAAAAAGACACCTGCATTCCCATACTCATCGCAACACTTTTCTTAATAGCTAAGAGATGGAATTAACCTAAATGAACATCAATGGATGAATTAATAAATTGTGATATATATATATATATATATACGTATGTGTGTGTATATTTTTATGTGTGTGTGTGTGTGTACACACACAATGGAATACTATTCACCTATAAAAAGATGATATTCTGTCATTTGCAGCAACATGGAACTGCAAACCAACATGTTTAGTGAAATAAATCAGGGGGTGGTTTCAAGATGGCGGTGGCTGCGGAGGTTGGCGCGGAGTAGCTGAGGTGGAAAAGGCAGCCACTGGGCCTCAGGCAGCCGGGAAACTTGTGGACCTTCCTCTTGCCATCTCTTAAGGGAGGACCGCCGCTGGTGGCCGGTCGTGGGGGTGACCGCCACTTTGCCCCCGGCAGGAGAGGCTGCCTCATTTACAGGCAACAGCTTTGAAGTGTGGAGCAGGAAAAGAACTGTTTCTTAGCTGCAAAAGCGAGTCTCGAAACAGGGAACACGGCGCCAGGGCTGCTGTGGATGCAGCCAGGATCCCGGAGGCCGGAGCCGCGGTGAAGGCGGCCAGCTGCCCTATTCAGGATTCGAGGTTTCAGGCCGGCATTAAAGAAGATTCCTGGGAGCGCCCGAGCCACGTTGGGGCTGCCTCCATTTTCCCAGGTGCTAGCAGCTCCGCCCGGCTCAGCCACCACTGAGCCCTCCCACTTGCTTGGCCCGGCGCGGGGCTTTCCGGAGCCTGCGGGCCGGCCTCCCTTCCCACTCCCTCCGCGGTTCTCTGGCGGGGCTGGTGGCGGGGGGCATCCCCGGCCAGTGTCGGGAGGGCAAGGAAGTACGGGCGGGCTGACTGTCACTCCCCCACACTCTGGACTCCGGCCTCCAGTAAAATTCCTGTTACTGGGAGGCAGATACCATCTCTGCAGCCACCAGTTCAGAAAAAAGCCTAACCAATTTCTGGTTGGGAATAGTGTGGTAGGAGAGTTCCCAGGTCCACTTGAACCTGCCGGAGAGCAGGCTGCAGGTGGGCGCTAGATTCGATCTATGCCGGGGGGGATACAAAGGTGAACAAGACCCAAGAAAGATCTACACAGGGCTACAAAGGCACCCAGAGAGACCGGTCGCCTGTGCCTAGCAGAAACCTGGTAGACTTCCTGGGCGAGGCAGTGCCGAGCAGGGTCTTGAAAGCCCAGCTGATAGAAGAGGGGTGCAGAAGACACGCCCCAGCCCAGCACAGTGCGCACAGAGTGGGGAGACGTGTGACCTGGGAGGCGGAGACTCGACAGAAACCACACACTGGGTGGGGTCGCCACTGCACGATCCAACAGCCTGGGCCAGAGCATACGGAACAGGGAGAAGTCCTGCACAGGAAGTGAAAGCTCAACAGAGATCACACACCCTGTGGTACGTGATCCACCAGCCCAGCAGAGTCCAAGCTGACCAGAAAGGTGGCTCCCCAGAGAAGCCCAAGACCCGAGGCAACCACACACACAAGGCAATAGAGGCCAACTGAGCAGTCACGGAGGGAGCCATACAAAATTGGCAACCACAGCAACATCCGAGTTAGTCATTAGTCTCAAACCAGTGGTCTGTGAAACCCCCTGCCACAATGAATAAACACCAAAAAAAAGATACCAGAAATACAAAAAATCAAGAAAGTACACCACCAAAAGTTAATAAATCTCAAACTCTAGATCCTATAGAACAAGAAGCCACTGAAATAACTGACAAGGAATTTTGAGTGATAATTCTAAGGAAATTGAATGAGATACAAGAAAACTCAGCTAGACATCATGATGAAACGAGGAAAAGTATACAGGATCTGAAAGAGGAAATGTACAAGGAAATCAATGTCCTGAAAAAAAATGTAGCAGAACTTGCTGAACTGAAGAAGTTATTCAGCGAAATAAAAAACACAATGGAGAGTTTAACCAGCAGGCTTGTCGAAGTTGAAGAGAGAACCTCTGAACTTGAAGATGGGCTGTTTGAAATAACACAAGCAGACAAAAAGAAAGAAAAAAGAATCAAGGACATGGAAGAAAATCTGAGAGAGATATCAGACAACGTCAAGCGCTCAAATATCCGAGTCATGGGTATTCCAGAAGGGGAGGAAAATGGAGATTCCATTGAAAACATATTCAACAAAATAGTGGCAGAAAACTTCCCAGGTATAGGAAAAATCACAGATCTTCAGATCCAGGAAGCTCAACGATCTCCAAACGTATTCAACCCAAAAAGGCCTTCTCCAAGACATGTCATAGTCAAATTGGCAAAACTCAGAGACAAAGAGAGAATCTTAAAAGCTGCAAGAGAGAAGCATGAAATCACCTATAAGGGAGCCCCAATCAGGCTAACATCAGACTTCTCATCACTAACCCTAAAAGCTAGAAAGGAATGGGATGATATTTTCAAAATACTAAAAGACAAAGATTGCCAGCCAAGAATACTCTATGCTGCAAGGCTATCCTTCCGAAATGAAGGGCAAATAGTATATTTCTCAGACAAACAAAAACTGCAGGAGTTCACTACCACACGACCACCCTTACAAGAAATCCTCAAGGGAGTACTGGGTTTGGTTCCTGAAAAATAACTACCACTGCCATAAAAACCCAAGAAAAATCAATACCCACTAGTATAATAAAAATGGCATCCATGAAGAGAAAACAAGCAAACAAAAACACTATCTACAACCTAAGGAACCAACAAACACAGAAACCAAACAGTAAATCAGAAAGCAAGGAACAAAAGACACCTAAGACAACCAAACAACCAATAAAATGCTAGGAATAAATCAACACCTTTCAATAACAACTCTTAATGTAAAAGGCTTAAATTCCCCAATCAAAAGACACAGACTGGCTGACTGGATCAAAAAGGAGGACACAACTATATGCTGCCTACAAGAGACCCACCTCACCCATAAAGATTCACACAGACTAAGAGTGAAAGGATGGAAAAAGATTTACCATGCAAACAGAAAAGAAAAATGAGCTGGAGTAGCTATTCTTATATCTGACAAAATACACTTTAAACTAAAAACCATAAAAAGAGACAATGAGGGACACTACTTAATGATAAAAGGACTGATCCATCAAGAAGACATAACAATCATAAATATGTACGCACCCAATGTTGGAGCAGCCAGATTTATAAAACAAACGCTATTAGACCTAAAAAAGGAAATAGACACTAATACCATAATAGCAGGGGACCTGAACACCCCACTGTCAATATTAGACAGATCATCTAGGCAAATAATCAGTAGAGAAACACAAGATCTAAACAAGACTCTAGACCAATTGGAATTGGCAGATATCTACAGAACATTCCACCCAACAACCTCAGAATATTCATTCTTCTCATCAGCACATGGATCATTCTCCAGTATAGATCACATATTAGGTCTCAAATCAAGTCTCAATAAATTCAAAAAAATTGGAATTATCCCATGTATCTTCTCAGACCACAATGGATTAAAACTAGAAATTAATAACAAACAAAACTCTGGAAACTATACAAACACATGGAAATTAAACAGCATTCTACTTAATGACATATGGGTCCAAGAAGAAATCAAGCAGGAAATCAAAAAATTTATTGAAACTAATGAAAACAATGATACATCATACCAAAACCTGTGGGATACTGCAAAAGAAGTATTGAGGGGAAAATTTATGGCATTAAACGCTCACTTCAGAAGAATGGAAAGATGGCAAGTGAACAACCTAACACTTCACCTTAAAGAACTAGAAAAACAAGAACAATCCAAACCTAAAGTTAGCAGACGGAAAGAAATCATTAAGATCAGAGCAGAACTGAATGAAATTGAAAACCAGAAAACAATTCAAAATATCAATTAATCAAAAAGTTGGTTTTTTGAAAAGATAAATAAAATTGACAAACCATTAGCATGGCTAACAAAAAAGAAAGAAGAGAGAAGACTCAAATAACCAAAATTAGAAATGAAAAAGGCGATATTACAACTGATACATCTGAAATACAAGGAATCATTCGAGACTACAATAAACAACTATATGCCAACAAATTTGAAAATCTGGAGGAAATGGATAAATTTCTGGACACACACAAGCTCCCAAAACTGAACCATGAAGATGTAGAAAATTTGAACAGACCAATAACAATAAAGGAGATTGAAGCTGTTATCAGAAGGCTCCCAACAAAGAAAAGCCCAGGACCAGATGGATTCACAGCAGGAATTTACCAAACATTCAAAGAGGAATTGACACCGATTCTTTACAAACTATTCCAAAAGATTGAAACGGACGCAAATCTCCCAAACTCATTCTATGAAGCAAACATCATCCTGATACCAAAACTAGGTAAAGATATAACCAAAAAAGAAAACTACAGGCCGATATCCTTGATGAATATAGATGCAAAAATCCTCACTAAAATACTAGCAAACAGAATATAGCAACACATACGAAAAATTATTCATCACGATCAAGTGGGATTCATCCCAGGGATGCAAGGTTGGTTCAACATACGCAAATCAAAAAATGTGATACACCATATTAATAAACTCAAACACAAGGACCATATGTTCATCTCTATAGATGCTGAAAAAGCATTTGATAAAGTTTAGCACTCATTCATGACAAAGACCCTCTATAAGTTAGGTATAGAGGGAAAGTATCTCAACATAATTAAAGCCATATATGCTAAACCCACTGACAATACCATCCTGAATGGGGAAAAGCTGAAAGCTTTTCCTTTAAGAACAGGAACTAGACAAGGATGCCCACTCTCACCACTCCTATTCAACATAGTGTTGGAAGTACTAGCCAGAGCAATCAGAGAAGAGAAGGAAATAAAGGGCATCCAGATTGGAAAAGATGAAGCCAAACTGTCCCTGTTTGCAGATGACATGATCCTATATATTGAACAGCCTAAAACCTCTATAAAAAAACTGTTGGAATTGATAAATGATTTCAGCACAGTAGCAGGATACAAAATCAACACACAAAAATCAGTAGCATTTCTTTTCTCCAATAGTGAACATGCAGAACGAGAAATCAAGAAAGCCTGCTCATTTACAATAGCCACCAAAAGAATAAAATACTTAGGAATTGAGTTAACCAAGGAGGTGAAAAATCTCTATAATGAGAACTACAAACCACTGCTGAGAGAAATTAGAGAGGATACAAGAAGATGGAAAGATATCCCATGCTCTTGCATTGGAAGAATCAACATAGTGAAAATGTCCATACTACCCAAAGTGATATACAAATTCAATGCAATCCCCATCAAAATTCCAAAGACATTTTTCTCAGAAATGGAAAAAACTCTCCAGACATTTATATGGAACAATAAAAGACCACGCATAGCTAAAGCAATGCTGAGCAAAAAAAATAAAGCTGGAGGCATAACACTACCTGACTTTAAACTATACTACAAAGCTATAATAACCAAAACAGTATGGTACTGGCATAAAAACAGACACACTGACCAATGGAATAGAATAGAGAATCCAGAAATCAACACACACACTTACTGCCATCTGATCTTTGACAAAGGCACCAAGCTTATTCACTGGGGAAGGGACTGCCTCTTCAGCAAATGGTGCTGGGATAACTGGATATCCATATGCAGGAGAATGAAACTAGATCCATACCTCTCACCATATACTAAAATCAACTCAAAATGGATTAAGGATTTAAATATACACCCTGAAACAATAAAACTTCTTAAAGAAAACATAGGAGAAACACTTCAGGAAATAGGACTGGGCACAGACTTCATGAATACGACCCCAAAAGCATGGGCAACCAAAGGAAAAATAAACAAATGGGATTATATCAAACTAAAAAGCTTCTGCACAGCAAAAGAAACAATTAACAGAGTTAAAAGACAACCAACAGAGTGGGAGAAAATATTTGCAAAATATACATCTGACAAAGGATTAATATCCAGAATATATAAGGAACTCAAACAACTTTACAAGAAGAAAACAAGCAACCCAATTAAAAAATGGGCAAAAGAGCTAAGTAGGCATTTCTCTAAGGAAGATATACAAATGGCCAACAGACATATGAAAAAATGCTCAACATCACTCACCATCCGGGAAGTGCAAATCAAAACCACATTGAGATACCATCTAACCCCAGTTAGGATGGCTAAAATCCAAAAGACTCTGAACGATAAATGCTGGCGAGGCTGCGGAGAAAAAGGAACTCTCATACATTGTTGGTGGGACTGCAAAATGGTGCAGCCTCTATGGAAAATGGTATGGAGGTTCCTCAAACAATTGCAGATAGATCTACCATACGACCCAGCTATCCCACTGTTGGGAATATACCCAGAGGAATGGAAATCATCAAGTCGAAGGTATACCTGTTCCCCAATGTTCATCGCAGCACTCTTTACAATAGCCAAGAGTTGGAACCAGCCCAAATGTTCATCATCAGATGAGTGGATACGGAAAATGTGGTACATCTACACAATGGAATACTACTCAGCTATAAAAACGAATGAAATACTACCATTTGCAACAACATGGATGGACCTTGAGAGAATTCTATTAAGTGAAACAAGTCAGGCACAGAAAGAGAAATACCACATGTTCTCACTTATTGGTGGGAGCTAAAAATTAATATATAAATTCACACACACACACACACACACACACACACACACACACACACACACACACACACACACACACACAAACCGGGGGTGGGGGAAGAAGATATAACAACCACAACTACTTGAAGTTGATACGACAAGCAAACAGAAAGGACATTGTTGGGGGGGGAGGGAGAAGGGAGGGAGCTTTTGGTGATGGGGAGCAATAATCAGCCACAATGTATATCGACAAAATAAAACTTAAAAAAAAAAATAAATAAATAAAATAAAATAAAATAAAATAAAATAAAAAAAGAAATAAGTCAGACACAGGTAGACAAATACTGTGTGGTATCTCTCATATGGAACCTTAAAAACAAATGTAAAATAATGGGTTGCCAGAGACAGGGAAGGGAGGAGTGGAGGGGGAGGAGTAGAAAGGGTGGACTAATGGGTACAAAAACTATGCTATCTACCCTAAATGATTCATTATGCCATATATGCATGTATTGAAACAACACACTATACCCCACAAAAATGTAAATAAATTTGAAAAAAAGCATAGCTTGAAATGCCTGCCAAGTTCCTTATTGATATGTTTCTTAGAGCTTTTTAGCCTCCTTTGTAGATCCTGCTGTGTCCTAGATCCTGAGACCAATCTTTTCTCTATAATCTCATTTCTCAACCACGGGTCTTTTTTTGATCAAAATAATAATTTTGAATTCAACATTAATATTTGTGAGTAAAAGCAAAATTGAAGACAATTGATTTGTTTTCAGCTTATACACAACATGTCGAGACTTTGGTATATCCATTTCCTATTGCACCATTCTTCAGTGCCAACCTCTACTGCAGGGAACACTTTTCTATAAGGAGCTCTAAGTCGTTTGCTTTTGAACTATCCAAACGGGACCAAACTAGTACTCTTGTTTTGTTCCTAGACTTCACCCATCTCATTTGAGCTGCTCCCTTAGATCCTTGTCTGTCCCCTAGTTCACATCTGTAGAATAGCCTGCCTTGCCCTTCTCCTGCCCTTTCAAGGATGGCAGTCAAGTGCGTTAAGCCCATTGCTAAAGTCTGGGTTGCTTCTTGCTGTGGTTGGACCACATGGTTCCACATGTCCAACACATTCACTCACTTCCAGCACCACTACTGCAACAAGAACCAGGTGATAATGACTGTCCTGCCTAGATAATAATTTTTCTTTGCTCACTGGATATCCCACCACATCATGCCATCCGAATGGGCTTTTTGTTCTCTGACTCCAGGGCACTTCTGGTCTAGCTTACCTACCATTGATCCATGGATTTATCTACAGATCTCAGTATCCTTCATCAGGAGGTGGAAGCCAAGGAATACAGCAATTCTAAGTAGTTCACCTTGTTGGGGAGCTTACCATGTTAGCACAGAGTCCAAGAATATTACACACTAAAACTATTTGAGGGCAAAATATTTAATATCTATTCTTCTTTGGCTTGGAGCATTTCCATATGTCAACATGTCATCTAGTTGTATGGTTTTCAAAAATAACAACCTTTCTATCATGATATTTTAAAATAAGTAACTGATTGGGGCTTTCTTCATAGCTGAGCAATGCCATTCATGTAATTTCTAGTCATTGCACAAAGAAAAAGGATCACATACCACCACTGGCAACCCTGGCATACTGTCAGGTGAGAGGATACTGTCATGATGTCTTTTCATTGTTGTTTAGTAGCTAATTACCTCCATCTACTTAAATATATGTATTGAGTCCTTGCTCTTTATAGGGCACAAACATAAGAGAGTGCCTGATCTCTAGGCTATCAATCCAGTAGGATAGTAGGAAGATTAAGACATGTATATAAATAGAATAATGCAAGGCAAATTGTAGTAGGTACCAAAAGAAGAGTGTGAGTAAGGGACAGTGAAGATTCAGAGGGAAGAATAGAAAACATAAATTTCACAGAAGTAAGCCTTCTGTGAAAGGAAAAAGGGCATTCTGAACTAAGAGATAACATGAGCAAAAACAAGGAGGTACGGAAGCCAGGATGTTGTTTGAGGAGCAAGACCTGAGTCTCGTGCTGACTGAAGGTGTTGAATGGACTAGAGAGGTATTTTCTATCAAGCAAATAACAGAAATACAAAATACTGTTGTCATAATGACTACCACGTGAGCAAAATATCTTTTGTAGGGGTCATTCAACAAATATTTTTTTGAGTGTATTTGACCCTGGGATGCTAATAAGATCAGACATGGCTAATGTTTTTAAGGAGCTCATGTGGCAAGTGCTATGTTAGAACTTTCCATCAATGTTGAGTCTGTAGAATTCAAAGACATCTAATTGTCCAGTGGGAAGACTGTGTAATGTAATGACTTATACATGCAAGACTGAAGAATGTAGCAGGTGAGGTTTTGGAAGACAAAGATGAGTTTAGTTTTAAATATATTGTCTGAAGTGTCTGTCCATTTGAACATGTGGGTCTCGAACCAAGGGGGTGAGATTTGTGCTAGAGTAAGGATGTGGGGGTCATGTGGTATGAAAAACATTTGAAATAGGAGTTTGGATGAGGTCCTCTCAGTAGAGTGTGAAGAAGAACATAGATTCTTCTGAAAAATGCCTTTTTCTCCATCTCCTTGGGTCAATCAGCTACTCATCTTTCAAAGTCTCTTGAAGGATGAGTAGGCATTAAATAGATGTAAAGAGTGGGAAGAGAATTCCAAAGAGGTATGATGGTGTGAAAAGTTATGTGTCAAGAGGGGACATCACTTGTTCAGTGAACTGCAAGTTACTCAGTATGGCTTAAGCACAGGGTACACGAGGACAAGCGATGGAAGATGAGGCAGAAAAATAATCAGGCTCATTTTTGCCATGCTATGGGATTTGAACTTAATTCTGTAGAATATGGGTTGCCACTGAAGAATTTTGAGCAGGAATCTGATGTGATCAGAACTGCATTTTGAAAAAAGTATCACTCTGGCATGTTGACAAATTGTGGTGAATAAGAATGGAGACATTGAAACCAGTTAGGAAGCAACAGTAATACAATAGCCTAGATAACAGATTGTGAGTGACTCAACAAAGGTTTTTTTGTGGTCAAGGACAAGATGTATCATTTTCCAGAGGGTAGAAAATTTTATTTACAGCTATAACTTTAGGGTGGATCCTACTAAATAAAAGGCCCTTTTGATCTGCTGACCACATTGACCAGTTTGGGTAAGCAAAGGTAGAGCTAGAGCTGCCTTTGGGAGGAGGGTAGAGAGAGCCGAATTTGCTGTGCAAAAGAGTTAAAAGAATTTGGAATTGCCAAGAGTATTCTAAGAGGGTGGTAATGAGGCAGAATCATGAGAAGAGACAAAGAAGGAAGCAATAAACTAGTAAGAAAACAGAAACTTTTATGTGGGATAAGAAGGGCAGTGGGAAAAAAGCTCCGGTGGTGTGTTAGCCAGAGGATTTTTAATTACATCATCTCACGTTCAATTTGAAGTTGTTGGTGTGGTGTTGCTGAAGTGTCAACTCCACCTTCATTTCTCAAATGTTCACACAATCTTGAGTCTGTAGAAATCAAGAAAGAGGGCTGATGTGGTCGTGGTTTGGAATGGGAGCGTTAATCACAGGTTCACAGGGTGCGTACTTAGAGTATTGAGCCAACGTCGACCATGAGCAGGAAAGTCTCCAGTGACCATCCCGCCATCTGGAATTCTCAGAAATCTTGCACAAGGCTTTGGGCTGTCTCAGATGGAATGAGGTTTCCAGTCACTTTTATCTGGATCTTAGATATGTTTATATAGATACAGATGATATAGATATGAATTTCTATATACATATGTTTTTTTTCTCATGTCAAGTAAAAATGACACACTGAAAGATGTGCCTTTTTTATTCTGAGACTCTGTGGCTCCTCTGACCCTCCGCCAGAGCAGAATACTCATTTTTTGAAGCATCACACTACACTCTTCATCTCGGTGAGTTGTGCCACTCTATCTCTACAATCTGATTTCCACCTCCAATATATTTGTGCATTCAAATATGTGTTAAGAAGGATTGAAAAAGATACACTAAAGGGTTATCAGTAGTTCCGTGTGGGTGGGATTATGGGGATCTTTTATGTCCTTTTGTTTATATATATGTTCTAATTTTTCTTAATGATCACATACTATTTTTGTAAAAAGAGAAGAACGTATAAAAACTGTACAATAGTCCTGTTCCTTCACATGACAGAAGGTGAGAAAAAAATAGTGCTATTCTTAATCCACCAAAATTATCAAGACTATGGGGAAAAAACAACTGAGATATTAACTTTTCACCAAATTGTTGTTTTTACAGAATTACTTAAGTCCTGTGATTTCTGGCCATTTCTATACTACCCTGTTTCCTCAAACTCAAATGTCCTTCCCCATTCCCCACCACCATCATTCATTAGACTCTTTGATTTTGTTTTTGTTTTTGTTTTTGCCTGATTATTTCTCTATCCTTTAAAAGTCCAGGTTAAATGTCACCTTCTCTGAGAAGCTTTCCTTGTCCCCTCATCTGCTTTATGTTAAGGGTCTATGATAAAAAGTAGCTCACAGACCAAATGTATCTAACACCTATTTTTGTGCAACCATGAACTAGGAAGAGATTTTACTCTTCTGGAAGGGTTGGTTCCTTTAAGATTCCCTCTGCTTTGAGGTAGAGAACACTTTCTAATTCGACTTGGTCTCCCCGGCGTAGAGCAGTGTGCCTTGTACATAGGAGCCACTTGATAAATAAATGCGTGGATGCATGAAGTAATGGTGTGAGCTCCCTCCATAACACTAGAATGTAAGTTACATGAGGACAGGGGTTTTATCTCCTTTGTTCACAGTGTGTCTCCAGAAGAGTATCTGGAACATGGCAGGCACTCAGAAAATATGAGTGGAAGTTAACTATATCAATGTTGGTACCATATTTTTGAGTTTTATGTTAGGTCAATTCTTAGTCTTTTATATCATGCTATTTGGTAAGTGATGGAAATAAAAGTTACCTTAAGAGCTCAGAGAAACAAAGAAGAAATAGTTTTAACTTTGTCATGAAAGGAAGTAATAATGAGGTCTTTTCAAGAACATATTGATTTATCCCAGTCTTTAATGCATCTCAATTCAGACATCACAGCTTGTTATTACCTTTTCCTTTTAATCACTGGTAGCAACTATCTCAGGGCAGGTGTTAAATCAAGATCCCGCTGACACTGAGTTATTAAATACCTGTGGCAGCAGGGCCCGTGAAGCGAAGTGAGACTCAGCATTCTGGTCCTGTTTCAAATCAGGATGAGGTGTACTTTCAGAGATTAATGTGCACGTATTAATCATAGCCTAAACACTTCATCTGATCTTGGATAGTCTCTCTCCCTGTGAGTTGAAAGCTCTTTATAGAGGATGAACTAACTAGTTTTCATATCAACTCTGTGGGTTTGCAGGGAGGATGAATTAGGATCCCTGTCCTGTGCTGAATAATGATCATCATAATACCTTGTATGTTTACAGTACTACAATCTGAAGTAGTGTGTTCTAGAAATGTTTTTCCTTAATGACAAATGTACCCACTCAGTATCTGACAATTTCATACTTGTCTTATTATGGGTTTTATGACATTTTGTTGATGGTTGAGTGTGAGGGTCTGTATCTTTATTTAAATTTTGTGAAGAGCCAAGTAAGTGCATGCTGCTCTCTCCTAAGGCACTAAAAGTTCCAGCAGGGCAGCCTTGTAAAATGCAACGGAGAAAATATGTCTCCTAGTCACTCACTTCTGGTGAAAAGGCCTAGCCAGTCCCCGCAGTCCAACCAGCTCCTGGCAACACAGTGCTAGCCTTGCCCTCGTTCAGGAGGGCTGCCACATCCCCCCTGCTGGGGTTCCTGCATGGTTTTATCAATGACCCAGTTTATCAGCAGACCTTTGCTCGTCTGTCACATCAGGATGGGGTTGGAAGCTGTTCACTTCTCACTCCTCCCCTTCAATTTAGAAGAACCCTGTTCTCACATACACAAGGGTCAGGGGAAAGGAAGGTCTGTCTTGGCTTTCTGTTCTAAATTCACACACACATGCCTTTCAAAAACCTAAATTTTAGCTTTTATTTCTTTGAACAACAAGAGTGAGCAAGATTATAAACACTGATGGAAAGAGGTGAAAATAATGAAGTCACTACCAAGGGAAATGGAAATCTCCACTGCTGTTCTAAGACTGAGAAGCCTTTGAGAGTTTTGAGTCTGGATGGAAGCAGAAAAGTGCAGAGAGGGAGCATGTTTTTTACAGTCAGAGATACCTGATTTCACATTCAACCTTAACATCTGTGCACCTCAGTTTTTTCATCTATAAAATGGGAACAGTACCTTTTAATGTTGTGAAAAGCATATGAGACACCTTAGATACTTCAGAAAATGTCAGTCAGTTGCTCACCACCCCCCTCACATGGAGTCAGGGCACTGACTTAGCTGATGGGCCTCTGGAGTCCTCTGTAGGTGGTTATATCAGTTGTTCTTACTGAGTAAGAGAACAGCTGAATAACAGAAACTGACTAAAAGAAACAGGCCCGAGAACCATTGTAGAAATTTTCTAGTCAAACACAGTTCTCTACTTTGGGGATAATCCAAAGCTCTGTACATAAAAGCAAATAATTATTGAATGGGTGGCCCAGAAAGCTTGCCAAAACCACTGTTATAATCTGTAAGACACAAAGGATGCATTGCTAATCAGAGTTAATACAAAGGACTTTAGGAGGGATTTATAGCTTTTATAAATTTCAGTGGATCACTAGAGTGGAGTGAAGGTAATCTCTGATGCATGTGTCTTATTTGAATGCAGGCCCTGGAGATTGCAAATACACATGCCCATGTCCCTAGGTGCATTTTGTAAATGTTGCCATCACCATGATTTATGTAGGAAAAAAAAAAAAAAAAAAAAAAAGGCTGAGACCCACTGGGCTGAGGCTTGTCCACAGCGAGTTCAAAGGGAGACTTGAATGGTGTGTCTTTAGCCTCGGCCACAAGGCAGCTCTGAATTTAGGGGGCTTATCTCCCAGGCATTTTCCTAGCACTTATTTCCTCCCTACCAAAAAACTTTCAATTTTTTTTGCCTTCTAGAAATAGTTGATTTTAGTAATAAATGATTGAATTGACTTCTGAGTATCTATAGGCCTCATGGAAATATAGGCGCATCAGCTGCTGTCCTGGGTCTAACATCAGTGAATCCAGGATGATATTAACTATGTTGGGGTCTTTTCCCAACCTTTTATCTCACTACCGAAAGAATCTTTTCAGAAAGTTCTGGATTCCAGTCCTTCACAAAGATATCAGACTTTCTTGGGCATGAGGAAACAAAGAAATGCAAATGCTAAGGACCCAAACCCTTTTTGGGTGAGAATGTAATATTTTTAATATTCAGCAAGGTTACATACACACCTGACAGATATATCAACTCACAGAAAAATATTAGTTTGGCTTTAAAAAAAAGAGAAAAAAAAAACAAAAACACTTTCATCCAAATTACAAAAATAACAGCACATTTTGTTAACTCATTACAGTTTAGAGTTACCAATATATCCGCAGAGATGAAGAGCATTTTTAAATTAACTGCTTCTTGCCAATACAAATCTCATGACATAAAAAAATTTATTTTCATATTTACAGAAGAAAAATGCTTATTGTTTCTTAAAATTCTCTTTGTAATTAATGGGTGAGGCTATATTTTAATGTCAGAGAACATTTCAAATGGAAGAAGTTATTTTAGAAACATCTCACAATGCATTTTATTTAATACCATTGAACAGTTCTGCATCCTCTTCTAAAGATCATGTTTTTATCGCAGAGCTTCAGGAACTTCGACCTACAAAAATAGGGGATTTTCTTTCAATGAAACAACACAAATGATAATATGAAAAATATTAGTAGGGTATGGCTCTAGCAGTATTCCCTGAGAAGAACTCAAATATAGATCGATTATTGCTGCATGGTACTCAAATCTTATAAATTAGGTTTTAAGTCACTTGCAACTCTGTGGCAAAATTTTTGACAAGTGTTGAATCCTTTTGGAATGTAGATTATACTCTCTGATTTTCTTATTAAGGAAATTGGGATTTTTAAATGTTGGACTGTCTTAAAATGGTCCTGGCCTTTCTAGGACTGAGATGCTGGGAAGGTGGCCCAGGCCCACCTTTCAGATGGAAATGTGCCTGCTCCTAATGCTTCAGACTTGATATGCTTACTCTCACATACTAGAATATTTGAAATATTATTAAGTATATTGAGAAGCGACTTTGGTACCGTCATGCAGTGGAGGCCGACTCATTTACTAAACCTGTGCCCACATGTCTGTTCTCGGGTTACTTACCCGCCTTAGCTGTCTCATGCTGCTTCCCCGAATTGCTTCCATGAGATCCTCATGAGCTGATCTCTGTGGGGTAGAAGGTCGAGAACTGTCTTCTGTTTTCTTCTCTTGCACTGACCTAAGAGAATTTTTTATTTCCTTTAGGATATTGTTTGGCTGTTTCTTAGCCTTTTTCCCTTTTTTCTTTTTCTGTCCATTCTGCAGCGCCCGTTGGGCGCTCTCCTGTTGTTTGATGACTTCTGCAATATTTCGGGTGATGAGCTTTTTCTCTGGGAGAGGAGGGGGAGGGGGAGGGGGAGGAGGTGGCAGCCTCTGGGGAGGAGGAGGGGGAGGAGGGGGAGGAGGTGGGGCCACCGGAGATGAGGGACGGCTCCTCCCAGTCTGGACTTTCTTGGGGAGTTTGGGGGAGGACCAGGGAGAGTGCCTGGGGGACGCATGAGGCGAAGAGCCAGGCGTTCCTCTTTGCCAGACTTTGGTCCTAAGATTGGATCCTCCATCGTATCCCTCTTGCTGTTTCTGCTCCTGCATCCGCTTCTGCCTCTGTTTATCCATATTCCTGGTCAAGATGCTGGTCATGCTCATCCTTGGTCCTGGGAGCTCAAAGTGGTAGCCCAGCCTCAGCAGCGTGGTGTTGTCCTTCAGCAGCTTGACGATCTCCATCTCCACCTGGGAACCCATGATGTGCCTCTGGTTGTGGAAGCGCAGCTCCGTGAGCACCGTGTTGTGCTGCAGAGCCCTCATGATGGCCAGGATCCCCCTGCCCGTTATGAAGTTGGACTCGATGTTGATGCTGGTGATGTGCTTGTTGACTCTGAGCATCTCGGCAATGGCGGTGGCCGCGCCGTCGTCGGCGTGCGTGTTGGCCAGGCTGAACGTCTTCACCGCCGTGTTGTCCTTGAGGGCTTCGGCGAAGCGGCTCAGGGTCTGCGTTGTGATGTTCTCGATGTTGTTCAAGTTGACCTCCGTGGTGGCCGGGTCGTTGTGTTCAATCTTCTCCAAAGCATCCTCGATAACCGTAGGGTTCCCACAAAGGTGAGTGGCAGCGGGTGACTCTGTGTTCTTTCCACTGTTGCCATCGGTCAGATGTATGTTTTCTATTTGACTCGTAAATGTCTTTGGCTTAGAGTTGTCAGAATTCCCGCTATGGTAGTTTGCGGTTCCATTGATACCTTTCGCAGTTCCAGTCCTCCTCTCCTCTTCCTCCTCCTCTTCCTCTTCCTCCTCTTCCTCCTCCTCCTCCTCCTCGTCCTCCTCCTCTTCCTCCTGGGACTCCTGCACCTGCTCCTCCTCTTCGGTGTCCACCTCCTCAGAAATCTCACCGTTACTTTCAGTAAAGATAAGCTCTTCCTCACTCTCCTCTTTGTCTTCTTCTGCAACCTAAAGAGTATGGCATCATCATTCAGTTTTTCATTTTTAAGCACATTTTTTAATTTTCAAAAGTAACACGTGGCAGGTAATACAAAAGTCTGTCATGGAAAAAGCTAACAATCTCCTACTTCTGACCTCTCTGGTTCAGGTGACCAAGGTTGAGATTTGTTGTCAATACTTTTTTGTATAAATATCTCCTTTGTTTTTCACAGGATATCCAGAATTCAATTGATTGAATAAAAATATTATCATTTTGCCAATTTGATCACGTAAGTTGGAACTTCAGCTTTAGAAAACCCTTGATGCACTTTTCAATCTCTTGACTACTGACTCTGAACTACTTGATTCCTTGTCTACTCAGAATTTAGCAAATTCAACCCTCCCTTCTGAAATCTCACTTTGTTCTTCCTTATTTCTCCATACCAAACAAACAAATGACAACAAAAATATGCAACACGTTAATGAGTTCTTTTTTTTTAATGTTCGAAAATTCTTTTTCAAATTTATCATCAATAGCAGAAGTGATAGGAGCCAAGTGCCCTTTGCCTCGGCTTGTCTCAGTGTATGCACAAGCAGGGGTGTCATTTGCTGCTTCAGCATTTACTTCTGTGGTAGAGCCCTGCATAGGGACTTGAGACTGCGCACCATCTGAGACCTTCCGCTGTGCCTGTCCCTCATCTGGGGAAGGGAAGCCTGGGGGGCAGGCTGCTACTCAGGACAGCAGGAGGTCAGACCCATCTCTGTGCAGGAAAACATTCAGGTCACCCTTTTCAGCAAATCAACTTGAAGCTAGCTCCAGCTAGCTCAGGATTAAATGAGATAGACTGCAGAACACCAGGTGGGAAAGATAATCACCCCTGGCACTTAATAGATTGTAACCAGTACTGTGGGACAACAGAAAACAGTAGAAAATCTTGAAGCAAGCCAGTGTCCAGCCTCATGGTCTTAAATTTTTTAGCATGTATCAATTACGAAAGGCTTTCAGACAAACACAATTTCATTCTATCTTTGTCTTTCCTGTTTATACGACTCACTGTACAAAGATACCCAAGTGACCCCTTCTTCCTCTTTCTCTTTCCATCTTTTCTGATTTTTTTTTTTTTAAAAGTGTTTGGAAATTGCTGACAGAGTCTGGTTTTCCCTCATGCTATCTTTTTAGTCCTTTCTCTTTATCTTCTCTAAAACCCTGGTGTCCTCCCCTGTCCTCAAAGCCCTGAGTCTTTCCTCTATGTTAGCAATTTTTTTGTGACCCCCGAGGGCACCTGCCTGACGCATGTGGATTGAGCTTTGGAAAACACTGCACTTGTCTCAGGTTTGTTTGCCCAGTTGCTATCACAAAATAGCTTCCAGTACCCACTTGTTTGGAGTGGCAGGCACCAAGTGATGGCCTGGGGAAGGGGTCAGCCACTCCTGGGATGATTCGTCCAGTCTTAATTTACTCACCTCTTTAGGAGTAGCTGGGAGAGGTATAGTGTATGTGTGTGTGTGTAAGAGAGAGAGAGAGAAATGTAGGAATGTTTGGTGGCAGCTGGCTGTAAGTCACAACCCAACAACACAAGAGAAAGAGCTTGGCTCTAGCCAAGCCTCTTGGCATATATGGGAGAGAGGAAGCCTTATATGCCCAGCAATGAAGTAAATGGATTAACTGGAGGAAGAAAAGATTGTAGACTGAGCTGTCCTCACCCCCACCCCACCCCAAATCCCTTTGCGTATCTTATTATTCTAGTCCATGTCAGCTGTGTGTGCTCATATGTGTTTGCAGGTGTATTTTTAGCTGCTTTAGTATTTGGAGGAAAGGGGCCTGCCTCACAATCCAAGATATACTGGCTTTTATGCCACCATTAAATTTTATCCCCTTTAGTTTTTTAAACACCTTTAGGCTCTATCTGCAAGAGCGATTTTCCCCTATAAATGTATCTGAAAAGATAATATCTGGAACTTATCTAGCCACTTGAGTTCTCATTGTAACATCCAAATGACACCTTTCAGAAAGCCTTCTTCAACACCCCCTTAAATCATTTCTGCAATGCGTTTCCATAACATTGTATTTCTCCCAATAAAGTCCTATCATAGTCTATTTTAATTACTTGTTCGTCATTTTCCCCAATAGCCTGTTAACTGGGTGAGGGCAGCGAGAATGTCTGATTTGCTCACCTAGCACAGTGCTTAGCATGTAGTAGGGGCTTAATGACTATTTGCTAATTAAATGGATCTAAGTTGACATTGATAAGCAGCAGGTGAGAGTCTGGACTAGACCCAGGAGAAAGTACTGATAGGTGCGGGCTGGGGTAAGGTGACCAACTGTCCCCATTTGCGTGAGCCTAAAGGGTTTCCCAGGATGCAGGATTTTTAGTTCTAAAATCTAGATGGTCCTGGACAATCTGAGATGGTTAGTCACTCTAGGTGGGGGACATCTGGAATAACACCAGAAGGGAGAAAGATGTCTAGGGAGGGGAGGTAGGAGAATACAAAAAACAAACTTTGCCGACTTTATAAACTATCCTGGCACTAGGGGGACTGTCTTCTTCCAGATCTCCTATATGCCATTGTTCTGGAGTTAACCTTGATCCTTTGGAGAATGGAGGTGGGGAGTTGGGCTAGAGTGAGGGGGTGCGGAATGAGGTGGTGGGGTGTGAATAGGGAGCAGGTGAATGCTGGTGCACTTAGAGAATAAATCAGACAATGAGAAGGAGGGGCCAACCATTTCTCCTGATCGTCTCCCTGGCGTCATTGCATGAACAGGGAGACAAGAGGCTTAGTTTTCAGCTCTGGTTCTGTTTCTGCCCATAAACAACTGGTTGACTTTAGACAAGTCACTAAACCTCTTTGGGTCTCAAAGAAACTACAGTATAATTGAGTGGTTCTTAAGTTTTAGCATGTGTCATAATCACCTGGAGGACTTGTTAAACCAGAGAATGTTGGGCCCTATCCCCAGAGTCTCTCATTCAGCAGATAGAGGGGAACCCTAGAATTGGCAGTGATCAGAAGTTCACAGGTGCTGCTGCTGCTGCTGTTTGACACCTGCAATATTGAGATGGTCTTTGTGCCAACAAAGCTTAGTTTGAATTTCAGTTCTAGTTACAAGCTGTTAACCTCGAAAGAGTTTCTTAGCCTCTTCTAGTCTCAGTTCTCATGTGCAGAAGGTAAGAAGGAAATGAGAGAACATGAGAAAACTCACTGGCCCCTGTGCCTGAGATCCAGCAGATGCTCAAGTTAGGGGAGCTAGGCTGCTGGGTCTTCAGCACCCCTTGGAGTCCTAATGCAGCCTAAGTTTGTGTGAGCCCAGATGGCAGAAGACTGTCATTCAACAGGTGTTGCACACAATTTCATAGGCCTTTACAGAGCCAGCAGCCTCATCACCAAGACACCCAGCTCCTCCTCATGGTCCCCACTGTGCTGCCCCTCACTCAGGCAGCGGTCCTGCTCCCCCACCCACCCCTCAGCTGCTCTGAGTTTTTCCTCTGGTAGGAATGGATTTACACCCTACATCAGCAAGCTTCTGCTCAGCAGTCCTGTGACTACAGAGACAGCTGGCCAGCAGGCAAAGTGTAGTGGGAGAAAAGTTAACTAGCTGAGAAAGGAAGCAAAGTTCAGCAACACAGCAGCCTCCCTAATCGAGCTGATAAGCCATTGGCAGGGATCCGCAAAACCTTTGGCAGGAGCAGGTGGGTTTCATCAACAGCTGACAACAGGCTTTGTCCTTTGGTTCTCACCGCTGTCATGACATTATGACATTAAAATGCCTTTGTTGGGTTGTCGCTACTGTTGGTTGTATGTCCTGGAAATTAAGACAATTTTATTCTTTTTATTAAGGAAACTCTTTAATAACTGTAATAAAAATGTCATTATATTTTATTAAACTTTTGACACTCATTCCACATCAGAGGAAAAAAAAAAACACCTCTGAAAATTATGGTTGTGGAGGAATTGACCAGCCCAAGTCCTGGCTCGTCATTTGTGTCCTTCCTTCTCCCCTCTCCTTCTAGCTCCTCGATACAGGCGGCCACTGTGGCCTTGGCAGAACCTGGCCTGATTGCAGTGGCCCTTCCTGCAATGACTGACATGGACAAAGCTCACACATATCTTGCTGCAAATGTGTCACACACACCCTATCATCAAGATCATCTAACAGCACCTAGATTAGTACTGTGGGACTCATGCCATTGGCTTTAGGCCATTTCAGTTTTAGATGATGTCAATGGAAGGCAGGGGTTTTAAACTGTTGCTCCTGAACCTATGTTCTTCCACAAATTCAGGAATTTCTTTCTTATATTAACATTTTATTGCTATAACTATTTTCCCAGAGTATAGTCTTTTGAACTTCCTTTTGATAATGACTCATTTGGAAAATTCAAAGTACTATTTACTGGGCAGTACACAAGAACTTAACAAATTCGAGCTCTGATATAAGCACATTTCTGAGCCTCAGAATAACTATCATAAAGCAGGAAGGAACTTAGATATCATCTACACAGCCATACTTAACTTGGGTCCTCAGATGGGTTTCAGGATATGTGTCATCATTTTGAAAGTCTATGCAAAAATCTGTGTATTATTTGTACAAGCACATGTGCATTTTCTTGAGGAGAAGGCCTATAACTTACCAAAATCTCAAAGGAGTTCTAGATTCACAAAAGAAACACTGTATCTAACTCCCTCAATGGACAGATTGAAAGAGAATTCTGAAGAAGTGACTATCTGTTCAAGGTCTCACAATCTGGGGACTAGAAATAAGGCCCCCTGACTCTGAAACCCATATACTTCCCACCACCCCACACTTTTTGGTGATGGAGAAAAAGAACTATTTTCACTGTAGCCACTATCATAGTCAAATAAACTGAGTTCTTATAGTAGAAAATAAATGTACTTAAATGAAAAAAAAAAAATATATATATACATAAATCAGAAACAGATACTATGCCACATCACCAACTTACAGCTCCAGTAAGACTTATGTTTTGCAAAATATTTAAACACACACCTTGGTTGTGAATTATTTTCCTCTCGAGGTTCCCATTTTTAATCAATCAGAAAACCTCAGCTAAGAATGTTACATATTATGATTGATCGGGTGGCCACAGAAGTTGCATAACTATTTCAGCCTGAGAAATTTTTCAGTAGCAGCACAAATGGGTTATAAAAAAGTTAAAGTGATGAGGGCTGAGAAGTTAGAGAAAACAGAGGTGTCTGGGTTTGGGGTCAGGGTGGGACTGTGGGAGCAGTAAAGGAAAAGTCCTGAGAGCCTACCTTTCCACATTCCCCCAGCCTCTCCTTCTCCAGGAGTTTTTGGGACTCCTTTTCCCAATAGGCCATCAGTGCCTCTCTGCTGAATGTGCCCGTGGGGGTTTTCTCGGTCAGACTCTTCTGCCTTAGCCCCACGGGAAGGTTGCGATCAGGTTCAATGTCTTCCAGCTCCCTCTCTAGCTCCTTCAGCTCCTCTGCTGTCAGGGAGGCGAGGAGTTCGTCCTCATCGATGGATTCATATTTACTAAGTCCTCTCCTGTAGCCAAAGGTAGACATGGTCCCTGCTTTGTCAGACCCACAAGGAGCTTGAAGAACCAGACATTCAAGACAGGCAGGAGCAGGCAGGAGGCACGTGGGCAGGCTGGTCAGCAGCTGGTGCAGGAATGGCTGCGGGAGCCTTTTAAGAGTGGTGACACGGGGCTGTGACAATGCAGCGAGGAGTGAAAGCATAGGCTGTTTTAAGCATCAGACGTCAGCTAGACATTTGAACACAAAGAATGTCCCATCAGTGGTGGATGGAGGTCTCAGAACCAGTGGGGATTATTAACATGCTGGCCAGGGCCATATTTAGCTGAGCCTGGTAGCTCCTGAGGACAGACAGAAAGTGTTTCAGATAGGGACCAACTCAGTTCTTTTTACTGTGTGTACAAACAACAGGGGAATAAAATTTGTTTTGAAAATGACTTTCCAACACCACCATGGCTATGAAAAGATTCTTTCATTATAATCTTAGGGGTTGAGAAATGACTCCATAGTATTCTATGAGCAGTTATTCTGGTTCTCCTATAAATATATTGTAGGTGGCATTAATGGGGACAGAAGGGCATGGTAATATAGTACAGTACTTTATAGTTTTATTGTACTTTAATATAGTTTTCCTAATCATGAGTCCTGTGAGATGAATAACATGATCCTCATTTACAGATTTTAGCAACTGAAGTTTTGAGAGATTAGGTGAAAAAATTGAAGACACCTGGAAGGGCAAAAGTAGCTTTCTCCACCGCACAAATGGCTTCCTTTTCCTCACCATGAGTAGTAGTTTAAAAAACTAGATTTGCAGATCAAACTCCAAAAGGGGAAATAATAATATTGGCTATAATTTATTAAGTACTGACACTGTGCCAGCCCAGTGCTAAGCATTTTTACATATTTTTTCTCACTTAATCCTACAGTCCTGTAAGGTGTATATAATGGCCCTTAATTTACTAGTACAGGCTCAGAGAAGTTAAGCAATTAGCCCGGGAGCACAGAGCTAAGAAGTGGTAGAGTTAGAATTTGAACTCTGGTTTGTATCTGCACTGAAAACTGAAGAGAGGATAATTTGAAATTGTATATATGCACATATTCTTACACATGTGATAAAATATACACATATTTTACAAGACATCATAAAAATTATATGATTTTAGCATACAGATATATAAAAATCTATCAAAATGTGTATGCATAGAAATATGCATTTATCAATACATGTATAATATGTGATATTTTGTTTAAACATTCAGCAATCGAATACGTTGTTTCTAGGTTTGAGTTATTATTGACTATGCTGCTATGAATATTAACACACAAGTCTTTTGAGTGGCTGTAGGTTTTCATTTCTCTTGTGTGTGTGTGTGTGTGTGTGTGTGTGTGTGTGTGTGTGTGTGTGTGTGTGTGTGTGTGTGTGTGTGTAGGATGGAATTACTGGGTTATATGGTAAATTTACTTTTTGAGAGAGTGCAAAACTTTTCCAAACTGGCTGCACCAACTTACATTCCTGCCAGCAATGGATGAGAGTTCCAGTTTCCCCATATCCTCATCTGTTATTGTTTGCTTCTGATTAAAGTCATTTTATAGGTGTAAAATGGTAATTTAAATTTTAATTTCCCTAGTAACAATGTTCATTAATAATAATTTCCCATAATTACATGTTAAGCATCATTTCATGTGTTCATTGGCCATCTTATACATTTTTTGGTAAACTATTTTTTCAAGTTTTATGCCCATTTTTAAATTGGGTTAATTGTCTTATTGAGTTATGGGAGTTCTTTATATATTCTGGACACAAATACTTTATAACATATATGATTTGTAGACATTTTCTCTTATTGCATGGCTTGTCTTTTGGTGTTTTAATGAGCAAACATTTCTAATTTTGATCAAGTCCAATTTTTTATTTTTTTCTTCTATCGCTTGTGTTTTGTGCTATAGTTGAGGAATCTTTTCCTAACCCAAGGCAACAGAGATTTACTACTATGTATTTTTCTAAGAGTTTTATAGTTTCAGATTTTTATACTTAGGTTTATTACCTATTTTGACTTAATTTTTGTGTATGCGTAAGGTACGGCTCTAAATTCATCTTATTGCATGCAGATATTGTCTTAGCACCATTTATTGAAAAGACCATGTTTTCCCCTATTGAATTTCCTTGGCACCTTGTGAAAAATTGACCTTAAATGATAGGCCTTATTTGTGGACAGTCAAATCTGTTCTGTTGATCTATGTGTGCAGCCTCATGTCAATTCCACATGGTCTTAATTACTTTAGCTTTCTGGTACATTTTGAAATCAGGAAGTGTAAGTGTATTAACTTTATTCTTTTGAAAGAATGTTTTGGCTATTTTGTTCTTAACTCACTATGGTATTCTGCCTCCAAAAATAACTATGACACTTTTCAGTGGGGCTAATGAGAGATGATAATGAAATTAGAAATAGTGAGCTTATTGGTGTTTTGTGGGCTTTTTTTTTTTTTTTTTCATCCTGTTGCATATACTTTTGTGTAGCCTCAGTAAAAACATCTTTTTTATTTGAAATGGGTTTGATTTTTGGCAATCACATAAAATCATGATAGTCAAATCTGGAGAATGAGATGAGTAATTCAACTATATGACATTTTAGGTAAAAAGATGAACAATGATTACAGCTGTGTAGAAACTATGTTTTTTTAAAAAAAGGTATAGGGAAGAACATACATCTATATGACAGCATAAGTTCATTCCTTCAACCATTCTGTATTGGGAACATATGATATGTTGACCACTGTGCCAGTTTTCGAGTATGTAATTATGTACAAAAAATAGTGGAATTGTGTTTTACATTCTCTCTCTTTCATGTTTGTAATTTTTCTGTAACATTTACATATATATATATATATATATTTTTTTTTTTTTTTTTGCTAATTTTTATTTGACAATTTACTAAACTCTATGTGCCAGATTCTAATTTAATTGCTGGGGTTAAAACAGTGAACAAAACCAGCAAAGTCCCTTCCTTCATGGAGGTTACGTTCTAATTGGGGGAGACAGATAATATACAAGAATAAATAAACACATAAATACAGAACATATCGGACAGAAGCTTTACGGAAAAAGAGCAGAGTAAGAGGGAAGAGGAAAAGATTGCATGGCGAATATTTCATGTAGGAAAGTCTCTGCAATAAGGTGACATTGGGCACAGACCTGGAGAAGTAAGGGCTTGGTGCATGCAGATTATAATACACATACAGTGTGACTATGAAATAATCAATCAGATGTTCTCGGAACCACAGATTCTCAGAGTTCAAAGGACTTGAATACATGAATGCTCTGTCACTTTTGTAAGTGATCATGTAGTATTTGAACATCTTCAGTGAAAATAGTACATTTCCAAAAGCACATTCCATTGTTGGATGGCTCAAATTTTAAGAAAATTCTTCTTTCTTTCTATTCTGTTGAAACTGATCTCTTGAAAATCAGCCCATATGTTTTTACTTTTCTTATTGGACCAACCCAGAATAAATATTGTCTCATGGCAGTTTCTTCTCTGAAATTTTGAATGTCCCTTGATTGAGTCTGAAAATGACTCCAGGTAAAGAGGCATTAGAGTGTTTTGCTGTGTGGCAGCATCACTAAAAAATATTATGCCCTCTCATGAACATTACCTTAAGAACAATGGTCATTTAAATATCCTAGTATGTTTGTTACAAATCACTCTGATTATGATAATAATCAAAGCTCATAAATGATCTTAGTTCACTGGATCCCCAGTGTAAGTATTCTCCATCAACTTAAAATCTATTGCGTAAAGTTTTGCTGAATGATAAATGCTACCACCTGACCCTGGCTAGACTTAAGTATGATGAATAATTTACATTTCCTTGGAAACTTCTCTACATTAAAATGAATGAATGAATGAATGAAAGAATCCAATCTCAATGTGTTCCAAGCATCAGCATATTATATTTTGATATCTTTACTTGGTCTCATTGTATTTTTGAATTGTAATGTAGAATTGTTTTTAGAGTTAATTGCCTTTTGAAAATTAGCATCTTTTGTTAAAAAAAAAAGGAAAAAAAAACTTCTATCTTGGGAAGAATTTTTTCATAGCTCTTGATTCCCAGTCAAATATACTCAGATACATACAGTCTTAGTATACTGGCAATTCCCTTTATTCAAAAGAGAACTTCCTCTTTCATTTTTTTTCCCCCTTTTGGTTTCCTTCTGAAACTACTATTATTTGTTTGTTTATTCAACCCACATTTACCACGTACCTGCTATGGGACAGGTCTGTGCTGGAAGCTAAAATTACAAACAGAAAAACAGAAATTGATCCAGTCTCTGCCCTCAAAGAGATCACACTCATGGGAGAGAGATAGACAGCTGAAAATAACACGGTGCAAAGATCCAGCCAGGTGCCGAGATCAGCTGTGGAGCCCAGATGAAGAAGCAACCCCGCTGACAAATTGGTGGAGTCGGAAAGGTGCAGGAGCCAAAAAAGCGCTGTCGGACCAGAGAGAGCAGCCTCTGAGCAAATGTGCAGGAGTACGAAAACAGAAAAGCAAAAACCAGACTTTGGCATAGGGATGGAGAGTAAGAGGAGATGAGGCAGAAACTGGACCTGATTCATGTACTATTTTGAAGAAATTGTTTTGGTATCTTGCTCACCTCTTTTTTTCTTTCTTTCTTTTTTTTTAACAGCCATCAGCATCGTGCCCTTCACATTGTAGTTGCTTATAGATATTGAATATTTTTTATTTGAAGGTTTCTCTAGGCCATGTGAAAGAGTTTTAGACTTTTTATCACTTAGTGTTAAGTGGACATCTCTAATGTTACCCTATAACTGTCATCCCATCTTCCATTGCTGTGTATACCATATTTGCCTAACAGGCAACTGTTCATTTTAGCAAGTGTACTAATATTAATGGAGAATCAACAAGACACTGAGCAAAACTCATCAGTACCTCCAAAAATCAACAGTTCCAGGGCTGCCAGTAGGCAGGTATGTCAATACAAAGTATTTACAGTAATCAGAGACCTCCTAACTACACAATTCTGCAATACCTGCTTTGGTCTAACACTCAGGAGGGAGAATTGCACTTCCTAAAGATGAGTTTCTTTGCTTGTGGCTTATGTACTTTTGGCAATTCATATTTACAAGTGTTCAGAGGCCCTACCAATTGTTTCTTTGTTTTCCTACTTCGATGACCCCCAAATTTCAGGAAGAATTTGGTAATTTCAGGAATTGTTCATATTTCAAAATGCTTGTATAGGCATTCCTATTTATAACCACAAGACAGAGTTAAATGTGTGTATTACATGGATATGTTTAATTTTTAATTATATTTAATATTTATGTATTCTACAATAGGCTCTTGTCATTTGCAGGTTTAATATATGTAGTTTCAGTGATTTGAAAGGACCCCAAAAGTCTAAAAGACTTACGATGATATGTCATTTTTCTGAGCTACAATTTATATCCTCAAACTCAAGAATGTTTCATGAAAATCTCCATTTGAGTGTCTCACTGATACCTAAAAATTAACCTGTCTCCCAAACCGGTGTATTGATTTCCCTCTTTCTGCCCTCCCCACCTTCACCACCAAGCTTCCACATTTCTGCAAATGCTGTCTTCGTCCACCCAGTAACGAGCTGCTTCTCTCACCACCATCGTCACGTTCGATCACAAAGCCTGGACTCCTGCAGGAGAGTGCTGCGAAGTTTGTGGAAACAAATAGAATTGGAAGATAATACAAATTTTCCCATGAACTTTTTGAAGTATTCTCATATTTTAAACAGATCTTGAATTTCTACTTTATTACTAACTCTTCCCCCTCGTCTCCACCTGAGAATAATAATGAAGCTTCGGGGTTCAGGGAGGTTCCAGATAGCTGAACACGGGGAGGTGCCTGGAGGGTGGCGCCCCGGGGACGGGCGTGGAAGCTCCAGGACCCTTCTCCCACACCTCACCCCTACCGCGTCACTTCATCTGTATCTTTTGTAATATCCTTCATAATAAAACGGGAAATGTTTAAAAACAAAAATCAAAATCTCATCAACTCATCCCCTGTCTAAAACTCTCGAATGGCTTCCACTGTCCTTCAGACAGAACCTCCAGGATCAAGCCCTGCTCACCCCTCCAGCCTCAACGTGGGCCACTTCCCCAGCTCTCACACTTGAGCCATGCTGGGGTGAAGTCCCCACATTTGCTCTATTCCCAAGCCATTGCTCATGCTCTTCCCTTTGCCTGGAAAGCCTTTGCCTTTTGTACTTTTGCTCAGGTCTTAAGGAACACTTCCTCACAGAGGTCTTTCCTGCTGTCCGAAGTCAGTTCAGTTCTCCCAGCTCCCACAAAACTCTTTTCCACAGCAGAATCCCACTTACGATTGCTTGTTTTAAATAGGTCTTTTCAGGAGAGGTGTTTTCTCCAAGGGAGGGGGCCATGTCTGCCCCATTCACCAGCCTCAAGGGCTAGCCTAATTATTAGGTGTTCAGGAAGTAGTATAAAAACACACACACAAAACAAAACAGATGAGTTGGAGTGAAGGCAGGAGCGGATCTAGATCTTATAGAGCCTGGAGATTATACAGTGTTAGGGACCTCTTTAAGAGCAATAATGCAAAATTATAAATACAAAGTTAGTCTTGAAAGTGAAAATGTACTTAAAACAACAGTAGGAACCACGACAAACTTCTGGTTCTTAGGTGTTTCAGGCTTCTTTCCTCTGAGGTCCCTCCTTTAAGCAGTTTATTGGAAACGTTTTCAGAGAAATGTTACCTAATTATAACCTGGCTTTGCCCCCAACCCAGAATTCTGTACTACTCCTGAAAACCCCACTACTCACAGGGCCTGAAGCTCATACTTTATGGTCAGTCTGCCTCTCAGTGACAAACTAATGAATGAGCCCAACTGGCCTTTAAGTGTTCATATCCCCTGGTGACATTTTCGTTCATTTTATAGATGTCTTTCTTGTGTAAATTGTCCTCAGTTTTCTGATGAGGAAACGTGGAAATCATATGCTATATTGTCATTTGCAAATTCGAGAAACTGGAAATTCTTTCATTCTCACAAATGTCTATCTACTGTTAACAAGGTATTCCTAACCTTTCACTCTCCCTCTACCCTTGACCTTTTTAAAAAAAGTCTTATCTAATATCTCTCACTGTGTAGGTGCAAGACTGCTTTCTGTAACATATCTAACATGTTTCCCACTTACACAGAAAGATTTGGGTTTTCCACATTCCCTACAGATGGTGTGTAATAAGGCTGCTGAACTAATGCAAAAGCTGCTAAGGAAGTTAAGCTTCCTACTTTGCTCAGTCTGTTTGCTGGGAGCTTCCCAGATAGCTGCAGAGGCTCCCAGGGGAGAATGTCAGGCAGAGGTCAGGCTTTGGACAGACAACAACCAAACAGGCAACAGGGATCAGATGAGAACTGGAAAAACCCTTATCAAGTCTTCACTCTCAGGCTTGGCAGCCAAACAAACATCCCAGCTATGCCAACCTGTGGTAGTGAGCATGAGTCAAACTTAAAATTATTAGAGCTATTTATAATAATATCTCGCAGTTGTATAATATCTATACTTTACAAAATACTTTTATATACAGTCAGTGTACCAGGCAGTATAATGTAGTAATAAGATCTTCATTTAATAATTATGTGTACTACCACTTCCTGTGTGTGAAACAACACTTGAAGAAATACATGTTACCTCTGTTGACCTAAAAAGAAACAGGCCAAATACATACAGCAAGGATTTACTGAGCCAGTCTGACGACTGCAACCAGCGAGAAACATAGATCAGGTTGCCCTGAAAAATGTGTTCTGAAGAGAGCCAGCAGAGCTTAGCATTTTATAATCACAAGAAGGGAGAGAAATCAAAGGAGAAGGGTAGAAGGACAGCCCACCTAATCACTTCAGTTTTTCTATTGGTCGTGCATGATGTATAGATTTGAAATTGTTATTAGGTTACATCCTACATGCAGGGATCTAGGGTAAGGGTAATAAGAAGTATTCCAGATTATTTTATGATTTTTCTGATATCATTATGGCTTCTTCTAAGTTAAATGGTCCTATGATAATTTTTCCAGGACAGATGATCGTGATTACTGACCTATCCTAGATCTCCCAAGGCACTGTAATTTATCTGACCTAGCCAGAGCAGTTTCTTTTGCTTGTCACCTCTATTTTGCAAAGGATAAAATGGGTTCTGAGGTTCTGAAGGATTAAAAAATCTCTTTAAATATACCCAGCTAGTAAGTGATCGGATATAGTTATGTTCCATAAGTCGAAGCTGCTTCTCACATTGAGGTCTACTGGTTTGTCATTTCAAAATGTGCCAAAATTAAAGACAGATGGGATGAAAGTTAGAGATTGTCATAGAGCATCTAATGCTTTACCTTGTGTGTAGTAAGTCCAACTATCATTTATTGATCTGATTCAAACATGTAAGAATGAGTCCCATGCAAGCAAATGGAAAGAAAAACTGAAAATGTTAACATTGTAAAGATGAAAAAAATGACTGCCAGAAAATAAAATCCAAAAGTGAGAAAGAAATGGCTGAATTTCATCAATCAGGTCTTTTATACAACAGATCACGAATATGGAATTCCACTTAAGAAACAAGAAATAGATTTGATATACATCATCTGAAGGTCTAATAGAGGAATTTCACTTGGGGTGGACCAGAAGGTCCTTCATTTATTTCAGCCACCACCTCAGTTGAAACCATCTTCATGGGTGTGATGGGTTGGGGTTCATTTGCTCACTGTGGTATTAGAAAGGATGATGTAGAGATTGAGCAGCCAAGACATGCATCTTTTCTTGGGATGGCTCCCTCCATGTTCATGAAAACTGTCAATTTAGAAAACTCCAAGTCTTGCAGGGGAGTGGTATCTTAAAGGGCAGAAAAACTGAGATCCTGCTTCGAAGGGGAGGTAGAAAGGTAAAGTCAGTGTCAAAGTACAGGAATGTGGGGACACAGTGTGCCTGATATGGGACAGTTAGTGCTTGAAAACTGGTATCTGGTTACTGAGCTGTTTCATTTTATCATGAAAATCAAAGGCACAGTCCTTTCATACAGACTCACAGCTCCTGACTTTTACTTCCATATTTTCCTTGTGTTCTTGAGATCCATGGCCTTCTGTACGTTTGCCTTCTCTGTATGTTCTGCCCTCCCCCGACTTGTTTTGACAGTCCTTCCATTTCTTTTTGGTCTCCTTTCTGCTGCATCCTCAGGGTATCAGAGCTAGTTTTCAAAGGTGTTACAAAAGCCCCATCCCATTGGTAATATGATCCCTTGCCAATTCATACCCTTAACAGAACATGAAAACTACACTGTCAGCTCTCTAATCTATATGTGTTTGTGCATTTAGGGTTTTTTAAATTAAAAAAAAAAAAAACAAAAAAAACTCAGAAGTGGGAAAGTCTTATTACAACCAGCATGTAAAAGTCAGAGACTGACAGAGCAAGCTGCATTTGTCTGGGTGAAGGGCAGTAAGGTTGGTGATGGCAGCAAGCTTTGTGTTGCCCTTGAAGTCTGTATCATCATCTGCTTTTAATGAGCTTGTCAGCAGATCAAAAGCAATAAATCATGTGCTGCCAGCACAAGAACCAAGTGTTTTCCTCTCAGCCAGATGATTCCATTGTTTAGCTGGGCCACCTCAGTGAGTGGTAAACATGGCATCACCTGTCTGGGAGAGACATGCTCCTCCTGTTCTTTTATTTAAAGTGATTCATCAAAGTGTAATTTACATACCATTAAATTGACCTACCTTAAGTGTAAAGTTCAATGATTTTTGTTTTAGCAAATTTACCAAACTGTGCAATCATAACCACAAACCAATTTTAGAACATTTCTGTTACCCCACAAAGACTCCTTGTTCCATTTGCAGTTGACCATTGTTCCCAGCCCCCAGGCCTAGGTAAGCACTAATCTGTTTTCTGTCTCTGTATATTCGTCTTATCTGGATATTTTATATAAATGAAATCATACGACTTTGGCCTTTGTGTCTGGCTTCTTTCATTTAACCTAATGTTTTTGAGGTTCATCCATGTTGTGGCATGTTGACGAATAGTGTTCCGCTGTACGCATATGCTACATTTGTTTATCCACTCACCAGCTGATGGACATTTGAATTGTTTCCACTTTCTGCCTACTGTGAATGATGCCCTCCTATGCTTGATGAACTAAGAATGATGAGATGGAAAGAGCTCGGGATTTGGAGTCAGAAATCCCAGGTTGAATCCTAGCTCTGGCATTTACTACCTTAGTTAGCTGTAAGGTTTGTCTCCTTATCTATAGAGGGGAGGTAACTAACCCCTTCCCTGCCCTGCTCCTAGAGTAGCTGTAAGAATCAAGTGGGATGCTGTATGTGAAATGCTTTGTGAACTGTGATATACAGGACAAATGAAAGTCATTGTTATTGGAGAAGTCTATCCGGATGTATTAAAATGAACTAGATGCTTCTCGAGATTCTTTCCACATTCATAGAACAAATGATAAACCCTTTGAGCTGTAGGAAATACCTACACTTTTTCTTCTATGGAGTTGTTTCTCACTATTCTTCCCTTATCAAGGCCTGTTATTTAGAAAGGTTATAGTACCATTCTGCCTCTCTTAAATTTACTTGTATTTTAAACCTTATTTTTGATTGTCAAATAAAAGCTTTGTTTCCTGTTGAAGACAGTCTTCGGATACCGTAGAATCACTATAGGATCTATACAACTCAGAATAGTTGAAGTTCAGATTTGATAGCCTCTTGCAAATCTCAGGTGATTGTGAAGGGCAGTCCCCCCATGAGGGGATCAGATGCAGAGTCTAGGTTGAGGGGTTTCCAACGAGTCAAAATAAAGCCTCCGCTGATGTTAGCATCCTCCAGTCAAAGGTGATTAAAATTGTTTCTTCCTTAAAACAATATTAAACCAGTCTGTAGAACTATAACTTTAGGGGTATTCAGACATTCAGGAATATAGATTGTTGACCACTGTATGTCATGCCTGGTTATTTAATTTCCACAAAGCACAAGAAAGTAGCTTCCCCAAGAAGACAGTCTGGACTTCTCTTCAAACAGAAAGAACTGGATACTGGTGTGTCACACCACTCAATCCAAAGGTAAGTGCCACATTTAGCACCCTCCACACCTTCTACCTTCTCTAACACTATAGGCTGCTTCCAAGAAGTTTTATCTTAAATCTCATTGGGAGATCTGGGATGGAGGACATCCAGGGCAAGAGCAATGGCTGTCCCCAGTTTACTGGAATCTGAAGCACAGAATGTAAGTACCTGTCAAGTGCCTCTGCTGGGATCACTGGCCAATCCAGCATTAGAACTCAGGCGCTTCCAGTGCCCAGATTCAAATTACTGTCCCCTTCCAAAAACAGCAAATCCCCAGACAACTCCAGCACTCCCTGAGGTTACATAACACAGGCCACCGAGGTCAAGTAAGTCTGTTGCTTCCACACATTTTCTCTCCTGAGAAGCCCTTTCCTTGTCAACAATTGATAATCAGGGCTTCGCTAAGCAGAAGAATATGTGGGTTTTATGTGCTAGGGACAGTTATCTACTAAGTTTTCATTCTGTGGATGTTTTCAAAGTATTTAGAAATGAGGATGAAATGTCATATACATCCTTAACATTATTTTTCATATTTTATGGTCTAATTATGACAATCTGCATCCCTGTGCCACAAGACCAAGGTTCTTGACTTTTGCAACTCTGTCACTGCCACTATGTGATAATAATATAATATAATAATAATGATGCCAGCTTGGGTTTCACACACGCTTACTCTATGATGGATACAGTGCTTTGTATTCTTATCTCATTCCTTGTTCAAAATCAAGTAGCTAATAATTTGCACACCTTGGTTCACACTGATTCAAAGTCTGTTCTTAAGGGATAATATTTATTTGCATATTTAACTTAAGACACTGTAAAGATGATTGGTATCTTTTTAGTATATATTCTTATAACTCTTAATTAACAAAATTTGAACATATTTATGGGGTATAACATGATATTTTAAAGTGTGTATATATTGTGGAATGGCTAAACCGAGCTAATTAACATATGTATTACCTCACATACTTATCCTTTTTTCTTCTTTTTGTGATGAGAACACAAAATCTACTTACTTAGTGATGTTCAAATATGCACTGCATTGTTATCAACTGTAGTCACCATGTTGTACGATAGATCCCCTGAACTTGTTTTCCTGATTGAAATTTTGCATCCTTCACCAACAACTCCCCAATAACTCCCACTTCCCAGCCTCTGGTAAGCGCCATTCTACTGTCTGCTTTTATGAGTTTGTCTTTGTAAAATTCCACATATAAGTGAGATCATGTGGTATTTGTCTTTTGGTGTCTGGCTTATTTCACTTAACATAACGTCTCATTGAGTACAAAGTGTATGTCCTTGCTTACTACATTACACATGGCACTGCAATAGCATGCCATGATACAATGCACATGTGTATATATATGTGTGTATTATATTATATATGTATATGTCATATACATGTACTTATGTGTATGTATGTGTATATATATGTCTTGTTGATTTTGTTTCATAAATAACTTGAAGCAGCTTAGAATTTTTATATGTTCTAAATAATTTCTGATTTAGATGGTGGCTATATACATCAGAGTAATGTGACTTAAAACCAAAATTTGGATAGAAATTTCTGGCAGAAGGTTAATGACAAGAAAAAGGCTTAAATGTGTTCTTTGTGTCATAAAAGACTCCATTTTATCCATATGTACTGATTTTTCAAAAGCCTGCATCGAAGAGGGTGTTGTTTATGAATATTTGCTGCACATTTATACAATCATTTTTACATTTTCTGCACTGTCATCCTATTGCCTGGAAACATATCATGTGACTAATTAAAATGATTAAACTATATTCTTCAGGAGACACTTGCTTTCAATGTGCTTATTGAAATTATTTTTATCATGAAATGAAGATACTATTAAATGATGGCCTACAGAAAAAGTAAACAAAACACTTAAGTGAGATTTCAGATCTGCATCTTTCTATCCAGATTCTGTACGATACAAAACAAAATCCACAGTGACCAAAACAGCCACAGACATCTTGGCGGCATGTGAAGGGGGCATCTCATGTCTGTCACGTAGATTCCACAGTGGTTAAACAGGCACCACTGGAGAATGTTTGGCTTCTCCTAAGACTGATAAGGAAGGAGGAGCTGTTGCCCTCTCCCAGATAAAGTCACGTACTACAGGAGAAACAAAGTCCTAATTAGAAATTAATTCCTCTTTCCATGCAGCCCCCTCAAAAACAAAAACACTGCTAGAAAAGCCCAAAATGTGGTGAGAGATCGGATTTATTTCGAACACAGCAATTGCTTCATTTTCATAAGGAACATTTTTCTCCTACTTCACAAATGCTAAAAGAATCACTTTCAAAACCTATAGCATGTGCAGTTAAATTATGTCTTTACCTCCATGTATTTCTTGAATATATTTACACAAAAATACATTAAAGAAAATGTCAAGGCTTTAGTGTACTAGAATTTAATATCTGAAGTATCATATAGGAGATTTACATCCTCAATATTGTTTTTTATTTATTTAGAGCAACATTTACAGGCAACAATGCATTTTAACCACAACTAAGAGAGCAACACAAAAACTATAAAACCTTCTACGCGAAACGTTGCAATTCAAATGAAATATATTGTGGTTTAATATACATAAAAACATGTACTCTAAAAATACAAGGGGTTAAAATTATAGCCCTAATTAACCGTACAGTTTTTTTCATACCTATTAATCTTCCAAAGATAACTAACATAATTCAAAAAATTTATAAATCAGGGAGGTATGTATAACTATTGAAAGAATATTGTAAGTCAAAGTAAAAAACAGATATAGGAAAAATACATTATTTAAATCTAAGAATAATAAATTTAAATAATTGCAATCCAATTTAGAGATTCAAAACTGTTGTTTCACCATGAAGTCACTGATTATTTTTGTCTGGTCCTTATTTGAACATTCATTCAATATATTCAACAAATAATCATTGAACTCTTTCTGTGCTCTAGGGAATGTGTTTGGCCCCAAGGAAACACTGGAAAACAAAACAAACATAGACCCTGCCCTCATAGAGCTTACAGTCTAGTGGGGAACACAGGTACCGATGATACAGCATGAGAGGTTCTGTGCTGGGGCCTCCTGCCCTAGAAGAAGTGACATCTTTCCTGAGACCTGTAGGGTGAGGCAAGTTAATCAGGTAAAGAGGGGCAGAAGGAGGTGTAAAAAAGTTTCAAGGTAGAGGGAGAAGGAAATGCAAAGACCCTAAGGTGCAACAGAGCATGGCTGATTCTATAGCAGTGGTTCCCATTCAAATGTCCTCAGATCCTGGTTGGACCACGTGAATTTTCATCCATCAATGGAGAAATGAAGACAGTGTGGTAAATCTTTTCAAAGCTAATGTCATTCAATTCTAATGACTGTTTATGATTGTCTTAGTTTTTGGCATTAAAATGACCCCTCATTTAAGAAATAATGGCGATACTATTTTTTTAATAGACAACCCTACTTTTAAAATTAGTGAGACACAAATTACTGGTGTATAAAAATTTAGTCTGGGAATCACTGTTTAAAGAATAAACTTCTAGAAGGCATTTGATATGGTTAAAAGGAAGGGAGGAAAGGGAGACCTGAAGAGAAAGAGCTAAAGAGGAAGGCAGGAGTTAGATCATGAAGGGCCATGTAAGAACTTTGGACTTTATCTTAAGAGCAACGGGAATGATTTTTAAGCAGGGGAGTAAAAGTCAACCTACATTTGTGAAAGATCGCTCTGAATGCTTATGTAGGATGTATGTGGGACAGGGCAAGACAGCAGGCCCACAAGCCAGATAAGCAGTGCTGTATTATCCCAGGAAAAAGGAGATAATTGCCAGACTTAGGGCCAGATCAGTGAGATGAGTTTAGGAGATAAAAGGGATTCGTTATACTGGGTGAGGAAAATGGGGTGGTCCAGGCTGACGTGATCATTGTGCTAACTAGTGAGCTAGAAAATGTAAGAGAAAGAGCCTTTTTGTAGAGGAAGGTAGTAAGTTCATTTAGGGACATGCTGAATTTAAGGTGTCTTTGTGTTTAAATGTCAATTAGGCCAATTGTCTACAGAGATCTCAAGTACATGAAAGAAAGAGCTGAGCTTTGGATATAAATTTGATAGTCACCAACAAATGATTGAGATCATGAAAGTGAATGAAATTACCCAGAGAACATAGTATGAGAAGAGAAGAGAGCTTAAGATATAGTACTAAAGGACTGATGGGAGATGAGCAACAAAGAAAGAAGCCGGAGACAGAGCGGCCAGGGCAGTGGGAGGAGAGCCAAGAGAAGGAATCGTGAAAAACCAGGGAAAGGGGTGCCGTTTCAAGGACAGAGCAGGCGACAGCGTCAGATGCTGCGGTAATCAGCTGGAAGAGGAACTAAAGAATGCTTATTGAATTTAGTGACAGAGGTTGATAGGGACCTTGAGAAGGGCAGGGGAGGGAGCAGATGCCAGATTACAGCGGCGTGGGAATCTGCAGGCAGGAAGGAGCTCTTTTACGCAGTAGGGCTATAAAAGAGAAGGGAAACAGGCCAGCGACTGGAGGGAGATGTAGATTTGAGAACGTGGTTATTTGTTTTTTAAACAGAGACTTGATCATGGATATTGTAGGAGTCACTTGATAGGGAGAGTTTGAGGACCCATAGCCAGGGAAGATAATTAATAGAAATTCAAATACAAGATATTGACTGTCTTAAAAAATGAAAAGATCTTTAAAGATGAAAAACGTGGTGTTCATTTAAGAACACATGATCTACCAATAAAATTGTCAATGGATTTAAATACACTTAAGGATGTAAAATGCTTCCAAGAAATTATCTGAGGGAATCACATTTAAAAATATTTTAAAAGTCATATTTTAAAATATTATTTTTAAATTATAGTAATTTTAGCTCTTGTCCATAGAGATCATACTCTTTAAATAATATGTATCTTTGAATAGCTGCTGGTAGAGGAAGCTTTTCCATGGAGGCTGGCTGGCAGAGTCGCTGGAGCCCCATAAGTCTTCGAATTTTTAACCGACACAAATGCTTTAATGAACAAGGATTCTCTAAAATGAATGGGGAAAACAAGTAAAAGTTAAGAACGGTAGAGTGGATTGATCTGTAAGATGGGCTGTTTCAGAATAACATAAATAGTGTCATTCTGAAAAAAAAAATGTATGCACACTTTAGCAACTGGTGATTTTAAGTGAAATTAAAGTTGTAATTAAACATTATAGACCACTCCTCTAGAATGTAAATTCCAGGACAGCAGAGATTTAGTCTGTCTCTGTGTCAGGAAAAGAGTCTGGCTCACAGTGGTTGTTCCACTAGAATTTGTGATATGAATGAATGGACTTGATTTAAGAAAGCAAATGCTCATATCTCCTTCTATTTTTTTTTTCAAGAACTGAGAATTATAGAGATAGATTTGTTTACTTTCTCTTCTCCCAATCTTTCTAATGAATAATTGTCCAGGAAACATTGGTGCAAGTGATTCCATATATCATCCATGATCCAGTCTGAGGTTTGTGTCCAGTGTCTGACACCTAAACATTTTATATTTTCAAAAATATACTAAGATTATTTGGATATCTGATGTTAGTCTTTATTTTCAATTCTTACTTTATCTATATCATAATTACAGTACTGATACATTATACCAGCAATATGAGTTAGTGAAAGGGCAGCACACAGGCTTAGATGTGGGCTCCAAACTCAGTTGGCTTGGATCAAAATCCCGGCTCTGACACTTCGTATTTCTGTGATCTTGGGCAAGTTACTTAACCTCTGTGTTTTTAATATTCTCATCTATGAAATGTAGATAACAATGGGAACTACCTAGCAGGGTTATTTGAAGATTAAGCAAATTAATTCATGTAAAGTGTTTAAAAAGTGCTTGGTACATTGTAATCATTAAATAAATGTTAACTAGCTTTCAATTCAATAATAAAAGTGATCAATTTCTGTTTCATTGGAGATTCTAAACATTCCAGTTATCCTGCTAAATATTTAAAAGAATGCTTCCCAAAAATTATTGAGGCAAAATTATTGCTACCAAAATAGGCAGGAAAAAAAAAATCCACATTTTTAAAAAAATTATTTTTTTCCTCTAACAAATCCACTGCCTTATATGTGTACATTCCTGGAGGAATCCTGACATCCAGTGGCTAACAACGCTCATAGCAATCAACTGACACTGGCTGCAATAACCTATGATTGAAAGAACAAAAAACTTGATGGTTTTATTTACTTGGATTGTCTTTCTAAAATCATCAGGACTGGTGATTCCTTTGCAATAAAGACATATGGACAATTAATTACCATTTAGAAGCAATGTCTGTGCTGTCTATAACAGGAAGTACAGTGGTATCGTAGAAAGAGCCTGTGTTTTGAAGTAAGACAGACAAGTGGTCAGATCCTTGCTTTGCTATTTTTTACATCCTTAACTTTGGGAAATTTATTTATCTAAGACTTAGTGTTGTGTCCTCCTTGCAATCTCCAAACTGTCTTAACTTTTTATTATAAAATAAAATACAGGTAGAGAAACTACACATGTATAGTTTCATAAGTTATTATAAGTGATTACTAGGTGAACATCTTTAATCACCTCCCAGGTCATAAAATAGAACTTTGCCAGCCACCCCACAATTCCCTCCACAGTCCACCCAATTTTCATCCCTTCCTTCCCACATAAGTAACTACAACTCTGACTTGTCTAGTAATCCATTCCTTTAGAGTTTCATCATCTAAGTGCACTATCACTACCCTATAGTATTGACGATATATGTTTTTGTAATTTGGTATGTCCTTTAAGTCTCTTTTAATCAGAAGGTTCTGTTCTCCATCCCCTTCTTGTCCTTTCAATTAATCTTTGAAGAATCCAAATGCCCTGTAGTTTTCCATAGCCTAAATTTTGCAGACTTTATTTTTATGGTGCTGTTCCATGTCTTGCTTTCTTTATTTTTTGAAATTGATAACTGGATCCAGAGACTTGATCAGACTAAGGTTTGATCTCTTTGGCAAAACTGTAGCTAGTGCTAGGTTCTTTCATCAGGGGCCACATAATATGATGTGAGCAGCAGCTGATGCTCATTGACTACATCCATTAGTTTCCTGGGGGCTGCAAAATGGTGATATCCAATTATATTGTTTCTTTTTCATTTATTACTTGGAATACTTTTATAAAGGGGTACTTTTGCTCATCTACTCTTTGGATACTAGTGGCACAAATCATATAGGCAAGATAGAATAAATATTTAAATATTTTCTTTTATCAATTTTCAAGATAATGAGTTGATTTTTTATTGTCCTCTGGAACCAACCAGATTTTAAAATATCATATAAGTAAACATATTGGCTAGGTTTCAATTCACTGAAATAATTATCCTTTTTGAAACTTGTATTGTCCTATCTTTAGGCAGTGGGAGCCTCTTCAAGTTCAGTCCTAAATTCTTTTGATGTAATTCTTATAATCTTCAATAATTTATTTGCTATCTGGTATGACCGGATGTTTCAGGTTCATCCTGCACACATCCTTCCCCAAGTCTGGAGTCATCCATTTCTCCAAGAAACCCTTGTTTCTTTTTTGTAGAAAACGGCACTTCTAGACCAAAATCTGGGTTCTATGGATACTCATTGCTACTGAGTTCATCATTACTTCCAAGCTTCTTCTGTAGAAACACACACACACACACAAAACACAGCACACATGCAACACACATACTATCAAGGTAAAATAACTTATGAGTTTACATTGATGCTTCCAGTTCAAATTCAGGACTACAGAATTTTTCTTTAACCTTCTCCGTAATACATCTGTATTTCTTTTCTTCCACGCTGACAATTCTGGTTCTCAAGGATGCAAAGAATAATGGAATTAGAATATACTTTAATTACTCATTTACTGAATACATCTCTCATTCTCAGCCTAACAATATTAATATTATGTCACCACCAATATTTTGAAATAAATGTTTATTTACCAATGTGTTAAAAAAATCATTGTGCCATATCTAGATTATCAGAGCACATAACCATTACATATTATATCTTCTCCCTTTAAACTTAGTTTTGGTATTCTGTTTAAATGCTAGTCCTGTTTTAGCTAGTCCTTATGTTGAAATCTCTCTAATCACTTTGGGTTGTCTAAAGGTCACTTCTTAGTGGATTCTTCAGAAGGCAATCAGCAGAACACTGTTTTCTGAGTTCTTGCATGCCGACAACAATTTGTCTGCATTAATCACTGGAAGTCAGTTTTGCTGTGTGCGCTTTCTTGGCTCACATTTTGCTTCCATGGGTAGTCCTGAATGTGTTACTCCATTTGATAATCCATTTTTTTCTTTCATAAGTCACTTATTTTATTTATTTATTTGTTTGTTTGTTTATTTGCCTACATGCCAAAGGATGTAGTGATTTATAACTTGTAGTTTCAAATCTTTCTGTTTTTGTATTTGTTCTGCTCCTTTGGATTTGGTTTTCCTTTTCAAGGAATCCTGTTATTGATATGTCGACTCTTCATTTCCTGTCTTCAGTATTTGTCACTGTCTTTCAAATCCTTTTATTTATTCCTTCATTCTATTTGATTTTTGCAATTTTCTTCCATTTCATCTTTTATTTCTCATAAGATATTATTTACTTTGTTAGTAGTTCTCATTTTTATTCTAGTTCAGCCTTCATATTTGGTATTAATTCTTTTTATTCCTAATTCTTTTCTCAGTTCTGTTACCTCATTTCTGAATTTTTTTCTAATTCTGACATGTTCTTTCATGTCTAGTCTCATATTTTCCTTAAGCCTTTTAGAAAATAGAAGGTTTCAGTTTTGATATTTTCTGAAAGTGGGTTTTTCTGGTGTGTTTTCATTGTCTGTGGGATATTATTCTGCTCCTCTTTCTGTTTTTTCTTATAATAACTGTGAGATTTAACTGTGATACTTTTCTGTTGCTCATTTGTATGTGAATTTAGTTTTCTTGAACTTTTAGAAGAATATTTGATTCGAGATAGTTCTAACTTTTCAGAGCTTCCTGTTCTATTGTTTTCTTGCAATGATTGAAAATAAGGTTTCCTGGTTCTGCTGCCACCCCCACTTTTATGTGGCCTCTTTCTTGTCCCTGTCTTGCTTGATTCTGATTTCACTCCCAATGTGGGCTTCAGGCCAGGGGTGGAGCTCTGAGAGGTCAGCCTGAAGAATTCAGAGGGTCTAGACTCTTTTGTAATTCCCCTTAGCCTTGGTTCCTTATTCATAAAAGTAAGCATGATAACACCTAACTCTACAATATTTAATGATGTATTTCACATAAACATTTCAGATACTTCACATAAACTTACCGTGTAATAAAAATAGTAATAATTTAGTTTGGAAATAGTTAAGTTTACTAAGTATTTTTAATATTCTAGACACTGTGCTAAGCACCTTATATGCATTATCTCTTTAAATCTCTACAACAACCTTATGAGATAAATACAATCCTAGCCCCATTTTTCAGTGGGAAAACCTAGGCATAAGTAATTTTCTCAAAATCACACAGGCTGTATAACTATTTTGGTCTTTTTACAGGAAATAAAATCTTCCTTCCCTCAGAGAAACAAAAATGATACAACAAATTGTTGCTTGTTTTCAGGAAAACATCAGACCTGAATGACATGTGCACTGTATAACCCAGCAATCCTGCTCCTAGGCAAACCCAGAATTCCATTCCATTCCAGGTCTATCTGACCCTAGAGTTCAATTTCTAGACTAACGATATTACATTATCCATTGTATTCTCTAAGATTCCCATTTCAGTTGCCACAAAGTCTCTTCTACTATAGAACCCACTCCAGGGGGAAGCTGATTTAGATATATTAAAAGTGCCAGATTATTTAAGTGTCATGTAAAGTTCTATGATGCTTCTTTGGGCTTCATAAAATCAATGTCCAAATAGGTTTTGAAAGTTCATTTTTCCAAGCATATTTTGAAAGAGAAAACAACTCTGATCTATGATCTTTCTTTCTATTTGCATTTAGAGTAATTTTAAATGTACTTTCATTGAAACTTTTATAATATGAGTCACTTTCATGATTATAACTAAACTTTCACCTAGAGAATGCAAAATGGTCTGTCTGTAATACAAACCTTTGATGGTAGAACTTTGTCAATAAAGACCTGAAAGAAAGCATGTCAAAAAGGATAATTCTAATTTTTTTCATTCATTTACTTACTCCATAAGTATTTATTACATATTTACTACTAACTAGGCATGATGCTAAGCCTTGAGAATACAAAAAGAAACAAAACAGATTCCTGTCCGCACGGAGATTGCAGTCTACATAATGTATGATGTTATAGAAGTTAATTTTCAAAAAAGTGAGTTATAGTCAGAATGTTAATATTGCTATAGATGTACTCATTATGCAATTATAGAGTTGGAAAATATCAAGAAAAACAAAAAATTATATCTTACAACAGAGGAAGAGTTAAGGATGATTTAAAAATCCACACAATTCTGAAAATAAAGTAGCACTAAAAAAAGTACCAATGAAGATGTTAAGCAACTTATCCCATATGCATTTTTAATAAAAACAATTGTAGGCAAAACTTTTGTTTTTACCTAGAATTTGGCGGATTTCTGGCCATTCTTTCTGTACTTCTAGTGCCGACTTCAGTTTCACACACAGAGGGACGTAATCCATGTAATCTATTAATACTCGAATAACACTGCCCACCAAGTGTTTCATCCAAGGAACTGTAATGAACTCACAGAACTGAGAGAATTGATAAAATTAAATTTAGTAGTAATTTTCATATACCATATACATCAACACTCAATTTTGCTATGAAAATTACTCTTTTCTTTTTAACAGGAAATAAAAGATCCCTTCTTGTAATAAACAAAAACGAAAAATAGTTTGCTTGTCTCTGTGAAACTATCAGCCCTGAATGCACAGCTTTGCTGTGACTGTAGTCAACATAACATGGAAGAATCATGCTTTTTTCCATTTAGCCTCAATAGTCTACCAAATAAACATAATTGCATACGTCCTAACATTCTTCTACCTTCAGTTTCCAGTTCAAGAAAAATAAAGAGCATCTTTTTTTGGCTAGCTTTATGCTTATATTCCCATATCACTGCAAACAAAAATTTAAGAATACAAGAAATTAGAGTTGACTTTTTTCTGGTAACATCTCTAAGTGGTTGAAAGTTGATAAGAGTTAGGATGATGACCCAAAATGAAAAAGGAGAGTATGTAACTCACCGGGTTGTCTTTTATTACACAAGATGTCCATCCTGGCAATACCTCCTCCTCTATCTCTGACCACACGAATGAATTTCCAAAGATGTCCCCATGCATGCAGTCAAAGCACATTTCCACTTGATAGCCATTATTCAGCAATAGCCTCAGCATCACCTCATCGTTTAGGGCATACTGAATGACACTGGGGAAACGAGTGTCATTTACATGCATGAAATAACAATTGACATTAGCTCCATGGAAGAGAAGCAGCCGTACAATTTCATGATTATTGGCCCTCACTGCCACAAGTAGACAGTTGAGGGGATCTAGGTTTGGGTCTGCACCTGCAGCCAGAAGGACTTCTGTGCAACGGATATCATTATTAGAAACAGCAAAATATAGCGCAGTCTTCCTCTCATCATCGTAGCTCTGGGAAATGTGGTCAGCAAGTAAGGTGTTGACATCAAAACCATTTTCAATGAGCAGTTCTAGGCACTGTGTATTTTGTCCATCTGCCGCTGAATGAATTGGTGTTAGCCCACTTTTCTGAATTGCATGTTTGGATGTTACTGGGATAAGATATTTCAGTGCGCTAAAAAAAAAAAAAAAAAAAAAGGCAAATATCTACATGTTACAAACAAAATCAAGAAATTAAATAAATCAGCTTCCTCACTAGGCAAGTGAATAGTGAATACAGTTTATTTAGTTTCTATTGTTTTTTCTAGATAGTCTTATACTGAAACAATTACACTTTGTTAAGCAACTGCTATTTAGTTTAGTGTAATTTAGTCAGTTTTGATTTAGCTTCCTATTCTAGATATTCCTGGAAAACGTGCTGGATCTTATATATTTGGACCTAGAATTGTTCCTTTGGAACTCCTCATTTTCCAATTCTTCTCTGGACAATACCATTTTTATAAGCAACCAATACTATCTAATAAAAAATTAAAATTAAAGTAAGCCTTTCCAATGCCATAGAATAACGCTTCACAATCTTGACCATTAGAATTGTGGAGTCATTGGGGCCGACCCCGTGGCTCACTCGGGAGAGTGCAGCACTGGGAGCACAGCGACGCCGCGGGTTCGGATCATCTATAGGGATGGCCGGTGGGCGACACCAAGCCAAGGGTTCCGATCCCCTTACCGGTCACACACACACAAAGAATTGTGGAGTCATTGGAAGTGAGAGCTGAAAGTAACCTTGGATATCCTTTAGTCCAGCTGTTTCATTTAACAGAACAGTGTGAAGTCTGGAGAGGTAAAATGACTTGTCCAAGGCCACACAGATTTAGAGCAAGGACTAGAATTTAAGCCTTTTGAATTCTCATTAATTATTCTTTTTTCACTGATTCCTAAGCAATCTCTTTTTAAATTCTGGCTATGTATATTCTGTTTCCACATCATTTGCAATGGAATATCAGCCAAAAGAAGAGTCTTTATTATTCCATCAACCTTTCATCAGTTCAATTAAGATAACTGACCGCGGCTGTGTTTCTAAATTCATGTAATAAATAGTTGTGAATTTCACACTTGACCAACTAGACATGTATGAGAACCACAAGCAAGGATAACTTGATCTCTTGTGCCTAATTCAGAGCTACCATGTGTGAATTTATGAAGACCGGGCGTAAATCCAGGTAAACTTTAACGACGTGTCACTTAGCATCAATTATGTGTCATTGGCCACTTAATTTAGCCAATGTGGCCACTGAAAATGATAAAGCCCAACTACTTCAAAGTTTTTGAACTTATGAAACATATTTAACTGCCTAAAACCATCTTCTCATGGTGTATAGTTTAATAGCGTGACTTTTGTGATTTAAAAATCTATCCAACCATTTGTATAGAATAAAGAAATCTAAACTTATAATGAAGACTTCCCATTCATGAATATATTTGACATTATACTGTGATATCCTGGAGATGCTAGGAAATAATTGGAATAATACTGATAGTATTTTTATACATTTTAATCCTTTGCCAAGGGCAAAGTTTTTAGAAACTCATTTTTTAACACATTCTTTAACATAAAGGCACTTGCGGGTGGCTTGTGAAGAATTCTCACTTATAACTCAATTCCTTTTAAAAGAGAGTTTCTTTTGGGCCAGCCACGTGGCTCACTCGGGAGAGCGCAGCGCTAGTAGCGCCGAGGCCACAGGTTCGGATCCTATATAGGGATGGCCGGTGGTGCGCTCACTGGCTGAGCGTGGTGTGGACCACACCAAGCCAAGGGTTATGATCCGGGTTTCTTTTCATTATAAAAGTAGTATAAATTTATTTGTAGAAGTACAAGAATATAAAAAGGAGGGAAATCAAACAAGTTCTAAGGATCTAAATGCAAAACTTGAGAACATTTTGTCTATTTTTCTTTGGATTTTGGAAGGTATTATATAGAGACTTGTGATTATACTACATATACAATTTTGCATTTTTAATTTGAGTGATCACCTTATAATTTATTACTCACAGATAATGCCCCTCATAGGCAGCTCGGTGTATAGGAAGATGCCCTGCTCTGTTGGGTACATTTCCGCTTCCCCCATATTCCAACAGGAGGGAAATGCAGTCAGGGTTGCCACCTCCTGCTGCCTCGAACAACACAGACGCGCCATCATCTGCCAAAGCCAACACATCACCACCTGGCAGCACAGAACACATGGATAACCGGAGAGCATTGTTAGGATAGTCCCCTTAACAGTAACATGTTGTTTCCTTTCTGGTTAAGACTTAAAAGTATAAAATTAAGAGCATTTATGTTCTCAATATTTTCTATAAACAGTTATACAGCATGCTTCATTTTATTAAAAAATCTTTGGGTCATAAAAATGTGAGATAAACCAACAAGTCAATTTTCACAATGGAAAAGTGCTTCCAGAAAAATGGATCGTTAGACTTTTTAAAGATAATAATTAACACTCTATTTCAATTCAACAAATATTTATTGACTGCCCTCTATGTGTAAGTACTATGTATGAGCCTAAGATGAATGTCTGACTTAAGGAGCTTAGAAGGGAAATGAAACAAAATATCCTCAGAGAGCACAAACTGTATGACATTCAAGTGACATCAGGACCAGGAGGTATGATGCTGCTCTGCTGCTTACTGGAAGAGTGACTGTCTAACTGCCTACTTCTATGAACCTCCTTTGTGCATCTATAAACTGGAGTAATACAGCTTATTTCACAGGGCTTATTTAATAATTAAATGAGGTTGTATGGGGAGGTAAAATGTTAGTCTTTCCCCACAGAGGATCCTTGGGGATCATGTGGTCTTAGACTTCATTTACAGATGAGGAAACTGATGACCAGACGTTTAAAAAACTAGGCTAGGGTCTCACAACAAGTAGGTGGCAGAAACCAGTTTAGGAATTATGTCTCTTAACTCCTGGTTCTATAGTGGTATAAAGCATGAGGGGGGGTTAAAGGAGGGCAATTAGGAAAGGATTTAGGAGGGAAGTGTCTCCAGAGATTGACTTTGAATTGTGCTCTGGCATTTTCCAGATAAGGACAAGGACCTGAACCAAACCCAGACAGAAGGAATGCCAGATATGTTTTGGAATACTGCTGGTCTATTTGGGCTGGATTAAAGAATACAAGATGGGAGTAGTGAGGGATAAACCTGAAAAAACCATTCAGGATGCTGCAGAAGGAATTGTTTTGAATAGTTTCTATGATGGTAGCTGTTCTGCAGGGAGAGGGACTGAGTTGCAGTATTTAGTATGGATTCTCTGATGGGGAGACTGGAAGCCTGGAGAGTGGTTAGGAAACAATTACACTGGTTAAGGGACGATGTGAGGGCCCAGTGCAGACGGATTGCAAAGGTGGGAACAAGAGAGATGCTATAGGACTTTGCGACTGTTTGGATTTGGGAAAGAAGGTGATGGAAATATTAGAGATAAATCCAAGCTTTTGGCCCTGGTTAAAGAGGGAAAAAAAGAAGGAATTCAGTTTAGAAGATGAGTGGGAGACCCTGGTGAGCCATCTCTGTGAAAACTGGGCTGTCCCTAGAGGGCAGTTGGGGCTGGGCTTGGTTTGTAGGTCACCCAGCATAGGGCTTAGCTGAGTTGTGGATAGAGGTCTATCGAGGGGGCTGGCACGAAAGCCTGATGCCCAGTTTCATTCAGGGGAGCAAGATGAGATAGTGAGGGATGGAGGAAAGGAGAGCCTGAGAGGCAGGACAGAAATAAGGAAAGTTAATTCCTTTCCACATACCTTTGTGGATTAGATGTTCTAACACGTCACAGTGACCATACTCAGCTGCAACACCTAATGGTGTGACTCCAAATCCATCTCTCAGGTGAACGTTGCCTCCATGTTTCAGCAGCAGAGCTATGATGTCCTTTCTGCCCTGCTTGGCTGCTTCATGCATTGCCGACCATCGCTTGACACAGGGCTGGTCAAGGCTGCTGTTGTGCTTGATTAGAGCAGACACCATGTCATAGGAACCCTTTTTTACAGCTGAAACATGATTTTTAAAAAGAAGAGCCAACAGTAGGCATATTAACATGAACACTTTAGAAGTTATTAAATTAATTACCAAATTTAACAGCAGAATAGATATTGGCTATTCCCTTTTCTTTTACAAGGAGATGTTGTATTTCTCAGACCCCTTCTATTTCTCATACCCAAATTTTTATTTGTGGGGTATAAGTATGTAAGATGATACTAGCTTTTCTTTAAGACCCAGAGGAGGGTTAAGAGTTTCATGGAAAATAGTGCACATCACTAGGACAGAAAGCTGTGTGTATTTTTCTAAACTTTAATCTCTTCACTAACAAAAGGTAAATAACATCTGATGTTGAGTTGTGTAAATTGATGCATGTATATAAAATGCTTAGTATAGCACCGAGTATAGAATAGGTGTTCAATAAATGATTATCATTATTAATATAATTTTATCACTTCTAGGATTCTGGAGCCCCATATATAAATAATATTTATCACGTTTTCTTCTATAGAAACAAGTTCCTCCCCCGCCCCAAAAGATAGCAGCAAGTATTAAATGAACTTCTCTTTTAGTGGGAGGTTATCAATAGGACTCTTTAGAATCTAGATAGGTCAGTTGTTCTAAATGGGTAAAGTATATGACAGCTACATACTTCAGAATTTCACTAAATCAGATGTCTCTCTTTCCCTCTGCATGTCTTTGACAGCTGAAATCATAATGTTGAAAGTTTTTCTTCCCTTTTAGATTATTAAAAGATAGTCCTAACTTTGATGTAAATACTTCTGAAAGGTGTAACACATTTTTTCTCTTGTCAATAAGCAAAATCTTAATAAGAAACAGATCAGTTACAGTCACTCATTTGTTCATTCACTCATTCATTCGTTAATTCAGTTAATCCATGCTAACTATATGAAAGGCTGTGTTAGGCACTGTGGACAGCAGGAAAAAGATTTCTTTCTCACTTGTGAAATTTACAGGCTAGAGAAAAAGCCTACATTGTCTTCCGTTTGAAGAGAGACTCAAAATCTGGGCCTTTGCTGGGAAAAACAGGAAGAGAGAGAGAACACAGACCACATAGAACACTCTGGGCAGCGAGGAGGCAGAATGCAGAAAGGAACTAAGGCCAAGGCGAGGGAGGCAGCTCCAAATGGCATAATAGGAAGATGAAGACAAACGCTGCCTGCTTCACTTGGAGGCAGGCAAGCCATCACTGCAGTGAGATTCCAGCTTTCCTCCTGACCACTGTCTCAAGTAGAGTCTGTCGACAAATGCCTCTCTCTGAATTGCCCATCTGCCACTGGCAGCCTAATTACAGTGAATTGCCTCATCCTAGCCGGTGTTATTGCAGAACAAACATCAAGCAAGCTAAACAAACCAAGAGAAATGCTTCTTCATTTATTGCCTTGCTCCTATTGCAGTTTTTTATAATTAGCAAAAAATGTATTAAAATAATGAACCTCTTGATCTGTTTTTCTTTTGTCTGACTCAGAGATCATATTGATTACTGGTATTAGTCTTCATGAATATAACAACATAGACAGGACATCTTCACCTTAAAACAATATTTAAAATATCAAAACTTTACTTCCAATTTGATTTTTTGGAACTAAGCATGTATTTCCCATAGAAATAATAATGCAAGTGGTAGAAAACCCTTCCCAAGCTAACCCACGAAGACATTCTTAACCAATAAATGACTGAAATAATAAAAACTCATAAGCCACATTATTGGTGTAACATAAATGATTAAGTAAACTAAGAATTTAAAAATTTTGAAGTTTTATATATATGTTGTATCTATTTTTAATTCTTTAGAATTTAAAAATTTTAAATTTAGAATTCTTTACAAATTCTTCAGTATTTTTAAAATTCTTCAATATCAATGCTTAAAGAAAACCAAGCTTAAGTGGAAGAGTCTAGGAAATTAGATGGAGAATTTTGTGTAGAAGAGGAAGATTTGTCCATTCATCTTTCTACCCACGCTGCCCAGCACAGCATCTGGCTTAAGGTGACTTCTCAATAAATGCTTGTTGCATTGATGTTGTTGAATTTATGCCATCAAATGTTAATATTTTACTAATGTTCTGACTTTTCTCAGTTTTCTTTTAACAATATTCAGGTTGTTTTAAACATTCTGGTGATTCTCCTGTGAATAGGAGCTGCGGTGGTGCTTAACTAGCTACGATCTTGGCTTGTGGTGCTTTATCTTCCTCTACAGTTGCGGGTAAATAATCTTAGGGCCCTTCATCCTCCTCCTGTCACACATACACTTTCTCTCCTGAGCACCTGTCACCTGTAAGGGCTTTATATGTATTTTCTCTAATTTTCATAACTATTCTGTCTGGTAGGTGTTGTATTTGCACTTTACATGTGAGAAAACTAAGGCCGGTGATTGCAATCTCACAGCTAGGCTTTAAATCCACAGATCTCAGGTTCCAAAGCCCAGATTCTTACTCCATCACTTTGTGGTCCTAAGAGAAAGGAAATGTTATCTCTGGTCATTTGTAGTTAACCTCATCTCTCTCCACTCCCACAAACAGACCTGCCAACAAATAGCAGGATATGTAAGACTGAGAAGAAGCTGATAAATAACACCTTCACATTTACCATCCTTGCTTCATTGTGTTACAGCTGTGAACTCCCTCATAGGTGCCAATCTCTGCAACTGTGTGCTCAAAATCTGCTGGATCCACTTCCTTCCAGTTTGGCCTGATCATTCTGATGTGGACCTGATGTCTCTCTTTGGAGTCCCCTTTCTGACTCTTTCTTCTGGCTACTTATTGCACAGACCACCCCCCTTACAACTGGACCCTACCTAGAGAATATCCCTTTAGAACTGGCACCTCTGCCCTCATGAAGCTAGATGAGGTCCCTCCTGGTTAGTTGCACTCTATAATTGGGTGCTGAAGGATGAAGCCATCTTTCACATTTGACTTCTTTGTGGGATAGGAAAACAAAATCACAGGGCAGGAAATGGGGGTTAGGGAAAGAGAGGGAATGGAACAACCTGAGGTCACATAATTTTAGCCAATATATAGTCGTTTCCAATAAATACTCATTACATTTTTATCATTTGTTTCAAACTATAAAAGTTCTAGGAAAAAAGGCCATTTACCAATCAGGAGGGGCGTCTCTCCTTTGTCATTTTTGGTGTTGGGCCATACTCCCTTTTCTAGTAAAGTTCTTACATTCTCCACTAGACCAGCTTTCACTGCCAAAGTCAAGGGCGTTTCTCCATCACCAGTCTTGAATTCCCAGAGTGTTTTATAGGATGCTGAGATGCAAAAGCATTGTATTGAAAAGTTAAGAATGTTTACTTAAAGAATATCACATAGATCAGAATAACTCAAAATTATATACATCACGTTGAAAAAAATCAATTGATGAAAGGGGGAAGACTAAAAGGAAATACAATAAAAGTTTACCAAATGATGGTGAAGATAAGCAGGTGTACACAGACTTGCTAATTAAATCGACAGCTAGAAAACCAACATCTGTGTTTCAACCTGCTCTTTCTTTAAAAAAAAAAAAACAGGTTGCTAATTCCTGTATCTTAATTCATTGTAAAACAACTCTCTGATCCTTTGTATTATTATTTAAATTGCATCTGAAATTGTTTTTTGTCAAATGGAGTCTGTAAATGTGGGAATGAGAATGTATTTGAATGAATGTATCATTATGTCCGAATGTGATAGGACAGAAATATCAACCTTAACCTTATCTATGTTTGTATGTCTAGCTGTCTAGTTTTCTAGCTGGCTGACTGGATAGCTAATTATCAGATATTTATTATTATCTCCCAGAACATAGAATTAGCAAGCAACATTGAAAGTTGAGAGATAGGGCACTCTCAAAGTGTTCTGTAAGATGCCAAGATGTGAAAAACACTGTGTATAAAAGTTATTAGTAGTGTTTAACACTGGGTTGATTTACCACAATATTAGTTAATTCTTACTTTATAAAAAATTAATATAATATAAGGGCAAAGACTGTAAGTATTACTTCTTGTACCATTTAATAATCTTTTGGAAACTAACTCAGGAGATAGCTCATTATAAAAAATTAAAAACGGAATTCCAAAAGAAAAAGCTTTATACTTAAGTCAATTAATTCACGATATAAACAAACTTTTATTACTTTTAGGTGATAGCCACACTTTCCCACCAACCCATGTCACATTCTTAGATAAAGGGATGCAAAGGTGAGCCCTGAACATCACAAAATGTGGTAATTTTTCTTCTCTGAGTTTAAATCATGGGTACTGCCTTTTTCAAATTTCAAAGAATCTTTAATTCTGCTTTTCCTTTGTGCTTATTATGTTTATTAGAAACACTCATAACTTCTGCATTCTTGCTCTGGTTTGGTCAAAGGGGTTTTATGTTCTCTTACCATCCAGAACAATCTCAAGTATTTGTTGAATGGGTTGAACAACAGCTTCATGCAATGGAAACCATCCTTTTTCATCAGCTTCATCCAAAGCATATTTAAATTTCACATATTCCTGGAGCTCAAGAATGTGACCTAAATTAAACATATGGACTGATCACAAATATCTATCTTTGCAAGGCAGAAACTTCAATCCATCTTACTGTAGACAATACACTCATTTACCTTGTTTTATGGCCTCGACAAGTTTTCTGTTTTGATCACTTAGCGGTACAAATCTACCAGAGAAAGAAAAGCCATATTTATACTAGTGGCATATTTTAAAAAAATTTTTTTTCTAATTTATTTTGAGTTTTTTGTACATAATTTTGATAATCAGGATATGTAGGGAATGTACACAATTGATTTTGTCTGCTTTAAAAATGTAAATGTCTAGGAGTCATATATATATGAGACATGCTGGACCTAAGAACATTAGTGAAAATGACATAGTACAAGATTATGATGCTATCTCTGAGATACCTCTAAGCCATGAAAAAGGAATAAACAACTGGGGACAGAGTCTGAAGATCTGGGTTCAGGTCACAGCCTGCTTTTGTGATCTGGTAGGGAGCGGGGAGGGAGCAAGGCAAATAGCCTCTCTGGGTGTTGGTTTTTTATCAGAAAAATGATAGACTTAAATGGAAAGATCACTAAGGCTTTTTTCAACTTTGATAACTATGCTCAATAAATGTTTGTGCTTTGAACTTAATAATTTGCTAATTAGACGCTTACTTGGGAGCTTATGGTCTACAATGCATGTTAGAGTCTTTAATCAACTGATCCACAAATGAAAATAGGCAGAGCATTTATTGAACAAACTCCTAATCACTGGCTCGGCAGCTCATGATTTAATCCCTCATGGCAATTCTCTGGCATGTGTATTGATTAAATGCAAACAAGGAATTTCATAACAGATTTATTAATTCTATTAAGCAGAAACATTTGCTAGCATTCTAGGGTTGCAAATGCCTTCTGGGGAACTCTAAAATTCTAAAATCTGTTGGAGATAAGAGAAAAGTTAAAAAGACTAGAAATTTAAATGTAATATGTTCATTTTTTAAAAGCTCAAAAGCAATAATTTTATAACACTGAATCTATTCAAAGCACTACTAAATTCCAGATTACAAGATTCAAAATACTGTAATAGAATGTAAAGGTAAGCTAAAATTTATTTTTGATCGAAGTATATGTGTGTCGTTCAAGACAGAAGCTTGCTATTGCCGTTTTAAATTCTATAATTTGTTAACTTCTGTCATTTGGATAGCAGATAATTAAATAGGTAGTGATTTATATATTACCTTGTCATATATAATAAAAGCCTACGACTCTTTTTACATTTATTGAACTTATGGGCTAGGTGGGTTTGCATTATTCTTAATATTTTCAAGATGCAAAAATAGAGATATCTGAGTCAGTAGCAGAACAGGCTGTAGAATATACAGAGCTCTGTCTGTACATTGTTTGTATAAACTGTATTTGCAAATTTGTTCAAAATACTCATCCTTTCTTGACTCCATGTTAATTTGGAAAAATAGGTAATCCTATACAACCAAATTCAAATAGGAATTTCCCATCTGGGTTGTTTTCGTTTTCTACATGAGGTGGGTATTAGTGGAAGATCAGATTGATAAAACTTCTGCACAGTGGCCCTTTAAAGCCATTAGATTTCCTGCCAGAAAAGAAGGGTAAGAATTTTGCTAGAGAAGGAGGCAGAAAAGAGTGTTCATTTTATCTTACAACAAAATGAATGCCATAAAGAAATTTTGTTGAGGATAGTCTATTTAAGTACTACCTATCGGGATAAAATATGGTCTTGCTGGCTTCGATGGATTCTTCGATACTGAGCTGAATATCATAACTTGCAAGATGGTCTTCATCGAGATCATCATCAGTATCCATGCCTGGATGCAATTTTGAAAGAGGCAATTTCTTATTATTAACAAATGACACACAAGAGCATATAGAGTTAACATAAAAAATGCAAAATGAAAAATTAAACTGCATTTACTTTTCCCTATTTAACAAATCAAATACAGTTAACATTTCAATTTGTATTATATATGAGGTTATTTTATTAATTTAAAGTGTTCTAACTTTTGCAGCTTTTAATTACCTGCCCTGTGGGTGTCTGCATTTTCTTTTGACTTTCTTTTCAGTAATGGCTGCAGTTGAGCTTATAAGAATTCACTTTTTCTGAGCATCGATTTACAGTAATTATGGCCCATGAGTTTTCTCAGACACTGCTGTACACAGCTTTTTTTCTTAAAACTGAACCCAAGGAGGACGAGTGATTCAGTAGCAGTAATAGAGAACAGCAATCCTTTTGCATTCTTTACAAACCAGCAATGGTTTAAGTTGGCTGCCTTGAATTGCAGCTATTTCTGCATTTGTGTTCAAATTCTTCTAACAGACTCTACGTTGTTTGAGATGAAGGCTCTGCCTCACTCATCTCGGCATCTCCTGCAACTCTAGAAGGTGCTTGGCTCAGGGAAGCTTCTCAACCAACATTTGCTGAGTTGAATTGAAATAGAGAGAACAGCAGGAACCTCACAAATGTAGTGGCCTGGCCTTGCCCCTTTCCCCTATCGGAAAATTTGATCGGGGGCAAAGAAGACACTAAGGAAATTTTAAATGGAAGAAACTGAGAACTTCAACAATTCTTCTTCCTGAGAAACTACTATCTGGTCTCAAGTATGAAGCAAACAGGTTTCAAAATTTCAAAGCTTTAAGGTAAGATAGGAGGTTATTTTGACAAAAACAGCCTTGAGCACATAGAATGCTTACTTACTGACTCACTCTGTTGGGTGTGATAATCCACACGGCTGCCTGGGTTCTCCAGGAATCCATCCCTATGGACTTGTGCTACTTGTATTCCCGGCTAGGGAAGGACCCTTTCAGACACCTTGGCAGAAGGGCATCCTTAATACACTTAGGGATGCTAGAACTGCTACAGGCATGATAAAGACCAGCTCTACTAAGTAAGTCTTAATTGTGGGAACTGTCAGCAGGTAAATCAACCTGGCAAACAGTAAGTGGAGTTAAAATGAACTCCTGATTTCAAGAAAAGAGTCAAAAACAGAGTTTTCTGGGCTGACTTACATAATTTATTAATGATTATTTCAGTTCTCCATAATCCACCCATTTGTGTCAACCGAATCATAGGCATGAATGGGTGTGCAGGATGTGCACTACACAGCTGTTGCTGGTTCAGGAAATCCAGCCACACCTCCTCTAACTGAACTGTGCACTCTGGCAGAGCACTATGTCTTCCCCAAGGAGGAAGCATCTTTTGCATTTGCACCAAAGTGCTTATGGCCTGTGGCATTCCTGAAGTCACCTGAGCATTTTTTAACAACGTTAAACAAAAATAGGACTAATTATTTAGTGCTCTGGATAATAAATGAGCAAAGATAGACATATGCCATTTACCAGAGTGAAAGGGCCTCAGGATTTGATTGTTCTTAAGAAAGGATAGGGCTACTATGGCTGTGAGGTTAATGATGCTTCTTGAACTTAGAACAGCTACTGTTTGGTACCATTTTTTTGTTTGTTTTTTGGCTTGTCTTACAGAGAAAGTTGTAAGGTCTGCATGGTCTGAGAATATCCTTTGAACAGTTGAGATAAGGACCATCTTAACTCCATCTGCAGACCAGAGACCAGCCCTCCTGTAAATTCCTCATTCCTTCTCCTACACAGTTTTATCCATTACAAACCACTGCTCTTGACTGGCCCATCTCCCTTGAAATTAATACACAAAAATGTACATTATTTCTCATTGGCTTATTTCTTCCAAATAGCCAAATAGAAGAGTGAGTATCTCTCATTACTATTGAGTCCACTGCTTTATCTTATTTAGAGAGAAAATTTAGAAGATGTAGAAGTCAAAATAGTTCTGCAGCTGGGTTGACCAACCAATATAAAACTGTCTTTGATTCATGGTACTTTTTAGGCTAAAATGTACTCTCTGTGAAATTTTACATCGTAGTGCATCTGTTCAAGGGGAGGAAAACAAAACAGTGTTTATAGGTAATCTCGAACTCTGAGGACAGTTCTACACTCTAGTAGCCAAGGTCCCTGACCTGTGGACAGACTGCACATGAACTCAGTGGCATCCTTATGATTTTATTGTTCATTGTGCTGTACCAGGGGCCTTACTATCACTTCAGAACAGAAGGGATAGAAAAGTGATACAGTTTGGTGACTGCACGTGAGATAGCAACAGTGTTCCACCAAGTGTGTTCACTCCCGCAGTGATATCGTCGTCTCCTCACAAGGCCAGTGTGAGTCCTAGGGATCCTACCCACCAAATAGATCCAAATGGTATTTGATTTTTTTATTGACTGTTTATTGATTCATTGTCTGTCCCCACCTCCTAAAATACAACCAAATAAGAGTAGGGAATTAGTCTGCATCCTTAGTGCCTAGACAAATTTTTTGTGGCCTCTAAAAGTGCATTGAATAAATGAATTCATGAGTTAACAAATGCACGCTAAAACATAATCCAGGCTCTGTTTTGTTCTTAGAACTGGCCATTTCCCTCAGCTATGGAGTCTTTCTTCCAACTAAACAACTGCAATTGCTCACTCTGTGCTTGGCTTCATCTTTCCCATTTCTGTGCTTTTACATCTTCTTCTTCTTCATCCACGAGGCTCTCCAGCTGTTCCACACCCGTGGCTCACACTGCCTCGAGCTGGGCTCGGGACTCTCCTCCTATGGAAGTCCTTGCTAGAAGTCTTCAGTTCCTCTGCAGCCTTCTTTATCTGTGAATATCTCCTCTTACATAATATTTTTCCAACATTTAGATTTACACTCAGTCATTCTGTATTGGCTTTGCTAGTTCTTCACATATTTGTGTTTTGTGTTCTCATTTGGACTACTAGTTTTCTGAAGGGGGAAAAAAACCCTTAGTTTCTTTCTCTTTTATGTCTTTTCCCTCTATTCCCATTCCTAGCCAACTATAGCCCGTGGCTGCACTCAGTGGTCACTGGAAAAAAGTTGTTGACTCATTGTCAGTGGCCAAGCACTGAGACCTTCAGACAGCACAATTAGATGACAAAGTTAAACCTGTGGTGATAGAAGGTTGGCATGATTCTGGGATTAGTAATGGGATACAAAGCCTTTCACCTATTTAAATCACCAGCTTCAATCTAATCCTGTGTAAAATGTGGGCTTCCAGTATGTGAAAATTCTGAGTTGGTCTATGGAAAGTTTTTTGTTCTTTTTTTTAAATGTTCTTTTAACTAACACCAAGAAGAACGTTATCTAGGCTCTTACCTGTTTTGCCTTGCTAATGACAGTAGGGTAAAAGTGGTGGGGAAACTGTTTACTATGCAGAACAACTCCAACACAATACAGGCTGTCTCCAGCCTTTTACTGGAAGCTTGGCATGAAGTGAAGATCTGTGTGCAGGTGCCCTAAGGTGTCGGACAGACAGTCAAAAACACATTTTTGGAATGGACTTAGAGATATCAAGATGCAATGAGAAAGGCCAGAGGAGAGTTATTTATCTGTGCCTCAGATTTAAAATGACTAGGGCTCAGTCCCTACTGAGGGCCAGCAACAGTCTATTGGGAATTATTTCAATAAAGCACCACTCAGGAGTATGAGGAAAGGCCAGATAATACTTTGACTCCTTTTAAGACCTATTCACGGGTGTCCCACTTCCCTGCCTAGAAAAATTAATTGATTCTTTCTTGATAATATTTTAACACTCAATCTTATTCTGGAAAAACCCATTAGTGAGATCATTTATTTTCCATACGTAGCTGGTTTACAAAATAATTGGGGGAATCATATCATACAATTAGCCTTTTCATTTAAAGCACCAGTTAAGCTTGCTTAGGGTCAGGAACACATTTGATGAAAGCTATGGATTCTTTCTCCAAAGGGACACATGCCTTTCAAAATTTTGCATATAATTTTAGGGAACTCATGAAACTTCGGGAGCTTTTTCTTGCACTCCTGGTAAAGAAAAAAAAATCTCTAAATTAAGAATTTCTAAATGCTAAATGTCAAATATATTATTCAGATATCTATAATTATTAGTTTACTTTACAGATGGGATGAGTTAAATCCTAAATTTAGATAGTAGGAAAAGGATAAGTTTAGTGATCATGTGAATTTTAGAATATGTTTGGTCATAATAAAAATGTTGATAAAAATAATAACCATAAATTACCAAGTGATTGCTTTGTTTCAAACACCGTGCAAAGCATTTTGCATATACCAACTTGCTCTAAATCCTCACTCTAATTCTATGTCATAGGTATTACAGATTCATTTTACATTAGTGAAAATTTAGGCTTCAAGAGGTTAAAAGATACACCCAGTGTCACAGAGCCTGATAAGAAGAATCTGGACAGAAGAGGGAATATCTTCACTTTTAAGGTCTTTCAGAAGTTTCAGAATTTACAGGAAAACATCCCAGACTGTTGCCTTTAAAAGAAAACACTTTGATCTTGCTCTTAACAGCCAGCTCTTGATGACAATAACTTCCAAAAATAAAAAATAGCTTCCAGGGACACATGAATCTTTTTCTTTGGCTCTATGCAATAAGGCTTTGTGTTGCTTACGGTGGTATGAGGTGTCCTAAGCTTGCTTTCATTCTGTACTTATTGTCTTGGAGTCTAAAGATTACTTTCCAAAAAATAGGATCAACATTCCAGTTGGTGCCTGACTGAAGTGGTCAGGAGGCTGGCATGACGTTGCAAGGTATGAGGCAGGAATGAACACGAGTGTATGGTACCTCTTTGCCAAACTACCTCCAATCCATGATCCGTGCTCATTCCTTACCGTTAAGGTGGTTGGCAAATTTGTGACACCCCTCAGAGCTTCTTTTGAAACATGGTAGCTCCCACAGCACAGAACCAAGGTTTTCCTTTCCCCTGAACAAGGATGAATATAACTTTGTTCCCCATAAATTGTTTAGATCACTTATTCCTGGTTATATCCAAGTCTGTTTACCCCACCTACCCTCACACTCTGTCTTGTGTACTATAAAATTGGAATGTTCTTCAAGGGTCCAAAGCGAGGCTGGCCTTAAGAGTACATAGAGTGGGACAGTTGCTTCCATGGTGCAAGAAAAGGCTCTGTGTCCATAAATACCACACTGCCCCCAGCACCTGTCACACCAATGTCATTCTGTAACATCAGTAAGAGATTCTGTCCTTTAGGACTTATTCTTCTATCCAGCATCCCTTTAAAACTGACAATAGCACCATACTGGCCCCCAGTGTAAAAACAGGATCTCTTGGCATAGTTACTGGGGGTGGCCTGAGGCTGGAAGGATGGCAGAGGTCTGAGACTGAGATCTAGGGGGAAGTGATAGTGATATCAGGGGATAAGAAAAGGGCATTACAGTAAAATTTGATTTGTTTTACAATTTTACACAAGACCGGCCAAAACAGAGACACCGGGGTTCTGAATAAGTTGCAGGTTTCCAAAGTGTGTCACAAGGAATAGTGATTCCCCAAGGAATTTTTCTTTTACCTGGAAACTGCTATGGTTCTTGAGTGATGAGTTCCTTTACTGGAGGTCCCGGAGAAATCATCAGAATTTATCCTATCAGAGGAAGAGCAAAAGTTAAGGGACATTTTCATTTTTTCATATTGTTAAGAAAATATAGTTGTTATATATAAAACAATGCTAATTCTCATTTTTCTGTACTATGACCATTTATATGTATAATTTTAGAGATACAGTGAAATTAATATAAAAAGTTTTTGTAATATCTTTGGCATTTATTTAGTGCCTACATACTTTTATTTTTTCAGAATCCTGTAGCACAAAGTGACAAGTCAGATAAATGGCTTCATTAGGCTGATTTCAGCAACAATTCAACTAGTCCCCAAGAGCTCTCAGAGAGAGGTCTAACTCCATCATAATTGGGTTCCACTCCAGTCACTTACTCACTTACAAGTAATAAGTTACAGCAATTCCCTCTTTATGGTATTTGCCTTTTCTACTAGAGAGAAATCCTATGGATGATGGAGAGAACTAGATAGTTTAAACAGCACCTTTTTTTTAACAGCACAATATGTTCTACTGATAAATATCACACACACACACACCCCTACAATCTTAGTCTTGAAAACAACTGCTGTTTTTTTATGTTGCCTCAAAGAAATACAACTCAACATTTTAGAAAAAGGATATGAAAAGGAAAAATGGACATATTGATCTCTAGACACTAAGTGTGATATCTGGCATGTGATGACAATTCAGTAAGTATTTGCTGAATGAATGAATATTTGAGTGATCAAATATACACTACTCTTTTAGTCTCGGCCAACCTAAATACCTATCGATGGATGATTGAATAAGGAAACTGTGGTATATATACACTATGGCATACGACTCTGCCATAAAAAAGAATGAAATTCTCCCATTTGCAACAATGTGGATGAGCCTGGAGAAACTTACGTTGAGTGAAATAAGCAAAGCACTGAGGGATAAATATCACATGTACTCACTCACATGTGGGAGCTAAGAGAGAAAGAAGGAAGGAAGGAAAGAAAGACCACAGTGGTGCGTTGGAATTGCAGAGGGAGAGAACATTCCTTGAGCTACAAAGAGAGTGGGGGGAAGAAGGGGAAGGGAGAGAGAGGTTGGGGATAATTGGGTGGGGGACATGAGGTATAATTGCAATTTGTGGTAATGGGTATGCTGCCGGTATGAATCTGGCCTTCACATCTTCAGCACAAGGGGTGACAATCAGCTTTGTATCTCACGACTGTTCAAAACCAATAAAAAACAAAACAAAACAACAACAACAAAAACCCCCAAATATACACTACTCTTAAAATTAGCCAAAGAATAGATATTTCCCCTTTAGATCATGCATATGGTTTTGCCAAATTCACATCCAATTTTGATACTCCACTGATTAATGCTTAATTTCTATGTAAATACATTAATGATAGAATCAGTTATACTGGTTTTGCTTATCTCTAGCTTATATTTCAAAGTAGCAATTTTTACTCTCTACTATTTGATTTCCAAGTCAAATTCAATCATGACAGAAATGCAGGAAAATGGATTTCAGCTTTTGAAAACAGCACTCACAACAGTATAAGAAGGAGCTTTAGGTTTCAAGTTTGTGGATTTCAAGGGGAATGTAAACTTACAGAATAGCAGAGTAGAGCAAATGGCCCGTAGGAAGGTACCTTATTGATAGACGTGTCTTTATCACAACCTAGTGTGATAATATGATTTTTAAAAAAGCCCTATCCTTTGAAATTCTGTGTCTAGGAATCTATCTTGTAGAAATAATCAGAAATATGGAAAAAGATTTGTATGTGAGACTATTCATCTCAACTGTATTTAAATTGACAAAATGTTAGAAACAATGGCAATATCCAACAATAGGGAATTTGTATGAGACACTATTGTATACACAAGCAGTGGAATACTAACACAGTTTATACACTTATTAAAATTCATTTATTTGAGGAATATTTATTTACATTTTATTTTATTTTATTTATTTAATTTAATTTTATTTTATTGGCAGCTGGCTGGTACGGGGATCTGAACCTTTGAGATGGTGTTACAATGCCGCACTCTTAACAAACTGAGCTCACTGCCTTGCCCTACTTGAAGAATATTTAATGACATGTCATATTTAAGAAAGATGTTCATTTAACCAACTAAGACCAGCCACTTTTAAAGAACTAAGATTTACTATTTTTTCAAGTTTATAATTAAAAATTGTGTCAGGTCTGCCGCCGGCCAACCCGAGCAACCCTTAGCCTCGTTCCTTTTGGTGGGTGAGCGAATGGCCCGGGATTCCTCTTTCTCTCCTGTCCCCTTTGGAAGGAGACGGGGGAAGAGAGCCGTGAAGAGAGGTGAGCACACCGCTGGCCCCAACCCAGCCTGGTCAAAGGACACTCAGACACGGCGGGGGTTCTGTCGAGCACTGTCGAGCAGTTCCGCTTATCACCACACAAGCACTTGCTTTTAAAGGCAGATGGGGAAGGGAGGTTTTTTACATAATCTTATCAGCTTAAAGGTCAAGAGAGCATGCATCCTGTCTCAATGCCTAGCTATTGCAAACACGAGCGCAGAAGTGTGTATTTGGCCAATAAGGGCTAAGGCAAGGTTCCCACAGACACCCCCACCCTACTTCCTCCTGGCGCCATCTTAGGCCGCCACGTTAATACGCCCTTGTGGGCCCATAATGGCGCCACTTATAATGTCACTTAAGGTGGTGTTAGTTTTTAAGGCCCGACAAAATTGTATGTCTTTAAGGTATACCACTTGATTATTTGATCTACATATATATTGTGAAATATTCACCACAATCAAACTAATTTAAAAATCCATCACCTCACATACCTTTTGCTGGGGAGTGGGGGGGGTATAACTGTTACCAAAAACAGTGTGCAGTTTCCTCAAAAACTTAAAAATAGTACTACTTAATGATCCAGCAATCCCACTTCTGGGTATTTATCCAAAGGAATTGAAATCAGTATCTCAAAGAGATATCTGCACTCTTATATGTTTATGTTATTTCTAATGTTTTGGCAATAGGCAAGGTATGGAAACAAACTAAGTTTCCATTAGGGGATGAATGGAGAAAATGTGCTATGTATTTACAACAGAATATTATTTGGCCTTGAAAGAAAAAGAAAATCCTTCCATTTGTGACAACATGGATGAACGTGGAGGCCCTTATGCTAGATGAAATAAGCCAGACACAGAGAGACAAATACTGCAAGATGCCACTTGTATGTGGAATCTAAAAAAGTTGAACCCATAAAAACAGGGTAGAATGGTGGTTGTCAGGGGCTCGGGGAGGGGGTATAGGGAAATGTTGGCCAAGGGGTACAGAGTTTCAGTTAAACAGGGTGAATTAATTCTAGAGATCTAATGTACAACAATGTGACTACAGTAAACAATATTCTACTGCATACTTGAAATTTGCTAAGAAGGTAAATTTAAATTTAAGTGTTTTTTACCACCACCAACAACAAAAAAAAGGAATTGAGATTGACTTTATGGAGCCAAATCTCACAAAGTCCTTTCAGGAAAACTGGTCTGGTACTACCTCTCAGGGCTGAGCAGGCTAGGAACCTTGGCCTTGAGAGGAGAGGAAACTGCTCAAATTTATAGTAAAGCAGGTAAAACCTGGTGGGGAGAGTTTCTCGGCTTGGGAAGGAGCAGAAATCTGAATGACTGATCTATTTCTCTGAATCATCCAAGCAGAGGCTTCGGTACCTAAGTTATTATATCTGTTTGCATGAAACCAAAAATTTATTTTCCACGAATTAATGAGTAGTGGCTCCTGAAGAAGGTGAGACCTGTTACAGATAATAAAAAAAGCTACTTTTAGTTTATGCAATTGCTTGTAGGGTAGGAAATGTTTTGAATACATTAATTAGCTACAATAACAATAAAAATTAAATATCTCTAGATCTTAAAAAAGTATTATTCTTATACATCTATATAGACATATACAAATATAAATATATATACATATCTTGTCTCTAAAAATATTTGTTCCTGGGCATGGTGTATTTTGTTCAACATGGCAAAAGTTCCCGTCTGGTGCTCAAGTCAAATATGTTCCCATTCAAAATTCATTCAAACAATAATGAGCCTTTTCATTTCTTCATATCTTGTTTTGAAATTATATACAGGCCACTGATTTCTTTCTGTTGGAAGTGGCTGAATTCCTTGGTTGAGCCTTCATTCAAATTCTGGCCTGTCTGCATTAGCTTCGTGTTTAACTCTGACTGACCAGTCACAAGTAATCAGTAGGCACTACCTGTTATTACTCTGTGATTGAATTCCTCTAAAATGGGGAAGTAGGATTCTAGTATTTCGGGGCAGTTCTATTCCTCACCCTTGAAAAGACTCTCTAATTTTTTCTTCTCCTTCCTCTTTCCTGGAATCACCAAACCATCAGGTAGTCCCACCTGTAAATTCCATTTACAACAAGCCAGACAAGTCACTGGCCAGCCTCAGCATAGATACCACAGTGACAGGGAGTTTGCTATCTCTCCACATAACTATTCCCCTCTAGCCAACTTTACGATTAGGAAAAACATTGATGTTGAATCCATCTCTTCAAACCCTTAGTTGATGGCCCTAGTTCTCTTGCTCAGAGCCATATTGAGAACCTGCTGATCCTCTGCTACATGAGTGTCTTTTAAATATCTCCCAGAAAGTTTATTGGGACTCCACTAAAACTTCTCCCAAGGCTGGACAACTACCCTTCCCATGGCATGGTTTCACTCTTTCACTGCTATTGGTCAAATGTGTCCCCCAAAAGTTCATGTTTGGAAACTTAATCTCTATTGTAACAGTTTTAAGAGGTTGGGAAATCCTATTATGGTAATTGAAAGGTGGGGGGCCTTTAAAAAGTGATTAGATTGTGAGGACTGTGCCCTCATGAATGGATTAATCCATTTATAGTTTAATGGCTGGTCATGGGCGTGGTCTGCATAGCTTTATAATGAAAGTGAATGAGGAGGTTAGCTCTCTTGCTCAGCCCATTCTTGCCATGCAATACCCAGCGTCGCTACAGAGTCACCACTAATAACAAAACCCTCACCAGATGAGCCCCCTGGACAGTGGACTTCCCTGAAAACTGTAAGAAATAAATTTTATTTCTTTGTCAATTATCCATTTTCAGGTATTCTGTTATAAGCAACAAAAATGGACTAACACATTTACCGTCTTGACTACTTCCTGTAAACATACTCATTGATCCATTTCTTTCTAAAGAGGGCTGTAAATCACAGCTCTGAGTGCAGCACACAGGTGCAGTCAGGCAACACAACATGAAGAGGGTGTGACCACCTCCATTTTCTTAGACACTATACATCTTTTCATTTAGCCCAAGCTCAGGTGAACTTTTTGGCTATCATGTTATACACTTAATTCAGATCCCTATAGCCCCAAATTCTACAAGTTGTATTTTTTCCCACATTGTTTGCTGTGCAATTCTGTGCAGGACTCTTTATTCCTATTACATTTCATATGTTTTTAGATTCGACATTTATTACCATCTGCTAAGATCTAATCCATTTTCTATCCTTCCAATTATTAGTCCATTTGCAGACTTAATAAGCATGTGTTCTATATGGCGTTATGCTCCATTGAACAGAAATTGGCACAGGACAGAGGCCTCCAGGTTGACACTGATTCATTACTTAGCACCCATTGAGAAAAGCTGTTTATGCAGTTACAAATCCTCTTTAAGACACCACCATGTAGTATTAATGTCTTCTTTTTGATAACAAGCCCATCATCAAGAGATTGTTAAATACCTTGTTGAAATACAGATGCACAGCATCTACTACACTCCTTTGCTCTACTAATCAAAAAGACAAAGGAGGAGAGTTGGCCCACCAGTACTTAGTGATTATTTTTCATCCTAAGGATTTTCAGACCATCCTATTCATTCATTTAAGAAATGTATTCAATGTTTGCTCTGTTCCAGGCACATGTCTTGACACAGACTTGTAGAATCCATGCCCTCAGAGAATTTTCTGCCTTTAAATAATGCATTCTAAACTTTTCTCCAGAAATAACACCAATGTCTCCCCTCTCCAACAAGATTTAGCACAGTCAAGCACACAGCCATTTCTCAATAAATATTTGTTATATCAAATTTTATAATTATTATAACTAACATCTATTGAGCACTTACCTGTGATAGGCATTACACTAAGAGCATCACATTCCTTAAGTCATTTAATTTCTACAATACACCTTTCCCCCACTTTCTAGATGAGAAAACTGAAGCACAGAGTGGTCAGGTAATTTGCTCAACCCGTACATCTAGTGAGCAGTGGAGATGTGGGATATAAAGCCAGACATCTGACGATAGAAGCCACAGAGTCTTAACCATTATACTGTAACAGATGACCCAGCTACCCCAATGGAATTAATGAAAAGAGGGTCTCATTTTGTAATTTAAAAATTCATAAGCCTCAGAAAAACTTTTCTAAAAGAGTTGAAGCAAACAACAAGCAAATTCATCTAACAACTCCAGTGGAAATATAAAGATTTTAGGCAAATTTTTATTTGAAAATGAGGTAGCCCTGTAAAATAACTGAAGTGCAAAATTATGATATTTTATTACACTAATTTAGTGATCTCAGCATAAAATAGTGATAGGACTTCCGTTATCCATATCACTGCTATTTCATGAAAATCAAATCAATAGATATGGAATATTCCTTGGATGTTATCTGTTCATTTAAGAACCAGATAAGTGATGGTGTCAGATAAATTTTAACTTTCCACGCTCAAGATTCTGTGCAAAAGCAAATTTCCAATTCTATCAAGTTTGTTTTTTCTAACTAATTTAAAGGAATTTTTCAGTCTGAGCATAAGGCACCCATCTTTTGCAACAAGTGATGAAAAAGCCTTGATAGACATTTATTTTAATATTATTCACAAAAATTATTTAATTATTTTTTGAAAACCAGGGGGTCAGCTAAGACCTTTCCGGAATTCCATCGTATATATATTGACACTTCTACAAACATATTCATTCTTGATCTGTTTTTCTCATGATACCATTTTTGTTATGTTTAATAATTATGCAATTGAGTTGATGGTCTATAAACAAACAACAACCCTAGCTTTATTCTATAATTAAAAAGGCCCTAGACACACAAGCCCATGGGGGATCAACCAAAAAGAAACTAATGAGTAGTTCCACAAAATGTATTTCCAACTGTTTGAAATATTCCCAGTACTGAACTACTCAATAAACTAGTTGGTAAGGTACAGATCAAATATTTCATAATCTCACCTTTTGGAATGATTGTCTTGTCATTCTTATCCAGGGACTTGCCTTCCTAAACCAGAGGAAGTACCCTGGAGCCAATGTGTTTCTCTGTGTATCTAAAATTAAGTATCCAGTTGGTGGTTAAATTAAGATCTGACCTTGTACAACTGAAACACAAGAGGTTCCTGGCACACAGTAAAATATTACCCATGACTTCGCTAGACTCTCATCAAAAGAAACACAAGCCCATAGAAGTATAATATTATCTGTGTCCTGATTGGTTCGAAGAGCTCTCATGAAAACAAATGATCTGCCAACTCAGCTGCAGGGAGGGTTCCTGCTGAAGGAACAAAACTAAACCACTTAAATGGAATTAAAACATATTTTAAAGTTATTTGTTCAAGAGATAAACCCATGAGTCTGTGCGTCAGCAGACCCTAATCCACTTTCGAAAAATTTTAATGCATACTATTTTTCATTCTTCATCTTTTAGACTCAGGTCAAATCTCATTAAACACAATCTTCTTGTTATACTATTTAACTGCCTTTCATATGATTTGTATTTAGTAACTGCCACTCTGATAAATAGATGGAGATAGGGCAGTAAGTGACATCTAATCTGATTGAGAAGTTTTAGGTCAAATTATCAAGCATATTATAATCTAAAAATAGTGAGTGGCAGATGTAAAGCAAGCAGAAATTGGGATTTTAATTGAGGATGGCTGATTTTTTTCTAAAACAAAAATAAAAACAAAAACAAACAAAAAACCCAATAAAGTTACTGTCTTACTGATTTTCTAATGAAAATAATCTGCCTTAAATTTGTTCAGACATGGCTATCCTTGGGCTAACCTGGGCCACTGTCAGCATTCACAAAGCTATCTGGCTCTGTCCCCTCCACCTCACTAAGAAAACTCTTTTGAGGGTCTCAGTGCTTTCCTAATTTCTAAGGTTACTAAATGCTTTCCATTTCTTATTTGGTGACTATTGTAAATGGTCTAGTTTATTTGTTTTTTTCTTTCTGCTAGCTCGTTATTGGAGTATAAAAATACTAGGGATTTTTGCATGTTAATTTTGTATCCTGCAACTTTACTGAAATTGTTTATCAACTCTAAGAGTTTTTTTTTTTTTTGGCAGACTCTAGGCTTTTCTATATATAGGATCATTTCATCTGCAAACAGGGACAATTTGACATTGTTTTTTCCAATTTAGATGCCTTTTACTTCTTTCTCTTGCTTGATTGCTCTGGCTAGTACTTCCAATACTATGTTAAACACAAGTGGTGAGAGTGGGCATCCTTGTCCTGTTCCCATTCTTAAGGGAAAACATTTCAACTTTTCCCCATTCAGGATGATGTTGGCAGTGGGTTTGTTGTACACGGCTTTCATTGTTTTGAAATAATTTCCTTCTATACCTAATTTGCTGAGTCTTTATTATGAAGAGATATTGAATTTTGTCAAATACCTTTTCTGCACCTATTGATATAATCACATGGTTTTTGTCCTTGATTTTGTTGACATGGTGTAACACTATCTGACTTCAAATTACACTGTAAAACTATAGTAACCAAATCAGCATGGTACTGGCATAAAAACAGCCACTTGACCAGTGGAACAGAATAGAACACCCAGAAATCAACCCACACATACAGACAACTGATCTTTGGCAAAGGCACCAAGAACACACATTGGAGAAAAGACTGCCTCTTCAATAAGCGGTGCAGGGAAAACTGGGCATCCATATGTTGAAGAATGAAAGTAGACCCATACCTCTCACCATATAACAGAATCAACTCAGAATGGATTAAAGACATAAACAAACATTCTGAAACATAAAATTCCTAAAAGAAAACATAGGGGAAACACTTCAGGAAGTAGGACTGAGCAAAGACTTTATGAATATGACCCCCAAAGCAAAGACAACAAAAGGAAAAATAAAGAAATGGGGTTATGTTAAACTAAAAAGCTTCTGCACAGCAAAAGAAACAACTAACAGAGCGAAAAGACAATCTACAAAGTGGGAGAAAATATTTGCAAACTATTCATCTGACAAAGGATTAATATCCAGAATATAAAAGGAACTCAAACAATGTAACAGTAAAAAAAACCAAATAATTTGATTAAAAAATGAGCAAGGGAGCTGAATAGGCATTTCTGAAAGGAATGGCCAACAGACACATGAAAAAATGTTCAACATCACTCAGCATCAGGAAAATACAAATCCAAAAAACAGTGAGATATCATTTCACCCCAGTTAGACTGGCTATTAATAAAAAGACAGAGAATAACAAAAGCTGACAAGGATGTGTAGAAAAGGGAACCCTCGTACACTGTTGGTGGAACTGTAAATTGGTGCAGCCATCATGGGAAATGGAATGGAGGCTCCTCAAACAACTACAGACAAACTGCCATATGATCCAGTGATTCCACTGCTGGGTATAAGCCTGAAGGAATGGAAATCATGATGTCAAAGGGATACCTGCACTCCCATGTTCATTGCAGCTCTATTTACAATAGCCAAGACATGGAACCAACCTAAATGTCCATCGTTGGATGACTGGATAAGGAAAATGAGATGTATTTACACAATGGAATACTACTCTGCCATAAAGAAGATTGAAATACTGCCATTTGCAGCAACATGGATGAACTTAGAGAAAATTATGTCAAGTGAAACAAGCCAGGCACAGAAAGAGAAATACCGCATGTCTTCACTCATAAGTGGGAGCTAAAAAATAAATGAAAGAAAGAAAGAAAGAAAGAAAGAAAGAAAGAAACAATAGTCACAATAATATGTTGAACTTTCAAAAGAATAGAACAGAACTGAGGTTACCAGAGGAAGGAGAGGGAGAGGGGGGTAAGGGAGGAATTGATAAAGGGCCATGAAAATAGATTACATTATATATTGTTTAATATAGTAACTATCCTGATTTGAACATCAAATATTGCACAAAGGTATTGATATTCAAAGCTGTACCCCACAGATATGTACAATCAACTATGTTCCAATAAATATAAATGAATAAAATGCAAAGAAAAACATTTAAAAATAATAAAATAATGCTTAAAATGATAGAAAAGACAAAAAAGAAAGACAGTATGATAAAAATAAATGAGAACATGTTATGAAGACAGACCTAAGAACAAGTCTTTACCACTTACTGTCTCTGTCACTTTAAATTTGTTATTCAAATTTTTGAGATTCAATTTATTCATCTATAATATGTGAGTGATTTATAATAACAATAATAACACAATGACCATGACACCCTCCATTTTTATGAGGTTTATTTCTCGAATAGTTAGTCATCTATACACACACAATTAAACATACTTTGAGTATCTCAAATATTTGAAATAATGATCTGTTTATAATGTTAATAATCACCTCCACATTTGACTGTTTTGGAAGTTGGTTCTTCTTGTGGGTTTGCTCAAAGTGGAAACATAGTATATCCTAGATTTTTGAATGATGTGCCTCTGGTTTGTCTGGAGAGGGTGAGTTTCAGGGATAGATGTGATTTAACAGTAAAGGACTATTGAATAGAACTGTTGCTCTGAGAAAGTCACATACTCATACAACGATACTAACATCCAAATACACGTCCTTTCTATCCATATATAGTAAGAAAGCCATGTCCTGTTTCAAGATGATAATTATAGCAACTGATATGAAGAGTCTTAGGTTAAAATGGTTAGAGCACAGTGTTAGAGGAATTGTCCTTGGACCCAACCATTTCTATTTTGGGAATGAGGGATTTGGGTAGCATTGTACATGAACTACCAGGGAGCAGTGTGGCACCCAGGCCTTCATGCTTAAGGCATCTGCTGCTACTATACTCTGAACTTTGCCCACAGGTACTATGGGTTTCTGAGGACAAGTTCCTTGCCTTTCACTGTGAATTAAAAATTTGGCTCTTGCTATGATTACTCTTACAATCACATCCACCCTCAACAAAGCCATTTAACACACTCCTGATTCAGCCCATTCTTTATAAAGCCTGTCAGAACTGCAGATTTATCTCTGCTTTCTGGGCAAAATGCTGTTGTTCAAACACCTCGGAGGGTCCTCCTCTAAGATATCCTATTATTTTGTTGTTTAGTAAGCAATACCAATATATATCTCCCTTGGCTCCATTCTTACTTTGGCCTATTTTAGACTTTCTCCTCTTTCTTTCTCCCTTTTTGCACTTGTTCATTATCTTCTCCTTGGGGTTTGTGATAAAAATGAACAATTTTATTTCAATTGTGCATAAAACAGAGTAAAAAAATAAGAAAATAAATCTTTTATTTCTAGTATGCTTCCCAGAACTTTGATAATTGTTTGTTTGCTGTGCTGTGCACTGTATTTTCAGACTAAAAGTCAACCTGACACTGTGGGTTAAATGTATTAGCATCGAACTTCATCAGGAGTGTTGATGTCACAGGTCCCTGGAAGAACTCACATTGTTGACATTACCCTGGTCATTTAGTTGCCACGCAGCAGCACAAAGGCAAATGAGAAGAGGGTAGTTTTTGGTAAGGCAGTGCTACATGTAGTAATACCAAACCAATGAGGAACAAAAAGTAGGGAGTATGCTGTACTGGGTCTCAGTTACATCCACCCTTTGTCATCAGTGTCTAGTAAAGTACTTGGCACATAGAAAGCACTCACCAAATATGTGTTAAATGTTTTGCTGAACCCTGGTGATTTGTTCATATGGGTTAGCAGCTATTTCCTGTCTAATTTAACAAAAGTTTAATTCAATTAAAATTGTGTCATAGTAATTTTTTTAAAAGGTGGTTGATATTTCTTTCTTATCTTTTTTTAGTACCAAGCTCTTAATTTTCACCGTGAGAGGCATTTCAAATGTATCTAAGGGAAACAAACTTGTATTAAAAGAAGGCAGGGAATATGTATTTTAGTGTAAGACCTGTCAACGTTTTTGTGAATTAAGGAAATCATTTCAATGTCTGTGCCTCAATTTTCTCCTATGTAATAATACTGTTCTTGTTATTTCACATCATTGTTATGAGAGTAAAGAGCATAATTATGAAAGTTATGAAAAAATAGTAATCCCTATACAAATACAGAACTTACTATTACAATATCATACGTCTAGGACATAAAATAAACATTAAAGAAACTGTCCCATTTGGTTGTCTATTCTGTACATGCAGACGCACTTTTTAGTATATGCAGAATGTGATCCTAGACACTTGAGGGCATGCTGAGATGTGTGAAACACATGGTTCTAGTCCCAGAAATTTAACATTGGGTAGAAAAGAAGTAAATATAAAAGCCAGAATTTGGTAAAAGAGATAACACGTAGTAGGCTGAAGAGGAGAGAGTCAGAGAACAAACACACACACACACACACACACACACACACACACACGAACGTGCACACACACATACAATTTGAGCTTTGAAAAGATAAAATGGTTTTATAATAATGGACCATGCTTTAAGAACCTTTCTTTTTCTTCTACTCTCTTATAATTCTGGCCTCTTACTTATCCCAAATTGATAGTTCTAAGGCAAGGAGACTTGAACTATTCTTAGTATCTTATTTAATACAAATCAAACATAATCATAAGAATGCATAATAAAGCTCTCTATTGGAAACCAAAGTAAATTTTGAATTATTGAAAATTCAGTATTGTATTTCATTCTTTCTGAAAAGAGTTGATCTTTTTGTGTATACCTGTTAGGTTTTAATGTTAATTGAAGTTGCTAATGCACAATGACATTTCATTGATATTTGATTATGAAAAAGAGCATTTTAACATTGCCTATTACAGAAGAAATTATATAGTGAAGAATATTGATGAAGAAAACTTACCATGCTAAAATTCAAAAATTTCAATGAAAATCCATCCTTTCTACCATTAAAAGATCCCACTCTTGACCCTTTTGCATTCAGATTTTTATGTTTTACACTTCAAATTTGACTCACCATTTCATGTATGTTAAAACAATTTTAGTATAAAAGGTAAGCTTCATGATTCTTTTAAGAAATTAGAAAAAATGTGATCATTTCTTCTAAACTTAAATTTATCACTAGTAGAATAGTGTAAGTCCTGGTACAAAATACTCTGGATTTTCCAAAAGATATTTCTACTAAATATTTTTCTTAGTTGTGGCTTCACTTGAGGATTCAATATGTAATTATGACACAAATAAAGCAAATTTTCACAATTCTTTCACATATGCTGTAATATTAAAAGTATTAAAATCAAGTTGAGGGTTGGGGTTCTGTTGAGGTGGCAGCTTGGAATGTCTGGGTAGTTCTTCAATCTTAGAGATTTGGCCCATTCACTCTCAGAGGGAGCCGACTTTCAAAGGGGCTTTGGGTGAGAAACAGTAGTGAACCAGTTCACTGGCTGTAGAACATCTTAAAAAGTTAAGAATGGTAAGACCCACCCAGAGAATTAGATGAATGTCAGATTCTCACCAATGAAATATTTGACAAATATTTATTGAGGCTCTATAATGTCGGTACTGCACCAGGCACTAGGTATACCAATGACCTATCAGATTTCTATTCTCAAAATTAACATTTAAACTGGTAAGGTGAATGTTTAATAAGTAAGAAAATAAATTGTGATAATTCTATGAAGAAAATATGCATGACAATAGTTGGTAACTGATTTGGGGAAGCTTCCTTTAGAAAGGATGGACTGAGAGGGAACACATTTGTGCTGAGACCATTTACGAAGAGAAATTACCAGCCACAGAAAGGCAAATAGGACAAACTTTCAGGCAGAAACTTCAGGAACTTCAAGTTTTATCTTTTCTTTTTGTCTGAGGCAAAAATAATGTGTCTTATTTAAGAAATCAGTGAGAGAATGTGAAGTTCAGTGAGGAAAGGTAAGGATGAGAGATAGGTCATGGATGGAAGACTCATTTTTATTCCAAGTGTAATGGGGAGTGAATTGAATGGTTTTAAGTAGGGGATGAATAATCTGGTTTGTTATTTCAAAGATGGGAAACATCACTCAGGGCAAATAGTCATTTCAACATTGGCTTAAAGTTAAGTTCAAGAAAGCAAATTCTGCCCTCCCCTCAATATAACTACAGTTAAAACACCTCAGATCTGTTTTGTTGCCGTGATGCATTGTTCTCAAAGTTGAATTTCTAGCTTTAGCACCAAGGGGTTAAACTTGGTTGTTTAGTGGCTCTGCCCACAGTTTGTGTACCTTGCCAAACTGAGTTGAAGTGTAAGAGGGTTAAAATTGAGGAGTGGGGGCCGACCCCATGGCGCACTTGGGAGAGTGCGGTGCTGGGAATGCAGCGACGCTCCCGCCACGGGTTAGGATCCTATATAGGAATGGCCAGTGCGCTCACTGGCTGAGTACCAGTCACAAAAAAGACAAAAAAAAAGAAAAATTGAGGAGTGGCATTGGCAAGATGGAGGAATAAGAGTTTTCTACTGCCAGCTCCTCACAGTGCACCAATTTTGACAACCGCCCACAGATGAGAACACCTTTGTGGGAATCACAGATGAAGAGAAATTTTGTGGGAATCCAGGAGTCTATCAGAGAAGTTTCAGTATATCATGAGATCATAAAATTCAAGAATAGATTCATTGAAGAGGTCAAGAACAGTTTTTCTTTACCCACATCACCCCTTTTCCAAGGTGGTACAGCTCAGTGCTAAAAGAGACCCCCTTGACCAAGTGATTCCTCCCATGGGAGAAAATGAGAGTGTAGTGAGCAACCAGGTGTCAAAACTCAACGAAGACCTGTGTATCCTACTATCCACTTCTTAGACTCCATCAAGAGGTCTGCCCACAAGCTACTTAGGATGTCTTCCCAGTGGAGACCCCTCCAATTGGCTCACAGTTACCACCAATACCCCACATGCCTCACCTCACCCTCTCCCATGGCTGGCTCCCCAGGCATGCCCTCCTGGATGACAAAGGTGAGACTTTTGCAGGAAGCTCATAAGCACATGCATTCAGCTAGTTTGACTTTGTGGGATTGGGAGAAGGAACACAAACTTGAGCATTTTAGGGCACACTAAGGAAAACAAATGGGAGACTCTGAACCTGACCTAGCATTACAGAATCAAAATAAGGCATACAGTCTTAAAAATTACCCCCTCCAGACCCCAACAAAGAACAAAAAAGATTGAGTAGGCCACCCATAGAAAAGATCTGAGAGAGACTCAGAATCCCTATCCAGGCAGACTGGTGAATATGTTTCCCTTGCAAAGCTAGTCAGTAAATATTACAGGAAGCAATTCCTTCAAATATGAAGACAGCAACACAAGACTTCAAGAAATATGAAAAACCAAGGAAACATGATACCTCCAGAAGAACATGATAATTTTGCAGTAACTGAACCCCCAAGATGGAGATCTACGAATTGCCTGACAAAGAGTTCAAAATAATTGTTTTAAGGATTTTCAACAAGCTAAAACAAAACACAGACAACTCAACAAAATGTGAAATAACAATACATGAACAAAATGAGAAATTTAACAGAGGCAGAAACAACTTTTAAAAAACAAATTCTGGAGGTAAAGAATACAATAAATGACATGAAAAATGCAATAGAGAGCTTCAACAGCAGACTTGATTAAGCAGAAGAATCTGTGAACTTAAAAATAGGTCACTTAAAATTATCTAGTCAGAGGAGAAAAAAGAAAAAAGAATGAGAAAGAATAAAGAAATCTTATGAGATTTATGGGCCATCATCAAGAAAAATATATACATTACAGCAATACAAGATAAAGAAGAGAGAAAGAAGGAAAAAGCTTAGTTTAAAAAAATAATAATGAAGGAAAATGTTCCAGTCTTAGGAGAGATATGGACATTCAGAAATATGAGGCTCAAAAGTCAACATGTTTAAAATACTGAGTCTCTCCACCCAGGAAAAGGATGTCTCAATCTATTCAAAACTTTTCTTTTGAATTAATATAAAGTTTCTTACTTTTAAAATTGAGGTCTCAAATATTCCTTTTGTATCTATTCTTCAGTATTTTGTAATTTTTATTTCTTTTTAAATAGAATTGTTTTTCCCCAGTATATTTGAATTGGTTATTGCTGGCACATAGAAAGCTAACTTTATTTACATATTTATTTTGATTCAGCTCCTTTCAGTATTCATTTGTTCTAATAATTTTAGGTTCATTTTCTCATGTTCTGTATACAGTGCCATCATGCTGGGTGGTTGGAAACCTTATAAGAAATATTAGACTAGCTCCTTAGGAGGAAAAAAGACATAGATTCTATTGTAAAACATTTAGAACAAGGAATTAGTATATAAACACTATGTATGATTTCTATAGAAAAGTGGTTCTCAGGCTTGGCTTGCACTGAAATCACCTGGGAAGATTTAGTAAACACTGGTGCCTGGGGCTTTCCACCAGATACTCTAATTTAATTCCTGGTCATCAGGATACTAAAAACTCCACAGTGATTCTAATGTGTTGCCAAGCTTAGGAAGCATTTCTCTAGAGTAAGCAAAAATAAGTTTGTTGTTTAAAAAAAAAAATCTAATTGTTAACTTTGCCCTTTGACTTATCTAATTCTTGTTTTTTTAAAAGAATCATCTTACATGTACCCATTTTTACTTACTTTTCTTACATGTGTTTACATCCATTCACGTATTCAACAGGTATTTTCTGAGCAGTGTTATGCTCCAGAATACTGTTCTATGTACTGAGAATATAATAATGAGTAGAACACATCACCATCTAACATGCAGGGATTTTTATCTGTTTGAAAGTAAAATTTACAGTATTTTTCTTGGATTGGACACTGGATTTGTGAGAGGGTAAGTAGACCAGGGTAGAACTTAAGCAACTGGAAGGATAGAATTGCCATTAACTAAAATGAAAAAGCTTTAAAGAGAAGGAACAGGAACTCAGTTTAGATCATGTAAAATTCAAAATACCTATCAAAATCCAAGAGGAAAGGTTAAATAGGCAGATGGATGTGAGTCCAAGGTTAGAGACATCCGAGCTGAAGAAATAAATTAGTGATACTTAAAGCCATGAGGCTACAATAGTTCGTCAAACAAGTACACATAGACATAAAAATAAAAACGATTAAGGGATGAGCCCTGAGGCTAACCAAAGCTAAGAGATAGAATGTAAGCCAAAGGGAGAAAAATACTTGCAGCTGAAGGGAGTGATCAACTGTATCAAATTCTGCTAGCAGGTCAAGTAAGATGAGGACTAAGAACTAACCATTAGATCTGGCAACCTTTGGGTTTGTTTTCTATTCCAGAACCATCTCACTAACTCCCTAGACTTCCATTTCGTGGTTTCCCATCCTTTCCCCCCCTCTACTCTGCTTCTCGGTATATCATGATGTTATGAGGAAGAGATACAGTGTTCTTAGGTTTAGGGAATTGCAAGACACATATATAACTTCCTAAATCTAGGAATGTTCCCTCCTTTTCCTGTGCCTTCTCTCTCGGAAGATGTCCTCAGCTCATTTTGTTAGACTTATTTTATAACAGCCTTTGATTTACAAAAGTCAGTTTTTTAAAACTTTATACTAGCAACTTCTGTAGAATAAAAAGAAGAATGTCATTTAACAGAAATTTAAGTAGAATTTAAAACTCTTTTATCATAATTTCTTAGAGAATCGTCAAACATTGGGTGGCAAGTTGTCAGGAAGGCATAGTAACCACTGTCAGAGCTGTTCAGAATTTTGCTATGCTTTGTGGTCCTCAGTTCCAGCTTCTCCTTAGAGCTTGCTTCCTTCCCTTTGGTATTTCCTCACCAGATGTAAGATCACCAGGAAGAAAAGTGCCTAGACACTTCCAAATGGGGCCGTCTCTTACTTCTTTAAATCCTCCCTTTCTCAGCTGAAATATTGCAGTTAAGCCTGGAATTAGATGAACATCGATTTCCTTTTCAATTTTAGAATCTACAAAGCTATCATTGTATGTCCTGTAATCTGAACATTTTTTACTTTTAAAGTCTCAGATTCTTTAAAATATGTGTTTGTAATGTCTGCCATCTCTTTGCATCCGATATTAATTAGATCTTAAAACAGAGGCTAACAGATTTCTTAAACAAGATTTAGACTGGTTTATTTTAGTCCTAAGCTATTATTTCTGAGCAATCTAAATGATGTGTATCCCCCTCTCAATAATACTGCATTCATTTATGCATTAAGCATGTATTTATTAGCTATTATGTTGCATATATGGGGGAATTATGGACATTGACTATATCTGGTCACAAAATGCATTGAAGAGCCTGCATAAAATGACCAAGAGATTTAGGAAAGAGTTAGAACATGTAGAACACTATACACTAAACTAACAAATTCAGGGCTTTATTTCTTCCTTTAGGGCAGTGGAGATGAGAAAAGGCTTTCTTCTTGGGGTGACCTAGGGTGAGTGGTGTTATTCATCAGAACCTCCAAAGGCTGTGTGTTTAGTCTGAGCATTTTGAAATACACACTCCCTTTCGATACTCTAGTATACTCCCCCCACCCCATCTTCACACATCCTTCCTTTACAGCGTTGTTACCTTCAAACACCATGGGATGAGCCTGTCCCTCAACTGTTCTGGGCCTGAGAACCACTACAGGAGGCAAGAGGAAGCCACAGGAGCATTTCAGGTAGAATCAGATTCCACAACCTTTCCTCCGTCTCTTCATTTTGCAGGTATTTTAGCATTAAAATTTAGATGCAGATTTTGCTCCAAATTAAAGGGTGCTCTCTGTTCACAAATGGACATGGAGCAGCAGCAACACAATGCCTGCCCCAGAATGCACAGCTGGAACAGACAAAAGTCTCTGTACAGATTGCTAATCAATCCATTTGCTTTACCTACAAAGTTCATTTGTGTGGTTTGCAGAATCTCTTAAAAAGTACCCTTGAGATTTCATGTTTTGTCCTCAAAACTTGTCGGACTTGGAAATGACAAAAAGGGAGAAAATACGCAAACGTGGTATATTCACAACTGGACTTAAAAGCAATACAAGAAAATTTTGATTTTACAAAGAAATTTGTTAAATTATTTCTTAAGTAGCAAATTCTCATAATTTGTATACACAACTTCAACCAAAAGATTTTTCAGAAGCCTGTCTATTGTTCCCACATGTTCTTTAGAACCTGGCACATCAAGAAAGATGAAGGTAAAAATAACAAAATATTTATTCTCAGGACTTGAGTTGGGCAGGATCCCCTTCCTCTGGCATGGAGACTAGGTATCTATCTGGAGAATAACTTTTTAATAACTACACAGTTATCATGTGCTGCCTCCACTCCCACACTCTAACAATGCCCAAGGAGGTCAAATAGTAAAGTGATGCTGTTATTTGGTAAATTCATAGTTGATAATATTCTGGTTTCAAATTCAAAGTGTTAGAAAGGTTTTGTTTTTGTTTTTTTGGTGGCTGGCTGGCACAGGGACCCAAACCCTTGACCTTGGTGTTACAAAACCATAATCTAAGAAACTGAGCTAACCCACCAGCACCAAAGTGTTAAGAAGTTAATGGAATTTCTCCAAAGCAGCTTAGAGACCTCCTATAGCCTTCCACTAACAAGTTAGAATAATTTCCTCTGAGCTGTGATTAAGTATATTCTGCAACTTACATGCTCTGGGAGAGATGTTATAACTCCTTCCCTGAGAAGAGCCGGAGGAAGCCTGTGGCAGACAAATACCACGTGGCTATTGAGTTATTGGAAAATAGAAAACATTTCTGAACAGAAGTCAGTTCCCTTGCAACAAGCTGAAGCTGTGTACAGCTGAAAGCCAGCGCCATCTAGTGGGAGGAGAGTTACACTGTAGTGGACACCCTTTGGTTTCCTTTCCAATTCTGTATTTTGAACTCTTCTAAGACTTAGGTGTGCATTATGAATATTGGTCTCTTTTCATAACAGACTTAACCAGATGGTTACCGACTGAGCTTCAACACTGTGTTTTGGAATGGTTTGCCAATTAATAATTATAATGATGGCTAATATTTACTGAGCTTTTGTGGTAACTAAGCATCATGCTAAACCCTTTCCTCATGGCTTCTGTGTGCAACTGTGCCGGTTGCACCCTGCAGAAGCATGCTTGGGTTGAAGGAGTGAAAAATGTATATCCATCTTCATCTTCACTCACCAATATGAGTACCTTGGTGAAGAGTCATATCCAACTGGAGAAATGGTCAAAATTTTCTAAACTGCACAAAGGTGCTGTGTAATGTAGTCCTGGTCCTTTATATGTATTATCTCATTTAATCCTCACAGCATTCCTGCAAAGTAGGTGGTATATTATTGTGACCATGTTTCAAGGAGGAAATAAGGCTTAGAGGGTTAAGTAAAATTGCCCAAGTTCAAACAGCTAGTGAGGGGAACAGCTAGGATGTTAACCCAGACAGACTTAATCATTATGCTACATGCTTCCAGAAGTGTGAGTGTGAATGTGCACAGGCAAATACATGGTAGAATTTTGGCCCTCCCCATTGCAAGGCTCCACCTTAGGAGGAGAGATGCTGTGCAGTATCTTCTCACCCTCAGTTGTCCTTGTGTAAGTGGCCCAGAGTGGAGGCAAGCTCAGAGCCGCCCCTGTGCCTAGCAAGTTTGATTGTGATGACAGCTTCACTCAGTGACTAACAATTCAATAAGTAGCCAGACCAACGACTTACCAAGCACTGCATTAGACAACCTGGGCTTGCCATGCACCTCAGGACTCCACCTGCTACCTTAGCTTAACTTCCGTTTACTCTCTGAATGGGTGATGCACATTCTTCCCTCTGGGTTCTTGTTCTCCTTGTCACCTGTCTCAAACGCCCTTCTTTGCCACTCATTCATTTCTGTCTAGAAGTCCTTCTGCTCCTTTACAACCCAACTTAAACTTTCCTTCTCCATCTCCATGAACTTTTTCTAATCCTCCAGAACCCATCTCTTTTCCTCTTTTATTTCCCTATCATAGTTTTTTTTTGCCTCGTGTAGTAATTATGTATGTACATTTGCTACATCAGGTTTTACTGTAACTTCTCTGAGGACAGGAGCTGTAACCCTTGGGCTTTGTACTGATGAAGGAAAATGGCATCAGTATGGCCAAGAGCCCGTTTTAGCTTCAGCTTCAGGTACATCTCATGCAAGTGTAGCCTGAACTCTTGAACTCTTGCAATCCGTCATATCCAAAGACATCCTAAACTTATAAACTTTCCTAATCAATCACAAGGGTCACAACCTCTTGGCAGAGTAATGACCAACATCTGCCAGCCATCTGTTGACTGTTATTTCTCTTGTCAAAATGTAGAATTTCTAGCTGAGGGTTGTCTCATGGGCTGTTACAACAAATCCCTTACTGCCAAGATTACTTAAAAATGCTAGCTGGCGTCAATCATAATATTAGACAAACAATTTTGTAACTTCCTCCCCTTCTGACTGACCCTTTTTTCTTTATACGCCCAACTTCTTGGTTTCTTTGGAGCATTTCTCAAGGTAACTTAGAAGTGCCTCCTGGGCCGCAGTCACTAAAATGTAGCTCAAAAGAAACTCTTTGCTGTTTAAGTGGTGCCTCTGTGGTGCCTCTGTTTTCTTCTAAGTTCACAGTACAATGTGGGCATTCAATAAATGTGAATTGAATTGAAGGCCTGGGGATCTAAACAATGGCTAGAGAAACCTGCAGCTTCACCACATGCCATATGTTCTCACTTAGGATAAGTTAGTGTCTTAAGCCAATTCCACGATGCATTCTATAGCATAAAGGACTTGTTTTTAATAAAGACCTAGTAAATAATTTAATTAGTTTGATTCACCGTAATTAACTAAGCTCCCAGGAGCTGAAGTAGTTATAGATTTACAAATCCCATGCTAGCAGGTAGGTTGCAAATTGTTCTGAGTTAATTTCTAACTTTCATTTTGACTACAATTATCTATTAAGACCTCAAGCTAGAGTCAGGCAGAGATTAAGTAGAAGCAAAAAATAGAAAAACTGTTCAGGGTATTTCTGGGAATATTTATAGAGACTTTATTTTGCATAGAAATGAATTGGTAATAAAAAAGAATTCAGAAAACAAACATGTAACTACCAGAATCTCTGTAGTGAATATGTAGCAATATAGAAATTTAGCAATAGGGGGCCGACCCCATGGCGCACTCGGGAGAGTGCGGTGCTGGGAGCACAGCAGTGCTCCCGCCGCGGGTTCAGATCCTATATAGGGATGGCTGGTGCGCTCACTGGCTGAGCGAGGTGCGGCCGGTCACAAAAAGACAAAAAAAAAAAAAAAAAAAGAAAGAAAGAAATAAATTTAGCAATAGTTATTTATATAAGGACTGGGCACAGACTTCATGAATATGACCCCAAAAGCACGGGCAACCAAAGGAAAAATAAACAAATGGGATTATATCAAACTAAAAAGCTTCTGCACAGCAAAAGAAACAATTAAAAGAGTTAAAAGACAACCAACAGAGTGGGAGAAAATATTTGCAAAATATACATCTGACAAAGGATTAATATCCAGAATATATAAGGAACTCAAACAACTTTACAAGAAGAAAACAAGCAACCCAATTAAAAAATGGGCAAAAGAGCTAAGTAGGCATTTCTCTAAGGAAGATATACAAATGGCCAACAGACATATGAAAAAATGCTCAACATCACTCAGCATCCGGGAAATGCAAATCAAAACCACATTGAGATACCATCTAACCCCAGTTAGGATGGCTAAAATCCAAAAGACTCTGAACGATAAATGCTGGCGAGGCTGCGGAGAAAAAGGAACTCTCATACATTGTTAGTGGGACTGCAAAATGGTGCAGCCTCTATGGAAAATGGTATGGAGGTTCCTCAAACAATTGCAGATAGATCTACCATATGACCCAGCTATCCCACTGCTGGGAATATACCCAGAGGAATGGAAATCATCAAGTCGAAGGTATACCCGTTTCCCAATGTTTATCGCAGCACTCTTTACAATAGCCAAGAGTTGGAACCAGCCCAAATGCCCATCATCAGATGAGTGGATACGGAAAATGTGGTACATCTACGCAATGGAATACTACTCAGCTATAAAAACGAATGAAATACTGCCATTTGCAACAACATGGATGGACCTTGAGAGAATTATATTAAGTGAAACAAGTCAGGCACAGAAAGAGAAATACCACATGTTCTCACTTATTGGTGGGAGCTAAAAATTAATATATAAATTCACACACACACACACACGCACACACACACACACACAAACCGGGGGGGGGGGAAGAAGATATAACAACCACAATTACTTGAAGTTGATAGGACAAGCAAACAGAAAGGACATTGTTGGGGGGGAGGGGGGGAGGGAGAAGGGAGGGAGGTTTTGGTGATGGGGAGCAATAATCAGCCACAATGTATATTGACAAAATAAAATTTAAAAAATAAATAAATAAATAAATAAAATAAAATAAAATACAATAAAATAAAATAACTTTAATATTTTTATTCTTAAATCATATCTAAGAAGATATTTTACCTAAGATTTTTTCAATTAAACTTTGAAACAAGTGAGGGAAAACATACTGTTAATATGAAATCAATGTATTCAAATATAATTGGTAAAACAAATGATCCACATTTTTATATATTGGGTAATATTTACTATTGGTACTGTTACTTGATTCTCACCTTTACATATGAAATATCTTTCATATAAATTCTATTATCATAGATTTATATTAGTGAAGAAAAACAGAACTGGGTATCTCAGACAGGTTGCTGAAATAAGAGAAAAAAGACTTGGTAGAGTTTAAAGACAGCAGTGATTCAATAGCCTGAGCCTCTGCAAGAAGTGGGTAGACTGAAGCACATAAACTCCTAACCATGTACACAAAGGTCTCGCTGAGAAAGAAAAGGGTGAAGCATTGAATGAAATCACTGTGATATAGAGCAACCGCTCTCATGAGCTCAGATTTTAAGAGTATATGTATACAAAAGGTGGCAAAGGTCTCTATAACAAGGATAAATATGAAGACTGGTGATAACAGTGTTACAGAAGCTAAAGTCTTAAGTTAGCTAAACTTGCACAAATGAATGAGTAGATGAATAAATAAGCAAGAATTAAAAGTATAAAGAGAACTTTTTAAAGGTCCATTAAAAAAAGTAAAAGGAGAGAAGAGAGATATGTTCACATCTTAGGCAAATGGCAAACATTAAAGTGACAGGTGTCTAGGCCAAGGCAAGTTAATTCCTGGGACAAAAAAACATGCAGTTCTGATCACAGAAATAGTGCTGGTAATTTTTGAGCAGCATAGAGAATGAAAGGGCATAAGGAGGTTTTGGATGGGGAGATGTTGTCATGATTTTTTCCATCTGGCATAGAATATAAGCAGGTAGTTTGTAAGCAGTTAGGACAGAAATAGATTCTCCAGTATGGGTTGTGAATAAATTTATCGTTTGAACCTTATTTTAAATTTATTGTTAGAACCTTATTTTTAGAACTGTTCATCTATCCTTTTATTCCTTGAACATTTTAAAATTAATTAATATGTGCTTGGTATTTTTTTCAAAAAGAACACTAGACTAAGGTCATGATTTCTAAAATTTCTTTGACAGAAACTCTCCTAGCAACACTGGGAATAAGATGAAGAAAAGTGAACGGGATGGAGAATAACCATACTTTGAATAAGCATATCCAAAGAAAATCTTAATAATGGGTTGATGTCAATTTGATTCTGTATTGTTGAATAAGTTCAACTTGCTTATAAATATTTATTAACATTTTTGGTCAATTTCTATGAGCATCAAATTTTGGGGTTTTCAAAACCCGAGAAGAAAAAAATTGTTGCAGAAAGAATTAAAATTGACTTACAGTAATGAATAAAATATAACAAAATGGCATGAATTAAAATGGATCTGAATACAAAAGTGTAGCTAGAATAAAAATGCATAGCACTGTGATGTGTTCACTTACCTTAAGTGAACCAAAAATTGTGTCATAAGTTTTCTAACAGCTGTTAAGAAAAGGGAAACCAGGCCAGTTATAGAAGTATTTGACATAAAACATAGTGCTTGTTCTAGAAGAGTGACAGTTCTTAGTATCAAAATGAGAATGAATAATATCCTTCAAAATAACATAAAACACAATTGCTAACTTTTTTTTAATCAAAATGCAAAATCATGTCATATGCTGAAATAATGGGGGAAACTCAATAATGGAATTTATCAAGGATATGAAAAAGCTTTACATTTAAGTTCAAATTATCAGTCACTTAGGTATATGAAGTGAAGATCTAGCTTAATAGCAAATAACATGAAAAAGACAGAGAATTCAGTTATTAAATTGAATAGACGTTAGTTATGCAATTGCTATTTTCACAACATTGAGTGCAACATTATGGAATATTAATAAAAGAATAGTTTCCATATCAAAATAGATACTAGGACTTGTTGATATCCGTCTCTTTTTACCCTGTAAATATATGCAAAAGTAACAAGAAAAATGACAAAAAATGAAACAATGCAAAACAAACTCAGAAAACCAGAAGTAATAAAATCAGCAGACTGCAAAAACTGCAAGGACTGCAGGAAGTATAGAATAGGGAGAAAACCTGGCATCAGCAAATCTTAGACATACCAGCAATTATATACTTTCTGAAGGTGAAGAACTCAGAGTGAGGTCTATAGCAAGAGTAACTTCCTTTAATTGCAGCAATCTGAGTAGAAACTACAGAGAGGAAGGTGGTGATACTCTCACCTTGAATCTGGCCTGGTTCAGAGTGGAGGTGGAACTACGCCAAGAATCACATACAAATCATAGCTGTGAGAAGCGGTCTCTTTATCTCTCGGACACAGATGGTCCAGGAACATACAACTTATTTTAAAATGAGTAATAAACATGAAATTCTTATTGCATAGATATAAAAATACTATGAAAGATAAGGAGAAAACCAGTAAAACTTCCCAACAGATTCATTACAGTTGCCTGGAAAATGTTGCCATTGAGCAGATGAATATTATAATCATGTATTTTACCATTAATTAAAACAAAAACAGCACAACTTTATCTATCGAGGAAGTCTAAAAAGTATAAATGCGAGAACTCAGTGAAGAAATGAAAATAGAAGATAAAATTAAAGACTTAAACTCAGAAAAGGAAAAAACTCACAGAGGTGAAGATTAAATTTGAAGGTTTAAAGGGAGGACACAGTAAGAAACACTTAGGTTAAAAATGAGAAAAGCAAACAAAAGGAAATGGAAATAAATAATACATTAAAAATAGGACAGTAAAGCATATTCCTGTATACATTTATGCACCACATAACAATGTTTCAGTCAATGACAAATCATGTATAGGAGAGTGGTCCCATAAGATTATAATGGAGCTCAAAAATTCCTATTGCTTAATGATGTTGTAGCTGTCCTAATGTCATATTGCAATTACTTTATTTTTCAATAAGTTAAGTGTAGCCTAAATGTGTTTATAAAGTCTACAGTCGTGTACAGTAATGTCCTAAGCCTTCACATTCATTCAGCACTCACTCACTGACCCGCCCAGAGCAACTTCCAGTCCTGCATGCTCCATTCATGCTAAGTGGTATAGATGTACCATTTTTTATTTTTTATACTATATTTTTTACTGTACTTTTTCTATGTTTAGATACACAAATACTTCTCATTGTGATACAACTGACTACAGTATTAAGTACAGTAACATTTTGTACAAGTTTATAGCCTATGAGCGTTAGGCTATACTATATAGGCATGTGGTAGCTATGCTATCTAGGTTTGTGTAAGTACACTTTATGATGTTCACACAATGACAAAATCACCCAATGATGCATTTCTGAAAATAATCCCTGTCATTAAGAAATGCATGGCTATATCCTATATTTATGATAGATAAATATTTATGTCTGTATCTACAAATAAAACAGTTAAGTAAGGTTCAACAAATGCATAGTTGGAGACCCTAAGGAAGGAAGCTAAAAAAATAGGAGCGAGCAATAATTGAAACATGTAAACCAAGAAAATTTTCCTTAAATAAAATATTTAAATTCAGATACTCACAGGATTCACTGTGTGTGCCAGGGACAAATGACCTAAAAAATCAATATGGAGATAAAACCTAGTAATGTCAGTGAATTCTAACTATTTAAAAAAGAAAAGTTTGTATTGCCAGGTTAAGAAAAAAATCAAATGACTTATAAGGGGAAAAAGCAATCCGACATACTATTTCTCCAAAGCAACACCTACAAGACACTCAAGGAAAGAAAATATAAGCAAATAATTTTCTATCTAGCCAAGCTATCCTTGAAGGATAGCGGTTATAAATAAACATAAAAGCTTTGAATTTGTAAAACTCAGGCCTGTTTCTTACCTAGAAATAGGAAAGTTTCCATGAGACCTTTTAGGAAACCGCTAGAGAATTATTTCAGTCAAACAGTAAAGACTGGGATAACTCTGACAAATGGATCAGCAGAGAACACTGAAAATATTTTACTAGAATTAATAATAATAGAAATGTAGGAATTAGTGTTACCAAGCAGAATGTTGATGTTATATGCCCTGACAATATAGAAATGATACACCTAAGAGGAAAGCAAGAGGAGGTGAGTGCTATTGTTTGCCTCATCTGGAGTAGCTGGGAGTAAAAAGAGATACATTAAATATGAAATATCGAAAAATGGAAGTATAATCATATTTAATATATGAAGGCAAACACTAAGAAAGGAATTTTATACTAAAATCAGTGGAGGAGGATATGAAAAGGAGTGGAAAGGAAGAAAAAACATGATAGTTTTATCATTCTTTTCCTGGCAGGGAGCTTATCGCTACTGTCTAGAAAAATTAAAAACCAAGAGTTACGTAATATTATAAATATAAAGTTAACCACAAAATAAAAAAATGCTAGCCTTCCTAAGTACTGAAGAACTACATAAAAATAAAAACAGACTGCATAGGAAAAATATTTTTAAAAACTATAAAAAACAGAGCAAATATATCTGTCATATCATTAAATGTAAATGAGCCTAACTCATTGATTAAAGAAAAAGCTTGATTTAACACACTCATGGTGAATTCTTACCTCTCTCCCCATATTTCTCTTCCTTGTGTGTCTTAAATAGAACCCAAGGGAACTGGCAGTTAACAGTGGGATGTAAATCCAATAAAGTCTTCAAGACTGAAATAGAAAAAAATAAAATAAAAAGAGTTTTGTGGACAAAAATAAGTCTGGAACTATTTAAACACATGAACTGCTTGTTACTGAATAAGAACTGAATTCATTCTTCAAGAAAAAAATTTACTTTATATAAAATCTTTTGAAAAAAGTATAGTGGGTTGAGGAATTCACTGCATAGCTGTAAGACTGCTGGAGAGAGACTGGAAATAAAATTGGTAGGTAGAATAAGGTTCAAAGTTGGAGAGCCTCAAACATGGATATGTGGACATGATGCTATTGGCAGTAGGAAACTTCTGGAGGGTACTGAGTAATGGAGTGCTGGAATGTAAGCAATGTTGTTTTTTGGTTTTTTTTTTTAAAGAAACACTTATTTGTACATATTTGTGGGGTACAGTGTGTTGTTTCAATCCATGCATGTAGTGCACAATGATTCACTTAGGATAGACAGCATGAACAGTGGTTCTTCAAGTGTGGCTCACAAACCAACATCATCATCATCACCTGGGAACTTGTTAGAAATTCAGATTCAGACTCTACTCCAGACTTACTGAATCAGAAATTTGGGGCTTGGAGACAGGCTGGGGCAGGTGTTTGTTGGGGTTCAGCAATCTGTGTTTTAACAGGCCCTTGGATGATTTTGATGCACACTAAGGTTGAAGAACCACTGTGTGTTCACTGTGTGAACAATTGTCATGGGTGAAGAAGATGGTCAGAAGGCTGTTATCCAGTACAGGTATGAAGCTTTGAGAACCTGGAATAGAAGTGGGGTAGAAGTGTTGAGACAGTGAGTCACACAAAGGAAGACAGAAGCTAGAGATCAATTTTCTGTAAAAGAAGGAGAAATGTTAAAAAGATTCTAATAGACACAAAGGCAAAGAATATGAACAAGCATTTCCAAAAAAGAGGATATTTAATTGGTTAACAATCATGTGGAAATAGATTAACCTTACTTTTAAGAGAAGCAATGCAAATTCAATGAGTAACGTCTATTTTTTTTTGTCTGTTATATTACCAAATATTTATTTTAAAAGTGATTAAATGAAATTTAGTCAAAATAATTTTGTAGGTTTGTAAATTTTGCCCACCGCTTTGACCCAAACACAAAGCAACAGTAGGTTTTTTTTTTTTTTAATTAACAAGACATAGCCATGTTAAAAATAATATAAACATTTCTGTAGGGCAGAAACAAAAAGGAAACATACACTTAGGTGATGATTGAAGTTGCAGACCTGCTTGTCTTTCAAGACTGTAGGAATTGACTTTCTGGGTAATGGAAACCAAAAACAACCGTGAAAGGATACAGAGGCCAGGCTGACCACATGAAATTTGAGACTGGGGCCAGACTTCCTGCCTTGAAAAGGAAGCTAAGAAAAATTGTGACCTTTGCTGGCCACAGCTCTTATAAACCAAATGTCTGGGATGACTGGGAGAGGGAGGGATATTGGGGAGTGGCGGAGCAGAGACAGTCCTTCTCCCCAGATCAGCACATGGGCCAAGCTGGCTCTTTGTCTGTGGACTAGAACTGTGACATCTGCAGTATCGCAAAGAAACAGAGGCCCAGAGCCAAAAAGTACCACTTAGTTTTAGACTTGGAACTTCAGACAAAATCCCTGGACAGAGAAGGGGAGAGAGAGGAAATTTCACTTAAGATGAACCTTCGAACTAAAATTCCAAACACTAAGACTATGAAGAAAAAACAAATCCAGGTGGAAGAGAAGGGTACAACAACAACAACAATAATAATGAAATTATATTAGAAAATAAAATTAACTCTTGCCTGTAGAAAAAACCCTACTTTCACATAAAAATGATGGAATTAAAATTGTAGACAATAATGTAAAGGAACAAGGAAGGTGTGATCTGAGCATGATGAATCCATGCCTTTTTTTCAGTAGGAAGCTAAACTTTTACAGATTACATTTAGATGCTGTTAAAAACACACAGTTAAAATGTTTGTTAAGGGCCGGCCCGTGGCTCACTCAGGAGAGTGCGGTGTTGAGAACACCAAGGCCCTGGGTTCGGATCCCATATAGGGATGGCTGGTTAGCTCGCTGGCTGAGTGTGGTGCTGACAACACCAAGTCAAGGGTTAAGATCCCCTTACCGGTCATCTTAAAAATAAATAAATAAATAAATAAATAAATAAAAAATAAAAATAAAATGTTTGTTAAAATATGATAGGTTACCACTGAAAAATAAAAGGTAAATAGCTTTCAAAACAGAAAATAGGAAAAAAAATTTAATCAGCACAAAATAAGGAAATAAAAAGCAAAGAGAAGCATAAGTTAAAAAAAGGTAAGAAATATAAATAACTCAGTAATTATAATAAATCTATTGTAAAAAATGTATTAACACACTTATCAAAAATAATTGTATGCTGCTTAAAGTAGACACATTTAAAATAACATTTTGCAGAAATTTTTTAAAGAAGGGATAGAATATACCAAGTAAATGTTAAAAATAATATTAATATCAGAAATATCACAAATTAAAAGAATAAGGAAAGGGAAGAAAACTCATAAAGATATAGGGAACAACCACCAAGAAGCTATACCAGGGCTGGTTGGTTAGCTCAATTGGTTAGAGCGTGGTGCTGAAAACACCAAGGTCTAGGGTTCAATCCCTGTACTGACCAGCTGCCAAAAAAAAAAAAAAAAGAAAAGAAAAAGAAGAAGGTATATTAATCTTATACTTGTGTGCACCTGAAAACAGCATGTAATATATAAAGCAAAACCTGACAGAATTGTAAGGAGAAATAGCATCCAGAATACATAAAGAACTCCCACAATTACTGTGAAAAAAGACAACCAACCCAATAGAAAAATAAATAAAGGATATAAAAAGGAGCAATTCATAGAAGAGAAATCTCAATGGTCATTAAACTTATAAATAAATGCTCAACCTTTTTAGAAATCAGGGACATGAAAATTAAAACAAGAAGAAGATACATTTCACAGCTATTAGTTTAAAACTCTACTAACACCAGTATTAGAAGGATGAGGACCTCTCAGATACTGCTGATGGGTGTGAAAACTAGAACAACCACTTGGAAAACTATTTGGCACTGTCTATAAAATGTGGAGATTTGTTTACTTCACAACTCAGCAATTCCATTTTTGGGTATTAACACTAAAATAGCTTTTGTACATAAGCACAAGGAAACATGTGGCATAATTTGCAATTGAAAATAATTGGAAACAGTGAAATTTACCTATTAAAGAGAAATAAATGTATAACATAATAACATAATATGCAGAAATTAAAAACAATAAATCAATATCTAAGTGTCAGTATGAATGGTCTTATAAACAAAATGTTAATAGAAAAGGGGATGTTGCCGAATACGTATAGCAAATAATTACTTACCTTTTAACAAATATAAAAAAATAGTTCTATGCAGAAAAAGTATAAAAATACTATGTATACATACAAAAAATATAGATAGATAGGTAGATACAGACTGAGTATATATCAAAGACTCACAGTTGTTACCTTCAAGAGGGAAAAGTAAACTGTGGTACTTCAACTTTATTCATAATAATTTGGGTTTTTTTTAACTTAAAGCATATATGAAACATGCTAACATTAATTCTGGGTGTTTATCATGTACTTTTTTATGTGATAAGAACACGTAACATGAGATGTATCTTCTTACCAAATTTTTTAAGTGCACAATACCGTGTAAACTATAGGCACTGTGTTGTACAGCAGATCTGTAGAACTTATTCACCTCACGTAACTGAAACTTTGTGCCTACTGACCATCACTTCTCCATTTCTCCCTCCCTGCAGCCCCTGACAGCCACCATTCTGCTCTCTGCTTCTATGAGTTAGATTCGTTTAGCTATCTCATGGAAGTGGAGTTAGGTAGTATTTGTCTTTCTGTAACTGGCTTATTTTATTTAGCATAATGTTCTCTAGGTTGGTCCATGTTGTCACATATGGCAGGATTTCCTTTTTTCTTTTAAATCGAGTAATATTCCATTTTCTTTATTCATTTATCTGTCGATGAACATTCAGGTTATTTCCATATTTTGGCTATTGTGAGTAAAGCTATAATTGAACATGGGAGAGCAGACATCTCTTTGAGATCCTGATTTCAGTTCTTTTGGATACATACCCAGAAGTGGGATGGGTGGATCCTAAAATTCATATGGAATCACACACGATTCCAAATAGTCAAAGCAATCTTGAGAGAGAAGAACAAAGCTGGGGGAATCCTACTTGCTTCCTTGTTTCAAAATATATTACGAGGCCACAGAATTAAAACAGTTTAGTAATTGCCTAAAAACTGACACATAGTCCAATGGAACAGAATAGTGAGCCCAGAAATAAATCCACATATATACGGAAAACCGATCTTTGACAAGGGTGCCAAGAATATACAATGGGGGAAGGATAATCTCTTCAATAAATGGTGTTGGGGAAACCAGATATTCACATACAAAAGAATAAAATTGGTCCCTTATCATATCCAAAATCACACAAAAATCAACTCAAAATGAATTAAGGCCTTAAACGAAGGACCTGAAACTGCAAAACTACTAGAAAGAAACATAGGGGAAAATCTTCATAACATTGGTCTTGGCAATGATTTCTTTGATATGACATTGAAAACACAGACAACAAAAACAAAAATAGACAAGTAGGACTATGTCATATATTAATTTGCACTTTTCTTTTTAACAATTCTTTAAAATTAAAAAATAGTGGTGGCAGAGGCTTGGTGAAACAGCATCTCTTGCATGTTGCTGGTTGTATTGTAAATTAATACCACTACTTAAAAAGCAGTTTGCAAAGGTATATCAAGGGCCTTAATTGTTCACATTTTTTGATATAGTATTTCTCTTTTGGTGAATTGAACCCACATTTTGGCTTAGATTTACTTTATTCTCTCTATACATGAAAAGAGAAATTGGATGGAAAAAATCATTATATTTTTTTCTTAAAAATTTTTTTTTATTATCCTAGCGATGTATTGCTATGATTTTTAATACTTTTATCAGGTAGATAAAAATCCAAATGTTTTGAAGTAAATTTTACATACTAGCATTTTTGTATTTTTCCTTAACTCAAAGATTGACTTCAGAGCTCCTTATACTTTCTGTCTTAAGCAATAATTCAGTGCAATTAAAAAGCCCAGTGAGACCAAAATTTAAAACAACTTAATACCAAAAAAGCAGTCAAACTGTTGAGGTATTCTGTGTACAGGTTTGATAAAGTGCTTCCAATTTCATCTGACCTCCACTAACCACAGCATGCACTCACCTGCTGTACTGTTGGAGGCTCTCAAATATTTTTGTTTTAATGTTAAATTGAAAATAATTTTTATTTATTACTTAAAAATGTAAGTGGAAACAAATATTACAACTTTCATTGAACTGAATGACTTGGAACACAGACTTGAACAGCCAGGGGTTCTTGAACCACCATCAGGAAACAATGACCTCGTCCACTCATTGTGTGCTTTACAGATAGAAATATTGGCCGAGATCCAGAGATGTTAAAGCACTCACTCGCCCAAGCCATAAGCCTGGTAAGTTGTAGAGCTATATTTCTGCTGAGGGTTCTTCTCCGTTTCAATGACTTTGAAGAGAAAGCAAACTTCCCATATGGAAGTTTGGAAGTTACCTGGCATATGGGCAGGTAAACTTGTTAGAAGAAGGTTATGTGAATTTCAGTGGGAATGGGAAATGGGTGGAGCTCAGGAAGCAAAGACATATAAACCTACCTGACTCTTCCAAATTAAGAACAGGGAGGGAGAAATTGCCTGCTATCTCTTTTGCATTGTGTTCCTTGCAGAACTAACAAATGATTTCTCAAAGGACTCTTTAGAGCCATTTTGCTCAGGTCCATAATTTGTCAAGGTGAGTCAGTTCAAGCCTACAGGTAGAGGTGAGCAGGCATACCTGGTGGAGTATACGAGGACATTGAAAGCCAGCTTCTTTCTACATAAGGGTTTCCTTGCTCATGCCTAGAGGATCCCAGAAATAAAGAGCCATTTAAGGAGGCATCGTTGCATGACTGCTCCCATGGGTACTGTCACAGCAGCAGCCCCTGCAGTCCCCGGTAGAACGGGCAGGCTGGGAACCGTCAGTGTGGGTGATGTGGTCTGAAAGAAAGAGCTGCCTTCCACCATTTAAGAGATATGGTAATAGTTATAAGCTGTTTTACATAGTTACATGGTAATAGTTGCAAGCACATCACACTCTCGTTCCCTTCTGCATCCTCTTTCTCGTAACTCACAGGGAAATCGGTTTTATTTGATGTGCTTGCCTCTCAGTGTCCTTGAGTTTCTCCACCATGTCCCCACAGCCGTCACAGCTACACTATGCTTTTAAGACATTATGTAAATTCCATTTGGCTCCCTTTCTCCACCGTGTTTACTTGCCTTGAACTACTGTGGGTGTGCTGGCTCCACTTCTTGCTCAGCTGGATTTTATTCTAACCGTATCCACCTTTCTTTGGCCTGTTCCTTTTCCCTGCCTACTCCCTTTCCTCTAGGCACTGACAGAAACATACTGACTCCCCTGTTTCCTTCCCTCTCTTATGCCCCTTAAGTCAATCTCATACATCCTCCAACTATCAACAATGCAAGCAATAGCGTTTTAAGATTATATAGGGCTACATTATCAAGTCCTCCTTATCCTGTTATTAGTAATGACTTTTTACATAGCAAGTGGGCTCTTTTTGGGTGTCAGTTATTCCTGTTCCAGATTTCTTTTTTCCTCCTGTTTATATGTATCTGAGATCTTTTAGCCCAGACCCCCTTATGTTGTACTGGTTGTTATGTTTTTTCCCAAACGAATTTGCTAGAACATCTAAAAGAAAAAAAGTTCTTTGTCCCCTCAGTGGTATAAGGTTGCCAAGACTGCCATTAACATCTGTATCTTTGTCACCATCTACTGGCAAATAACTGTCTGGCTTATGAAGTCATCTTAACTAGTTCTCTGTGGAAAACAAAGACTCAGCTTTGATATTTTATAATATTTCTATATTACAGAATTACATTGAAACAGAGAAAGGGCAAGTTGCCTGAATGCATAATAAGATTCCTGAGACTCTTACTACATTATATATTACACATATATTATATAATATTATATATTGCATATTATAAAATGCTATATATTGTAAAAAAATGGTGCACTTAGGAATTAAAGCTATGTTGATTATGAAATCTAGAAAAAAATTCCATAATTAAAGTATTTACCAAGCTTTTCAAAGTATATGGATTCATATGCATGATGCTAACATAATATTTTAAAGGAAGATTGGAAATTTGTACACTAAAAGACTGTTAAAAATTCCACTGTGATACCTTTATAACAAATTCAATAGTTTCAGTCACAATTTTGGGGTCCCTACCAATTTTTTTTCTTTTTAATCATTACTCCAGTTGTTTTTGTACATTTCCCTTAGGTCAGTTAAATTTATCCTTTTATTGCTTTCTTTTATTACTCTCTGAGAGTCTTGCCCAGAGCCCCCAGTAAAACATAACTTTTTCTCAGTTTGCTTTCCTCTGGCGGAATCTTCTGCATAAGTACGCCTTGCTGAATTTGAGGCGGGAGGGAGAGTCAGCTGGAGCAATCTGGCAGTCATTGTCCTTAATATTATAAAAAATGCCTCTTCTGGTCAAATGTTTTTGGTCCTGAAGTTACCCACAAACCTTAGCTCCTATGTAGTTTAATATAGTGAACCCTATCCTTGGATGTAACAAAGGGAATATCTTTGGGGTTTTGGTAGCTGCTTTAGCCCAAAGACCTTTGTTTTACTTTGTATGAGGGTGTAAAATATAGGACTTCATTCTTTGTTTACTTCTGACATTAGTTTTTTAAGTCATTGTTTTGTTTCACTATTTTAATTTTCTAGTGTGTAACTTGGCAAATATTCATTGGTCTGCTTTAACTTTTAAAAGTTGTTCTGTTTTCTTTTGTTCTTCTTCTTCTTTTTTTTTTTTTTTAAATGTTCCAGATGAATTTTTACCCACCTTGTTGCTGAAGCCGGAAATCTAGGAGCCATTCTTCCATTCTGCCCTTTCCTTCACCTCCCACATCCAAATCAAGCTGTAAACCTTGTTCATTTTATCTCCAGGTTATACAATCAATTCACCCACTTCCACTGCCAACAATTCAGCTCAGGCCATCATTATTCTCGTCCGGAGTCCTACAGTGGTCGCCCAACCATTTCTTTCATCTATTCTTTCCCTGCTCCAATCCGTTCTTCCCATATATCAACTGGAAAATCTTTTAAAACTGTGAATCAGATCATACTACGCTATATTTAAACCATTCCCATTACATGATCTTTTCAAATCATTCCCTGTTGCCCTGCTGTTTATTCTCCTACTCCAGCCACGCTTCCATCAGCACTTTCCCTCCTCAGTGCTCTTGACCTTCCTGTTGCCTCTGCCTGGAACACTCTTTAGCTGGTTTTTGTATGACTTGGTCCCACTTTTCCTTTATGTCTCAAATGTCACCTTCTTAGAAAGGTTTTCTTGTCTTCTTAACTAGGTACGCTGTTCATTCCCTTTTGGAAATGGTTCCTTTTGCTAATTTTATTTATTAATTCGTTTACTTGTTTACTTTGTGTCTGGCCACTAGAACAAAGCTCCTTGATGACTGAGACCTACCAATCTAGTTCTTTGACAGATACCTGGTATCCCTAGTTCCTATGGTAGTTTCTGACACAGAGTAAACAATCAACATGTGAGGGTACTTCAAACAGTTTGTGGAAAAATAGAATTAAAAGATAATACAAATCTTTCCATGACTTTTTTGAAGTACTCTCCTACATTTGCTTAATGAATGATGATTTTAGTTGTTCTGCTGTTTATCCAGTTTTTCAAAATGATCATATCTTTCATCTCAGGTTTCTGAAGTCCTTTCTCTGTTTTAGCTACTGTTCCCCCTCCCATTTTGTCTTGTTTATTTCACTTAATTTGTCATTTTATGTTGGATAAGATTAGTTAAAAATACAGTATTAATGTTTATAATTTTTTTTTTTACCATTTTCAACTTTTTTCTTATACTTCATTTTATCTTTATCTCTCTATTTCTAAATTCTGTTAAGGTATTTATTTTTAAAGTAATTATTTTACTATCATTTTATTACTATAGTCATTACCATTTATGCTAATAGTGTTTGATTACTTTAATCTCATAACATAGCTTTTATCTACTAAACAAATTTCTTTGCCTTTTATCACTTATTTCTATTTATTTATTTATTGCTTTTTAAATGGGAAGCAATAGCATTTGGTATGCAGACGTGGGGTTATCACCCGATGGCAGGGGTAAGGTGGCTGGAAATTTTTATACTCAATCCTCGCATAGATTCATTCTATTTTTCAATAGAGATACCTACATTTAACCTCAATATTAAACTTCATCCTAATATGGGTGGGAATGTTTGATATCCCCATTTTCACATTGGTTAACTCAAATATATGGAAGCTGATAGTCACTAAGATAAAACGGGGTGAGTTTCAGACGGTTATAGAATGAGGTTCTGAAAACCGTCATATCTGAAACACACAATTATCTGGTTAAGGACATTTTTAAAAATTGTCCATAGCATAGATAGAGAAGAGGACAGGAAAAAATACAAATCATTTGGAACATAGCTGATATAGCTGGAGGCACAAGAGATGGATAATACCTACACTATTGGAATTTGAATATCGTAGTCTATTTTAATAATTAAGCAGAATATGTGGGGTTGTCTGTCTGTCTGTTTGTTTGTATGTTTTTCTTTCCAAGGATGGGAGAGGAAGGAACACATTCTGATTTGAGATTATTTTCACCTTTGCTCCCTGATCATGAAAATTAAGGGGAAACTTGCAAGGGCAGTACTTGTCTCCTGCAGATTTTCAGGAATGAGTCCCTCACGCCTTGAAAAATGACATGCTTTCTTCCTTTTCAGTGATTAGGCCTCGTGCCTCTCTCAGTAACTGGCTGTGGAGCCCTAGATTCTAGGGAAACTTTTTAACTGCCTAACTTTGGTGAGATCAAGCCCCTCACAAAAGAGCCTTGCATCATGGGGAAGCAGTGTAGGAGGTCCCAACTCTCCCAGTTACTTAATTTTGGAAAAACAAGAGCTCTCTTCTTGGACAGGCTAGAGGTCCTGAAGAACAAATTGGGTAAAATATGAGACCCAGATTTTGCTCTCAGTAGCCTGGTCTACTAACTTTATTTGCAGAAGGAACTTCCTAAAATCTGTCTCCTTCCAGAGGAGGTCCAGAACATTTATCCCTCTAGAGAATCTCTCCCACCTAAGAATATAGTGCATTTGATCCCCTCGTTACTCACATTAAGACATTTCCAAATCTCCTTTTGATATCACAGATGCCAGGGACAATGTCTCTTTGTAGCTAATTCCGCTGTCATTAGTTATAGAATATGACTCTCTAGGCAACTCCATACATAGTCCCACCTTCTGCAAAAGGATTGGCTCAGAAAGTCTACACATTTTCCCACTGTGTGGAATCGGTCAGCTACACATTAACTTAGCCGGGGCCAGCTAAGTCTATCTAGCCTTGATGTCTTTAGCAAATATGGTCCAGTAGAAACCTGAATCCAAGGTCACAACAAATGAAAATATGTACTTCTTTTATAATCACATGATTCTGTATTCTAGAACACATGCCACAATGAGAAAATTCTTAGAATTTGGAGGGACAGGGAACAAAGACCATGACCTCATAAACTTCAATTGATTTCAGTTCCAGTGACTTTATTGGCATTGTCTGATTTGAAAAATAAGGAAGTTTCCTCCCAATCCTAATGTGATTTCCTGAAAAGAGTGATCTAATGTATTCAAATATATGACTCACTTCAGAGAAGCAAATGGACGCATCAGATTGTTAGTTACAATTTAAGAGTTTCTTTATATTTATGTATGTGTATATATACATGCACATGCATGTATCTTTAAAATGTCATTAATATATATATGTGTGTGTTAATACAGCTCTCCTCTATCCTAAATTATAATTGTGCATGATTTAAAATCTTAGATTCTAATTCAGATTGCATAAGAATAAGCCTTTACCATAATTACCATCATCATTTTCATCACTCACAATGACCCTGTTTTCAAAGAAGGTTCACCTTCTGAGGTAGTGGGGGTTAGGATGTCAACATTCGAGTTTTGGGGGATACAATTTGTGTTAGTCAGGGTTCTCCAGAGAAGCAGAACTAATAGGAGATATATAGGACTTATGGGATATATATATATACACACCATATATATGTATGTGTGTGTGTGTATATATATATATATTCCAAAATCATTCTCTCTCTCTCTCTCTCTCTCTCCCTCTCTCTCTCTCTCCTCCTGTTGACTCAAAATTGACTGTGCTTAGGGATGCCCAGATTTCCAGTAAAATATTATTTCGGGGTATGTCTTTTGTCTTCGAGAGTGTTTCCAGAGGAAATTAGCATTTGAATCTGTAGACTGAGGCAGAGAAGATCATTACCCTCCCCAGTGTGGCTGGACATCATCCAGTCCATTGAAGGACCAAACAAAGAGGCAGAAGAAGGGTGGATTCAATCTTGTTTGAGCAGGAATGTACATCTTCTTCTGTCCTCGAATATCAGTACTCCTTGTTCCTGGCCTTCAGATTCTAACCAGGACTTAAAGCATTGGCTTCTCTGGTTGTCAGGCCTTTGGACTTAGACTGAATGCTATCACCAGCTTTTCTGTTCTCCAGTTTGCAGATGGCAGATCACGGGACTTCTAGGCATCTGTAATTGTGTGAGTTGATTTGTATAAATCTTTCTTTCTTTCTCTCCCTGACCCCCACCCCCCCCAGGGTAGTTCAAAAAGTTGATGGAAGGATTCATGTTATCTTTCAATTCTACATCTTTCCATCAACCTTTCGAAGTACCCTCATGTATGTGTATGTATACGTGTGTGTGGGTGTGTGTATGTGTGTGTGTGTGAGGGGCAGAGGGGGCAAGTTCATGCAGGGCCTTGCAGGCAAACGTAAAGACTTTGGTTTTTACACCCTGAGTGATAAATCACAGGAGAATTTTCAGCAAAGTACTTTTTAAAAGAATTATTTTAGCTACTGGGTTGAGAATAATACAGCAAAATGATAAATTAGTACAAATCAAGTGTGTGGTGCTATCTCCGTGCACTAAGTCAGTTGCTTTATGTATATTAACTCATTTAATGTACTCCAGAGAGCGGGGCAAGAATAGAAGCACGGAGACCTGTTCAGGTTATTCTTTTTTTTTTTTTTTTTTACTGAATTATGGATATTCCCCCATAAGAGGGTACTTCAAAAAGTCTCAGGAAAGATTCACATTATCTTTTCCATAAACTTTTTGAAGTACCCTCATATATTCTAAGCATCACTTATCTTTTGCTGAGTATATGCAGTTGCAAATATCTTTTCCTAGTCTGTGGGTTGTTCTACTATTTAAGTTGTACATTTTGTTATTCAGAAGTTTAAAATGTTAACATGGTCAAATTCACCACCTTTTTTTTTTTTGAATAGTTTTTTTTTCATTTTTCTTAGACTCTTATACTTGGTCTTCCTGAAATATTGAACTGCTTTCCCAAACACATGCCACCATTCATACCACAGAGTCTAAACTCATTTGGGGTGGGATTTTAACCGAATTTTGATGAAGTCTAATTTATCTATTTATTTTCTTTTGTTGTTTGTGCTTTTGGTATTGTGTCTAATCAACCATTGACTAACCCAAGATTATAAACATTTATTCCTCAGTGTTTCTTATGACGTTTCTTCCAAGAATTTGGCTCTTACATTTAGACCTGTGCTTCACTTTGAGTTAAAATTTTTATGGTGTGAGGAGGGGATCCACCTTCATTCTTTCACATGTGGCTATGCAGTTGTCCCAGCACTAGCAATTGAAAGGACTGTTTTTCCCATTGAATTATCTTGTCACTTTGTTGAAAATCAATTGAACATATTGTTAAGGTTTACTTCTGGACTCTAAATTTTATTTTGTTGATCTGAATGTCTATCTTTATGTCAATACTTCACCATCTTGATTAATGTAGCATTGCAGTAAGTTTTGTGCTATGGGTTGAATGTGACCCCCCAAAATTCATGCACTGGGAACTTGATCCCCACTGTAATAGACAGTGGGAAACCTGGTTATGGAATTAACAGGTGGGGTCTTTAGAAGGTGATTGGATTGTGACTGCCCTTATGACTTGATTAAACTATTAATGGGTTAATGGTTTAATGGGTTATCTGGAAGTGTTTCTCATAGCTTTCTAAGGAGGGCAAGTGAGTAGGTTAGCTCTCTTGCTCATGTCATGCTTGCCATGTGATACCTTGGTCACCATTAGACCTTGTAGAGAGCTCCTGCCATCAAGAAGGCCCTTACCAGACGTGTTGCCTGGACATTGAACTTCCCAGCCTCCAAAATTGTAAGAAATAAATTTCATTTCTTTATAAGCTACCCAGTTTCTGGTATTTTGTTATAAGTAACAGAAAATGGACTAATACATTTTGAAACAGGAAAGTGTGCACCTTCCAACTTTGTTCTTTTTCAAGTTTGTTTTGGCTATTCTGGGTCCTGTGCATTTCCATATGAATTTTAGGACCATTTTGTCAACTTCTGCAGAAAAGACAGCTGGGATTTTGATAGGAATTGTGTTAAAACTCTGGATCAATTTGATGAATATTGCCATCCTGACAATATTGTCTTCAAATCTATGAATATGGGATATCTTTGTATATACTTAGATCTTTAGTATTTTTTAATGTTTTAAAGTTTTCAGTGCACAAGTGTTGCACTTATTTTGTTAAATTTATTCCTAAGTGTTTGTTCTTTTTGCTACTATTGTAAATGCAATTGTTTTCTTAATTTCATTTTCAGATTATTCATTGATAAAATTGAATAGAATATATTTTTGTGTGTTGATTGGTATGGATTGAATTATTTTCCCCCAAATTCATACATTAAAGTTCTAACCCCCAATGATATCGTATTTGGAGATGGGGACTTTGGGAAATAATTAGGTTTAGATGAGGTCAGGAGAGGGGGGACCTCATGATGGGTTTAGTGCCTTTATAAGAATAGACACCAAAGAGTTTGCTCTCCACCTACTCCCCTCACCCTCAGCACACATAAAGAAAGGTAAATGTGAGCACACGGAGAGATGGCAGCCACTGACAAGCCAAGAGAAAAGGCCTCAGATTGAAACCTAACTTGCTAGCCTTGATCTTGGACTTCCCAGCCTCCAGAACTGTGAGAAGTAAGTTTTTTGTTGTTGTTTAAGCCACTCAGTCTATGATATTTTGTTATGGATGCCTGAGCTGACCCTGATTGATCATATATAGTGCAACCTTGCTGAATTTATTTGTTCTAATAGTGTGTGTGTGTGTGTGTGTGTATCCTTTAATATTTCTGTATGCAAAATCATGTATTTGTGAATGGAGATAGTTTTACTTCTTTCTGTCTATTCTGGATGCCTATTCCCATTTTTTCCTTGCCTAATTGCCATGTCTAAAACTTTCAATACAATGTTGAATAGAGATGGCGAGAGTAAGCATCTTTGTCTTGTTACTAATTTTAGGAGGAAATAATTCAGTCTTTCATCCTTAAGTATTATGTTAGCTGTGAGGTTTTCCTAAATAACTGATCAGGTTGAAGCATTTCTCTTTTATTTCTAGCTAGTTGAGTGTTCTTTTATTATGAAAGGTTGTTGGATTTTGTTAAATGCTTTTCTGCATCTATTGAAATCATCAATTTTGTTCTTTTTTCTATTAAATGACACATCAAATTAATTGATTTTTGAATGTTAAACCAACCTTGCATTCTTGTAATAAATTCCACTTTGTCATGGTGTACAGTCCTTTTTTATTTATTTATTTATTTATTTATTTATTTATTTATTTTTTGTCGTTTTTTCGTGACCGGCACTCAGCCAGTGAGTGCACCGGTCATTCCTATATAGGATCCCAACCCGCGGCGGGAGCGTCGCTGCGCTCCCAGCGCAGCACTCTACCGAGTGCGCCACGGGCTCGGCCCTACAGTCCTTTTTTATGAATATATGTTGCTGAATTTGGTTTGCTAGTTTTTTTTTTTTTTTTTTTTGAGGATTTTTGTAACTTTTTTGGGAGGGGGGAGGTAGAGGGTGGTGGACAGCTGGCCAGTGCCGAGATCCAAACTCCTGACCTTGGTGTTATCAGCACCATGTACTAACCAGCCAGCTCTTTTGTGTCTATTTTTAAAAGATGTTTGTCTGAAGTTTTCTTTTCTTGTGATTTCTTTGTTTGGTTGGTGTCAGAGTAATCCTTGCCAGAATGAGTTATGAAGTGTTTCCTACTTTTCTATATTTTGAAATAGTTTCTGAAGGATTATTCTTCAAATGTTTGGGAATTTAGCAGGGAAGCCATCTGGAGTTGGGCTTTTCTTTCTGGATAGTTTTTTTGTTTATTTGTTTGTTTTGGGGTTTTTTGTTGTTGTTAATTCAATCTCTTTACTTATTATAAATCTGTTCAGGTTTTTTTCCTTCTTGAGTCAGGTTAGGTAGTTTGTGTCTTTCTAGGAATTTTCCCATTTTATTGAAGTGATCTAATTTGTTAGCAATGGTTGTTCATAGTATTCCTTATTATTCCTATTTATTTTTCTAAGTTGTATGTTTTAGTAATGGTTCTTTTTTCTTGATTTTTATTAATTTGAATTTTATCTCTTTATTTCTTAGTCTCACTTAAGACTTGAGGATTTTGTTGATCTTCTCAAAGAACCAACTTTTGGTTTCATTGATTTTCTCTTTGATATTCTGTTTATTTTTTGCTCCAATCTTTATAATTTCCTTTCATCTGCTTAGGTTTGATTTAGATTTCTCTTCCTTTTTTAGTTACATGCCTCTAATCTTGCCCCACCTCTTCCAACTCATCTTCCTCAACTGTTGCCAGAGTTATTTGTGTATCTGAGACACAAATTTGATGGTGCCATTCAGATGCTTAAAATCTTCTAATTCTCATTCTTTACAGAGTAAAATTCAAATTCTGTAGAACGGTATACAAAGTCATTCATGATCTTAACCAGTTTACCTTACTAGATCAAATCTACCTTTCCGCTCACATCAAACCAGGTACAATTATATGTACATCAATTACGTCTGTTCTTATACGTTTTCTCAACTTGTTGTGCTTTTCTCTCACTGACGTTTTAGACAATGCATAAACTCCAATCAGCCACACTTTCTGCTTAGTTATTTCCTCTTCCCTGCTGCCATTGCACTTGGCACAAGCCACTTTTTAAAGTCCTTACCAAATTATTTATTAACGCATGCCTTCATTATTGTTCTGTGAATTTCAGGATCTGAGATCCTGTCTTACAAATTATGTCCCAGTAACTGATACATATGAGTGTTCAATAAATGTGTGTGGAAGTAAGCGGGGAAAAGTGGTACGGTCTGGTATCACTTCCACTGGGAAAATGAGAAAATGGTTGATGTATTTCAGCGAGTGAAATGGAAAAGAGCGATGGGAAAGGGCCTCACACCTCATACTGCTTTGGTTCGTGAGAGCGAGAATACTGACATCCTCGTGTTTGGGCTTAACCTTTGCAGCCTAGAGATCACTTTAGACGATGCTCAAGCTCCAGAACCAGCCTCATATTACTAAACTTATGAAGGCAGGTTGAGAAATTCGCCAAAGCTTAAGCCGAGTGCAGGTTCTTAGAGCGACTATGTCGGAGAAGCGTTTTGGTAATCTGGTGGCTTCCCTCAACCTCTGAGCAAGCTGTCAGCCGTGGCAAGGACGGAGGTAGAGACAAAAGACAACTAACCCGTAAGCCTTTCCCCGATTGTTGCCCCCAAGCCTTGTTTAGAGGCGTGTGTTCTCGTCGCGCACGCGTCAATTTTCCCCTTCTGGGATGAGCAAGGCAGTCTTTGCTCCTCGAGAAATTCTGAGGGGGTGGAGCCGAGCTGTTTCCAAGGTGACGGAGCGGCGGCCTCGGTGGTCGATTGAGCGGGTCTGAGCGAGGTTCCCAGAGAGCCGCGCGTCGTCGGCTCGTCGGCGCTGTCATGGCGGGTGCGCTGAAGAAGGTGAGACGAATGGAGGTCACTGTTGGAATTTAGACCGCGGGGGTAGAGTCAGCCCGATAGCCCCTCTTCCGGAGGGTGGTGGCCCTAACAGGGACCGACTCGGTTGTGTTTTGGGGGGCCTCGTTTAGCACTGCCCTCAGATGATCGGGTTAGTGGCTACGCTCGGAGAAACAGAGCTCCGAGCCAGCGGTACTGAGAGACGTGTAGCTGGCAGTAGACCGGGTGTAGCCAGGGGAGTCGTGGTTTTGCTTTTTCTTAGCGTGGTGGACGGGTGACAATCATAGTAAACAGCATGAATCGTGTTTTGTTTTTGAACAGACCACGGGCCTTGTGGGGTTGGCTGTATGTGAGACTCCACACGAGGTATGTACCTCTTTTTTTCCCCCTTCATTCCTGAGTGCCCAAGGGAGACTACAACCCTGCGACCTTGTTGCAAAGTGAACAGGGTTCGGATAGTTCAAACCCCAAGTTACAATCCCACGAGAGCTCTTCAGACAGGACGGTATCAACGTCGTTCGTTGATCAGATGCCACTTTTCTTTTTCTTTTTCTTTTTTTTCTGTTTTGCCATGATCTCTTAATTCGACCACTTTTCTTATTGGCTTTGTCCTTGGCATTCTCGTGGCTTCACTCGTGCGTACTTGTGTCAGCGCCCTCCCAAATCTCACCTTCCAACTTTAACCCCGCCTCACCGTTTCTGCTTAGGTGCCCTGGATTCCATACACCAAAGCTTACCGAAAGTATCGCACTAGCAATTGTCCCCTTTTCTCTTCTACTAGGTCTTTCCCATCGATATTCAGAAATGCCTCCATCAAAAAAAATAAAACTTTCTTGATTTTTCTCCTTCCTTCAATAATGACACCATTTTTCTCCTTCCCTTTATATATAACTCAAAAAAGTTGTCTGTCTTACTGTCCCCAATTTCTCTTATTCCTCCTCAATGCACTTCAGTCAGTCTTGGCCACAGCTATTCTTTTCAAGGTCACAGTGATCTCCATGCTGCTAAATCCAAATGGTCAGCTCACATTTCTCATCTTAACTGACCTAATAGCAGCATGTAACACATTTGGTACTCCTTCCATCAAGCACTTTACTGGGATTTAGGACTCTTTAGTCTCGTGCTTTCCCCCTTACTTTTGCTTTCTCCTTTTCTGGTTATTCCTTATATCCCCACTTTTAAATTTTGGAGTTCTTCAGGACTTAGTTCTTGGATCTTTATTTAGATTTGGTCTCTCTTGGTGACTGGACCGAGTTTAATGTTTTTAAATACCGTCTGTATACCGACAACTCTTAGATTTCCATATCGAGCACTGACCACTTCCTTTATGAAAGTCTTGTATATTTAATTGCTTAGTGGACATCACCACTTGTATGTCAGACAACAACATGTCCAAAATGGAGTTCCTGATATTGTCCCTAAAACCTTCTCTTCCCTCAGGCTTGCTCATCTCTGTGAATGGCAGCTCCATTCTTTTGACTGAAGTCAAAAACCTTGAAATCATTTTTTATTTCTTCCTTTCTCTCACACCTCACATTTGGTACTTCAGTAAATCCTCTGAAATCTACCTTCAAAATACGTCCAGATTTTGACTACATCTCACTACCTTCTGCTACTACCCTCTTAGCCACTGTCATCACTGCTGTGGACGATTGCATTAATTTCCTAACTGCCTCTCCTTGCTTGTTATTGCCTCTCTTTGCTTGTTACTGCCTCAGTTTGGTGTTCTTTCAGCCAAGTGACTAGTCAGTCAGCTAAAATATGTCAGGTCATGCCAGTCCCTTCCTTAGAACCCTCAAATGTCTTTCCATTCCGTTCTAAATAAAAGTCAGAGTTCTTATAATCATCCTTCAGATCACTGTTCAACATACTGTATTCTACTGATTTATCTTGTTAGTTGTCTGTGTCTACTAGAATGTAGGTTTCATAAAGGTAGGGATTTTTTTTTATTGTTTTGTTCAGTGCTAGAACTCTGACTAGCACAGTATGTGCTCAACAATGTTTGAATCAATGTCTTGCACTCATTATGATGAGTTCATAATGACTTTAGACTCATTATTGTCTAAAACTAAACTCATGATTTTCTCCTACTGTAAATATGTTTCTTCCTCTGTGAACTTATTTTTCTTGATGGTATCAGAATCTTTCTGCTCCCCAGGCTGGGAATTTGGGTATCATAATTGATGCTACCTTTTCTATGAACCCTTCTCTGGTCTCTGCTGAAGTGATTTCTTCTTCCCTCATAGAATAATAATACTAACATTTATTGAAACAATGTGTACCAGGTACTGTTCTATGTTATACAATACCCTATGAAGCAGGTATTATTATCCCCATTTTATAGATGAGGAATGAAGGCATAGAGATGGAAGTAACTTATCCCGAGCAGTTAAGGAGTGGGACCAATATAAAGCCAGGCAGTCAGGTTCCAGTTGTTAGCACACTCTTGTATACCAAGGTCAAGGGTTTGGATCCCCATACCCACCAGCCACCCCCCCAAAAAATAAATAAATACAAAATAAAAATTCACATAACCAGTTAGCATACTCTTATACTCTTAACCATTGTTAAGTACTGTTTCTCTGCTCTACGTTTTTCCTACTCCTGCTGCACACACACTTATTTTTTATTTTATAGTATTTATCATTTTTCTTCTGTGTCTTACCTACAAAGCCTTAAACATAGTTGAGAGTGGGATCCATGTCCAGTCTATCTTTATGTCCAAGTAGCACATAGTGTAGTATTTACTATACATGGGAGTACTGAGGAGTGTGTTTTTACTGAAAAAATGAATGTTCTTTAGAAGGGTTCATATACGTAATTATTGAAATGTTCACACTCAGAGTGACCATATGTCTTGTTTGCCTTTACTGTTTTGGTTTGCACCTATGTTTTGGCATAAGGATTAATAATGTATCCTTTCACTTTCACAAGTGTCCCAGTTTGGATGATAAATTAGATATCCACCTATTCATAACATTCTTCCTTTATATTATATTAATCATCCCTGTTTCTCATCTGTATTTCTCTAGGACCAGACATATTTTTAATCAGGAAAGATGAAAATTAAAAAAAAAGAAAAGCCAAATTTTAATCAGATTGAAACTTTATTAAAATCCAATGTTAAAAACTAATATGTGCATGGTATTTTTAAATTAAAGAGGATAAGAATGAAAAGTATTTGTGAATCAAAATTTAAAGTTTAAATCAGATGAAGACTTTTGCATTTAGATATTTTCTAAAAAAACTGTGTGTATTGTTTATATTAGGAAAATAAGAATGAAATATCTACTTAATCAAATTTTAATGTGTACATCCATTTTTTTGGGGGGGGGTTAAAAATTATTTTTATAAGTATCTAGTAAAGAATAAAACAAAGTATGACTAGCGAGTGTTTTAGGGAGGTGGGATTATCTGTGATGTGCTTTCTTCTTTGTACCTGTGCATACTGGTACCTGCGCATTCTGGAACACAGATAATAATTGTGATGACTTGTTATAGAACATAATGAAAGCAACATACAAGATAGACTGCACAGGTGACTGTTAGAGACTTTGTCAGATTTATCCCCAAGTGATGGTTGCAGAAATAGAAAGGGAATAATTAGAACCCTAGTCTCTTGATCAGGCTTTTCAATTATCATACACTTTGCTAAAATTTAAAAAAATGAGGTTAAATGGCTCCCCCCCATTGTGATTATATATTATCTGACAATCTCTACATTGAATTAATAAAATACTCTGTATTATGGAACAGCATATTCAAATATATAAATAAATAATAATGGCTAAATATGCAGACTACTTTAAAAAAAAAAAAAAAAAAACAGTTCCTAAAGACCCTCAAGGGGTGTGTGTGTGTATTTGATAGCTATACGGCCATGCACACAGTCAGTGAGGGACTGCATATAGTAGAGTGGTCAGAGCAATAGGCGAGGTGTGTAGTAGGCTATACCATCTAGGCTTGTGTACGTATACCTCTGTGATGTTTCCACAACGACTAAATTGCCTATCAAAGCATTTCTCAGAATGTCTCCCTGTCATTAAGTGATGCATGACTATATACAGTTGACCCTTGAACAATGAGGGGGCTGAGGAGACCTTAGGACCACCAAACATAACCATCCCCCAGTCAAAAATTTGCATATGTGCCCTGGAGCTGGGCTGGCTTGTCATTTCTTAAGTAGTAGTTAACTGCTAATAGCCCCAAATTTTCCAATATACTTGTTTTTTTAAAAAAAAAATTCACTGTTTGTATAAGTAGACCCACATGATTCTAACTTGTGAATGAAACTAGGTATTAGCGTCTATGGATTTTATACAATTAAACTAAAACAAATGTGAAATATATTTCTCCAGAAGTTTAAATAAGAAAAATTGAAAAAGAATTTGTAATGCCTAGGACCTTAATTGAGAAATGATTTAGTAAGTGATTTGATTGTGAAAAAGGTCTTTAGCAATAAGTTAGTTTTATTATTACTTGTTATACCTTTGAATTATATACAACTTTTTTTATACAAAGAACATACAGAAGGGGTTTCTACATTTATACTTACATTTTTCCTAAGTTGTAAAGGGTGGGGATAGGGCATGGACATGAAGAAATTTCAGCAAAGACTTAAATGTTTTTTTAAAAAATGTGCAGTATTTTTTTTTTTTGTCTGTGAGACTTTTTAAAGTGTTCCATTAAATATTTGGTGATATTTTAACCTATGGAAATTTGTATGGTTTGTCTTTTCAGAAGCTAAGAATATTATACAGAAAGATTCTTGGTATTCTTGAGCAAATTCCAAAAAATGCAGCATATAGGAAGTATACAGAACAGATTACAAATGAGAGGCTGGATATTGTTGAAGCGGTAAGTAGCTAAATCAGTTTTGTTTTCTTGGATTTATGGTATGCAATGTAATATTAAACAGCAATAAAAAATTCATTTGCTTGTTTTTTGCATATTTGCCACACTTTTTATTTTTATTCTACTTCCTTCAGTGCTTTTCTTCCATCCTTTCTCCCTTTCATTCAGCAAACTCCTGTTTATAAAATGCTTTCTATATGCAAGGCAGTATTAAGGACTGGAGTGCAACAATAAGATCAAGGCCTTGCTCTGAGGTAACTTTGCAGCTTGTCTTTTTACTTCTCTATCTAGTCCCTTATTGATCTTTTGCTTCTTATCTATAGATACATCAATCCTGATCTCTTTTTTCTAGTCTCAGAGTGGAGAAGAATGAAAGCAAAACAAAAAAAAATGTGGTGTTTTAAAGAAAACTGTCAAAAAAATTATTTTAAAAAGCGCTTTGCTGCAAAAAGAAGAGAACCAAGTTAGTTTGTCTTAACTAACAAAAGTTATATTGAGCATTGTTATGCTGAGACTAAATGTTTGTGTCCCCTGAAAATTCATATGTTGAAGCCCTAACCCTTATTGTGGCTTTATTTAGAGATGCAGCCTCTAAAGAAGTAATTAAGGTTAAATGAGGTTTGAGGGGAGGGGGAATGATTCGATAGGATTATTAGTGTTCTTATGAGAAGAGATACCAGAGACTACGTGCTTGATCTCTCTCTGCATGAAGATACAGCAAAAAGGCAGCTGTCTGGACTGAGCCCGTGGCGCACTCGGTAGAGTGCTGCGCTGGGAGCGCGGCGACGCTCCGTCTCGGGTTCAGATCCTATATAGGAATGACCGGTGCACTCACTGGCTGAGTGCCGGTCACGAAAAAACGACAAAAAAAAAAAAAAAAAAAGGCAGCTGTCTGCTGCAAACCAAGGGAAGAGCCCTCACCAGACACCAAACTATCACTTTGATCTTGGACTTCCAGTATCCAGAACTGTGAGAAAATAAATTTCAGTTGTTTAAGCCACTCAGTCTATGGTATTTTGTTATGGCAGCCCAAACAGACTAATGCAAGTGTTTTATAGCTTCTTAATCAAAAGCCCTAGACAGGCACACAGTTCATTATTGTTAAATTTTCACATTAGTGATTATTTCATGGACTTTATGTAATTATCCAAAATAGTGTTTATGAACTCTGAAAGTAATTTACATACATACATAATTGATCCTAGTGTGTATTTCTTATTAGATTACTAAACTAGTTCAAAGAGAATTTTTATCTTTTTTTGAGGTACACAGCAAAACAATGCAATTTGATTTGGAACATTTGTTCTTAGCTTAGCAATTCTGTTAGTAATTTACAGATTAAAGACTCTAAAGCGGAAGTTGACATTTCTTTTGTTTTCATGTTTTTCTTAAGGAAAAGAAGCTTATTCATTTTTTTCGCATCACAGAGTCCCTTTTTCTTTCATGAGGTGAATCTCTTCAACTCTGCCCTGATTCTTTATCTGTTTTCCTTCTCTGTAACCTGTTTCCCTTTACTCATTTATGCTCTATGCTTTCTCTAGCCTCTCCCATTTTATCATCTTTCATATAGTCTCAAAATGTATTTAGATTGTTCCTACCTGAAAAGAAAAACTGCTATCTCTATATTTTCATTTACTTATTGTCCTATTTTTCTCTTTTCTCTCATAGCTAATGTCAAACAAAGAATAGTTCATTGTTGTTACTTCTTCATTGATGAGTTTTAAAATCCTTTTCTCTGCTGTTTCAACATTTGTCTGTTTGGAGTTCCATCATACCTCATAATATGCCCCACACTGCCAATAACAGAGTGCTTTTATTCAGTCTGTAAATATTTTTATTTTATTTTATTGAAAGATAATTTATTGTACATATTTGTGGGATACAAACTTGACTATCAATAGTTGTGTACAATGTGTGATGGTCAAGTCAGGATAGTTAGCTTATTCATCATTACAGTGTATAATCATTCTTTGTGTTTGTTAACCATTTTCTTATTTCTCATTAACCCCCCTCAATCTGTAAATCTTAACGTGGTACTTTCTTGCATAACATCTTAGTGTGGTTTCCTGTTCAGTATTTCTCAAAGGTTAAGTTTAAGGATTTATTCTGAGCTGGTTGTATGAAACTCACCTAGCTACCTGTATCTGCGTGATTTTTGATGTATAGTCACGTTTGAGAATCACTGACTTAATTGAATAAAGTCCTTAGCATGTTATGGAAGGCCCTCCAAGGTCTGATTCTTGGTTGTCTTCTCAATCCTATCCTGTTGTTTCCTATTTTCTACCCTGTACTTCAGCAGTACCAAACTACTGGCAGTTCTGTGGATTCCATTCAATTTTATTTTTGTGTTCATTTGCATTTCCTCTTTTCTCTTCCTGTAATGCCCTTACCCTATCTGTCTGGTAGTTCTTACTCAGACCTCAAGAGTCATTACTTCCTCTGTAAAGCCTTTTCTTACCTTTCTAAGTACAGTTTGACAACTTCCTCACTTCTCTCCTGTTGTACCTGTCACACTGTATTTTACTTATGACTCCTCTACTAGTCGTAAGCTACTTGTGAATGATATTGGATTCATCTTTGTATCCTGAAAATCTAGCATAGTACCTGGCACATAAGATCCCTTGGAAAAGTTTGTTTATCCAAAAGGCTAAATATAATTAGTTTTTAACAACCCCAGGCACTTCATAACAATTGTATGGCTGATTCCTATTTTTGGTAAAACTATCAGTTTTTTAACCCTGCGTAGAGCCACAAAGAAAATCTTCAGTGAATATTGTTGTGATTATAAAGTATCTATATACTGTGCCAGAAGTGGAAATAAAATTATTATTTTTCAGATTACCACTAGAGACAGTAGTAACATATTGGTGAAGAGCATTGGTTTGTATCCTGTTCAAGAGTTTCATCTTAGCTCTAATACTTACTCTCTGAGTGACTTGGCATATTGATCATGTTCCCTGTTTCAATTTCTTTAATAAGTGTATTTTGAACACTTATTGTTAGGACTGAGAGAGGTCTATGTAAAAAGCTAAACATAGTCCCAAGCATATAGTGAGCATTCAGTACATTATTAAGCTTAATGCCATCATGTCATTGGTAAATAAAAATTATATTATTGATTAACTATCAGTGAGACAAATTTTAAGTTGTTTTCCTAACACAGGCTTTTCCTGAGTTGGAGATATCATGGAACATGTCTTGCCTTCTTTACTTTCACAGGTCTCTTATAACAGTGCATAGCTTCCTTGTTTTGTTTTTGATTTTGGTTTTTGACCTCATAGCTGAATTAAATCTCTGCTAAATAATCTTTCTCAAACATGCTCATCTTTTTTTTCCCTTCTTTCCACCTTTTCAATTATTATTTATTTATTTAACCAAGAAACATTGAATGACTATGCCATGTATGATTCTAGGCATAGAAGCTTGTGCCTAGCTATGTGGCAGTGACCAAAACAGATAAAATGCCCTGTTGGAGATTACACGTTAGTGATGGGAGGTAAAAAATATATATAAGAAAAGAAGTAAGTAAATCAGTGTATTAGTCCATTTCTGTTGCTTATAACAAAATACCTGGAACTGGGTGATTTGTAAGAAAATGAAATTTATTGCTTGCAGTTTCAAGAGGTTGGGAAATCCAAAGAAGACATCTGGTTACAGCAATGCGGGGTCTCACATGTCAAAAAATGGTGGAGCAGAGAGACAGACTTTCATATGCTGTCCTTTTAAAGCCCTCAGAACCACACCCATGACCACCATTATTAGTCCATTCACTGTGGCATGGTCCTTACAATCTAATCACCTCTTTAAGGCCCCACCTTTCAATTACTATAATAGAATTTCCCACCCTCCCAATAGTCACAGTGGGGGCCAAGTTACCAATACCTGGAACTTTGGGTGACACAATTTAAACTTCAGTGAGTTTGGGGGGACATTCAGTCCCCAGCATTGAGTACATATAATGTTAGAAGATAGTAAGTGCACTGAAGGAAAGTAAGTAATGTTGGTGTGTGCCACTGTGGGGACAGGGGATGTTACAATATGTATTATATTAATTTCCTATGGCTGATGTAACAGATTAGCACAAACTTGGTGGCTTAAAACAGTAAAAATTTATTCTCTTATATTTCTGGAGGCCAAAAGTCTGAAATTGGTGTCAGGGACCCAAATCAAGATGATGTCAGGTCTGGGCTCCCTCTGGAGGCTCTAGGGTAGAGTTCATTTCTTGGCTCTTTTAGCTTCTTGTGGCTTTTGGCATTCCTTGGCTCATGGCTGCATCACTGCTTTCTGCCTCTATAGTCATATTACCTTTTCTTTTTCTGTATCTAATTTCCCTCTGCTTCTCTCTTATAAGGACACTTATAATTGCATTTAGGGCCCATGTGGATAATGCAGGAAAATGTCCCTATATCAAGATCTGTAACTTAAACACATCTGCAAAGTCTTTGCCATATAAGGTAACATTCATAGGTTCCAGGGATTAACAAATATATACCTTGTGCATCATTATTCAGCCTATCACAATATGAATTAGTGTAGTCCTTACTAAGAAGGTGATACTTAAAAATTTGCGAGTGAAGGAATAAGCCATGGAGAAGATATTCTGGGTTCTCTAGCAGGTGCCCTGAGGCCAGGAACATGCCATTTCCTGTAAAAATAACCAGAAAACAACAACTTTGGTTTTTTCTACCTCTTTTCATTTCATTTATGGGCCAAAAAATACCCTGATAATGTCAAAGCCTTATTATATATGCATGTATATGAATAGGGTGTGGTTTTTGGCTCTCAAAAAACTTCTAGAAAATAAACGTTATTGAATGGTCTAGGTACTATATTTATTAGCATTTAAAAAAATGTTTTATTAAAGACTAATGTACATAGAAAATGTGCAGAAATCATAAGTATAGAGCTTGATGAATTTTCACAAAGTGATTCGAGGACATTTGCAGAACCCAAAACCCTCCCTTGTTCCCTTCCAAATTATCACCCTCCTAAGGTAACTATCACTCTGACTTCTAACGTCACAGATTTATTTTGCCTGTCTTTGAACTTTATATGAATGGAACTTCTAACGTCACGGATTTATTTTGCCTATTTTTGAATTTCATGTAAATGGAAACAGTATGTACTCTTCTGTGTCTGGTTTCTTTTGCTTAATATCATGTTTAAAAGAGTCACCTATGTTGCATATAGTTTGTTCATTCTCATTGCTGTGTACTGTTCTGTCATATCTAAATACCATAATTTTTTAATCCATTCTATTTTAGATGGTCATTGGGTTTTTTCCTAGTTTGGGGTTATAATTTGTGCTGATGTGAACATTCTTGAACATGTCATTTGTTTAATGTCTGAGTTCATTTCTGTTTGGTATATACCTAGGGGTGGAATTTCTGAGTAATTGGGTAGCATTTATTTTTAATGCTAATGCTCTCAGAGGAAATATGGGAAATACTAAGAAAAACAAAGTGATATTTTAAAATCTGTATTTTAGAAATACTGAATTAGGCATCATATTTCTTACCCTTGATAATCACGTCAATAAACATTTAACACTTTTAATATTAAGACAGAAAAACAATAAAATAGCAGAGAGATGAAATGGGTTTCCACCAAATATTTGGTAAAAACTTAGTAAGGGTATGATGAAAGAATAATTATGCTTGTTATAAGTTTTTTTTAATGTATGGATTTTTAAAACAGGATATTAAAACATTCAGATATCATACTCCTTTGTTTAAATGTCTTTTTCTTTCTGAAATTATAGGAGCCAGATGTTAAAAAATTAGAAGACCAACTTCAATATGGCCAAATAGAAGAGGTAATTCTTCAGGTAAGGAAAAAGTTGAATGTTTAGATGTTTAGTTTTAAATGTTCATTTTGTATAGAGGCACAAAACTAACATTCCAGAAAGAAAGGAAAATAAAATTTCTTTATTTATATCAACTCATCAAATATAAGACTAATTACATTTAGAAAATGCGGTACTTCTAATTTTTAGAAAGGTACTTTGAAAAGTTCATAGAAAGTTTCATGTTGTCTTTTAATGCTATTTTCACACGAACTTGAAGTACCCTCGTATGTCAGTTAAATATTATCACTGATTATAGCTTGAATTTGTTAGGCTTCTATTGGAAGTTTGGCATTTGATACCCTCTTTGAATTTAATCAGCATGTTCTTGTTAGCCCTACCTGTTTAAATTAGTAACACTATATTACTGTTATATTAGTAGTTTTATCTTTTTAGACACAGTTGCTTATTTTAAGGACGTGGCATATTTTTAATATGGAAAAATATAGGTATTTTGAATCATAAGATTAAACTGTACTTTTTATTTTTAGCTGTTGGAGCTTTTTGACCAAATTAATTGCACGGTGTATTTGAGAGCTTGATTTTACTTTGTTTCCCAACTATTTACCCTAACAAATAATGATATTGAATAGTAAAATATAAGCATGATTATAAAGAAACACTGGGATTGAGAAAATTATCACTAACATTGTTAATTACATTCAGAATATTTAAATCTTAAATTACTCTGTTTGGAAATATTTTTTTCCTTTCCCTCTCTGTGTAGTCATTATTTATTCAAGAAGAAGAAAACTTGCAGTTTAAATTTGTTCAACCTGAATTTTAATTTTTTCCCTTAGGTTATAGATATGTTACAGAAATAAGCTACAAAAGTATTAGGCTAGATAAATACTGTTTGAGGATTTGATAGTTGGTTTTCTAAATCATCTATAGTATTTTTAGCTATCTTGAATAAATTTTTTTCATCAGAATAATTTCTTACTCCCTGCCTATTTTACATAATTTAAGAGCTGAATATGTGGCAAAATGACCCCTTTTTTCAGTGAAACATGGCCAACAGCCTGGGAAATAATATTTGAATCAAATGCTTAACTTTTTGTAGAAATTTTTTTTATAAGAATATTTTATGTCATTACAGAACATTTTTAAAAATAGAGAAAAGCCTTTTGCTTTTATGAATAATGCTTTGATTGATATGTTTGTACAAACAGCTTTTCCATTTTTCTATTATTTCATTAGAATCAGTACCTTGAATAAAATTACTAGTCAAACATCTCTTACATAATGTGAATTAAATTCTTGGTCCTAATTACCAAATTATTTTCTAAAAGCATTTAATTTCTAGTGCCACAGCAGTGCTTCAGAATATCAGTTTTAACACATCTATGCTGGTAAGAATACTATTTTAATATAATCAGGGAAAATTATGCCTAATATTTTTCTTTTTTTAATTTTTTCATTTTTTCCTCCAATTATTAATAAAGTTAAACTTTAAAAATATGTTCTTGTATTTTGTATTTTATAAATTTTATTGTTAATATTTTTGCTTTATCATTTGCTCTTTATTTTTAAAACATATTTCTCTGAGTGTTTTTTATAATAAAAGATTATTAACCCTAAACTTTTGACATATTGTCTGCACATACTTTGTGTAGAGGTTTTAAAAATTTTTACTTAGTCAAATTTTGTTGTACACAATCTTCCCCCCCTTTCTAATATTATAGTTTTAGAATGTCTTCCTCTTATATGAGTCTGGTAAATATTCAGTTCTCTTTCATTTTATTTTCGTATTTTTTGTATCTTTTTAAAATGTAATCATTTCTTCCTTTCTTGCCTTTTATCAATGCACAAATAAAAGGAAATATTGGGTAGTATGGAGATTAGGGAGGTATATCACTAACAGACACAATATACCAGTTCAAAAGAATTGTTAGATGGCTCTGGAAAAAAAAAAAAAGAAATATGGTTACAGACAGCTTTATATGAATGTAGACTGTTTCCATTATTTGAAGATCTGTTTTCCTGGCCCTTTTTTTTTTTTTTTTGTGGTTGGTTATTGTGGAGATTGGCCTTTATGTTCATTTGTCAGGTTGGCTGTGGTTCTAGAGAATAGGGTTATGGGAACTTACTGCATACCTCTTACTATTGTCTTCTTACTGTTTCTCTTTTCTGTGGGGGCTGATTTTATTTTGATTGCAACTTTAGTTTAGCTGATACATTAATTTATCATGCAGTACCCTCCTAAAGCATATTAAGTATTTTTAAGTTAGCTGTGCTGTTCTCCACATTTTCATGGGTAGTATTAAGGTTAAATTAATTTCAATATGTTTTATTCAACCCAATATATCCAAAATATTATTATTTAGATATATGATCATCATAAAAAATATTGAGATCTTTTACTTTCTTTTTTATACTAAGTCTTTAAAATTTGGTATATATTTTACACTTGCAGTACATCTGAATTTGGACTAGCTATTATTTCAAGTGTTCAATAGTGAATGTGGGAGATGGCTACCATATTGGACAGCCCATTTCTAGAGGAATGGTATGAGAAGAAGGAGGAAAGGATAGCATGTCAGAAGCCAAAGAATAGGGAAGAAGTGGGCAAATGGGACCAGATGCAGCTGGGTTCAGGTCCCTGAAATAGGGCTGGTTCTCCATGATGATCAAGGTTAGGCACCCTTCCCACAACCTGCAATGTCTTAGGGAATGCATTAGTTCGTTTCTGATGCTTATAAGAAAATGCTACGGAACTGGGTGATTTATAAAGAGAACGAAATTTATTGCTTACAGTTTCTGAGGCTAGGAAGTCCAGAGTCTAGGGAACACATCTGGGGAGAGCCTTGGTGGTGGTGACAGTATTGGCAGACTATGACATTGTGAAAATGGTGGAGCAGAGCAGAGCAGAGACAGAGAGATAGAGACAGCCTCTCTTTTCTTTTAAAGCCCTCAGAACCACATCCCTGACCACCATTTTTAATCCTTTCACTCCTGCATGGTCCTACAATCTAATCACCTCTTCAAGGCCCCACCTTTCAATTACCGTAATAGGATTTCCCACCTTCTTAACAATCACAGTGGGGACCAAGTTTCTAATACGTAAAACTTGGGGGACACAATTCAGTCTTTGATGAGTTTGGGGGGGACATAATTCAATCCACTGCAGGGAGATAGTGAATGCGTGAATGTTCAAGAGAGACCTAGGGCACAAGGCAGTCGGAAATATGGAGGGAATATTTTATCAGTATTTAAGTTATTTTCTTATTTCAGCATTGGCACTAACTCTACCCCTAGATTTCCATAAATCTACTCTTTAACTCATTGTTTGTATAGTTGTTGCTAAACATAGATTGGCTTTCTGGATCACTGGCATAAATGGGGCATTGCCTTTTAACCATACAATAGCCTCTGATATAATCTAAGCAGTTATTCTGTGTTTGAATTCCTTCTCTGACATCCTGACAAGTATTTAATAATGTTCATCTTCTTGGCTAGAGTTGTCATAGGTCTTTTTGTTATAGGAAAAATGTGAAATAACAAGGTACCTAAAATATATTTAAGTATGTTATAAATTGTGTTTGAAAGGAAAAACTAAATGAAACATAATCTTATTAAGGAATTAATTTAATCAGTAAATATTTATTATACACCTACTGTGTTTGTCTACATTCCACAGATCACTATTTTACAAACTCTAGGTCTCAAGTGATTATGGGTCATGAAATCAGTTAGGTGGAATGTGATTAGCATTCAAAAAACACAGTAGAAAATAGCTAGTAAAGATAATGATTTAAAATTTTTTTATTTTAGTTAATTGTGTGCATTGTGGATCCCACAGTTAGATGTTTTTGTTTTTGTTTGTTTGTTTTACTGTGGACTGTGGTAAAATAAAGTTTGAAAGCCACTGACAGATGAAGAGACATACTTCTGATCCTCGAAAAACTTCTGAAATGTAATCAAGACTGAAAACTCACCAGTTACACTTTTGAACACTAGTTATAGCAGATTTCAATCAAACAGAAGAGACAAAAATATATTCTTTCTTACTCAGGATCCTGTGGCTATAAGGATTAGGGTGATTTGATTATGGTTTTGTCCAGTATTTGATGGTGGAATAGATCACGAGGTATTAATATGAACCTATTAGCTCTAATAATTTCAGTTATTAGCTTCGATAAATATCTGTTGAACAGTAAAACCAAATAATCTTTAAAAAAATTTTTATTTACAGGCAGAAAATGAACTAAGTCTGGCGAGAAAAATGATTCAGTGGAAACCATGGGAGCCGTTAGTGGAAGAGCCTCCCGCCAACCAATGGAAATGGCCAATATAATCATTAAATGACTTTGGTGGGTTGATGGGAAGCTAATATGATTAAGTGTTCTGTTATATTAAAAATATTTCCATATTATTGACATCAAGAAAACTGATAAAAACATATTTAGGAAACTTGTTAAAATTAGTGATTATGGTTATAGGGTCGTGAATCAGTTTTTAGTTTGTATTCACTCAAATTATTTCAAAGATTATATTTCTTTGAACAGAGAAGTTGTGGGAAGATTTGTAAGTTAATTAGAAAAATTTCTACAGATCTTTATTGCAGATGCCATAATTGAAAGGTAAAGTATCTTTAGTAGTATCTTCAATATGTCATTTAATTTTTTTTATCCTGAAAAGAAAGAGAAAAGGCACTTGATTATTATTGTCTAAATAGATTTATAGGTCACTGTTTGAAGTGAGGTAATAAGAGAATATTTTCAAATGTGATAAATGTCAAAAGTACCTGGTGATAAAATTTAAAATTGTGATTAACCTCTTTAGCTGTGATCCTATGAATATAAAGTAAAATTTAAATATATATTTACATACTGATTACCAAATTCATTATGTCATTTTGTTTTAGCCTATATTTGAATTATTTATTCCATTTACTTTGTTTTCATATTGTCTTCATTTTATCATATTTTGTTATTACTCTATTATCTTTGAAGGCCATCAAATTAGAATTCATTGTGCAGAAGAAACTGATTTGTTATTTGGAAAAAAGATTTCTTACTGTACAAAGGTAATTGGAAAGTTTTTCCTTTTGTCTCATTTAAGAAAGTTAGCTTTCTGGCACTTAGACTTTAATTTTCTTGATCAACCCAACTGTATCATGATAGAGTTAGAATTTCTGTAAAAGAGGAAATATTAAGAGTTCCTGAAGTTTACCTGGTATATGGATAGGCTTATATTCAAAACTTCTAAGTCATATAGCTATAACTTCAAAGTGGGATCGCTAAGTAATTTTCACTGAATTTCTAATATGAGTACAGCTGGACATCAAACAAAAGACAAATGCTGTTCAAGGAAAGAAGAAACTGGCAAGCTTAAGGTTAAACAAAAGTAAAATTACTTTTCATTTGTCCTCACTTTTTCTTCCTGGCCCACCATCATTTCTAAATGCCTGGTTAAATTTAATTGGTATCTCTTTCCTTCATAGATAATACTTTTGTTTTTCTGTGTATTTGTGTGTGTGTGTGTGTGTGTGTGTTTGTATGCGTGCATGTGTGTGTATATTTTGCTATCTCTTGTGGCAAAACAGAACCTTTCAGAATGAGAAAAAAATTGTATTTTTTCTTTTTTCTGGTGTATCTCTTCCTGATAGAGCTGTAAGATGAATGCTAAATAAGTATTAAATAAGATGGATTGAGTTACTTCCTAGAGGTTAGATTGCGAGAAAGCTCTTTCTGGTGGAAAAGTAGGAAAAGCATTAGAGGGAGAGTCAGAAGCCCAGGGGTTCTCATTCCCATGGTTCTAGTGCGATCATGAACTCAGTGACTAAATTGAGGCAAGCTGTCGACCTCTCAGAATGGCCTATTTCCTTCTCTGTAAAAGAAATAGAACTTATGCATTATAACAACTTTTTCAGTTCTAAAAATTTCCTGTAATATATAATACATTATATTTATTGAGATCAAAATATATGATCCTAAAGTATGTTTGCATGAATGCTTTCAAGTTAATTTTCTAACCAACCAATTTTTCAGGTTCTTTGGTCACATAAAAACAGAAAGGTGGCTTGTTATGCCTTTGTCATACTGTCAGTCCCACTTTTGCTATGATTCTCGGGCATCTTTTATGTTTCACCAGCAGTGCTACCGTAGTTTTATTGATAAAAGCGTACCTTACTGGTGTTTGCATTAGAAATGCTAATGGTACAATAGTGATACTCATTGTAAAAATAGTATGATGGTAATAATAGTTTTTGTTGACACTTTAATATGAATGCCATGCACTGTCATAAGTACTTGACTGATTTCACTCATTAAATATGCACTGCAACAGCAAGAGTGAGATACTGCAAATTATCTTCATTTTCCAGATAAGGAAACCAGAATCCAATGTGAGTACTACTCCCCTGCAATTATGCAACATGGGGCCCTGGAGGAACTGAGGCAAAGAGATGGTTTAGTAACAAATCCAAGGTCACATAGCTAGCAAGATGTAGAGCTAAATTTTAAACCTAGACAGTCTAGCTCTAGAACTCATGCTCTTACTATTATGTTATTCTTTGTGAATGTGCTTGGGATGCTGTCACTCCTGCCTACTGTATAGGCTGCACCATGTGAACCTAAATCCCGCTCTCTTGACTTTTTCTGTCAAAGTTACTTGTAAAGAACAAATGTGAACAGAACTAGTAAACTGGATTTCATTTTGTGCAAAGATCTTATATTGCCCACAAATAATGTTAATAAGGTAGGTGTCTAAAAGGCATCACAATTTGGCCCATAATTCTTTCGCATTTACTAACTGCTGTTCCAACTCCCCACACAACCTTACACCTGATTATTTTTACTCTTTCAAATCTTTTTCCGGTTGCTTTCTGTAAACTTCCAGATTAAACATCCTGATCTGTGTAGATGATTCTTCTGTTCAGAGATCTTCATTGTTGTCTGGAGGCTTCGAGACTAATTTGAGTAATTTTCAGAGTGGCCTATTTCAGTTTTCTCCATAGACTTCATTCAAGGTAATCACTGTACTCCAGATACCGTACTTCAAAAGGAGAAGCTAATCAATTTAAACTTTGCAAACAGAGAAGAAAATGTCAGCAAAGTTGATGCCCTGGTTCTTCCACACCTGGACTTAGTGCAAAAGATTCCAATTTCTGGGCATTCTTTTTTGGGGGGTGAAAATAGCTTATATCTAGGATAACCATATAATTTATCATTTAACCTGGAATGATTTTGACGTGAAAGAAAGAATTAATAACTTCATAAAGACAACGGGTATACACCATGACTGTCCTGAGCAAACATGATGTATGGGACCCTACAGGAGTAAGTCTCAGGTCTCAGTGTTGCCATCCTTCCTACACCAGGAGGAACAAGTAGTCTGTCATCTGAATAGAATGAACATGATGCCAACAGTAGCAGCCATCATGTGCAACCAGGCCTCAAGTTTCATTGTGTCCCTTAACTTTTAATTCTTAATTCCCCCTCACCTTGCCTTTCCCACAGAATTGGGGGATAGAAGAGAAGGAGTTTATATTTTGTTATCTATTTCCTTTTCTAATCATGAGGTGCAGTCAGAGAAGTGAAGCTAATTATGCCAATAACAATATCTATGAATGTGTCTCTTTTCAAAGGGAGAAAACCAACAATATCTGTATAGGAAAATTCCCACATATAGGCTAATATCAGCTTTTTTTTCCTACCAGCTTCCATGGTTATAAAGACAAACAGAAATTAACATCCTACACAACTATGTTTTGGGGTCTAGGGTTAAGTACTAAATTGCTGAACGTATCACTAGTATTTTGCATTTGCTGAGTGATCTTTCCATTAAAACTCAGTGTTCAATGAGATTGTAGCCCATGCTACAGTAATAGTTTAGTAATGCTAATTTTGGGGGGGAAAAATAAATGAGAAGATTGGAGTTTGGTTTAGAGGAGGATGAGGTTTTGTTTTAGACAGGATTCACAGGAAATCCAAGTGGGAATGTCAAAGGGATTTGAATTATTGATTGGGATTGGAGAAATTTATCTGAAAGTGTATTTAGAAGGAGTAAGCCAAAACTCTAGATAGTGGAGAAAAGTAGTAAGGAAAGTAGTGACTTAGTGTAGGTTACTCCTGAATCCCAGTGTCTTAACAAAAGTGTGTTTCTTGTTCATACTGCATATCTACGGAGGGTTGGCAGAGAGTGCACACAGGAGTCATAAAGGGATCCAGGCTGAGCATGGCGTCGTATCAACACGTGCTTCCATGACCATAGTGATGGGGAATGGGAACATAGCAAATCACACAGAAACAAAAAAGAAACAAAACCAAAGTCAAAATTGTTTGAATTGCCATAGAATTCATAAATTGAGCTTGTCATGCATTGGTAATAATTTTTGAAGTGATCTTTAGGTTTAAATTAGCCAATTTTTTTGTGGTGTGCTTAAGCGTAATTTATGAGAGATTAGTTTCTATTTATGACTGTATATGGAAAGCATTGCAAAGATTCTTTTTTGGGATTCCTCATGATCTTCAAATGTTTTCTTAAGGTGATCCTTTTAGCTTTTCTAAAGATAAATATTATTTTATTAGAGAATATTGCATTTTACTGTTTTTCTACAACTGGAAGGTGGATTCCTTTTTTTCAGGATAAAATGTGCCCACAATTTTTACCTAAATTCCAAATTCCAAAAATCTCTGCAAATGAAATTCTTTCATAACTCATTTGGAAGCAAACTTGACCTGAATTCATATAAGGCTATTTGTGGTCTTTAACCCACTTTAATTTAAATATTAATATATTTTGCCACAGAAATATTAATTTCTGGACTACTTCCCTAGACCCAATGAATGTGTTACATAATATAAAGTATATGTCCATATTACTTTCCAAAAATTTGGAAAATCCTGAATATCAAACACATACCATGGGCCAATGTTTCCAATCTCTTGAGCTCTCAAAAGGTACTATGATCCAAATTTAGTCCACAGATAATTTCCAAAGCGTAATTTTCAGGTGTTTATTTTTCTAAATTATTCTTCTAATATTTTTTCTAGTTCATTATTCGTTTATATCAAGAAAAAGTTTAGCCTGGAATAACAATGGAAAATAACTGAAATGCTTGACTTCATAAAGTCACTAGGTGGCATCTTTGTAAAAATAAAAGTACATTAAAAGAAATGTTTATTGTATAAATAAATGATGAGATAAAGGCAGATATTTCATGAAAAATAAAGATAAGTCATTTTCGGCAAGAAATCCTGATTTATTGTAAAAAGTAAAATGGAAAATAATATTGTAAAATTACTCTTTGACTTTGAGAGTCTTTTTCCTATTGGATGTTTTCATTCAGTTTGCATTTACATGTATTCAATGTAACCAAACAACTGTGTGTGTGTGTGTGTGTGTGTGTGTGTGTGTGTGTGTGGTGTGTGTGTGTGTGTGTGTGTGTGTGTGTGTCTTATCATTCAGTTTGCATTTACATGTATTCAATGTAACCAAACAACTGTGTGTGTGTGTGTGTGTGTGTGTGTGTGTGTGTGGTGTGTGTGTGTGTGTGGTGTGTGTGTGTGTGTGTGTGTGTGTGTGTGTGTGTGTGTGTCTTATGCTTCCAAGCTGCATAGACTACCCAGGGAGTTCTGTTGTCAGACTGAATAAAGTCAGTTCCACAGCAAGCTATAAATAAAATATGAACACATAGTGGGTATCAAGTCACCTTTAACACTGTGAAGCACTTGAAGTTATCTACTACCTGTTTTTCTTCCCTCATTTCCTGCCTCTGTTCCTAAACTGAAAGTTTTCGTACTGTCCCTAACATGGAGGACAGTGAATGATAAATTTTAAAGAGGAGAACCAGAAAAGTGAGTGTTTAAAACCAGTGGAATTTTCATTACTACTATAATTTATGCTACATTATGATTTTGGAGATGGGAGTGGGTGAATGTTTGGTAAAACTTGTCCACACACAGCTGGTGTACCTAGTGGTTACCTGTATTCCCTTTTTTTCTTTGCTCTTCATAAATGTGTGGAAGTGATTAAAATGCATTTGTTTTTACTTAAGATCGTTACTAAAACAAAGCCAATTTTATCTGAGAGAATAATATATAATACACATTTCATATCCTAGTAAGAAATATCTAAAAGTGGGATGAAGACTGAAAAAAATGAAACTGGACATTAAGAAGTTATTGGGGAGATGAATAGTGTGATTTCCACTAAATGGTATGAAGAAATGAAGACACTGAACATTATGAAGAAATGGACCTGTACTATGTATAATTTTTAAAAAATTTTATTATCCTACCATCCTTTTTAAATATCAAAGGGTACTTCAAAAAGTTTATGGAAAGATTCCTATTATCATTTAATTCTGTTTTTCCATGAACTTTTTGAAGTACCCTTGCAGTAGCATAGAATAGTGATTTAAAATCTAGGGTCTAGAGTCAGACTGCTTAAGTTTAATCCTGATTCACTAAATCTTTGTGTGCCTTAGTTTCCTCATTAGTAAAATGGGGCTAAGATCAGTTCCTCTTTAATAAAATCGTGTAAGGATAAATAGAAATAAATGTAAGGTGCTTAGTGACAATAAGTGTTAGCTGCATTTGTTACTGCATGTGCAACAGAAACATACTTGACCTTCCCCCAATACTAAGCTGTGCTTCTTTAAAAACTTAATTTTAAGAATTTACTGATTAAAAAAAAAAGCCCTTTATAATTTAGTTATTAACAAAAGCTTTGTTTCTCCTGACTTAGAAGAGGAATTATTTAACAGCTACCAGCAAGCTAAGAGCCAAGTTCTAAATTCATCAAAAGCAAGTAGGCACCTATTGTGCACCTGCGTTCTCCTTTGTCAATTTCTCGCCTCTCACTTCATATTTATATTTCCTTTCATTCTGATTTCTTATATCTGTAAGCTTAAATTGCTGTCAGCGTTTGGTTTGGAGAACTGGGAACTTTCACAAGTGTAAAAGGGATGTTGGAGGGAGGTTAGCATCAGCTAACCAGCAGCTAACAACCCTAGCCTCTGGCCCCTCCGCTTCCCCTTGTCGCGTTTCTCCTCCCAGACCGCCTCGCCTCTGCCCCCACCCCCATACCCCGCGCTGAGTTCCTTTGCCGCGCGGGCGGCACCTCTTCCCCTGGGGGCGGTGCCCTGGCGAGAGGAGGTGGTGCCAGGGCCGCTGCTAGGATACGGCCGGCAACAGAATCCGGAGGAGAGGAAGGAAGCTGCTTTCAAGGAGCCTGCGAAACCGCTTCGACAGGAGTAGCTGCGTTTCTCGGTCAGGTAGGAGGACAGGTTCTGGCTGCCTTCCCCTGGCTGGACGCTTAGACCCGGCCTTGAGCCGATGACTGTACTTCGAGGCAGCTGGACTCCGAGGGCTATTAGCAGAGCGCTGATACCGCCGGGGCTCCTGGGGCTGCCCGGCCGGTCGGGAATGTTTCTCCTTTACTTGAAAAACCGTGCAAAGCATCCCATCCTTGGCTTCTTTTCTGGCTCCGCCTCTCTGATTTGGGATTTGGAGGCAGCAGCATCAAGCTAGGAGGTGTACGTCATCTCGCATCCCGAATGCTTACCACGGTTATAGTACTAGTGTGGAAGCAAGGCGTGTGTGTAACCCAGATGTGGCATTAGGAAACGTTTAGTCTTCCGTGCTGACCATTTTCATCTTTAGTAAATCGAAGGCTTTCAAACTTTCCTCACCCGGCACTCTTACTCCTTTCCTCCATCCGTGGTCTTTGCCTCTTAACACACTTAAAAATCCAGCAAACCTATCTATTTGGTAGAAGGCAAGACTAGATTACTGCTTTAGTACTGACACTAACATTCTAGATATATCAGGCTTCAAATGGAATCACGCGTTATGGGTGAAAGAGGGACTTTTGTTGTAAGCAAACATAGTAGACTGCTTTTTTGTTTTTAAACAATAAGATTAAATCATTTATGTTTGAATAGAGAATACGTAAAGATAATAAAACTCAAACAATAAAAAAGGATGAACAGTGAAAATTTGCCTTCTACCCATTCCTCCCCTCAACCAGTTCACTTTCCAGAGGTCTTCAATGCAAAGACAAATACGTAGTTGTCACCTGTAACGTTATTCTGCGCTTTTCACTTAACACTGTGTATCTTGGAATTGTTTTCTATCAGTATGAGTATTAAGAGATATGCCTTATTTTATGTATGTATGAATGAATGTATGCATTTACGTTTCGTTGTGAGAAGGTGTTTCTAAGCCTATCATGAAATTTGGAAAGTCTCATAAGCAAAAACGTTGATAAATTTCACTACCTAACAGTCCAAAACTGCTATATAGTAAAAGACAACATAACATCAAATGCATAATGGGAAATAAAATTGCAACACACAACAAAGGGGTATTTAATTATTAAGGCTCATAAAACAATATAAGGATGTATGGAAACAGTCAAGGAGTTGTTCTTGAGGCTGTAATACAGTGTTGCCTTTTTGAAAAGCAATTTGATGGTATTTAACAGAATTAAAATCTGCATACCCTTTGACTTATCCATCCTTATTCTGGAGACTTATTTTATAGTATGCTTACACAGGTATACAGAGATAAATGTACAAGGTGTTTGTTATAGCACCATTTTTTAATAATAAATAAGAAGCTGGAGATAGCTCAAATGTCCAACAACAGGGCAACAGCTGAATAATATGGCTTAGTCCTACAATGAAATTACTATGAGGTTGTTGAAAAGAATGAGGCAGGATCATGTTAATAAATGTTAAATATGTTAAGTATATTAAATTACAGATAAGTTGTAAAATAGTGTTAAAGTTTAAAACTGCACAGAAATCTAATTTATATATTTAAAGTATACCATATGATCATAAGCAAATATAAATATATATATGATATTATATAATTGTAGCTTGATAGACAATTTTTGGAAAGATAAACTGTTAACACTGCCTAATAATGAGGAATAAAATCAGGGTATCAGGCCAATAAGGGTATGCTTTTACTTTTACTTTTGATTTTATCCCCTTCTGTTCTGTTAGGTTTGTTTTTCTATAAGCATATATTGCTCTCTTAAAAACAACAGCAGCAACAACACATTTAACAATAACAATAATGAAAAAAACATCAATTTCAAAAAGTCTTTTCAAACTATAGCTATGATGTTTTTGCTACCTGTTTGGGCTGGAATTTCACAACATTTTACATTTCACACTATAATGTGTGCCTTGTCATTTACATTTAATATCTGCTGTAGTGAGAGTTTATTCATATTTATGTAAGTAGAACATGTTAATATACATATGGGGAGTAATAGAAACCAATATAATTAGCTCCTTATTCTAGATGGATAAAGGTGTTGGAAAAATTCAAAATTAATTCTTTCAGTAGCTTGTTTTGCCTTTAAAACAGAACCTACTTATTGTATCAGCTTTACTGATAATCAGTCGCTCTGCACTCCTTCTGTAAACTGTGCTTGCTTATCTCAATAGCTACTACAATAGCTACATGAATGCTGAAAAAACGAAACATATTCATGTGCTAGCTGCATGAATGCTGAGAAAGTGGAACAGTCTGTATATATAAACCCTGTGAGACCTAAACTTGGGGCTCAATCTGAGCGCTAGCTCATCTGGGCCTGCAGGCATAATAAAATACCTGATTCTTCAACCCTCCGAGTGCCAACTGCTTCTTTGTCAAGTCTGTTCCATAATATTTTCTGGTGTGTTTATTGGGAAGTGATTCGGACTGCCCTCTTGAGCCACCAGTCCAAGCGGGGAGACCTGGCAGATTGGCAACGCCACAGAGGACTGAGGAGTCATTGCCCAGCCATTTTGTCTGGACCTCAGAGAACGGGACCTCACTTATCCTAGGGAGCACCTGTTTGACAGGACTCAACAGAGGGAAGGACCAGTCAGACCCCCGCCACCTGCAGGACAGGTAGGACCCCCACCCCAATTATCAGTTCAGTTCAGGCCCACCTTCGGGTGGAAGGGGAGCTTGATCACCTCCCAAAAGGGTCTCCTTGAAGACCCGTATGGGTTAAGGAACTTGTAGTGAGGTCCATCTGGTCTGGACCTTGTCATTCCATCTGTGCAGGACCTTATAGTAAGGCCCATCTGGTCGGGACCTTGTTGTGAGGTCGCTGTGTTTAGTTTAGATCAGGATTGGGGGAGGGAAAAGTATCTCAACTTCTGTGTGAGTATATATGAGTGTTTGTATATGGAATCAAGTCTCTGCTGTGGTTTCTGAGTGGGTCCTAACCTGTGGTTCCATGGTCACATCATACAGCATAATGGCGATTCAGGTCCAGAATGGACTGAGACCAGGCCTGGGATTTATATGGGTACACCTTAGCCAAGATGGATCTAAAGTCCCCCTGGGTATGCAGCCAGGCAGATGCCAGATTGCTTCCCCTTCTGCAAGGGAGAGGGAACCCCCATCTTTTGTTTGCATCTCTGCTGCAGGGAGGTATCTGGGAGAGGTCCCACATGCGGTGGAGAAAAGAGCCTTTATTTATGTCTGAGCACCTCCTAGATCCCCCAAAAGAGAGGCGAATGATTCTTTTCAGACCTAGGTTACATTTACTTGACTCCTGAGGAGTGACACATCTTTTCACATTGTTTGCTCTGGGAGATCCATTGCCCACTCTGCCATAGAGTTCCCCTCCCCACTCATGAGTTCTGTACATCCCCAGGGGTGAAGCCTCCACTCAGCTACCTGGAAGGAAACCCAGATTGGAGCCATATCCTAGTACACCTTTTCTGTCACCATCCGACCTTCCCCTGTCACCTTTATTCCCCTGGAATTTGGTCATTTGCCTGTGAAAAGGGGGACTAGTCTATGGGCTGTTGGTCTCTGTGCACATCCTACAAATCCACCTGGCCTGCCAGGTGATAAAAGACTCAGGCTGCCACTTCCCTTACATGTGGAAGCCTTGCCATCTGGCACATGAAATCGGCTTTGTTCCTTCATTGCAATCCCTAGCCTCCTGCAGACTTCTTACACCAGTTTATGAGAGAGCTGTTTGGGCACTCTGGACCTTTGTTGAGTGGCAGCACCAATGCTATTTGGGATATAAGTGCCTGAGACAGGCATAGGAGGCTAGAATTTGATATGGGGACAAGTGCCTCAAAACCTACTATCCTTAAATACATGTTAAAGAATTTTCAGAAGGGCTACTCTGGGGAGTACAGAATCAAAATGACCCCCAAGAAACTGCAGACCCTATGTGAAATGGCCCACCTTTGGGGTTGGGTGACCTTCAGAAGGGACCATAGACCTCCAGAAGCGTTGAGCAGATTTATGAGGTTGTGACAGGGAAGCCAAGGCACCCAGACCAATTTCCATACACAGACTCCTGGTTGACAATAGCTCTGACCCTTCTGCCACCCTGGGTTGGATTCTGTATTCCTGAGGGAAGGTGTAAGGTTCTCACTGCACAAGCAGTCCGGAAGTTGGAGCACAACCAGCAAGAAACGAAAAGTCCTATATATCAAGGAGATCCAGGTCAAAACCTGTTGCCTCCATTGTATCCTGCTCCTTCGGGGATGCCTGGCCCCAGGAATCGCCTGCCAAATAGCCCTCTGGCTTTAGTTCCATAGGCCCCACCGGCATTGTCACCAGAGAGTCCAGAGAGTCCTGAACTGGTGGGAAGGTGAATCCACTCTGCCCAACAGATCCCAGTCCTCCAGATGCCCCTGCAAGATACCCAAGGCCCACAGCAGATCAACCTGGATGGCAACATACAGCCAGAGTGCCCCCTCTTCTACTACCAGCCCTTTACAACTACAGACCTTCTGAATTGAAAACGCCATACTCTGTCATATTCAGAAAAACCCCACGTTCTCATCAGTCTCTTGGAGTTGATTTTCCTCACCCATCAGCCCACCTGGGGAGACTGTCATCAGCTACTCCTTACCCTCTTCAACACTGAGGAATGGTGACACATCCTTGCAGGATCCAGGAAATGGTTACAAGACCAGGTGCCTGCAGCTACCCTGGATCCTGAGACCTGGGCAAAAGATGCAACACTGGATGCCATGCCAAACTGGGACTTTAATGAAGAAGAAGGGAGAAATCACCTCCACTGATATAGAGAGGCCATCCTCTAAGGGCTGAGAGTAGGGGCCAGAAAACCCACTAACATGTCCAAAACAACCATCATGACCCAGAAACTGGACAAGCCACCTGCAAAGTTCTATGAAAGGATAAACAAGGCCTTCCAGGTTTACACACCATTCAATCCTGAGGCAGCTGAGAATCAACGGATGGTCAACACAGCCTTTGTGGCCCAGTCCTGTGCCAATATCTGTCACAAACTTCAAAAGCCAGAAGGTTTTGCTGGGATGAATGCCACATAGCTCCTGGAGGTGGCCAAGAAGATATTCATCAGTTGAGACTCAGGCCCAAAAGGAAGCAGATAAATGCCTAAGACAGAAGGTGGCACTCTTGGCAGCAGCACTCAATCCAGACCGGAACTTTTCATCAAAGAATAAGAACCACTGCTGAGGAGGACAGGCACCCCTGTAGTCCAATCAGTGTGATTTCCACAAGGAGCTTGGCATTGGAAAAATGAATGACCAAAAGTGGGGAGAAACTCCAACCAACGTTCCAAGGCAAGACACACTCTGGAAAGAAAAAGTATGTGTCTAAGCTGTCAAGCCAAGAGTTCCAGAACCTCATTGGCTTTGCGGGCATGGACTAGGGGTTAGGTTAGGGGAGACAGGTCTTCCTGTTCCTGGGCCCCCAGGAGCCCATGGTAAAAATGACAGTAGGAGAACAACCTATGACTTTCATGGTGGACAATGGGACAGAACACTCTGTAGTCACCAGCTCAGTGGCCCCATTCTCAGGCTGAAAACCACCATTATTGGTGCTATGGGGCCACAAGCAGACCAGCCATTCTGCAGGGCCTGGACTTGTCACCTTAGGGGTCACAGGGTGACTCACGAATTCCTATATTTGCCCAATTGTCCAGTACGCCTACTAGAGATTTGTTGAGAAAACTAAGGGCACTAATAGCCTTCACAGCTGGTGAAGCAGCTCACTGGACTTTAAATAGAAGACCTTAGTGATGGCTGTAACGGTGACCAGGGAAGAGGAATGGCACCTATACATCAAGGCCGAAGAAGACTCAAACACAGGACCATCAGACCTCTTAAGAGACTGCTTCTTTAGAGACTTTCCTTCTATCTGGGTGGAATTGGGACCCCCAGGTATGGCAAAAAGACATGCCCTTATAATTATAGAGCTGAAACCAGGGGCCATACCAGTCAGGGTAAAACAGTATCCAGTCCCTCAGGAAGTCCAACTGGGAATCCAGGAACATATCCACTGGTTACAGGAAGCAGGAATTCTGGTCTAGTGCTAATTGCCTTGGAACATACCACTCCTGCTGGTCAAGAAGCCCAACAGAAAGGGGTACTGTCTAGTTCAGGATCTGCGAGCTGTGAACATGGCAGCTGTCACCATCCACCCCACAGTACCCAATCCTTACACACTCCTGAGTCTACTCCCTGTGCAGGCTAGATGGTTCTCCTATCTTGACCTCAAAGACACCTTCTTCTGCCTCTGACTGGCACCCAGAGACCAGCTGCTGTTTGCCTTTGAATGGGAAAATCCCTGCACAGGAAGGAAGACTCAACTGACCTGGACTAGACTGCCACAAGGGTTCAAAAACTCATCTACACTCTTTGGAGAAGCGGTAGCCTCAGACCTCGCTGCTTTCCCAGGAGACAGGTTGAATTGCACCCTGCTTCAGTATGTTGATGACATCTTCCTGGCCAGTCCCACACAAGAAAACTGCTGGGAAGGAACAAGAGCCCTGCTGAGCCTGCTGTCCGACTTAGGATATAAGGTGTCCTGGGGAAATGCAGATATGTCAACAGAAGGTCAGGTGCCTAGGATATCACATCTCCAAAGGACGCCACTCACTGGAAATAGAAAGGAAACAAGATATTTGTGCTATACCCTGACCAGATAACAAGAGGAAAGTCTGAGTTCCTTGGGACTGCTGGCTTCTGTCAAATATGGATACCGGGTTACTCAGAAAATGCTAACCCCCTGTGTGAGGCAACCAAAGGAGCTGAAAAGGAACCCCTAGTGTGGGGTCCAAAGCAAGAGCATGCCACCACATGCGGTGACCACCCTAATAAACAGTTGGGGATACAAATGGCTGACCAACTCCAGGATGAGTCACTGTCAAGGACTCCTCTGTGAAAACCCCTGGATGCGCCTCAAAATGGTGCAGACTCTGAACCAAGCCACCCTCCTGCCTCCAGAGTCTGGCCCCCTGGACTGCAATTGTGAAGAACTAATGGATGAGGTATACTTCAGCAGGCCTGATTTGATGGACTTGTCCTTAACTGACCCAGACAAGAAACTGTTCAGAGATGGGAGCAGTTATGTTCAGGAAGGACAATGAAGAGCCGGATATGTGGTAACAACTCATAAAGAGGTTATAGAGGCAAAATCCTTGCCACAAGGATGGTCAGCACAGTGAACGGAGCTATGGGCACTAATCCAAGTACTCAGACTCTTGAAAGGAGGGTGAGTCAACATTTACATTGACTCTGGATATGCCTTTACAACCTTACATGTCCATGGAGCCCTGCACAAAGAGGGGGCCCTGCCTGATGGCAGGAGGAAAGACAGTTAAAAATGAGAAAGAAATTCTCCAGCTCTACAAAGCAGTGTGGGAGCCCACCCAAGTGGCCATTATACACTGCAGGGGATACCAAAAGGAGACTGACAAGATCATTGAAGGAAACCAGTTGGCCAACCAGACACCCAAAAAATCAGCTGTCCAAACAGAGCCTGCAACAGACCAGAATGAGACTGCCAAAATTATGCTGGTGCAAGAGATGGCACAGCAATTAAAGTACACAAAGAAAGAGACAATGGGCAGAAAAATAAGGTGGAATTAAAGCCCCCAAAGGATGGTGGAAGCTCCCAGACCACAGACTAATGATTCCTCAGTGACTGGCCCACCGACTAGTCCTGGAGTATCATGAACTTACTCACTGGGGGAAAAGGGCCCTCAAGACTATGCTGAGTCATTACTATTTCATCCCGGGATTGGCTTCCCTCTATGCCCAGGTCAGGTCCTGATCCTCGACCTTCATCCAAAACAATGCCAAGCAATGGCTGGCACCTGGAGTCCAGCCAGTCAGGACATCACCCTTCAAAGACTTGGTAGTAGACTTCACCAAAGTAGAGTCCTGCAAGGGTTACAAATACTTGTTAGTAATGATATGTTCATTCACCGGATGGACGGAGGCACTGCCCACGTTCCAAGCAAGCCTGGGAGGTCGTGAAGACCCTTATAAGCGAAACTGTACCAAGATATGGACTCCCTCTGACTATAGGTTCAGACAATGTGCGAGCATTTGTTGCAGAGGTCATTCAAGGACTGGCCAAAATGCTGGGGATACAATGAAAGCTCCACACAGCATACTGGCCACAAAGCTCAGGGAAAGTGGAACGTATGAATCATTCTCTAAAGATCATTTTAGCCAGGCTTTGCCAGGAGGTGGGACTACCCTGAATAGATATGCTTCCCTTAGCCTTGTTATGGGTTCAGTGTATGATGGGGCCAACAGGATACTCCCCTTTTCAAATCATGTATGGGAGAGCACCCCCACTTATAGTTAGACTACAGGGACATCCCCACTAGTTGAGGGAGATACAAATATCTCAATACTTGCAGTCACTGGCCAGGACCTTCAGACAGATAATCAGGACAGTTTTAGAACGAGCTCCCATTCCTTTAGGAAATTGGGCACACCAGTTCCAACTGGTAACATAGTATGGGTAAAAGACTGGAAAAAGGCTTTTTCAAAGCCAACCTGGACAGGCCACACGTAGTTTTATGAACTACCCCTACTGTAGTTAAGGTTGCAGGTTTAATTCCTTGGGTCCATCATACACTGGTAAAACATGCAGCTTCCTCAGACAGTGCCCCCTCATGGTCCATGAAGGCTGACCTCTCTGACCTGCTCAAGATCTAATTCCAGAGATGCCCTGCAAATTGACAAAACCTGCCTCAGCCACTCCATGGGCTGGCTGAACCACACACACGGCTGAAGCCTGAGGTTCTTGCTGCTGTGGGACATGACAAGTACACTGATTTATTTTCATGAAATGATAAGCATATGTCACCCCTAGCCTTTAGTTTTCATTGTATTACTTGTTTTGCTTTATGCCATAGAATTGACTACAGTAACCCCAAAAGATTGAAATAGTATAGAAAAGTTTTTGCTAGTACTCCTTTATTTCCTGTCAATGGAATGTTTTTTAACCATCTCATGGTGGCAATGTGCCTTCTAAAGATAGCCTCTTCCTTGAACACATGGACTTAGCTTACTGACCCCACCACACATACTGTCTCCTGCTCCAGGCCAGGGAAAATGTATACAAAGGGGCTAAAATTTAAAAAGTCTTGGTTCTCATGGACAGACACTTGGAGCTGACTATGCTGGCTTTTGCCGCTAGCTGGTCCACTATTTATTTTATTCTTAGCTCTCTTGTTTGGCCCATGTATTTTAAATTGCCTTGTCAGTTTCATTTTGACTCATTTAGAGTCAAATTACAGATGGCCTTGTCATCACAAGAATCCACTTATATGCCCCTAAAAAAACACAAAAATTCTGAAGGTGATGCTCACTCCAATGTTTAGAGAGAGCATCAAAGGGAGGAAATGTTGGGAAAATCCAAAATTAATTCTTTCAGTAGCTTGTTTTGCCTTTAAAACAAAACCTGCTTATTATATCAGCTTTACTGATAATCAACTGCACTGTACTCCCACTTCTGTAAACTGTGCTTGCTTGTCACAATAGCTACTACAATAGCTACACGAATGCTGAGAAAGCAAAAGATATATAAACCCTATATATCTTTTATAAACCTATATAAAAGCCTATATAAACCCTGTAAGACCTAAACTTGGGGCTCAGATTTTGGAGCGCTAATTCATATAGTCCCGACTGCATAATAAAATACCTGACTCTCCAACCCTCTGAGTGCCAACCACTTCTTTGTCAAATCCATTCCATAACAAAGAAAAAAAAAATCTGTTGGATATTTTTTTCTCAATTTAAAATCATACTTATTTTTCTCATATCAAATAAGAGCCTCTGATAATGTGTCTGATATTAAAATAATCATTTTAATTCTGGATCTGACTACCACTAACTTACCACAACATCCGTGGGTCTTAGCTTCCTCGTCTAAAGGAAAATCAGCAGTTCCTAGACTTTTTCTTAGTCATCAGTACCTCTTTTCTATTCTTCCCCACCCATGTGGATTCCTACACTGAGATGCGACCCAGTGTAGTGGTTAAGAACATGGGTCTGGTTCCAGACTGCCTGGATTTGGATCCCAGACCTACAGCTTCCTAGCTCTGTGACCTTGTATATTACCTAACCTCTCTGTGCTGATTTCTTTATCTATAAAATGAGCATAATAATATCATCTGCCTGTGAGGATTAAATAATTTAATGCATGTATTTGCTAACATTTTGCTTTATTTTAAAAGTATTTTTTCCTGCTGAGTAAAATGAGTAACTATGTAATGCTTCTAAGGAGTTATTAATGTATAATTATCACTAACCTTTTGGAAATTTTAGAAATAGTTTATTAGTTGCTAACATTTATTAAGTGCTTACTGTATGCCAGACATTATTTGCTAAGTACTTTATATATATTATTTAATTCTTACAAGACCTTTCGATGTTGAAACTGTTATATTAATATCTCATTTTGCAAGTGAGGAAAATGAAATTTAGGTTAAGAAACCTCTTTATCTCAAAGTCACATAGCTACTAAGTATCAAGTACTTTGAGGCGTCAGGTATTTTACCCTACTTGCAGGCTAATAAGTTAGCCTGTCACTGTTTCTTGGGTGCTGGGTTGGAGACAAAGGATTCATGGCAAAAGCAGTAGCCAGTCCTTCAAGTCTGTGCCAATTTCCCATGTCCCCCAAGTCCTACAGGGCAACACAAATGAGCCTACATGAATGCCGGCACTTTTACTGCTTTTATAGTGAACCAAAGAAGAAAGCCTGCTCTTTGTTTGGATGAAGATGTTATCTCAACCGTCATGGTTTCTTTTGCAAACACAACCCTGTGAAATGAACTGGGTAAACAGTGGTCATGGCCTTGCATTTTTGTCATAGCAGCCTGCAAGAACATGTAGGGACACTCAAGGCCCATGGCAGATTGCTCCTCTCAAAAGAAAGTTGCTAAGTTAGGATTAAAACCCAAGCAGTCTGGTTCCAGAGTTGACTCACCTGAAAGCCCACTTAGGGAAACCAGAACTGAGAATCAGTGTACTTGATGGCAGTGATAATCCTTTCTGGTCTATAATCTCCGTGACTTTTATGATTTATAAATCTTGAAATTTCTTATTTTTAGGTTGAGTAGATGCTTATTGCTGCTAATTATTTTAAAGATACTGCTAACCACTCTCGTTAAAAACAAATAACAACTTGAAAGTGTTTTATGTCATTATTTAGGTCACTTATTCATGTTATTAATTAAGCAGCACCTCTGATGGATCTTAGGCACTACCATATGTAAAAAACTACAGGTTACAGAGAAGTGTGATTAGTACCATAAAGAGATTGTAAGGAGATCTCTTGCTTGGAGGGGAGTAATCTAGGATATTTAACATATTAAACTAGTAGTGAGGTAAATATAAGAATTGGAAACCACAGCAACTAGGAAATGGAGTCTGTTGCCTTGACAAGGATGGTGGAGGTGTGTCAATTTATTCAGTCCTGTCAAATGAACTGCTTTATAGTGTGTGGCTTCTGTTTGTGACTGCATTGATTTCATGTGTCCAGTGGCATGCAAATACCATCTATAGATTTCTGTTTCTCCTATTCCTATTTTCAGGCCAGATTCTTCTGAGAATTTCAAACACCAACACTACATTGAGTGTCCAGTGGGCATCTCCAACTCAGTACACTCGAAACCAAACTGTGATCTAACACCCACCCACACCCCAAACCTGCTTTATTTGCGGTTTTCCTCATTTCTATAGATTCGACTCTATCCTTCCAGTTGCCCAGCCTAAAAATGTTAGCAGTATCCTTGTTTCCTCTCTTTATCTCACAGTTCACATCTAGTCCATCACCAAATCCTTTTAGCTCTATCTTCAAAATATGTACAGAATCTGACCACTTCTCATCATCCCCTCCACTATCATCCTGGTCCATTTCACCTCATGTCTGGGTTACTGCAGTGGATTCCAGTGGATCCTAATGGTTTATCCTAATGGTCCACTACTCTTCCTCCCATGATCTCTTTGACAGCAGAGAAGCCTGAGGGAGTCTGTTAAATTATGAGTTAGATCATTATTTCTGTGCTCAAAATCTTCTGCTGGGATCACTCAGAGTCAAAGCCAAAGTATCTACAATGGTCTACAAGGCCCAGTTTGATCCATTGCCCTCTCCCTACAACCTCTTCTCTGACTTTATTTTCTACTATTCTTCCTTTATCTCACTGCTTTCCAGGCACATGAGATGACTAGCTGTTCCTTAGATATTTACTGTTTCTTATTTTCCCATTTGTCCTCATTCCTTGCATATTTTCTCACTTCAGTCCCCTACTAAAATGTCATCTTACCAGTGAGGCATTCTTTCCCCACCACATCTACTTCAGCAAAACCCCACTCCTCTAAACCCTCCTGACACTCTCATACTTCCTAGCCACTGTCTTTGCTTTAGTATTTTTCTGGAACTTATCTTTATCTGACCCGATATATACATTTTACTAATTTAGTTTGATGGAGAAGGTGTAATAACACATTCCATTTTCTAATTTCTGAGTGTTTCCTTTAATAGTAGAAGTTTGTACCAATTTTATTATTCCAAGTTGAAAAGGACTACTGTAAATGGCAAAATGTTGACACTGTCTTCCAAGTATTTATACCTCATTTCTTTTTAACAGTGTTTAATATCCACAATAACAGACCTTTTGTTCCTAACATCAATGAGAATGCTTCCAGTGTTTAATTAAGCATGATGTTACAAGTATATACCCTTTACCAGAAAAAGAAAGTTTGATTTTATTTTTAGCTTATTATTTTTTTAAAAATCAGGAATATGTATTGACTTTTTGCCATAGGTCGATATTCAATTTTTTTTTCTCTTTTGCTTAATTTAGTGAGTGATGTTAACAGATTTCATAATGTTGATATTTGCATCCTGTATTTATTTATTCACATATCAAAGTCAAGAATTTTTGAGCACATACTAATTATCAGGCCTGTTTCTGGGTGTGGAAGAGCAGCATTGATAAGGCAGAAAAGATTCTGCCTCCTGTGAAACTGTTATTCTAGTAGGGGATAACAGACAGTGAACAAGTAAGCAAATGAATAAACTATAGTTTTCAATAGTGAATAGAGCTATGAAGAAAATAAACTAGGTGGTGATTGGGGTATATTAGGGAGGCCTCCCCGGAGAAGCTGCATTTGAGCTGAGACATGGAAGATTAGAATGAGTAGTCGTAAAGATCTGTCGTAGCACATTCTTGCAAGAGGAAATAGAAAATGCAAAATCCCCAAGGTGGATATCAACCCTAGATATAGTAAGACAAGGGGCTGGTTACAAGATGAGGTCACAGAGGTAGGCAGAGAGTAGATCATTTAGGATCTTTAGTGCCATGGTGAGCAATTTGGATTTTAGTCTAGGAAGCGTTTTATTCTGGAGATGTTTAATTATGAGAGGGACATTATCTGATTTACTTAAAATGTATTGCTCTGGCTGCTGTGAGAATAACGGATTTTCTTCTGGGGAGGGATGGTGGTTCAGGAATGAAATTAAGGTCACCAGCTAAGAGGATGTTGCAATAATACTGTTAAAATATGACATTTTAAAATAAGACTAAAATAATATGTTAAAATAAGAGTGATGGACAAAAGTAGATTGAGACTAAGTGTATTAGTCTGTTTCTGTTGCTTATAACAAAATACTTGAAACTGGGTGATTTATAAAGAAAACAAAATTTATTGCTTACAGTTTCTGAAGCTGGGAAGTCCAAAGTCCAGGGAGCACATCTGGTGGTAGCCTTGGTGGTGGTGACAGTGACAATAGAGTATCACATTGCAAAATGGTGGAGCAGAAAGAGCAGAGAGTAACTTCCTCACTCACTCTCTTTTTAAGACCCTCCAAACCATGCCCATGACCACCATTTTAAACCCATTCACTACTGCATGGTCCTACAACTTAATCACTTCTTCAAGGCCCCACCTTTCAATTACCATAATAGGATTTCCCACTCTCAACAGTTACAATGGGGATTAAGCTTCTAATATATGAAATTTGGGGAATGCAACTCAATCAGTTCACAGCACTAAGTTTTCAGGTCATTAACGACATGGCTTGTCCAATGACTGGATAATGGATGAGAGAAAGGGAAGAATTAAGGATGACTCCAAAAGTAAACCTTACTTGGTTGTGTTACATTATTTTTCATTACACTATTGGATATAATTTACTCACAGTTATGAAATTTATTTTCTCAGGCATAGTGGGATCTACTCTACTACCTTGGTGGGCATCCACTTGCTTTGATCTCTTTCCACCTTGATTGGACACAGGCATAACTTCCCCTTTAGGTGTCTACTCTGCAAGTGCTTTTGAATGTTGCAGGACATTAAAGAGGCGTTATTTATACTGGGTAGGGTCAGATGAAACCTGACAACATTTCAGAGTGTAGATGAGAAAGCATAGCTCTGACTGGCTGTGTGAGACAATACAGTTGATGTTGTGAAATGGTCATCCTTACTGGATAGCTATGAGAATAATCACGAGATTCTGACTCTCAGAGGCTCCTTGTTACTCTCTGATGGGCAGTTGTTATTCCTTATGGGAAAAAATTCTCTATGGTTCTCTTGCATTTCTGCTTGAGAAGCACTGACAGCTTTGTTCTGGACTTTCTTTTCAAGGCTATTTGTGTAATGAACAGCCTTGGGAGACGGAGATAGTGCCTTCTTCTAGAACCAAGGTCAGATTTATCTGTTGTCTAGTTTAATAACGATAATATCTTCCTGTGGGGCAAAGGTTGGGCAGATTTGCTTGAAGTCCATTATAAAGGATTGGTGTTTCTAAGTTTGGATTTCCCCAGCTGTGATGCAAACTACTGTGTGCACAGTATTTAATTGGGCCATTCAACATTGGGCTATAGGACATGCAGCTCCTATATGAATATCAAGCTCATGTTCTCTGCTGTGCCATGAGTAATAAAGTCCTTTTCCTCTGAACCAGGAGTCTCATGTCTTCTGACAGCGTCTATAAAATTATGGCTGGCTAGCTTGTTAGCTTGCAGGGAGGATGAAATCTCAGACCCTTCACAATTCTTGACAATTTCTATTCAGGCTTTAGCACTTTTGATTATATACTCTCCCATCCGTTTTGTGTCTCCTGTACTCTATTTCCTAGCCAATGATGTCTTAATGTGTACTTTTTTAAAAGAGATAATACATTCACATGGTTCAGAAATTAAAACAATGTTGAAAGGAATGCATTGAGAAATCTGGAGCCCATCCTTGTTCTGGCCACATTGTTTCCACTCACCTTGACTAGTTTTTTAAATTTCTTTCATACTTTTCTGAATGTCTTTATGCACATAGAAGCAAATACAAATATATATTCTCATTGCACCTTCTTTCTTTTGTTCACTTAACATATCTGGGAGTGTGATTCATATCAGCATATAGAATATTTTCTCCTCCTCATCCTCCTCTTTCTTCTCTTTTAAATTTAGTTTCTTTATTGTTAAATATAACAGAGAATCAGAAAACCACATAAAACACATATATAGCCTAATGAATTATGAGAAGGCAAATACCCTTTTCAGCATTTGACTGCTCACAACTGATATGTTATATGATTATTGTACTTTTATATTTTTGTGTGTTGTGTGTGTATGACTTTATGACATTATTTTTATCTAGCCAATGTTCATTTATATTTACCTGCTTATTTTCACTTTCTTTGATATTTATTTTTTCCTGCATCTCTGATCTTCTATGTGGGATCAGTTTTTTTTTAATGCCTGAAGTCAATTTTTTTGTTATTATAGTTGTTGAGATTCTTTCAGTGTTAGTCTTAATAGCAAATGTTTTTCTTTTTTTTTTTTTTACTAAAAAGATAATTGTTTTGTATTTGTTCTTCATTTTATTTTTCTATTAAGGTGTAATTTAGATACAGTAAATTTTACACTTTTTAGTGTGGAGTGTTATGAATTTTAATAAGCACATACAGTTGTGTAACCACTGCTACAATTGGGATTTTGAATAATTCCATCACATGAAAAAATTCCCCATACCCTTCCATAATCAACTCCTATCCTTACCCTTAGGCTTTGATACATTTTCTGACCCTACAATTTGTCACATAAGTTGAATCATACAGTATGCAGCCTTAGAGTTGGATTCTTCACTTAACATAATTCATTTGCGATTTATCCATGTTGCTGTGTATATCAATAGTCTGTTCCTTTTTATAGATTAGTACTATTCCATTTTATGAATGTATCATAACACATGTGTTCATTCCCCACTTAAGGGATATTTGTGTTGTTTCCATTCTTAGGCGATTAAGAATAAAGCCTCTTTAAACATCTGTGTGCAAGTTTTGCACAAATGTAGGTTTTTATTCCATTTGGGTAAAGGACACAAATTGCTGGGTCATATGGTATGTGTATGTTTAACTTTATAAGAAAACTGACAAACAGTTATCCCAAGTGCGATATCAATTTTTATTTGTACCAGTAAGGTATGAGAACTCCACTTGTCTTCATACTCACTCAGTAGCCCTTGTTATTACTGACTTTCTAAAAATATTATTTTAACTATTCTAATAGATGTGTAGTGCTATCTCATTGTGATCTGAAGTTGCATTTCTGGAACGAATAATGATATTGGGCATCTTTTTATGTGCTTGTTCTCAGGGCAAATGAAGCCCCTAGGTTCAGAATTTTAGGGGGCATTCATTCTCAGGTGCAAGTGCAAGTGTAGAGCAGTGCAGGTGCCTCACGCACCTCAACCTAGTCTTGGCCCTGCTTATTTGCCTTCTGTACGTATTCTTTGGTGAAGTGTGTGTTTAAATCTTTTACCATTTTTTACTTTTATTTTTTCTTAAATTCTCTATATATTCTGGAAACAAGTCTTTTATCATACAAGCATTTTGCAAAAATTATGCCCCAGTGTATAGTTTGTCTTTTTATTCTTTTAGTTGTATATTCTGAAAAGCAGAAGTCTTGATTTTGTTGCCGTTTCTGTTTTAGAAGATGCCATCTTGGCCATTTTGGGGGAAGGATGACCAACCAGATAGAAACAAAAGCATTATCTCGAACTCTCTAAAGAGGGAAGGTGAATATATTGCTAGGAGTTTGGGCTTCTTTATGATATTCTCTTTCTAATCAGGCCAGTAAGCTCTATTATGGGAGAAAATAATCAAAATGAGGATTTTTTTTGTGGATGAAAACCTAAAGAAGTTTCTTGAACTTTTTAAAAATTGAGTTTTTGTTCAGTTTTTTGTCATTCCACTTTTTTCTCTATTGTTTTGAAATTTTAAATCTTTATTTCCATTCTTTTATCAGTTGTACTTCAGATTTAACTATGTATATTTAACTTAACAAAGTCTAGGGTTAAGAATATATCCCTCAATTTTGTAATCAGTATAAGGATTTGAGAATGGTTTAGTTTGCTCTTTCCCTTCCAATTACATATTACTGTCTAATATTTCAACTTTCTACAATTATTTTGTGTTGACAATATTTATTTGGACTCACCCATCTGTTTATGATTTTATGTATTCACCTTTTCTTCTTGCATTTCAGTCTTTCTTTGGGATTATTTTTCTCCTTCAAATATATCTCTTAGAAGTTCCTTTACAGTAGATACGAGGGTGGTAACTTACTTGTAAATGCTTGTTTTCTTTCTTCAAAGATAATTTTGCTGAGTGCACAATTCTAGGTCGATAGTTATGTTCTTTCAATTAGTACATTGTTACCTTGGCTTCTATTTATCTGATGAGAAGCCTGCATCATTTTACTTTTCTTTCCTGGGTATTAATGTCAACAAATTAATATGATTCAAAACAGTAGATATATCCTTTATCACTATTTGCTTTTAGGAACTTCTCTCTGTCTTTGGTATTCTGTAATTTCATTACAGTGTTCATGGCTATGGATTATTTTTATTTATCCTGTCATATATATTTATATTGTACTTCCTGGACCTGTGGATCCATATTTCTTTTATCAGTTTTGAAAAATTCTCAGTGATTACCTTTCAAAATATTTCTTCATTTTTCTGTTTTCTTCTTTTCGGACTTCATTTTGACACATGCTAGATCAGGAGCTGGTGAACTTTTTCTAAAAAGGGCTTCACAGGCCTTTTCAGGCATCATAGGTCACATGTAGTCTCTGTTACATATTTTTTATTGTTTTTTGTTTTAACAACACAAAACCATGCTTAGCTGCAGAAAAATATATGCTTAGCAAAAACATATGCTAGACTTTCTTTTTCTGTTCTCCATGTCCTTTAATCTTTCATATTTTTAATATACTTATCTCTTTGCAACATTCTATGTAAAATCTTTTTTATCTATCTTTCAGTTTACTAGTTCTCTCTTTAACTCTCTCTAATCCTATATAGCTCATTCATTGAGTTCAACAATAAAAATGTATTTTTATTTTGGATGTTCTGTTTTTTTAAGATTTGTCATCCAGTAACCAGAGAACTTCACTGACTAAGGGTGATTTTTTTTTTTTTTCTCTGTAAGGATTTCTGCTCAAAGTGGAAGCCCCAGAAAGAGCTTTTCCACCTCCTTAGCATTCCAGGGTTTAATCTTCCTCTTGCTGTTGCCACAGAAATCTGGTCTCAGGCCCACCTTCTCTATCCTTCCTTCCTGGCTGCCATCTTCTGTAGGTATGCTCCCTGCTGTATTGGATTTCCACTGCTCTGATCCAGTTCATGACTCTATAGTCTGGCTCATATGCCCTGGGCCACCCTGGCCCAAGCTTCTGGTTGCTGTCATCTTATCTCTCCCAAGTCCCAGTTCTTCATTGCTGTAGCTCTGGCTCTAATTAGCTTCAAGCTCAACCTACATTTGTTATTAATGTGTTTGTTTTGGGGGCAAAGGTCACTGGAGACCTCTGCTACAATTTGTGAAGAGCAGGGCTATTGTAAAGAGTGTATTCTATTCAGGATATATTCACTGTGGAGCTGGCTGGTTCCTTGAAGCTTGTAATCATTTGCAATGCCAGAAGCGTAAATACTGTGCCAGTTTTATTTTATTTTATTTTTTAACTTTTATTTTGTCAATATACATTGTGGTTGATTATTGTTGCCCCTTACCAAAACCTCCCTCCCTCCTCCCTCTCCTCCCTCCCCCCCAACAATGTCCTTTCTGTTTGCTTGTCGTATCGACTTCAAGTAATTGTGGTTGTTATATCTTCTTCCCCCCCCCAGTTTTTTTTTTTTGTGTGTGAATTTATATATTAATTTTTAGCTCCCACCAATAAGTGAGAACATGTGGTATTTCTCTTTCTGTGCCTGACTCGTTTCACTTAATATAATTCTCTCAAGGTCCATCCATGTTGTTGCAAATGGCAGTATTTCATTCGTTTTTATAGCTGAGTAGTATTCCATTGTGTAGATGTACCACATTTTCCGTATCCACTCATCCGATGATGGACATTTGGGCTGGTTCCAACTCTTGGCTATTGTAAAGAGTGCTGCAATGAATATTGGGGAACAGGTATACCTTCGACTTGATGATTTCCATTCCTCTGGGTATATTCCCAGCAGTTGGATACCTGGGTCATATGGTAAATCTATCTGCAATTGTTTGAGGAACCTCCATACCATTTTCCATAGAGACTGCACCATTTTGCAGTCCCACCAACAATGTATGAGAGTTCCTTTTTCTCCGCAACCTCACCAGCACTTATCATTCAGAGTCTTTTTTTTTTTTTTTTTTTTTAGCTAGCCATCAACATTTATTCAGTAATGCCTATGTACAGAACTACTATGTGTATTTTTTTTTCTTAATTTTATTTTGTTGATATACAATGTGGTTGAATATTGTGGCCCATTACCGAAACCTCCCTCCCTCCTCCCTCTCCCCACTCCCTCCCAACAATGTCCTTTCTGTTTGCTTGTCGTATCAACTTCAAGTAATTGTAGTTGTTATGTCTTCTCCCCCCCCCCCCCCCCCGGTTTGTGTGTGTGTGTGTGAATTTATTTATTTATTTTTAGCTCCCACCAATAAGTGAGAACATGTGGTATTTCTCTTTCTGTGCCTGACTCGTTTCACTTAATATAATTCTCTCAAGGTCCATCCACGTTGTTGCAAATAGCAGTATTTCATTCGTTTTTATAGCTGAGTAGTATTCCATTGTGTAGATATACCACATTTTCCATATCCACTCATCCGATGGTGGACATTTGGGCTGGTTCCAACTCTTGGCTATTGTAAAGAGTGCTGCGATGAACATTGGGGAACAGGTATACCTTCGACTTGATGATTTCCATTCCTCTGGGTATATTCCAAGCAGTGGGATAGCTGGGTCATATGGCAGATCTATCTGCAATTGTTTGAGGAACCTCCATACCATTTTCCATAGAGGCTGCACCATTTTGCAGTCCCACCAACAATGTATGAGAGTTCCTTTTTCTCCCCAACCGCGCCAGCATTTATCGTTCAGAGTCTTTTGGATTTTAGCCATCCTAACTGGGGTGAGATGGTATCTCAGTGTAGTTTTGATTTGCATTTCCCGGATGCTGAGTGATGTTGAGCATTTTTTCATATGTTTGTTGGCCATTTGTATATCTTCCTAAGAGAAATGCCTGCTTAGCTCTTTTGCCCATTTTTCAATTGGGTTGCTTGTCTTTTTCTTGTAAAGTTGTTTGAGTTCCTTGTATATTCTGGATATTAATCCTTTGTCAGATGTATATTTTGCAAATATTTTCTCCCACTCTGTTGGTTGTCTTTTAACTCTGTTAATTGTTTCTTTTGCTGTGCAGAAGCTCTTTAGTTTGATATAATCACATTTGTTTATTTTTCCTTTGGTTGCCTGTGCTTTTGGGGTCATATTCATGAAGTCTCTGTCCAGTCTTATTTCCTGAAGTGTCTCTCCTATGTTTTCTTTAAGAAGTTTCATTGTTTCAGGGTGTATATTTAAATCCTTAATCCATTTTGAGTTGATTTTAGTATACGGTGAGAGGTATGGATCTAGTTTCATTCTGTTGCATATTGATATCCAGTTCTCCCAGCACCATTTGCTAAAGAGGCAGTCTCTTCCCCAGTGTATAGGCTTGGTGCCTTTCTCAAAGATCAGATAGGTGTAGGTGTATGGGTTGATTTCTGGATTCTCTATTCTATTCCATTGGTCAGTGTGTCTGTTTTTATGCCAGTACCATACTGTTTTGTTTATTATAGCATTGTAGTATAGCTTAAAGTCGGGTAGTGTTATGCCTCCAGCTTTATTTTTTTTGCTCAGCATTGCTTTGGCTATGCGTGGTCTTTTATTGTTCCATATAAATGTCTGAATGCTTCTTTCCATTTCTGAGAAAAATGTCTTTGGAATTTTGATGGGGATTGCATTGAATTTGTATATCACTTTGGGTAGTATGGACATTTTCACTATGTTGATTCTTCCAATCCAATAGCATGGGATATCTTTCCATCTTCTTGTATCCTCTCTAATTTCTTTCAGCAGTGGTTTGTAGTTCTCATTATAGAGATTTTTCACATCCTTGGTTAACTCAATTCCTAAGTATTTTATTTTTTTGGTGGCTATTGTAAATGGCAGGCTTTCTTGATTTCTCATTCTGCATGTTCACTATTGGAGAAAAGAAATGCTACTGATTTTTGTGTGTTGATTTTGTATCCTGCTACTGTGCTGAAATCATTTATGAACTCCAAGAGTTTTTTTGTAGAGGTTTTAGGCTGTTCGATATATAGGATCATGTCATCTGCAAACAGGGACAGTTTGACTTCATCTTTTCCAATCTGGATGCCCTTTATTTCCTTCTCTTCTCTGATTGCTCTGGCTAGTACTTGCAACACTATGTTGAATAGGAGTGGTGAGAATGGGCATCTTTGTCTAGTTACTGTTCTTAAAGGAAAAGCTTTCAGCTTTTCCCCATTCAGGATGATATTGGCAGTGGGTTTGTCATATATGGCTTTAATTATGTTGAGATACTTTCCCTCTATACCTAACGTATGGATGGTCTTTGTCATGAATGAGTGCTGAATTTTATCAGATGGTTTTTCAGCATCTATAGAGATGATCATATGGTCCTTGTGTTTGACTTTATTAATATTTATTAATTTATTGATTTGCATATGTTGAACCAACCTTGCATCCCTGGGATGAATCCCACTTGATCGTGGTGAATAATTTTATGTATGTGTTGCTGTATTCTGTTTGCTAGTATTTTAGTGAGGATTTTTGCATCTATATTCATCAAGGATATTGGCCTGTAGTTTTCTTTTTTAGTTATTTCTTTACCTGGTTTTGGTATCAGGATGATATTTGCTTCATAGAATGAGTTTGGGAGATTTGCGTCAGTTTCAATCTTTTGGAATAGTTTGTAAAGAATCGGTGTCAATTCCTCTTTGAATGTTTGGTAAAATTCTGCTGTGAATCCATCTGGTCTTGGGCTTTTCTTTGTTGGGAGCCTTCTGATAACAGCTTCAATCTCCTTTATTGTTATTGGTCTGTTCAAATTTTCTACATCTTCATGGTTCAGTTTTGGGAACTTGTGTGTGTCCAGAAATTTATCCATTTCCTCCAGATTTTCAAATTTGTTGGCGTATAGTTGTTTATTGTAGTCTCGAATGATTCCTTGTATTTCAGATGAATCAGTTGTAATATCGCCTTTTTCATTTCTAATTTTGGTTATTTGAATCTTCTGTCTTCTTTTTTTTGTTAGCCATGCTAATGGTTTGTCAATTTGATTTATCTTTTCAAAAAACCAACTTTTTGATTCGTTGATCTTTTGTATTGTTTTTTTGGTTTCAATTTCATTCAGTTCTGCTCTGATCTTAATGATTTCTTTCCGTCTGCTAACTTTAGGTTTGGATTGTTCTTGTTTTTCTAGTTCTTTAAGGTGAAGTGTTAGGTTGTTCACTTGCCATCTTTCCATTCTTCTGAGGTGAGCATTTAATGCAATAAATTTCCCCCTTAATACTGCTTTTGCAGTATCCCACAGGTTTTGGTATGATGTATCATTGTTTTCATTAGTTTCAATAAATTTTTTGATTTCCTGTTTGATTTCTTCTTGGACCCATATGTCATTAAGTAGAATGCTATTTAATTTCCATGTGTTTGTATAGTTTCCAGAGTTTCATTTGTTATTAATTTCTAGTTTTAATCCATTATGGTCTGAGAAAATACATGGGATAATTCCAATTTTTTTGAATTTGTTGAGACTTGATTTGTGGCCTAATATGTGATCTATCCTGGAGAATGATCCATGTGCTGATGAGAAGAATGAATATTCTGAGGTTGTTGGATGGAATGTTATGTAGATACCTGCCAATTCAAATTGGTCTAGAGTATTGTTTAGATCTTGTTTTTCTCTACTGATTCTTTGCCTAGATGATGTGTCTAATATTGACAGTGGGGTGTTCAGGTCCCCTGCTATTATGATATTAGTGTCTATTTCCTTCTTTAGGTCTAATAGAGCCTGTTTTATAAATCTGGCTGCTCCAACATTGGGGGCGTACATATTTATGGTTCTTATGTCTTCTTGATGGATCAGTCCTTTTATCATTAAGTAGTGTCCCTCATTGTCTCTTTTTATGGTTTTTAGTTTAAAGTCTATTTTGTCAGATATAAGAATAGCTACTCCAGCTCATTTTTCTTTTCTGTTTGCATGGTAAATCTTTTTCCATCCTTTCACTCTTAGTCTGTGTGAATCTTTATGGCTGAGGTGGGTCTCTTGTAGGCAGCATATAGTTGGGTCCTCCTTTTTAATCCACTCAGCCAGTCTGTGTCTTTTGATTGGGGAATTTAAGCATTTTACATTAAGAGTTGTTATTGAAAGGTGTTGATTTATTCCTAGCATTTTGTTGGTTGTTTGGTTGTCTTAGGTCTCTTTTGTTCCTTGTTTTCTGATTTACTGATTGGTTTCTGTGTTTGTTGGTTTCTTAGGTTGTAGATAGCGTTTTTGTTTGCTTGTTTTCTCTTCATGAATGCCATTTTTATTATACTAGTGGGTTTTCATTTTTCTTGGGTTTTTAGTGCAGTGGTAGTTATTTTTTAGGAATCAAACCCAGTACTCCCTTGAGGATTTCTTGTAAGGGTGGTCGTGTGGTAGTGAACTCCCACAGTTTTTGTTTGTCTGAGAAATATACAATTTGCCCTTCATTTCGGAAGGATAGCCTTGCAGGGTAGAGTATTCTTGGCTGGCAATCTTTGTCTTTTAGTATTTTGAATATATCATCCCATTCCTTTGGACTTTTAGGGATTGTGATGAAAAGTCTGATGTTAGCCTGATTGGGGCTCCCTTATAGGTGATTTGATGCTTCTCTCTTGCAGCTTTTAAGATTCTCTCTTTGTCTCTGAGTTTTGTCAGTTTGACTATAACATGTCTTGGAGAGGGCCTTTTTGGGTTGAATAGGTTTGGAGATCGTTGAGCTTCCTGGATCTGAATATCTGTGATTTTTCCTATACCTGGGAAGTTTTCTGCCACTATTTTGTTGAATATGTTTTCAATGCAATCTCCGTTTTCCTCCCCTTCTGTAATACCCATGACTCGGATATTTGAGCGCTTAAGGTTGTCTGATATCTCTCTCAGATTTTCTTCAATGTCTTTGATTCTTTTTCTTTATTTTTTGTCTGCTTGTGTTATTTCAAACAGCCCATCTTCAAGTTCAGAGGTTCTCTCTTCAACTTTGACAAGCCTGCTGGTTAAACTCTCCGTTGTGTTTTTTATTTCGCTGAATAACTTCTTCAGTTCAGCAAGTTCTGCTATATTTTTTTTCAGGACATTGATTTCCTTGTACATTTCCTCTTTCAGGTCCTGTATACTTTTCCTCGTTTCATCATTATGTCTAGGTGAGTTTTTTTGTATCTCATTCAGTTTCCTTAGAATTATCACTCGAAATTCCTTGTCAGTCATTTCAAGGGCTTCTTGTTTTATAGGATCTAGAGTTTGAGATTTATTAACTTTTGGTTGTGTGCTTTCTTGATTTTTTGTATTTCTCGTATCTTTTTTTTGATGTTTATTCATTGTGGCGGGGGGTTTCACAGTCCACAGTTTGAGACTATTGACCAACTAAGATGTTGCTGTGGTTGCCAATTTGGTATGGCTACCTCCATGACTGCTCAGTTGGCCTCTAGTGCCTTGCATGTGTGGTTGCCTCGGGCCTTGGGCCTCTCCGGGGAGCCGCCTCTCTGGTCAGCTTGGACTCTGCTGGGCTGTTGGATCACGGGGCGGTACCGCAGTGTGTGTGGTCTCTGCTGAGCTTCCACTTCCCATGCAGGACTTCTCCCTGTTCCATGCACTCTGGCCCGGGCTGTTGGATCACGCAGTGGCGACCCCACAAGGTGTGTGGTTTCTGTCGAGTCTCTGCCTCCCTAGCCGGACGTCTCCCTGCTCTGTGTGCACTGGGCTGGGCTGGGATGTGTCTTCTGCAGCCCTTGTCTATCAGCTGGGCCTTCAAGACCCTGCTTGGCACCACCTCGCCCAGGAAGTCTACCAGGTTTCTGCTAGGCACAGATGACCGGTCACTCCGGGTGCCTTTGTAGCACTGTGTAGATCTTTGTCGGGACTTATCACCTTCCTCCTGGTATCACGGTTATTTGTGTACTTGTCTTATCTCCCACACCAGAGCATGAGCACCTCGGGGGAGGAGCCCGCAGCATATGGTTCACCTTTGAATCCCCTGGCGCAGACTGAGTCCGTTGCCCACCTGCAGTCAGCTCTCTGGCAGGTTCAAGCGAACTCAGGAACTCTCCAACCACACTGTTCCTAACCAGAAATAAGTTAGGCGTTTTTCTTAACTGGTGGCCGCAGAGATGGTATCTGCCTCCCGGTAACAGGAAATTTACTGGGGGCCGGAGCCCAGGGTGCGGTGGAGTGACAGTCAGCCCAGCCCATACTTCCTTGTCCTCCCAACGCTAGCTGGGACGCCCCACGCCACCATCCCCGCCAGAGAACCGCGGAGGGTGTGGGAGGGGAGGCCAGCCCGCAGGCCCCGGGAAGCCCCGTGCCAGGGCAAGCAAGTGGGAAGGCTCAGTAAGGAGCCGAGCCGGGCGAGGAGGACAGGCCTGGCCGAGCCAGGCCAGAGCCGCCACCACCTGAGAAAATGGAGGCAGCCCCGGGGCCAGTGAGTGGCCCGGTGGGGCAGGCAGAAGCCGGGCGGGCGTCCGCCTTCTGAGCAGGGCCGGGCCGGGGTCACTCACAGGGCTATGCCGGGTCGGGCGGCTGTCTCTCTGCCTCTGCGTAGTCACTGTCCCCGTTCTCAGCCGCCGCCGCCTCGGGCTGCTCACTCAGTCCCACGGTGTGGCTCGGGCACTCCCAGGAATCTTCTTTTATGCCGGCCTGAAACCTCGAATCCTGAATAGGGCAGCTGGCCACCTTCAGCGCGGCCCCGGCCTCCGGGATCCTGGCAGTGTCAACAGCAGCCCCGGCGCCGTGTTCCCTGTTTTGAGACTCGCTTTTGCAGCTAAGAAACAGTTCTTTTCCTGCTCCATACTTCAAAGCTGTTGCCTGTAAACAAGGCAGCCTCTCCTGCCAAGGGCAAAGTGGTGGTCAGCCCCCACGACCAGCCACCAGGAGCAGTCCTCCCATAAGAGATGGCAAGAGCCTGTGCCAGTTTTGAATTTAGAAAAAAATTAATTTACAAAGTTTTTCTTTCACAAGCCATACTTCATTGAATAAGAAAGGCATGACAAGATATTTTAAAGTGTTTTTTCATATATTTTTCACAGAATATTGCTTTCAAATTTATTGTTTAGTGGGTTTTTTTGTTATTCATTTTTACTTCCTGTAGCATTTTTTTAAAAAAATTCACCAATGTTTTTTGGTCTGATTCATTATTAAGGTAACCATTTTTTTTTTAAATGAGCAACATTGTAATATATTACAAGCATTACTTAATACCAGCAATGAATATGATATTTGGTGTCAAAACTTTTACATATGTGGTAAATGTGTTTATTTTTCTTAATTTAGAAAAATGTCTGATCAGGAGGAAGAGTTTGATGCTCAGAATATAATTTATTCAACAGAAGAAAGTAATGGTGATGATGCTTTTGGCATTGTCAATATTCCAGTTCCTTCAGAAGATCTTCAAGAGTCAGATCAAACTGAAGAAGGTGAATTTGAATTAGAACCATTCAGTGAGGGCCATGACACAGGTGTTAAGGAGCAGAGTGACCAGAGTTCTTCAAGACTGGAGCCAACTAATGAAGAACAACTGATAGAAGAGGTTTCGTCACCCAGACAAGTTTCACATACTCCAGGATATGATACAAAGCCGTATACAGTGCAGCCAGCCAAACAGAGTCCAAGTGATGATACTATGACATTTCTGGACAAAATAAAGGCTATAAAGGACTCTTTGCAAACATCAGCAAAAGATTCCTTAGCAACAGGTATTACCTAGGGAAGATAGGATATTACATTTCCTCATTTTGAAGTATGGTTGCTTTTCCTTATGTGTTTGCTTATTTTTGTTTGATGATTTGTTTTGTATTTGATATTACTTTCCCTTTTCCTTATCCACCAAGCTTTCATAGCCACCCAACCTCAGTCTCTTCACTATGTGTGAGAGGTTCTCTATTCTTCCTCAATAAATGAGCATCATTAAATTATAAATTGATATTCATATACTTTTTAAAATTTATATATTTTTCCAACTAAAGTAGGTTTTAAAAATGTTTAGGAACTTTGGAAAGTGGTGAGTAAATTCTTGAGAATTATTGGAATTATTGTGCATGACAATTTGGAATTAATTATTGTATATAGCCAGCAAGAGGTGGGATGAGAACTGGACTCCAGATTTCCTAGTTTCATATCCAGTGTTAATTCCACATATCATATTGCTTTTACATATTTTCGTAGTCTGATTAGGGTTAACCTTATATTTAGCTTCAGAAAAATCATCGTTGTCTTTGTTGTAGGTTAATTTTAAAGTACATACAAAAAATAATATTAATAGCATGTAGGAGTTGTTGTTCCATTCTGGGTAACAGAGTGAAGAGGGAGCAGTAATAATGTGGTTACACAGAGAACCGTTCTACTTACATGGTTAACTGACTGCTCCTTTTTCTCTCTTGCCATGAGTTTTGAATTTTTACCCACAGTGTAGAGAACATGGGCCATCATTTCTTTTTTTTTTTTTTTTTTATTTCTAACTTCTCAAAATACATTGTAGTTGATTTTCGTGTCCCTTTACCCATTATGGGCCATCATTTAACAATAATAATAACAGTAGCTTAGTTTGGCTGGTAAAATGTAGCTTTTGAATCCAGTGGGGTAGTTTACCCTTGTGTGGTGTGTTCACACAAGTAAAGAATGAAAAGGAAGAAGGAAAAGAAACTAACTAAGCCCAACTATACCTGACTGAAGCAGGTGTCTCTCAATTTCATTACTCAGTGTAAATTTGGGTTATTTATTTGGATATTTCTGTTATTCCCTGATATTGTCACTTATAACAACATGGTGATTAAAATAAAGTTGTCTTGGTCCTGTACTTCCTGAGGTTCACAAATTCCTTAATGTACTTCCCTTCCCAAAGCTTAAGAAGTCACTACTGTGAAAGTTTTAAAATATATTTATCATAGCTTTTTATACCCAGAAAACAATTAAAATAGCCTCCTGATAATTTAACATCCATGAAAGTGTTCTCTTTTTTGATAGAGAACTATGAAAAAATTTTCATTTTGTTGGCGGCTGGCTGGTACAGGGATCTTAGTCTTTGACCTGGGTGTTACAACACCGTGCTCTACCAACTGAGCTAAACAGCAAGCCCTGAAAACAAGTTTTAACAAGCACAAAGAATCTTAGTATCACCAATGCCTAGCTGAATTTTGTCATGGGATTGTTGATAAATGTCTCAGTACACTTTATGAAAATTGTCATGTTAGGCATCTAGAAATATACAAAACTTTTTGGCCTACAATGTTCATTCTATACTCCATCTTACTTATTAGATCTTCCCCACTAAAATTTAAAATCTATAGATGTAAAAGAAAAAAGTTACTCCATATTATTAGTTTTTAAATACTGTATTTCCTTCCTATAATTTGTGAGCAAGCAATCATTTTATGATAAAAGTTTTTATTTTTAATATGTAAGCATCTTGATTTCCTATGTTGTAGAGTGGGGAGTGAGTCATATAATGTCCACTTTTGTGAAAAGTAGTTACAGTGCATTTCTAAGTTCTGGGATCTCATCTCAAGGTCTCCCTTTTCTATACTTGCTACACAAAAATACTTGATTTTCTGGGATGTTTCCTTGCTTATGTACGAATAATATATACCAGATGTTTAACACTGGTGCTAATTCTTGAGATTACGGATTAATTTTCAAAGCAAAAGGTTGCAACTGAATGTTGGTCATGTCTCCTTATAGAAAGTTAAAAGTAATTCTTATAATTAGAGTGTGGTGGGGAAATATGGCAGAAGCAACTTGCATTTCATGTTGATTAAAAATTGGCCCATAATTCTATACTTATTTGTGGACCTTAGGTTGCTGACCATTGCTGTATTTGACTATGATTCTTTCTCTTCTCTTTTTATCTACAGTAAAAGTTGTACTTATTCCTGTGGGCCAGGAAATTACCATGCGTTTTAAAGTTAACACTATTTTTAAATACCTCAAGGACCATTTTGCACACTTATTAGGTGTCCCACCTTATATACTGCAGATAAGATATTCAGGTAAGTTTGGAGGCTAATAAAACTTATCAAGACTTATCTAGTTTTAACATGTAAACAATCAAGATCATTGATATCTTGATGTTTACTATTTGAACATTACATTGGGTTATGCATTCATTCATTCAGCATTTTTATTGAGGACATACTTTGTTCTAGATACTTTGCTAAGAACTGGAGGTACAAAGAAACGTGAAACAATATTCCTGTTTTCAAGTTGTTTATAAACTAGTAAGGAAGAAGATACTAGTTACCACATAATATATAAATGCAATAATTGCCACATAATGCATAAATGCTTTAAATGGAAATATTCACAGAAAGCTATGAGTGGAGAAAGGAACTTGGGAGATTCTAGCAAGTTTCATTTAATAAAAGTGATAGTACTTGTTCTAAGTTCCAAAGAGGTGAGAAAACCTGGTACTTTGGGGATGTGGTAAGTAGTTTTGAGTGGCTGGACATAGTATATGGGGAGTGGGAGGAGATGAGATTGAAAAAATAGAAGATGAAAATGAAGGAGAATGTATTGAACAAAAAGAGAACTATAAATGGTTTATGAGTATTCTATACATTAAGGTCAATTCACATTCCCATGATGTCAGGTTTGTTTATATTTTGTGGATGAAATTGAGCAGCCCGCTGGAGTTATATTACCCTGTGTCATGAGAAAACACAGTCTTTGTAACTGCAATAGAGTTAGCCAGACCAACATAGCTAAATATATGTTTCTATTAAATGTGTATGAACAAATCCTAATATTTTAGTTTTAAAAGTTTTGGTATTAACTAGTAAAGATGCCACAAAAAGTTTCCAGAGAAAAAAAGTAGTTTAATTTCAAAATTATTTAAAAAAATCTGTTATAGTGAATGTACTCCAAAAGTAAGATGTTCATGTATTTGAATAACTGATTATTAAAGCTTGATGGGGGAAACAAAAGTGAAATTTAAATAATTATTAGTAATAATAATGAAAATGATCATGACCATGTTGATGATGATGATGGTTAATTTATTGAGCACTTACTATGTGCTAGTACTTCTACAAAATGTTTTGCCTACATTATCATTTAATCCACAGCAGCCCTTTGAGGTAGCTATTATTATTATTATCAACTCTTTTTTTGAGGGAAGGAAACTAAAGCTCGGAGAACTTGTGCAAAGTCAAAGAGCTGATAGGTGGCACAGTCTGAACTTAAATGTAGGTATGACTCCAAAGAGGGAATTTGGAACTGCTGGGCATTAACTATAAGGTGAGGTTCAAAACTGAAGAAGAGAGAGAGTACTTTGAAACTGGAGTAGCCAACCGGTGGTACTTAAGGATCTCTCTGTTCTTTGCACTTCATGACCTGTCTTCTTTAACTGTAAGTACCAGGCATCACCACTGGGTAACAGCTTTATTCAGCAGCAACTACAGAAGAGTTTGATTCTCTGCCAACTGTCCTTTAGGTAGGTACTTTCTTCTAGTGCTAGAACTGGAGCTCAAGTTTGGTGGGACTACACCCACTAGAGAAACATGTAAAGGAATGAAGAGGGCTCCGGGAACCTGTATTAGTTTCCTATGGCTGTGGTAACAATTAAACACAAGCTTAGTGGTTTAAATGCTAAATCAAGTTCACTAGAATAAAGTCAAGGTGTCAGCAGGGCCACTGTCCCTCGGTAGGCTCTAGGGGAGGGTGTACTTTCTTGCCTTTCCAGCTTTGAGTTGCATTCCTTGTACTCTTTGGCTCATCGGCTCCCTTCCTCCATCTTCAAAGCCAGCAATGTAGCTTCTTCAAATCTCTGTGTTTCTGTCATATCACCTTATCCTCTGTAGTCAAATCTCCCTTTTCCTTCCTCTTATCAGGGCCCACGTGATTACACTTAAGGCCCAACCAGATGATCCAAGATAATCTCCCTATCTGAAAATGCTTAATCAAATCTGCAAGGTCACTTTTGCCCTATAAGGTAACAATCCTGGAGATTATGAGGATGTGAATATATATTCACCCTATCACAAAGCCTGTATGACACTCATGCTAATTTTTAAATTAAAAATTTAGGTTGTGAAATTGAAACTCAAAGGTCTTAGAATGTATTTTTTTGAACATAGACAAAATTGAGTGGTGGTGTCTGATGTATTTCTAAGAATGAGTATAGCTTTTGCTGTGGTCAGATTCCTAACTGTAATTTAGGAAGGCCATACATTTGGAGACTGATATAGTTCCTGTGACGCAAAATAGTAGCCGGTAACATTATTACATTTTTGGATGCCTTAAAAATAGAGAAATAAAATTAGCTAATTTATTAAATACACCAATGGTGGGGTGGAAGGTAGAAGAGGGAGTAGAAGTTGAAGCAATGTGACATAAAAATAAAGTGTTGTACACTTTTCCCAGCACAAAACTGAGGCTTACCTATACCTTGACATGAATTAATTTATAATGAGTTTCTGATTAACAGAAAGAGAGAAAGGAAGGGATTCTTTGGAATTATGAGTATATGCTTTTCTGTGCTGGGGAGTGGGATGGGTATTAAAATAATCATGCTTCCCCTGACATAGATATGTCTTGTGCTTATATAGAACAAATTATGGTTTTTTATAAAGTCAATGTTTAGAGTATGATTCTATTTATCCTATACAATGTTTTTATTTTTAAATGTTTATAGAATTTCATCGTTATTATATATTTGTATTTCTGATGAGTAGAAAGTTGTTGCTTTATTTAAAATGTTGAATTCCTGCTCAAGATGCCACTATAAATCTTACTATTGTGGAATTTTCTATACTAACATTACAGCAAGAGATGTGAACCATTAATACTATCTTTAGTAAATAAATAATATGTGTTCCTACAAGCATCTTTGATGTTTTCTATACCATCAAAATGAGCACATGTAATTAGCCATTTCTAGAGACCTACTGTACATCATGGTGACTATAGTTAATAACAATATATTGTATGCTTAAAAATTGCTAAGAGAATAGATTTTAAGTGTCCTTACCACAAAAAAATGATAAGTATGTGAGATAATGCATATGTTAATTAGCTTGATTTAGCCATTCCACAATGTATACATATATCAAAACATTACATTGTACACCATAAATATGTACAATTTTTATCTGTCAATTAAAAAAATAAAAAAGAAAATAAATAGCCATTTATTTGTCATAAAACTTCTTAAAATTTTATTTCATTTTTTTTAGGAATAATTCTTAAAAATAATGAGACTCTACTGCAACATGGTGTTAAGCCACAGGAAATTGTACAAGTGGAAATCTTTTCTGTCAACCCAGATCAATATCCAATCAAAAGAATAGTTGCATTAAATGAAGTCTCTCAGATCATTACTGTTACCATACAAACTGGTTAGTTATTTGATATCTCTTAGATAAAGTATTTTAGAGTCCCTTTGTATTTAAACTTTCACTCAATCTTGGTTTTATCTACTCAGGCATTGATCAGTACCAGGAGGTAGCTGTTGAGATTACAAAATCTGACTTTCACAAACCATTTCTTGGGGGATTCAGACATAAAATAACAGGAATAGAATATCACAATGCTGGAACACAAACTGTACCTAAAAAGATTCCTGAAGGAACCAATGTATTTTGTAGGAATACACAGGTAATGTTTTTATTTTTCCATTTAGGTTTTTAAAACTATAGAATCAATACTGTTGTACTATATGACTCTCACAAATTCAGTTTTTCTAATTATATGACAGTTAAAATAATAAAAGAAAAATTAACTTAAATATGTAGGAAAAATATTCTCTTCACGCACTTACGTGAATACTTATTTAAATTTTTTATGTTTGTATTTTAGACAGTTTTTCAGAAAAAAAAGATTCAACAAACTACAAATACAACATCTACACAGATGACTAAAATTGGTGTATATGTATCAAATATGACTGATAAACTTGTAAAACCAGGAAAATATTTTTCAGCAGCAGAATACCATGCTCAAAGATTAAAGGCGGTAAGATAACTTTTATTGTAGATGAATACTAAAAATTGAGTATATAAGCCAATTGTTTTGTGTGTGTTTGTGTTTGTTTTCCTATGCCACATTAGCTTGAGAAAGAATCCACGTTAGTGTGGGTTATGTTTTACTGGTAATAAAAACAGTCTTTATCTCCAATATTCTCCCATATACTGAACCAGAATTCTAAATGATCCTAATTCTTCACTTTCCCTTAGGGAAATCCAGGTGCCTTGTGTGTTGCCTTTGGCCATTATTAGCCTTCTCAACACCTCTGTCTCTCGGTCTTAATATTTCTCACAATACAATCACCTAGGGAGCTTTCTAGACTAATTGAAACCAAATAGCACATTAAAGTCTGTTTTCTCTGCTATTAGTATAACCACTCCAATTCTCTTATTTCATTGTTTGCATGGTCTGTCTTTTTCATCCTTTTACTTCCAGCCTGTTTGATCTCTTGTAGACACATAAAGTCGGATCCACTTCCTGTAGTAAAAATGACCTGAAAACAGTGATTTAAACAGATTTTGTTTTTCAAATGACAATAAATCTGGAGCTAAACTATTGCTCCAGCTTAACAAATTTTTATTTTTTCAGTCCAAACTAATTTTCACCAAATAAAGGAAAAAATGGATCTATTAGAGAATTTGGGGAAAGAGTAAAGGTTAGGTGAAATTTAAGTGAAGTTTAAATTTAAACGATGTGAAATTTAAAAGAGATATAAAATATTGTTTCTTCTCTGAAGTTCAGCACTTTGGTTGTAAATTGAGGCTGCTTCTCTCTGTTAAAGTGGCTTAGATTGTGTAGGCAAGAGTGGAATGTTTCATGCTTACTGATTTAATTTCAAACAGCAAAGTTTCTGATAGTTTATGATTTTAGAGAATGAAGTTTCTCAGTGAGTAAGAAAATAGTAGTCACCCAAAGAAGGGGCCTATTATGACATTTTACAGCTGCAGAGTGTTCTTGGGAGAAATATTGTTTCCTGTTAACTTTGTACTGACTTATCAGTGCCTGTTATTTCAGCCTGGTGATTTTTTACTTTCAGTTTAAACTAATTTTTGCTTTCTTAGTGTACCGGGCTTGGATAGTGGCTCTACAATGTTATCAGGAACATAAAGATTTTCACTCCATTAATCTCATCTGAGCTTGTTACTGTATGATGATAAAATCATTGACCAACCTTCATCATTGTGTCTGCATTCTGTGCAGGAAGAAGGAAAAAGTCAAGGCAGCATGCCCCATGTATGCCACCTTCATGGGTTTCCCCTGAAAGCCTCACCCAGTTACTTCCACTTGCATCTCATTGGTCTGAACTATGTCCTGCAGCTGTCCTTACACTAGAATGTGTGATGAATGTATTTTTAAAGTAGCATTTTCTTAGTAAGAGGACGTAGGGGAAACTGGATATTAGGTAGGCAAGTAGAAGTGTCTATGACACTTTCCGAACTCCAATAAAATAATATTAAAGGAATACAAAAATATAAACATAAAGGGACAAAAAAAAATGTGAAAAGAGAAGAATAAATGCCAGTTGATCTTTTTGAAGTTGTACACCACATAGAGAAGTGCTAACTTGCCTTACCAGAGCAGAGGAAGTGAAAAGCGAAATGCCTGTCAAGGGGGATGACATCAGGAAGCAAGTCAATCTGCCCCATGGAATCTTGGAAAGGGAATTAAAAGGTTGTGTGGGAGATGGAAGTGAGGTCTGAGATGCAAAGAGAAGGATTAGTTAAAAGCCAAATTAAGAGTAAATTTCCATTTAATACTTTCTTCTTTTATCATCATCGATTCCTTTCTACTTGGGGGGGTGATGTTTATTTTATTCTTCATACTGCTTCTTGAATTCAGTGCTTAGTAATTATTTTAAATCCTGTTTTAGGCAAGGTTATATTATGTGTGACTACTGTTATTTTTGCACTCATTCCCACCATCTCATTTTGTCTTTATGTACTCATCATTCTTGTTTTTTATTATTATTATTATTATTTTCTTAACCCTTCCTTCTTTTTATTAGTTTGACTAAATTTATCTTTTTCATTTTTTTTTCTTTCATAATTTGGAAGCAGGTACTTTATCTCTATTTTTTTAGTGGTTACTCATAAATTTTTTTAACACACATAAGTTTTTATACCAAAGGCATATGTAATATGAACAAGCCAAGAACCTTAACAGGCTTTTCTTCTCTTCATTTACTTGCCCTCTTCCCTCATTCCTCTTATCCAGCGAGGATTTTATCTGGAATTGTAATTATATATAATTTACTATATAATTATAAATTCAGATTGTTGTTTTTGTATATTTACATTGATAAATATGATTTTTTTCAAATAAAATATATTTAGCTAAATAACTTTTTGAAGTTTTTCTCAATGCTTTAATTTTTCCCCTTGAATTTATTATTCTTGCTGGAACACATTCTGTAGTCATTCTTTCAGAGATTATGCATGAGAAGTAAACCATCTGAGTCCTTATTGAATGAACCTTATATTTGGATTTTTGTTTGAGTGGATGTAGAAGGTTAGACTCCAACTTATTTTTAGGATTTTTTTAATAATAACTTTAAAATTGTATTTGACTAAAAATCTGATATCAATCTGATTCTCATTTCTTTGTTTCCCCTTTCTGGAAGGTTTTAGGATTTTCACATTATCCTTGGTATTTTGTAATCTTATTGTGATGTGCTTGAGACTTGGTGATGGACCCTTTTTGTCTGAGAACTTATGTCTCACTTTGGGAAATGTCCTCTATTATGTTTGAAGTAGTGTCTGTAATACACTTTCCTCATTCCGTCTGCAACTTGTATCAGACATATTTTGGAATGTCTGGATTTATCTTTCATGTCTTTCATTTTTTCTTTATTCTTTCCAATTTTTATGATTTATTCTTTTATGTTCTAAAAGATCTTCTCACCTAAGTTTCTTGCTTACTAACTCCTTCTTAGGCTCTGCACACTGCAGATCCATATATAATAAAGTACTTGTTCTCTGCCAATTTCTATTCTTCCTTTCTCTACTTGTAGTAAACACATGCTGCCCCACTGAAGACCACATTTTATAACCTCCTTTGTATATCAGTGAGACTATATAACTAAGATCTGGACAATGAAATGTGAGGAGCAATGATGTGCCACTTCCAGATATTGCTCTTAAATTGCTCTTTGTTCCTTTCCCCCTCTTTACTGGCTGGAAGAAGATAGGAAGTGGAGCAGGCCACTGGGACATACAAGTAGGAAGCCATTTGTTAAATATGGCAGCGCTTTCTACCTGCGTGCCAGTCCTTGGATTATTATGTGAGAGGCGAAAAACTGTTGTTTAAACAGCTGTGTTTTAGTGTCTTTAATGAATTTAACACGTTTAATAGCACCCAAGGTAATACATATTCTGTTGACTTTTGCAAATTTCAAAAATAAAAATTTTGCCAGTCTTTTGTTTGTTCTTTTATATTGATTATTTAATAATTATTTAATATTATTTTTATATTAATTATTTTATATTTTATAGCCATCCCTTTTTCCCTGAAAATGTTGACTATATTTAGTCTGGTTTTGTTTTTTGTTTTGCTTTGTTTTACTCTAGTAAGGTGGTTCTAAAACCTCAGCATCAGCATCACCTGGAGGCATTGTTAACATGCAGAATACTGTTCTCCGCCCCAGAGTTTCTGGTTCAGTAGCTCAGGGATGGAGCCTGATAATTTATAGTGCTCATAATTTTCCACGTGCCACTGATGCTGCTGGTCTGGCCACCACTCTTTGAGAACCACTGTCGTAGTAATTCTGTTTCGCACAAGTATGTATTCTTCTCTTTATTGAGTGAGGGACCTTTAATGTTGTTGGCTCTTCTCAAATGTTCAGTTATTCTTGGGTGTGTACTCATAAAATATTTGAGATTTTTAATGTCCCCTGTGCTAGCAATGTATTTGTTTACCACAGTCTGACCCAGTGGTTTTAGGGGATGTGTAAGGCTTGATTTGGGGCGAGAGGTAGTTTTCTGGATAGAGATTTTCTATCCAGCCTTCTAGTACATTAACTACTGTTTCCTAAGCACAAATATCTCTGTTGCTCATTGCCTAAATTGTTTCAGAGAAGCCTGTCCCTTTTTCAGTCTTCAAGCAGTTGCCCCGTGAGTTGCCTTTCTGTTCAGAACATCTACCAGTTTTAGATTTGAAGCAGTCCTAGAACCACTTCTATATTTTCTAGCTTGCCTCTCCGGTGTATGATTTGGTTATAGATTCCTTCTTCAATTTATTCCACCTGCCTCTTTTCTTGAAGGAATTCTTCAAGGTTTCTATTCCTTGGGGGTCTTCTTCAGTATGACCCAGTGTCTTTATTGATTTCTCCTGTATGTAATTTTTCTATAATTATGAGGCATTAGGATAAGGGAAAGGGATGTGTCAGCTCTGTCCTCAGTCTCCATCCAGCCTCTCCACATTTTATTTTTATTTATGTTTTGTAAATAAAATTATAAATTCTCTCAGCTATATCATGAACTTTTTGAGGGTCTGGTAGTATGCCGTACCCTCAAACCTATTTATATTTCATACAGTTTAATAAATACCCATTTGCTTAAGTCTTTCTTTTATCTAACCTGCCTTTGGTGGTTTCCACACATACCTACCTGCTGTGTGTTTAGAAAATTCAATTTTGTTTTAAATATGAGCCTAATCTAATGGCAGTTAAGATAAGCTAGAGACAATTAACATTCACAACAATACTAATATTTACTGAGGGTTTGTTATGTACCAGGCTTAGGCTAAGCATTTTTTTTTTTTTTACTGTTATTATTACTGTTTTACAGCTGAGGGTACTAAAACACAGAGATAGCAAGTAACTTACCCAAACTCAAACAACTAGTGAATAGCAGAAGGAAGATTCAAGAAAAGTTTTACTCCAGGGCTTATGCTCTTAAACGTTGTACTAACAGCCTCCTATGAAGGTGTATTTACTAGATTCCAAAGTCAAATAGCAGTGACATGCATTATCCATGGTTTTTATTTTGGTGTATGTGAGAATAGATTCACAGTATGTTGCTGTTGTTGTTGTTGTTGAATTGGAATTGAAATAATCATTATTGCCTTTCTTTATTGTCTGATCAAAAAGTCGATGACAGACACTTTTTATTTCCTTCTAATATAACTATAGGTGATAGTGATACAGACTTACTACAGGCAATGGCATGCTAAAATCTTTGTGGAGAACTTAAGAACACAGAAAAGATTGAGGATGGAGTGGGAAGCACAGGAAGAACAAAGGAAGATAAGGGAAAAAGAAGAATGGATGAAGTTGGATTATTACAGGAGGCATAATCCTAAAACAAATGAAGATTTTGAACTTCTTTATAATGCACTAGAACGTAAGTTTGTCATAGGCTTTGCATAAAATATTAATTTTTAAATATTTTATTGATAGAAAAAAGGTTTACTGAAGACAAAAGGAAGACTATTATTATTTTAGGGAGATATCTTGGGAATCTGAACTAGAGAATATAGAAAGATGAATAAAATTTTACATTTGGGACAGGAATTAAGTCTGGAATGAAATTGGAAGTGCTTTTATACTAATAATTAATAAAATGTGCATACTGCTCTGTGAATTATGCAGTTTTAGTATATTAATTTTACTTGATCCTCATTTATGTGAGATTAAGAGAAAAAGTGCCATCTAATCTTTCTGGTGGCTTCTCAACTCAGAGTTGAGGTGTCCTTTAATCCCTCAACCCAGCATCCTGTCTGATTTTACTCTTGAGAGCAGTGGCTTTGCCATACCTTTTAAATTCTCCTCTGTTAATAATAACATATAAACGTGTATTCTCTGCACACTGACTTTTATTCCCCATTTCTTCCACAGTATGTGTGCTAGTCATTGATAAATTAAAACATGTTACTTGCACAAGCTAAGCCCTCCTTCCTCAGGACAGTAGATACACCATTCCCCCTTCTTGGAGCCTTTTCCCCATTGCCCACCTTCACATCTCAGGTTGAATGTCTACTACTGACAGGTTTATGTGACTGATAATGTAATTTGGATATCCTATTGTTATCTCACTGTCCTCATTGCACCTCAGACTTATAATTTATATCACCACAGTTTGTATTAATGCATCTTTTGCTCAACATTTTCACCACTGGATTGCAAGCTCTATGAGGGAATAACTAATTTATTTTTTGTCAATTTCACTTTCTGTGCTTAGTTCACATGCCCAACAAATGTTGGTAAAATGAATGAATGAATGAAGGTAAGAAACCCAGGGATGTAGTAATGCAAGTGTCTCTAGCTTCTGTTTTGCCAGCAATACCTACAAAAGTACATATAAATGGCACAGAAGAGTTATTTTTTATACTAGATGTTTGAGAGTGGAGAAATTGGACTCTTGTGAAGACATAGAAGAATTTTAAAAATTAAATATAGCCTTAGTTTTTTTTTTTAGTTCAACAGAGTCTTCATTTGAAAAAATAAGTCTAACTTCTCTATGATTATTCATAACATTAACTTTGTTTATGTACTATATTTTGTGGTTGTTATGATATATTCTATTACTCAAGTCACAATTTCCTCTCTAATTAAATACATTTTATAGGTGTTGGATATTGGGTCTATTTAAATAGCTGTATGATAATATGCTGTGTACTGAAGATAATATACTTAAACTCTAGGTCTAACGAACAATACTTATAAATTTATCTCTTTGGTAACACACAAAATTGAGTGGCTTTTTAAGGAATGTTTACAGCATCTATAGCAGTGTGAGGTAACTGTTAAACCTGCTTCTTAGATTTGTATGTCTGTTTCCCCCTTTCTCCTATTGTTGAACTCTGGAAATACTGTTTTACTTTAAACTTCATTTTTACTTCCATTTTCTCTGTCAGAGGATAACAAAGATTATTTCTAAGTGTCAGTAGTTCAGTAGAGAGCTTTGTTAGCCAGGTATCTGTGAAAGGTCTTATTGACAGTGTAAAACTGAAGTTCTATGAAAGCAGAGCTCTGTTAAAATACTCCAAACTCCTATATGAATAAACAAACGATACCATAGTTATTTTTGTTTGGTTAATAGGCTACTGTGCAAAATAATAGAAAATATGGTGAATGAGTTTCTACCTTTCTTCTTATTAGTGGTGTTATCTAGGACAAGTTACTCACTTCTTCTAAGCCTCAGTTTCTTCATCTATAAAAAGGACTTAATAATTTCTGGCACATCTTCTTCAGAGGTCTTAATAAAGTGAAAAATACAAAATATTAAATTTAAGAAAGTACTTTAAAAAGTGAAAAGATCTGTACAGATATGTGTTAACATTCTATGGCAAATAATTTTATACAGAATTTCAATATTAAAGTAGAACAGATATATTATAAATAAATCCACACATGATTGGTTGGGAGGAAAATGAAAGTGAATCAAATGAAATTTCTTACATAAAACAGACATCTCTCAGTTTTTTCCAGTGCTGAAATTCTAATTAAAATCCTCATAATAATGATTTTTAAGTTCTCTTTTGTTGTAGTTAGAATCTCTGGTTCACAGGCTTTCTATATTGCTCTTCTATTTAGTATAGTTTTCTTCATTCCATTATCATAACTTCAGTCCTTGGAACAACTGCCCTCTTGTGGCTCATAGTGACAATTGTATAGTATGAACTATAATTCAGAGTATGAAACTTTTCACTTTAGGATAACCTGTCCTTCAGTAATAAAAGCAAGATGGTATTAATTAATTTAAGAAAATAAATTTAACTACATAAGATAACATGTCAAAGACAAGACGACCTCTAGGCAACAATGTTTGATTTTTATGTCATTTTTTCTTATAGCAATATGTTGAGAGTGACTTTTTCATTGATCTGAATTGTCACTAGAGTTGATAGTTGAAGAAATAAACAAAACAAAACAAAACAGGCGCTGAGTATCCCTTATTCTATAGAAAGCCTGCAATAACTAGGTTTGTTTTGCCTGTTTAACATTTTTATATAAATGTGTTAAAAGAAAAATTTTAGACAAATTAAATTTAACACAGTTTAATTAAGCCAAGAACAATTTGGATGCAGCAGCCACTAGAACCAGAATAGGTTCAAAGTGACTCTGGGGTTGTCACGTGGTCAGCTAAGATTTATAAATGGAAAAAGGAAGGCGATGTACAGATAACGGAAGTGAGGGACAGAAACAGCTGGATTGCTTACACCTGGGCATTTGCCTTATTTGAGCATGGTTTGAATACCTGGTTGCCTGTAATTAGCTGAGACTTGGCTACTTGTTACAAGAGTAGGTTACAGTCTGTTTACACATCAGGTTAGGTTAGAGTTCACTATGTCTGAAGAAACCTTTAGGTCAAACTTAATTTAACAATTCCCTCATTTTGGTCAACCTCTCAACTCTGAGAGATAGACCAAAATTTTAGGCACTGAAATCACTCTGTGTCACCACTGTCAATTGACATATTTGGTCTCAAATTTCACTGGGAAATAGCATAACTGTGGGTTTTATAAGGTGAAATCAAGGAATCAGAGCAATAGGAAAAAAACTGATTAACATCAGGTTACTTTTTCATAAGGGTTTAGAGCAGAGGGGACTTCCTTAGTCTGGAATCTCCTGTTTACAGGAGGAAAAAATGGTTTTGTTTCAAAATCTATCTGCTTTTTTAAAGTTTCAGTTTGATTATGTGGCACTTAACATGAGTGCCTCCATTTTGGTTTCATCTGATTTGTTGCTGACGAGTGCAGGAGCTCAGTCCCATAAGTTTGTTTAACAATTGCAATTACACAGAATGATTTTTTTGTGCCCAGCTTTTATAATTCGTATTTGTGTCATCAGACTCATTCATGCTGTTGTGTGTAGTTGAAGTTTGTTTGTTCTCATTTCTATATAGTATGCCATCACATGAATTTACCACAATTTATTTGTTCATTTTACTGTGGCTTTTTTTTTTCCTCCCCAGTTTTTTGGCAAATACAAGTAGTACTGCTACACATATCTTTTGGTGAAAATATATGTGCACTTCTCTTGGGTGTAAACCTAAGAATGGAATTGCTGGTTCATAGGATATGTATATGTTCAGCTTTAGTGGATCCTCCTAGATAATTTTTTAGAAGTTTTACCAGTTTATACTCCTACAGGGGAGTATGAGAGTTCTAATTGCTCTGTCATCCTCTCCAACATTGGACACTTCTGTCTTTTTCATTGTAGCCACTCTGGAGGGTATACAGTGCTATCACCCCACCTCATTTTTGATGAAGGCTCTGATAGGTGAGATATCAGGATACCAGAGTCAGTGTGGGGCAATCTCTCTCCCTCATAAAAAATTTACAAAGGAAATGAGGTGGAACCTATTCCTTGGCCCAAGGACCATTCAGGAGGATCAAAGATATAAAAAAGGAGAGGAGAGAGAATTTGAAGAGATTAAGAAAGTGGTTTCTTTGGACAGAGCATGGCTGTGCTTTAGGGTGGGAATAGAGGGTTTTGCTGTTTTCTAATTACATGCCTAGTGAGAGAAGCCTCAACATAGCCCTCTTGGGGAGCTTCAAAATATATTCCCTGTGTCATGGAGGACTGCTGCCTGAACCTTATCCTGGATGGTAGATTGGGGTCTGACTACAATCTAGGAAACTTATAGAGCTAGTGGAGGGCTGACAAACTTCTTTGATTGTGGAGAGTGCTGCTGCATTGATATCTACAGCACTCCCAGGATTTTTTGAGCAGAGATATGTTTGTCTTCTGTCAAAATGGGACTACACAGTAGAGAGAGCAAGAGAGAGTGAATGTGCAGCAAGGTGTTTAGAGGTCCTCTTGGGTCCTCTTCAATAGGGCCTACTGGGGAAATGAGGGGATCTTGCCAGACAGAAGCTTAAAGTGAACAGCTGGATCATTCATAAGCAGCTACCTGGAGTGCAGATGCATCTGTCTGGGGTCAAGGGAGCTGCAGGAGGAGGGGTTCAGCTCAGAGCCCCAGGATAGTGAGCGTAATCATTTGTCAGGCTTGGAGAGCCAGAATCTACCCAGCCACATAAGGAATAGTGAGGAGAAATAGGAGCTACGAAGGCATCACTTATGAACCAGGAAACAGTCTCCCATCTGACAACGAATCTGCTTGCATCTTGATCTTGAACTTCCTAGCCTCCAGAACTCTAAAAAATAAATTTATGTTGTTTATAAACTATACAGTCTACGGTATTTGTGATAGCAGCCCAAAAAACTAAGATATTGATGAAGATACAAAGGCAATTCAATGGAGAAAGGACAGTATTTTCTTGTAGGCAATGTATAACAGGATCTTATTTTTTTAAATCCAATAAGACGTCTCTGCCTTTTAATTGGGATACTTAGGCCATTTACATATAATTTGATTATTGGAATGGTTAAGTATAAATCTGTAGTCTTGCCATTTGTTTTATATTTATCTCTCTTATTATTTTCAAAAGTCTATTTCCTTTTGATATTCACCTGTTTACTATTAGGTGTTTGAATTTGCATACACTTATCTATTTTTATCCTGCTTGGAATCATTGGGCTGATTATTTCTTTGCATCACAAGCCCGACAATCTATGACTTTTGTAAATTCTGGATATTTCTTTTCTGCTATCTCTGAGTCTAATTCTACATTCCTGTTGATTTTCATTTATGGTGGCAGCTTTCTTCATATTTAAAGATGTTGAAGTATAATATACATATTATAAAGTACACAAGCCTTAAGTGTACAGCTCTATGTGTTTTTACATATGTGGAAAGATATATAGCAATTACCCATGTTAAAATATAGAATATATTTATGCCCCAGAAGGTTCTCTGATGTTTTATCTAGGTCAATACCCCAGTTCCACCCCTACAAGCTAACCACTAGTCTGACTTCTATCACCATAGATTAATTGTGCCTGTTATTAAGTTTCACATAAATAGGATCATGTAGTATATTCTCTTTTATTTCTGGCTTCCTTGCCTCGGTATTATGTCTATCATTCATCCATGTTTTGCTTAAAGCTTTAGTTAGTTCATTTGAATTGCCACATAACATTTCATTATGTAAATACACCACAGTTTATCCATTTTCCAGTTGCTAAACTTTATTTAATTTTTTGGCTTTTATGAATAAAATTGCAATTAATGTTTCTTATATATGTCTTTTTTGTGGATATATACACTCCCATGAATATTTTAAAATATCATATTGCAAACATGTGGGATGGAATTTTTTTCTTGTTGGTAATTTCTGCAAGGCTTGGGGTGAGGTAATTTTTCTTGGATAAGCTTCTACTGGTTGCTTTTTCTTGGTCTATGAGTACTGTTTTGAACTGAAGGTAAACTCTGAGTTTCCTGACTCTGTGTGTGTGTGTGTGTGTGTGTGTGTGTGTGTGTGTGTGTGTGTGTGCATGCACATAGGCATGTATGCATGTGCCTGCACACATGTGGCCTGGGAGGGTAGAGAGAGACTCAGTTCCATTTTCTTGCCTTTCCAAGTGTCAAGTTCTGTTTATCTGTTCACCCCTTCTATAACCTTTACAACCCTTGCCTTTAGATACAGAGACTTGCAAGTGTGTTCAGAGCTCTTGAAGCTGTTAGTACTTACTTACGACTATGGATTCTAGCTTCCTGCTTTTTGACACATAGGGGTTTTTTTACGTTCTTGTTAGTTCAGCTGTTCTTTGAGAAAAGTGTTTGTTATATTTTCCAGGTGTTTAGTAGTGGGAAATTTTTGTTCAGAATATAGATAGAAGTTCCTATTCTACTGTTTAGTGATAGAGTTACTGCTGGTCATTGGTTTTCACTGTGTTTCAAACTATCCTTAAGGAAAATTACCTGGAAAAGCCTTTGGATGAATCCTGTATGACAAAAATATTAAAATACCCTCACACAGGGATGACTTCTGTAGTGAGACCTTTAACTTTGAAAGAAAGTACATGTAGAAATGTGTATACATTTCATAGCCAACAGCACCTAGGTAGCGCATATCTACTGAAGTTCAGCAAGTTAGTAAGTTGCAGTTGTATTGGCATTTCTGCTCTTAACTTAATGATTTGCATTATTCTCTCCACCAATGGATACAGCACATAGAAATAGTGGTTTTAAAAAGACTAAACATAAGCATAATTTATCATTTCGGCAGGCTTGAAAAATTCTTCTCTGGTATGCTAATATCTTCTATTAAGAGCAGGAACCATTAGTTACTGCATATGGTTTCAGACTAAATTGTCATTTCAGGTGCAGTCTACTAATTTGTTGATTAATGGTGGACTTTAGTTGTGAATAAAAACCTGAAAATCACTTAACAGAGTTTCAATTGTCCTGTTCCAAAGAGCATGAGTTTTTACCAGGGTTCTCTGTTACACCAAGATAGGACTTTTGCCATCAGTCTTTGTAATTGACCTTATAATACCTAAGTAATCCTTGGGCAAGATGACCCAGGAGAACTTGTCAACTCACTTTATCAATCTTTTAATAACACTCGATTAGGCCTAATGCAATAAATTATATATAAGCTTGTTACCTGCACACAACCAACGTCCTTTGAAATATGCTAAGGTCTACTCCAAAGCATGGGAGTCATGATACGGCATGTGCTTCTATTTATTTCTGACTTTTTACCTCCTCAAAAGCGTAGTGTAGTCCTAGGAAAGTATAGAGCTAATTAAATGAGAGAAAATACATAAAACAGTCAGGATAGCACCTTACATTTAGTAAGTACTCAACGTGGTAGTGTTAAGTGTAAAATAGTTCATCTTTATTTTTACTGAGTCTCTTCAGGCTTAAAACTACCTTCATCATTATTTTTCCTATGTAATAAATATTTATTAAGGTCACTTACTATGTACAAATTAATTGTGCTAGGAATCAGGTACCTAGGTAGGAAGGGTAAGTCACATTTATCATGACAGTAATATAAGGTACAATCTGATAATTGCTATAATAGGGAAATAAAGTTATTAAACATTCAGCAGATTTAGGGAGATGATGTCTGCTTCGGGGTGTTGTTAGGGAAAGTTTCAAAGGGTGTGCAAGATTTTTTATTTGAGTGGGAGGTCTTCCTAAAGATGACCTCTCATATCAGGGCTCCAGTGCATATCACTGGTAGAAAGCATAATTTTCACTGTTGGGGATCTAGAGCTGTATGTATATATTTAGTGTGCATTTGAATCTATCTTCTCTTTCAGTATCAGATGATTGCTGGTCCTTGCTGTGGCCAGAGTGATTTACTAAAAACACAAATCCTACTTAAAAACCTTCAGTTGTTTTCTTTACATACATAATTAAGTCCATGACACTCCAGGAGAAGGCCTCCTTATACCTTTCCAGCTGCATCTCTCAAGACCCCCTACACTGAGCTGCTTTTGTGTCTCCCTGAATTTATCACTTATGTTGTGCCCTTCACCTGGAATGTCCTTTTTCCTTTCAGCACTTGGTTGACTCTTACCTCAGGCTCAGCATAAGAGTCATCATCTTCCAGAAACCTTTCTTGATAGCATGGATAGAGCTTAGTCTCTTCTTGCCCCATGATTCTCTATATACGCCATTCTCTCAACTGTTCAACTTTGTACCTATGGCACCCGATAGGACCTTGCTCATTCTGTCTAGTGAATATTTGTTGAATTGAATTTTCTAACACTTTGCCTTTCTTTAACTTGTATTAACTGTGTTTTCTGACTCTTCTCTGATTATTACCTCTTGATATCAAGGTACCTTGACTTCTACCTTCTGGAAACTCCCTGGGTTCAGCCCATTGACATATCTTACCCTGGGATTTTAAATTGAATTTTACTTGGTTCTCTCCATTCAAGCTTCCAGTTTGTGATGAGAATTTAAAAATGCAGATATATATAAACTGCCAGTGTTGGACAAAATACTGTATGTTCATGCTACTTCTTTCTTGGAAATTGCAAGCATAGGTCTTAGAAATTCTAGAATGAGTATGGACTTCAGATACTAGTTCTATCCTTTCATTTTGTAGTTGAACTTCAGACCACCCTGGAAATTAGGTGATTTACTTAAGAAGATAATTTAAGGAGACAAAGTAAATGTATTCTTTTAAATGAATCAATTTATTATCTTTTAATTACAAAATTTTTGTAGTTATTGACATCTGTGATGAGTTGAGCTGTGTTTCCCCCAAATTCATATGGAGAAGTCCTAACTCTCAGTACCTCACAAGGTGACTGTATTTGGAGATAGGCCTTTTAAAGAGGTAATTAAGGAAAAAATGACATATAGGTGTGCCCTAATCCAGTATGACTGGATTTCTTATAAGAGGAGGAGATTAGAACACAGATATGTATAGTGAGAAGATCATATGAAGACATCAAAAGAAGATAGTCATCTACAAGCCAAGGAGAGAGGCCCTCAAAAGAAACCAACCCTGCCAACAACTTGATCCTTGATATTGAACTTCTAGCCTCCAGAACTGTCTTTCTGAGTAAGACTTCTGTGAAGAAAAGACTGGTGTAGCGAGGCCAGAGCATTTAGTATGTTACACTGTGTTCTGGAGTGAGGGTATCTTGCAAGAAACTAAAGCTATGTAAACCTGTATGGATGGGAGACAAGCTTACTGCCTATAGGGAAGAATCCATGAGCATCCTGCTCTCAAAAGTGGAAGGGCAGAAGATACTCTGCAAATTCAAAACCGAGGTTGTTATGTGTGAGAGGCACGATAGACAAGAACTACAAAGAGTGGCACATAAGATTTTCAGGAATAGTTCTGAAAATCCAAAAACCTGGAATAAACTGAAACTTATGATAAATATCAAAGACTAAAGTGACTTTGGAATATTTGTTCATAATGAAGAAAAGTAGTCTCCAGTTTCAACCTCTGCTTTGCTTCTATGTTCTATGAAGTGCATAGTACAAATGTGGCTTAAACAAGTTCAGGACCCTGCTCCAGATGTACATCCAGGGTCCTAGAATAATTATCAAAACTGCTGTCAGTCATGAAGTATGGGAGAAGTCCCCAGAAGACATGACCTTCCAGAGAAGCTTGTAGTTGACTGTTGAAAACATTACAGCTTTATATAGGTCCTCCCTATCTTTCATGGGTACCTGATTGGAATTTCAGGCTTAATTCCCTGAAATTTATCTTAGTGAAATTTTCCTTGCATTTTGATATGTAGTGTTTTTTTCTTAATAGTTGTCATGCTTTTTACTTCTTTGATTAAAATGTTATTTTTAATAATATTTCTTAAATTTCCAAGCAGTTGGGAATATTTCTGTTTAAACTTTTGTTATTAATTGTTTTGTTTTTAATTGTATTGTGATTAAAAAATGTAGTTTGCAACATTTCTGATTTGGGAAATTTGTGTTTTCTTTTATTCCTATTTTTACAATATGATAAGTTTATATAAACTCTTTACAGACCTTTGGAAATAGGTTATATTTTCAGCTTTTGGTGTTCAGAGATTGATGTATATCAGTTATTTTAAGATTGTTAATCGTATCATTCAACTATTTTCTGCTTTTAATATTTTTTTACATGACTCAGCTATGCATTAACTCATTTGTATTTTAACTATGTTTCTATAATATGAAATATACTTCCCACAGTTGTGTTTCTAACTGATAGAAGTTTTTCATTACATAGTTTGATGGTATGTGATTTCCTGTATAAACATTCATTATAGTCAAACCTTTCATCATAAAATTATCTTGTATCTTGAGGACTGAATTTTGAGGTTCCCCCCTCCTACTTTTACATATTAATATTGCTGCTGCTTTCTTTTTTGTTCATGTTTGCCACCCTTTTATGTTTCACCTTTGGCGTCACTTTTAAGTGTGTCCCCTGAAAGCATCATGTTGTTGAATTTTTACAAAATTATTCTATTTTCAATAGAAAAAAATATATATAACAATTTCACATCTTAAAACGTAAGTATTATGCTTTGTTTTGCATCTCTACATCTTGCTTTATGCTTTCTTTAAAATTTTTTTTCTTTTTCTGCATAAACTGTTATGGTTGTTATCTTTTGCAGTGATTTGAAATATTAGGCATTCTTCATAAAGATTTTCAAAGACTTCCTTTAAGCATGGTAAACTATCAGATGGCTTCATAACCTACGCTTTTCTCTAGCTCTGAGTTACTTAATTTGGGATTTGCTATCTTCTACTGCTACAATGTCCACTTTCTGAAATGACACAGTAGCAGTTTGGGGGACAACATTTATGTACCTTTTGACAGTCTTCCATTTATTTAGTGGTATCTGTACTATATCTTTTAGGAATTTCCCAAGGTTTCTACCATAAGGAACTAATCCTTCCCTAATTTCCAGTACTGATTCAAGTTTTTCTCTCTTCTCTTTCCTTTCATATTTCTTGTATTGTTTCAGTAGGAACTTAGGAGAAGGGAGGTAGAGGCTTGTGTAGAAGCCTCTATCTTGACAGAAATTTGCTCTGCTATATCTTAAGAGGTACTGTGATAAACCAGAGGAGCTTGACCTGGATGGAATAGGAAATGATGCCACATGATAAGCAATTAAGAAATGGAAGTGTTTATGTCTGGAGAGGAGAAAACATAAGTGGACTGTGACAGCTACCTTCAGATACCCAAAGGGATACTGTGTGTCCCAAGAAATAGACTGACTCTGTGTTTCCTCACAGGCTACTACTAGGGCCAGGGTGGGCCAGTTAAACCTGTCCAAGTTGCTGAGAGGAGGATACTTTAATTTCTAAGGTTCTTTCCAACCTTATTTGTATGCTTCTGTTAATGTAAATAAGGTTTTTGAAATGTGGGATACAAAAGGATTTTCTTCCCCAAATTTAGCATGTATAAGAATTGAATGGAACACTTATTAAAATGCATATATCTGAGCTCAGAAATTTTGATTCATTTAAGTTTGGGTATGACCTTGCAATTCATATTTTATGATGTAGTTTAATTTTGAGAATATGGTGTTACTTTTTAGATGAAATGAGTTCATTCAAATATTGCTCTTTGGCATTTTATGGTTTGGTCTCAGTATATATTTCATGCAAATCTTTATTGGTAGTAACCAATATTTTAAAATATCCTAAGTATTATTATGACATAATACATTGGTTTGAGTAAAAAGTAAATGCAATTACCTTATAATATTTGCTGCTATGATTTAGGGTTTTGTAAAGAAATGGAAAATGGTACCTAAGTGAACCAAGGAAACAGTTGAAGTCAGCACTTCTACATAAAACTGTCAATTTTGGTTCCCAGGGAAGGAGACATCAAGGTAGAGTTAGGAGTAAAAGAAAAAGGGGAGAGGGAGAAGGGGAAGGCAAGGAAAGTCTTCAGATTGAGGTGAGGTTCGACACCTGTGGAAGATGAGAAGGAAGGAAAGAGGATTGAGTATGGATAAACTCAAACTGATACAGCTCTGAAGAAATCTAATCCAGCCCAATGATCAGCTTTGATATGACTGACTGCAGAAGAATTTATTGTTGGGTAGATATGGCCAGTCCCTGATTCCCTCATAGTTCGGTTATTGCTGAGAGCCTTGTGGCCAGAGTATGGCCTTTGCTCCAGCACTGCTGCAGATCTGAAGTGCTGTAGCTGGCACTGTCAGCTATCTTGAACTCCTCATGACAGATGCTCTCTTGAACGGAGGAGACCTTAGCAGCGCACATTCACGACTGCCACAAAACCGAATTTTTTTCAATGCTGGGGAGCATGCATGCTTACTTGGAGGCATAATTTGACATTATCTGTATTTATTTCCTTTGGCTTCTTCTTGACTCTGCTTTTATTGCTTTAAGTCTTTCATCCTGCATTCTATCCAACTTTATTCCCCCCACACATCAGTTGTACAACATGAATGATTCTATTCGTGTATAATTTTGTGTAAATTGATGCAAAAATAAAATGCCTCTTGTCAGGGTGTGATGGTAAAAAGTGCTCTATAAAGATGTGGGATTTTAAAAACTCAAGGGTCTTTCATGTTTTTCTTGTAGTCTGGAGGCAAGAACAACTTATACACATTAGCCAGTCTTTAACTGGAGCTGAAAGGAAAGCTGCTTTGTGTGAACTTCTGGAAAAAGAAACCCAGATAATTGCTTCCATTGGGAGGCACAGACACATCGCTTATTCGGCGAGGCAGGAAACAGCAATACAAGCTTTTCTGGATAAGGTTAGTGAAGTAACTATTAATTAAATATGAATGTATTCTGAGATTAAAAGTGTGGAATAATGAAGTAAGGGAGAGACTTACATTGTAATAATTTACACAATTTTTTTTTTTTTTAAACCTGAGTACTGTTCTGTAGAGTAGTCCTTTCGGGAAGCTGTGTGCTTGTTTTGGGGATGTTACTTTTGTTTGAAACGTTTTTAAAACCTCTTTTTGGGAACTTCCTTCAAAGCCTTTTGTAAGCTATAGCATTCATCCAAAATTAATAATTTTATATATTATTCTATACTAATAATGTAATAATGTGGTTATTATATAATTTAATAATAATTATAGTAGCTATTTGTTGAGTGTTTACTATGTGATAGCAGCCACTTACATAGAGTACCTCATAAAAGTCCTATGAATTAGATCCTATTATTGTCTCCACAAACCTACTGCCAAAGGCCACATAGCTGTTAATTTTATTTAGCATTTGATGACATATTTCTTTAAATTGCTTATATATTTTTCTTCTTATGTAGCTTTAGATTTTAACTTCAGCCTAGAATAAAGATGAACAAGTAACATGAAATTGGCATGTTCTTAAGTAAAGGGTTTGGCCATGAAGGAAAAGGTGGAGACAACTTCCTGTGACTATTCATTTAGACATAGGCTGACTATATAAATTAGAGTTGCACACTCTGATAAAATGCGAAATGTTAAAGTTACAAAATGTCTGAGTCTGGGGTACCTTGATAGTAAGCAACCTGTGAGAAATAGCTATAGACAAGTGTTTTTGCTTTGGCTTACCTCGTTATTAATTGCAATTTCCGACCAAAAGGATATACAGTTATTAAAAACCATGAAAACATGCAATTAAGGGAAAAACTGAAGTAATTACCCTTTTGTGGTCAAACTGCCTGTTTGATATTGAATAGCCTGTTTCCATAGTGACCAATTTCCTTTTATAAACCTAATCTTTAGAAACTATTTAAAGCCAATCCAGCCATGAGAAGAAAAGGGATGCATTTCTCCAGAATATTAGCCTGTGATGATTCTAGTTCTGTGATTCTTATTATTTGAGAACATTTGCTCTTAAAAACCGTATGTTTTTTTGATATTGTAAATACCCTTCTCTCATCTTGCACACTCTCCTATTTGATTTCAGTTTATCTGTGGCTTTGACTACTAGCTATATCTGGAAATCCCTGCAGTTCTAAGCCATACCTCTCTTAGGAGCTTCCAAGTAATATATCCAATTGCCTACTGTCATTGCTCTTTGGACATCCCAATAGAACACCTCAAGATGACATGACATACCCCTAAGTCATATCATCTCATCATTCTTGCCCCCCTCACTTCCAAACTGACACTGTTCTGTGACACTAACATTATCTGTCTCTGTGAATGTTTTATCATCTACTCAGTTGCTCCAGACAGACACCTGGGTCTTATTCTTGACTTCTCCATCCAGCCACCGATCTGTTTTATTATTTCAGGGTCTCCTTAATTTTTTACTTCTTCCTTTGCAAACCCATTACCATTGCCTGTAGAGAGTTGGCTCTGCCATGGTGCTCTGATGACCTGGGATGTAACAAATAGGCCATGTAGGTAAAGACTTGAACCACAACTAATCTCAGTCTTGTCAGAATGCCTTGTGATTCTCCTAGAATACGAAAGGATGGGAGGTTCTGAGGAGCTGCCCCATAGCAGCCTGCCTCCCTGTCTCGCCCAGGGGGATGTCATGAGACAGGCCTTGCCTTGTTTTTGTTGTGTGTGTGTGAGCTCAACACTTATTTAATTGTATCTGGATTTCCTTCTCATCTGGATTACTTTATGTTTCTTTCTTTTTTTTTTTTTATTCACAAAATATTTATTTATTTATTTATTTATATTTTTATTTTTTTTTTAAATTTTATTTTCTCGATATACATTGTGGCTGATTATTGCTCCCCATCACCAAAACCTCCCTCCCTTCTCCCTCCCCCCCTCACCCCCCCACAATGTCCTTTCTGTTTGCTTGTCGTATCAACGTCAAGTAATTGTGATTGTTATATCTTCTTCCCCCCCTCCCCGGTTTTGTGTGTGTGTGTGTGCGTGTGAATTTATATATTAATTTTTAGCTCCCACCAATAAGTGAGAACATGTGGTATTTCTCTTTCTGTGCCTGACTTGTTTCACTGAATATAATTCTCTCAAGGTCCATCCATGTTGTTGCAAATGGCAGTATTTCATTCGTTTTTATAGCTGAGTAGTATTCCATTGTGTAGATGTACCACATTTTCTGTATCCACTCATCTGATGATGGACATTTGGGCTGGTTCCAACTCTTGGTTATTGTAAAGAGTGCTGCGATGAACATTGGGGAACAGGTATACCTTCGACTTGATGATTTCCATTCCTCTGGGTATATTCCCAACAGTGGGATAGCTGGGTCGTATGGTAGATCTATCTGCAGTTGTTTGAGGAATCTCCATACCATTTTCCATAGAGGCTGCACCATTTTGCAGTCCCACCAACAATGTGTGAGAGTTCCTTTTTCTCCGCAACCTCGCCAGCATTTATCGTTCAGAGTCTTTTGGATTTTAGCCATCCTAACTGGGGTTAGGTGGTATCTCAGTGTGGTTTTGATTTGCATTTCCCGGATGCTGAGTGATGTTGAGCATTTTTTCATATGTCTGTTGGCCATTTGTATATCTTCCTTAGGGAAATGCCTACTTAGCTCTTTTGCCCATTTTTTAATTGGGTTGCTTGTTTTCTTCTTGTAAAGTTGTTTGAGTTCCTTGTATATCCTGGATATTAATCCTTTGTCAGATGTATATTTTGCAAATATTTTCTCCCACTCTGTTGGTTGTCTTTTAACTCTGTTAATTGTTTCTTTTGCTGTGCAGAAGCTTTTTAGTTTGATATAATCCCATTTGTTTATTTTTCCTTTGGTTGCCTGTGCTTTTGGGGTCGTGTTCATGAAGTCTGTGTCCAGTCCTATTTCCTGAAGTGTTTCTCCTATGTTTTCTTTAAGAAGTTTTATTGTTTCAGGGTGTATATTTAAATCCTTAATCCATTTTGAGTTGATTTTAGTATACAGTGAGAGGTATGGATCTAGTTTCATTCTCCTGCATATGGATATCCAGTTATCCCAGCACCATTTGCTGAAGAGGCATTCCCTTCCCCAGTGTATAGGCTTGGTGCCTTTGTCAAAGATCAGATGGCAGTAAGTGTGTGGGTTGATTTCTGGATTCTCTATTCTATTCCATTGGTCAGTGTGTCTGTTTTTATGCCAGTACCATACTGTTTTGGTTATTATAGCTTTGTAGTATAGCTTAAAGTCAGGTAGTGTTATGCCTCCAGCTTTATTTTTTTTGCTCAGCATTGCTTTGGCTATGCGTGGTCTTTTATTGTTCCATATAAATGACTGGATAGTATTTTCCATTTCTGAGAAAAATGTCTTTGGAATTTTGATGGAGATTGCATTAAATTTGTATATCACTTTGGGTAGTATGGACATTTTCACTATGTTGATTCTTCCAATCCAAGAGCATGGGATATCTTTCATCTTCTTGTATCCTCTCTAATTTCTCTCAGCAGTGGCTTGTAGTTCTCATTATAGAGATTTTTCACCTCCTTGGTTAACTCAATTCCTAAGTATTTTATTTTTTCGGTAGCTGTTGTAAATGGGCAGGCTTTCTTGATTTCTCTTTCTGCATGTTCACTATTGGAGAAAAGAAATGCTACTGATTTTTGTGTGTTGATTTTGTATCCTGCTACTGTGCTGAAATCATTTATCAATTCCAGCAGTTTTTTTGTAGAGGTTTTAGGCTGTTCGATATATAGGATCATGTCATCTGCAAACAGGGACAGTTTGACTTCATCTTTTCCAATCTGGATGCCCTTTATTTCCTTCTCTTTTCTGATTGCTCTGGCTAGAACTTCCAACACTATGTTGAATAGGAGTGGTGAGAGTGGGCATCCTTGTCTAGTTCCTGTTCTTAAAGGAAAAACTTTCAGCTTTTCCCCATTCAGGATGATATTGGCATTGGGTTTGGTATATATGGCTTTAATTATGTTGAGATACTTTCCCTCTATACCTAACTTATAGAGGGTCTTTGTCAAGAATGAGTGCTGAACTTTATCAAATGCTTTTTCAGCATCTATAGAGATGATCATATGGCCCTTGTGTTTGAGTTTATTAATATGGTGTATCACATTTATTGATTTGTGTATGTTGAACCAAGCTTGCATCCCTGGAATGAATCCCACTTGATCGTGATGAATAATTTTTCATATGTGTTGCTGTATTCTGTTTGCTAGTATTTTAGTGAGGATTTTTGCATCTATATTCATCAAGGATATCGGCCTGTAGTTTTCTTTTTTGGTTATATCTTTACCTGGTTTTGGTATCAGGATGATGTTTGCTTCATAGAATGAGTTTGGGAGATTTGCGTCTGTTTCAATCTTTTGGAATAGTTTGTAAAGAATCAGTGTCAATTCCTCTTTGAATGTTTGGTAAAATTCTGCTGTGAATCCATCTGGTCCTGGGCTTTTCTTTGTTGGGAGCCTTCTGATAACAGCTTCAATCTCCTTTATTGTTATTGGTCTGTTCAAATTTTCTACGTCTTTATGGTTCAGTTTTGGGAGCTTGTGTGTGTCCAGAAATTTATCCATTTCCTCCAGATTTTCAAATTTGTTTGTGTATAGTTGTTTATAGTAGTCTCGAGTGATTCCTTGTATTTCAGATGAATCAGTTGTAATATTGCCTTTTTCATTTCTAATTTTTGTTATTTGAGTCTTCTGTCTTCTTTTTTTTATTAGCCATGCTAATGGTTTGTCAATTTTATTTATCTTTTCAAAAAACCAACTTTTTGATTCGTTGATCTTTTGAATTGTTTTTTGGTTTTCAATTTCATTCACTTCTGCTCTGATCTTAATTATTTCTTTCCTTCTGCTAACTTTAGGTTTGGATTCTTCTTGTTTTTCTAGTTCTTTAAGGTGAAGTGTTAGGTTGTTCACTTGCCATCTTTCCATTCTTCTGAAGTGAGCGTTTAATGCAATAAATTTCCCCCTCAATACTGCTTTTGCAGTATCCCACAGGTTTTGGTATGATGTATCATTGTTTTCATTAGTTTCAATAAATTTTTTGATTTCCTGTTTGATTTCTTCTTGGACCCATATGTCATTGAGTAGAATGCTGTTTAAGTTCCATGTGTTTGTATAGTTTCCAGAGTTTCGTTTGTTATTAATTTCTAGTTTTAATCCATTGTGGTCTGAGAAGATACATGGGATAATTCCAATTTTTTTGAATTTATTGAGACTTGATTTGTGACCTAATATGTGATCTATCCTGGAGAATGATCCATGTGCTGATGAGAAGAATGAATATTCTGAGGTTGTTGGGTGGAATGTTATGTAGATATCTGCCAATTCCAATTGGTCTAGAGTATTGTTTAGATCTTGTGTTTCTCTACTGATTCTTTGCCTAGATGATGTGTCTAATATTGACAGTGGGGTGTTCAGGTCCCCTGCTATTATGGTATTAGTGTCTATTTCCTTCTTTAGGTCTAATAGAGTCTGTTTTATAAATCTGGCTGCTCCAACATTGGGGGCGTACATATTTATGATTGTTATGTCTTCTTGATGGATCAGTCCTTTTATCATTAAGTAGTGTCCCTCATTGTCTCTTTTTATGGTTTTTAGTTTAAAGTCTATTTTGTCAGATATAAGAATAGCCACTCCAGCTCGTTTTTCTTTTCTGTTTGCATGGTAAATCTTTTTCCATCCTTTCACTCTTAGTCTGTGTGAATCTTTATGGGTGAGGTGGGTCTCTTGTAGGCAGCATATAGTTGGGTCCTCCTTTTTGATCCAGTCAGCCAGTCTGTGTCTTTTGACTGGGGAATTTAAGCCTCTTACATTAAGAGTTGTTATTGAAAGGTGTTGATTTATTCCTAGCATTTTGTTGGTTGTTTGGTTGTCTTAGGTCTCTTTTGTTCCTTGCTTTCTGATTTACTGATTGGTTTCCTTGTTTGTTGGTTCCTTATGTTGTAGATAGCGTTTTTGTTTGCTTGTTTTCTCTTCATGAATGCCATTTTTATTATGCTAGTGGGTTTTGATTTTTCTTGGGTTTTTAGTGCAGTGGTAGTTATTTTTCAGGAACCAAACCCAGTACTCCCTTGAGGATTTCTTGTAAGGGTGGTTGTGTGGTAGTGAACTCCCACAGTTTTTGTTTGTCTGAGAAATATACTATTTGCCCTTCATTTCGGAAGGATAGCCTTGCAGGGTAAAGTATTCTTGGCTGGCAATCTTTGTCTTTTAGTATTTTGAAAATATCATCCCATTCCTTTCTAGCTTTTAGGGTTTGTGATGAAAAGTCTGATGTTATCCTGATTGGTGCTCCCTTATAGGTGATTTGACGCTTCTCTCTTGCAGCTTTTAAGATTCTCTCTTTGTCTCTGAGTTTTGCCAATTTGACTATGACATGTCTTGGAGAAGGCCTTTTTGGGTTGAATACGTTTGGAGATCGTTGAGCTTCCTGGATCTGAAGATCTGTGACTTTTCCTATACCTGGGAAGTTTTCTGCCACTATTTTTTTGAATATGTTTTCAATGGAATCTCCATTTTCCTCCCCTTCTGGAATACCCATGACTCGGATATTTGAGCGCTTAAGGTTGTCTGATATCTCTCTCAGATTTTCTTCCATGACCTTGATTATTTTTTCTTTCTTTTTGTCTGCCTGTGTTATTTCTAACAGCGCATCTTCAAGTTCAGAGGTTCTTTCTTCAACTTCAACAAGCCTGCTGGTTAAACTCTCCGTTGTGTTTTTTATTTCGCTGAATAACTTCTTCAGTTCTGCAAGTTCTGCTACATTTTTTTTCAGGACATTGATTTCTTTGTACATTTCCTCTTTCAGATCCTGTATACTTTTCCTCATTTCGTCATGATGTCTAGCTGTGTTTTCTTGTATCTCATTCAGTTTCCTTAGAATTATCACTCGAAATTCCTTGTCAGTCATTTCAAGGGCTTCTTGTTCTATAGGATCTAGAGTTTGAGATTTATTAACTTTTGGTGGTGTACTTTCTTGATTTTTTGTATTTCTGGTATCTTTTTTTTGATGTTTATTCATTGTGGCAGGGGGTTTCACAGTCCACCGGTTTGAGACTAATGAATAACTAGGATGTTGCTGTGGTTGCCAATTTCGTATGGCTACCTCCGTGGCTGCTCAGTTGGCCTCTAGTGCCTTGTGTGTGTGGTTGCCTCGGGTCTTGGGCTTCTCTGGGGAGCCACCTTTCTGGTCAGCTTGGACTCTGCTGGGCTGTTGGATCACGTACCACAGGGTGTGTGATCGCTGTTGAGTTTTCACTTCCTGTGCAGGACTTCTCCCTGTTCCGTGTGCTCTGGCCCAGGCTGTTGGATCGTGCAGTGGCGACCCCACCGGGTGTGTGGTTTCTGTCGAGTCTCCGCCTCCCTGGCCGCACGTCTCCCCACTCTGTGCGCACTGTGCTGGTCTGTGGCGTGTCTTCTGCAACCCTCGTCTATCAGCTGGACCTTCAAGACCCTGCTCGGCACTGCCTCGCCCAGGAAGTCTACCAGGTTTCTGCTAGGCACAGACGACCGGTCGCTCTGGGTGCCTTTGTAGCACTGTGTAGATCTTTCTCGGGACTTGTTCACCTTTGTATCCCCCCAGTATAAACCGAGTCTAGCGCCCGCCTGCAGCCAGCTCTCCAGCAGATTCAAGCGGACCTGGGAACTCTCCTACCACACTATTCCCAACCAGAAATTGGTTAGGCTTTTTTCTGAACTGGTGGCCACAGAGATGGTATCTGCCTCCCAGTAACAGGAAGTTTACCGGGGGCCGGAGTCCAGGGTGTGGTGGAGTGACAGTCGCCTGCCCGTACTTCCTTGCCCTCCCGACACTGGCCGGGGACGCCCCACGCCACCAACCCACCAGAGAACGGGCAGAGGGAGTGGGAGGGGAGGCCGGCCCGCAGGCTCCGGAAAGCCCCGCAGCAGGCCAAGCAAGTGGGAGGGCTCAGTGGCGGCTGAGCTGGGCGGAGCTGCCTGGGCCTGGGAAAATGGAGGGAGCCCCGGCACGGTGAGTGGCCTGGTGATGCAGGCGGGAGTCGGGTGGGCATCTGCCGCCCACAGGACTGGTCCAGGGGTCACTCACAGGGTTGTGCCAGGTCGGGCGCTCACTCTCTGCCTCTGGTTTGCCGCCTTTCCCGTTCTCGGCTGCTGCCGCCTCGGGCTGTTCAGTCGCGGCGCGGCTCGGGCACTCCCAGGAATCTTCTTTAATGCTGGCCTGAAACCTCGAATCCTGAATAGGGCAGCTGGCCACCTTCAGCGCGGCCCCGGCCTCCGGGATCCTGTCTGCATCCACAGCAGCCCTGGTGCCGTGTTCCCTGTTTTGAGACTCGCTTTTGCAGCTAAGAAACAGTTCTTTTCCTGCTCCACACTTCAAAGCTGTTGCCTGTAAATGAGGCAGCCTCTCCTGCCGGGGGCAAAGTGGCGGTCACCCCCCATGACCAGCCAGCAGCAGCGGTCCTCCCTTAAGAGACGGCAAGAGGAAGGTCCACAAGTTTCCCGGCTGCCTGAGGCCCAGTGGCCGCCTTTTCCACCTCAGCTACTCCGCGCCAGCCGCCGCAGCCACTGCCATCTTGAAAGTCCCTTTATGTTTCTAAATTGGGCCTCCAGTCTCATTTCTCAACTCCCTCATCCATCATCCATACTGCTTGCCATAGTAACCACACTAAACACAACTCTGACCCTGTCCCTCCCCACTGTCCTCATGGAACAAGGCTTTTCATGATCTATTCTCTGCACACCTCAGTCATCCCACTGTCCTCTCTCCTTGCACACTATACTCACTGCTCCAGCCATGCTCAGTTACTTGCACGTCCCCATATGCTCTTGATGCTCTTGCATCTGGTGTTGCTTCTACATAAAACATCCTTTCCTTCCTTCCTTAGTAGCCAACTACTCACTGCTTAGCACAGTGCTTATTGATAGCACAGACTATCAATGAATGCTTATAGAGGAAGACAGGGAGGAAAAATAAGGGGCAGAAATTATGGTTGTGTAATTTTATATTTTAAGTATCATTAAGAAATTATATAATATAGATACTGTCATTTCAAATTCTTGAATATCTTAGTTCTAGGAAAGATGAATCTACAAGACATAATATTCACATTTCTCAGGAGTCATATTTCAAACTAAACTTATTCCTTTAGCAAGTTGCTTTATCTTATCTGGCTTTATCACTGGGAACTGTGTTCCTTTTATATCTGAATGTTAACCTCACCAGAGAGGATAGCATGGACCCAGGGCAAAACAAGTGTTTGAAGTAGCTGGAGACTTCTGAGTGTCAGTGGACAGGGAAGATGTGTGGCCCCCACCCTTCCTTATTTGAGGCTGGGCCTTCTACAGGATTTCCGATTTGTGCTATCATTGCTGCTTGCTGTTTCCTATAAACTATTCTACATTCTATTTTTATGAGTACGTACTTATTCAATGTCTATTCTTCTTGATGCACTAAACACTGCCCACCCCAGGCCCCATGTCTAGCATTGTCTCTAAACATTTTTTGAAATTATATATAGAGCATCCATAAGTGGATCAAGGCCCAACATATAAAAGCAATTCTAGAGCCAGTTGAAGACCACTACCCTTTCTCATGAGGTATAGCACTCTAAGAAGGCCTTTATGTAAATATCATCAAAGAAAAGATGAGATGGAGAAATTTGTTCACAAGAATTCATGTAAGGAAGGAAGATCTGTTTTTTGTTTTTTGTTTTTGTAAATAATTTGATAACTTGTTGGAGTAAAACTGAGGCCCAAAAGGACCCTGAGGGTAGGAAGAATTGCTCTGTGGCAGGAATATGGAAGTGTTTGAGTACTGCCCTAGAGAGAAAGCAGAGTGAGGAGATAGTTGGCAGTGGGGATGCAATGTGACTTTTTGTGACCTCTTTAGCTATGTTAGTAAATAAATTAAATATTAAATGTCAGGTGAATTTTTTTTTTTTTAAGGGAAGAGGGAACCAGAGACATGAACTAGTCTTCATGTTCAAGACTGATGAACATGATGAAAAGATGAAAGGACAGAAGAATGAGGGAAGGATGGAAAAGCAAGCCACAGGAGCTTATAGAAATCCCAGGAGAAGGCTTTTTGTGGGTCACGGGCTTTAGAACTGGAGTTCTAAACCCACAGTCACCCCAGATGATAAACCAGTTAATTTCATTAGTCCCTAGGCTAAATTCAGGGGGAATGGATATTTTAGTTGATATGAAGAATTTTCCCTCAGTTTTGACCAAAGTGCTGTACTAGATTCAAGAAAAGCACAACCACAGAATGGAATAACTGCATGTGAGGAAAACAACCCCGGTCTCTTTACATAGCTTGGTTAGTCCAGTCCTTAAAATTAATGACTAACAGTGACTTTCAGCCTTCTTCTAACCTATTACAGTAAATTAAAAACTCATTGCTATTCTAAAATAAAATAATTTCTAATCGCCTTTTTATATATGATGACATGCTAAACATCATAGAAAACAATTAAGGTAAATTTTATAGTCTTTTGTCATAAGTACTTATACAACATCTGTTCCTCTTTATGCTTGTCCACTGCTCCCACTCCCATGCCTAGTATTGTCTCTAATATTCAGGAGCAGTCGGTGTTGATTTCATAAAACTTGAAGTAACTTATCATTCTACAGGTTTTTTTGATTGCTTATAATTAATCCTTGAAACTAGACAAGGTCAGAGTCTTTTCAGATATAAAAACTAACAAATAACCAGAGCCATAATGCAAATTTCAAGGTATACATTTAGCAACATAACATAGGTAAAGACAGGTAAAGAGAAATATTTACTTTCCTATAATTTGGAAATAACTTTGGAGATTAAAATTTTGTGTTTTGGTGTGTTTAACTTCATTGATTCTAACTACTATGTGGTTTATTGAAGGAATATTTTATTTTTTAATTTCTTATCCTGAACATAGAATTCCTCTGAATAATGAGTGATATGATTTTTTTAATTAGTCCCATCAAGGCATTGAACTAATAAGTTATAAGAGATTCCATACTAAGTTCTCATTCTTAACAAAAGGCTGACTAAAGATTTTTTTAAGCATTAAATGTTTAGTAATTTTAACACATCAAACATTGACTTCCACAGGTTATCAAATATTAAAAACTCATAGATTGACAGAGGTGAAGAAATTCAGGTCAAGAAATTTGAATGAAGAAGCGTCAGCCAGTATCTAATATATCTTGGGTGTTCTTTATCCAAACTGTGTGAAGAGACTATTTAAATTTCTGTAAGAGAAACTTACAGAAAACTTGACCCTAGGATCAAGGCCATTTATTTCTTTGATTCTCTTTGATTTGTATACCACTTCTCACAATCACAGGTTACAGACTGCAGTCCACATTAGCTGTATCATTTAAATGTTTTTTTGCTACACTCAGGTGGCCAACAGCTAATGGGATGGAAAAACACAAAGGCCTGTTTCTGAGCACTGCATTAAATAGGAGTGTCATTGTGGATGAACAAAACCCGTTTGCTGTGTAAAAGAAAAGTTGATCACTCCTCAGTAGCTTTTGAGGGTTAAGGTTATTCTTAATTTGTGTCCCTAGAGGCTTGAGAATTAATTTAGGAGGAAGAAAAATTCTGCTCTCAGAGTGCAGTTGTTTCTTCTCTTTTGTGTAAATCTGCTGCTCTCAAGGTTTTTGTTTTCTCACCACCTTTCCTTCCCAGAAATGTGTCTTCCTGCCATTCTTCTGTTTGTCTCTTCCACAGTCTGTGCTGTCTCATTTGTTGGCAGCTAAATGGAATTTATTATGCTCCTATTTTCTGAAGCAATTTAAGAACATGATTGTTGTACATCTCTTGTTATAACCAAGGCTTTCAAAAAAAAAAAAAAAAACGAATAGGAAAGAAAAAGAAGCAAAATTGACATTTTCCAACCTCAGAATAAAAACCACCCTAAGGACTGGAATAAAGAAGCCTAGACTTGAAGACCAGGTTATCAGCGTTGGCAGAAATAAAACAGCTTTGCCGAGCAGATTTTTTTATATCTTCTCAGTGCCAGCTCTAGGGAACTTGAACTTCAAATGTAGGATTCTTTGATTGTATCATTCAGTTCCCTTTAATCTGACTAAATCCTAATTAGATACTATTTTCTTTTTACCAATTAAGTACTTCATAGCAACCCATAGTTACATACGACTGGTCTTCAAAAAGTTCATGCAAAGATTTGTGTTATCTTTTAATTCCATTTTTCCACAAACTTTTTGAAGTACCCTTGTATTTATTTGCAATCATCAAGCATACTCATCCTCTATATTAATTACTTTCTTACCTTTACGTCTCATGAGATTTGAGAGTTCTTGAAATCAAGACAGTTTTTTATTTACTCAGTGCCTAATACACTGAGTAATATACAGAAAACACAGTAAGTATTTGTTGAATGAATGAATGAGTACTGTAGGCCCTGTGAGACATACAGAATTACATGAGAAATTTATTTCTTATAATTTTTTGGGAGAAATAGAATTAACAAACATAAAACAATTATAGAGCAAAACGAATCCAAATTTCCTTGCCTTGAATGACTGAAATAGTCACTGCATACTTGTATGTGTGTTTGTGTGTGTGTTAGTGTGTCTTTACAAGTGAAATATATCACAGGATTTCAGATTCAAGAAAATTGCATCCAAAATTGAGGCATTCGTTAGACTTCAGAATATTGCAATATGAAACAGCCTAAGATTGCTTATTCCTTAACACTTTTAAAAAGATCTTTAAAATAAGCACTAAACTTCAATAATACTCTGAGGCTTACCCAAAACAAGGCTATATCCACTGAGAAATTATTTGATTTCTAAGTGATAATAATTAAAGAAGATATTTTATTATTGGGCTATTTTTCTTTTATAACTCTTTAATCAATTTTACTTAATTCTGTCAGTCTGCTAATTCATAATACATTATTTAATACTACATTTATGCTCTAATAATATAAATTAATTATAAGGCTGCAGCTTCTCATTTACTGTATTAAAACTAGAACTAAGAATCTAAAGTTTCTGACAAAGTTTCCTAGCTCTGAACAACATTCATTTTGGCTTTGATCAGAATATTATGCTATTATTTTGAAAATATATCATATATGGCTATTTTTAAGAGCTAGCTTTGCAGTTCTTAATGTAATTCAGTTAATATTAAATGTGAAAAATTAAAGGTAAATTGATGTTATAATTAAAATAATACTGTCATTCTAAATACAACCTTTTGTCTCTGGCTAGTCTACATTCTTGAGATTTGTTCCAACACACAAATCTTGTATTTAAACTTTAAATTATATCATATCTAAGATTTAAATGGTTGCAAGCATCACATAAATTGGTCTACAAGGACCGCAAAGCAATGACCAATTAGCCTACAAAAATACCTAACATTTGAACAGTTAACAATCATGATTAACATGGCCTTGTTTCTGGAAGATTTTAATCAGGGGAAGAAACTGGGCAGCTTTATACCCTATAGTAGAAGAACAAATAGTAAGTTTTCACTGTGAAATTTCTAGGTGAATGCATCTATCTTCTCTAAAAATCTCAGTAGGAGGGAACAGAGGCATTGGCAGACACAGAGGTACTATCATTAAAGATTATCCTGGTGTCCCCAAGCCTGTAGAGGACTCATTCCATCTCCTGTCTCTGGTCTCTGAATTCTTAGCCTGGAGTTCACAGATGAGGTTCAGGGCAAGTGAATTCCATCTTTGGCCCTCAGTCTAGAGGTGGACTAGGTTGGGAGGCATCAAGCCAGATTTGGAAATAGGAAGTGAGAGTCCTAGCCATCATCAGGAGGCAGGGACCACAGCACTGCTAAGATAGCTAAATATAGCTGTTCCACTATGGACAACTGCTTTGTGAAGAATTTTGAATTTGTTATAGATTTATTTTTATAGGCCACCCAACCATAACTCACAGAGTCCCTTTTTGGTATATCTTGAGGTCTAAACATATATCCTCATGTATTGAGGATTGTCACAATTGCTCTACAAAAGTTGTCTTCAATTGGTAAGGAAGGCATGATGAAGATACACTTATACACACTCAATGTAATTAAACCAGGCAGATAATTTATTTAATATTCTAAATAGCATCTTTTTCCTCCCATGGTGTTAACAAGTAATTCCATATACTTATTAAGCCATTCAGCATGCCATTAGTACAAATTAGTAGCAAATCCTTAATCCTGTAGAATGTTTGCATGTCTACAGACTGAACAGTTCTCCACTTTTTTTTCTAAAATGTTTTAATTTTACCTAGTCTATATATTCTTCAATTAATTTTCTTAAGTTTTAGTGATACTTTTAGTCATAAAGTAGATGATATTAACATAAACTCTTAGTAGAAGGAACAAAATTGTTATTTTTAGCCTTTAATTAACTGATTATTAAAACTTAATATTTTTTTAAGTGCTCAGCTCCGAAGATATGGAGAACATCTGATGGAAAAACAATTGAGATGGATACACAGTTCACTATCAGAGCCAGAGAGCTGCAAAACATCTATAAATGCATTATGCTGAAAAATATCTCTCAAGATGAGAGGCTGGATGTACTCTTAACACTTAAACACACTGTGAAGGTATGTTACCTTTCTTTTAGTTTGGGGGTAGTGTTCACTATCAGTAAAAAAAAAAAAAAAAAATGAGTACTAAAACAAGCAAAGTGCTTGCTTTGCCTTAAGTAATTGTAAATATTCTTGATAAATGTTTATAAATGAATTTTTATTTTGTCAGTTATATTGTTTTGGTATTGTTTGGGAAGGATATGGTTTATGCACTAATTTTACTTAAAAGTTCTCAAAATATATATTAGGATACATAATAGATGTAAGCATAGCATAATGGTCTAAATACAATATATTTTCATGCAATGAATGTAAATATACGCAAATATATAGTATGAGATTAATACTTAACTCAGTTCAATAAAACAGCAATTATTGTATACATATTTTGACATTTTTCAATTAATAATTTATTTTTAGCAGTTTTAAAACAGTACCAGTATATGTTTTTTTCTTGTTAATTATTAATTTTCTTTGTTTTTAAAAGATTAATGAAAACAAAGTTAGTGGACTTCACAGGTCAGGTTTCCCCAGGAAGCAGACTCTGAGATGGGGGTTTGTGTTCAGGAAGTTTACTGGAGAATACTATCAGCCTACCTCCTGTGAAGGAGTAGAGAAAGCAGGATTGGGCAGATGGCTTTAAACTCTGGTGGAGTCTTAGAAATGACTTCAGCCAATTTCACAGGGAACTCTGAAACTGGGAAGGCCCGGTTGTCCTGAACTGAGGCAAAGGGCCAGGACTTTTTACTCCCACATTGACAGTTTATTGGATGTGGCTGCCCCTGGAAAAGAGATGTGACTTTGGATGAGGCATCTGTCTACATCAGAGGGCAATTCTCAGAAAGGGGCTCAATTGAGAGTTGTCAGCCAACAATTGGCCAAGAAGGGAAGAGTAAGTTCTTCCGATCTACATGCAGCACACCCTGTGCATACATACTGCTGCTTGGATCCACTTGCTTTACGTCGTAAGTTTTGGGAGCAGCTCTTGTAGATTTGGATAGGCCCTTTTTCCTTGAGAAAATTACAGGAGCAAGATTAATGAGAAAAACTACAGCCCCTGTTGTAGTCATTGATCTTAAGGCCACAACAGATACTCATTGTCTCTTTACTATCCATTTTAGATTTCCTTCACCCTCCACTAGCACCTTGACTGATCTAGTTAGTGTAACTTTTGGGGTGACCTGCACCTTGAGAGGTGTAGACCACAGATTACTATGCTCTTCTCAAGCTGAGGCTACTAGACATCTATTTACTGTCAAAATCAGGCAAGGATAGATCAAGAAGTGTTCATTACCTGGGTGTCAAACATACTCTTCCCTGTCCCCATTGGGTAATAACAGCCTCACTCCTTTTTGAAGATCATAGTCAATTACCTCTATATGCATGATAACACTTTTCTTGTCCCCAGGTTTCTTGGCTTGAGGAGCCTAAACAGTAATTGTAGCTTAAAGTTTAATAGGACTCTTGCTTCATCCTCTGCTATAAGCATATTTCCTTCAGGAATTAGGACGTCTAAATTTAAAGAGCTCAAAGTTGCAGGGACAGGAAGCAAAATTCTCCAAGTAGCAAGCAGGGCCATTTCTAGTTCCATCCCTTTTGTTCCCAGAATAGAGCAGTTTAAGAGGCTTCCCAATCATGTTACCTCTTATCCCACAGATCATGAAATCAAGGGTAGGGAGGCTGTGCCAACTACCAAGTATTCCATTCCGATTATTTATTCAAGGTCCAGGGAAATGAACTCTGCACTGCTCTGTGATCCCAGTAGATCCATTGTTAGCTGGACCTGGGCCAGGATTCCATTTATTTTCATAAAATAAAAGGTGTCTTAGACTTTCATAGTGTTTAGGCCTTTATACTCCCACTTCGATTAGTTATTTGATTCAGGATGAACTTGAGAAGAAAGCATGACCTTAGATGAGGCAGTTCTTTTCAGCTGTCAGTAGCTACCTTCAGCCAAGATGACTCTCTTTAGTGGAGGGCAATCCCAGAGAAAGGCTCAGCCGAGAGTTGTCAGCTGCCACAAGATGCAGCTCGCAGACTGCATGCTTCAGTCCTCTAGTGGGAATAGTCTGCACAGCACACCACAGCACTCACTATAATGCATATGTTTTCTATATTCGTAATTAAAGGGGAAAACCTTAGTATCATCAGGACCATTGGTAAAGCTTTTGTGTTTTATAGCTCAAATTGAAGGTACTATTTATTGGGCATATATTATTATCAACATAAGTGAATTAAATGGGCAATTGAGCTAAAAATATTTGGCTTCTGAATTGTACTTTTTAATTCTTGAGGTTAATAAGACACTTGACAGATGATCACTTTATTTTATGAAATATAGATATAGGTTGTTTCTGAATGATCATCTGTATGAACCAATTAAAGTTTGTATATAAGCAGTGCATTGGGTGATAGCATAGTCAGTCTGTTTTGATCATCAGTATAGCCCAAATTGCCAGAGCATGTGTAAAACTACACTACTACAATTGTTGGGTTGAGTCAATAGCTACGCTAATTACATGGCTAGGCATTTCATAACTAAAGCCAAAACTTTTCAATATTTTAGTTATACTAAATTTCCATTTGTATTGTCAGGGCAAGGGCTCAGACCCTTCAAACCCATTGTACAGACTGGGTCACCAGACCCCTCACTTGTCAGGCTAGGTCACCAGACTCCTCACACACAGGTCCATGGTTGGTATTTGAGAAAGATCCCAGGAGCCATTGGCAGACGACACAAGCTCAGTCCGCAGAAATAGCAGCAGTAGCAGCAGTAGCAGCAGCAGCAGCGGTGGCCTCTTGGGGCACCCTAGGGGCACTGGCAGCAACAGTTTTCAGCAATAGCCTGCAGCAGCAGTAGCAGCCTTCCTGTAGCCCACCAGGGATGGGAGTCCCCATAGATCAGAGCCACTCACCCTTTATTCTTAAGTCATGACCCAAGACACCTAGGTGCACATGCTCAATTACAGTAGACAATAACCAAGGAACACCTGGGCACATGTGCCTATTTACATCAAATGCTCAGCAAGATTCTGAACATCTGAGGAGCCCTGACCATTTTCCTTTACTTTCCCTACAGCATGTAAATATACGTATTCTAATAATAATCATGGTTCACTGTAATAACTGAAAAAAATATCAGCCATATTTAGGTCCATCTAAATGAGCTACATGATTACAAGCCTGAGAATTTCACAAGCCTATCTCTTAGATTCCCCATGTGTGTTCTTTGTCCCCTAACTACAAAGAATTCGTTTTGTTGAATAGAAACAGGGCCTGGACACATAAAGCTCTTAAAACACAAATAGTTGAATAAATGGTTCTTGTTAAGAGACAAGTCTCCACAGATATTTTGCATTTCTGCCCATCTTGAGAGCAGAAGCATTGACTCCCTTTGTTTAGGACTACCTTTTCACAGATGTTTGTGTAGTGACCAGCCTTGGAAGAAAGAGATGGTTGGGTAGAGAGGGAGAAGCCATAATAGGTCCAGAGGTAGGAAATAAGCATGATGTTTACGGAGGGCAATAAAAAGGCCAGAATGGCAAAAAGAGAGTGTGGGTAGGGAATACAGTAGAAATCCTCTTACCTGACATAATCAAGACTGGTACCTAGTTAATTAAAAAAGCCAAAGGATGGACTCATAAAAGATAAATCATGCATATCTTAGTATGTTTAATCTAAAATATTCATATATGCATTTATTTAACAATACTTTGATGAAGGATTAAGGTCTTTAACCATGACTGAGATTCTTATTCTATTCATTTATGGCTGCACAACCTTAAATAAGTTATTTAATATTTCTGAAAATTAGTTTTGTCATTTGTAAAATTAGTTGCTTTGAAGATATATGTGTGTATCTATTTATCTGTCTACATGAAAATATATATACATACAGATTTAAAAATATATATATATCTCAGTGCCTTACAAATAGAGAACCCTCCATAAATGATAGGTATTATTTTGATGACAGTTGCTAATACAGACCAGTAAATCTTAAACCTGAGTACACATTAGAATCACATGGTGAGCTCGAGAGAGAAAGAGAGAGCAAGAGAACGTGAATGAACATGAGAATAAATGAAAATGATATCTATGCCCCATTTCAGAGCAGTTAAATTGGATCCTCAACTGTGAGGGCAATATTAAAATATTTTAAAATCTCCCTTAGGTCCATCTAATGTACCTCCAGGGTCAAGGACCACTGATGCAGACTCTTGGATTAGCTTTACCAAGTAGTATGGAAGAGCATTATTTTATAGTTACTTGCATTATGGTCTGACTCCTTCATGCAAATAGTTTATCTTCTAGTCCTCCCTTGGGCAGTTGGAGGAACTTCTATTTTACTACTTATAAATACTTCTGTGTTGATCATTTAACTCTTACCTGCGGCTTTCTCATTCAACCATGCTCATTCTTAATACTTTATTAAAAAATTATTGTGAATGATAATAAACATGCAGGAAAATACATAAAAAGTATAGTTTAGCAAATATTAAACAGAGCATTGCCAACATTTCCAGTGTCCCCCTTTCCCTTCTAATCGCAATCCCTCCTCTTGTCTCCTAGAAGTAACTACCATACTGATTTTCATGGTAGTCATTTCCTTGATTTTTCTTCATAGCTTACTACCTCTGTATAAATCTCTAAATAATATGGGTTAATGTTGCTTATTTTTAAATTTTATTTAATGAAATTATACTATATGTATTATTTTGTGCCTTGCTTATTTTGCTCAAAATCTATAAGATTTAAGCTTGTTACTGCATAGAACTATATAGTTCATTAATTTTGATATATTAGATAATATTCCATTGTATGAATAACCCATAATTTGTTTATTTAATCAATTTATTGATGGATATCTCATTGTTTCTAATTTTTGGCTACTGTGAACAATAGCTCTATGTGCACATTTCTCTAAAGCGCATACGAGTAGATTGCTGGGTCACAGATAAGGCATATCTTCAGTTTTACTATTAGATAATGCCAATTTTTTTCCAAATTAGTTGTACCAGTTTATAGTCTATCAGCAATGTTTCATTTCTTTTGGAATGTAGCTTTTGCTTTGCTTGGGTAGTCATTTTGAAAATAAACAGTGATTTTTAAAATTTTTCTGCTGAATGTTTTTGTGTTTTGTATAGGAACATGAGTGTAAACTGACTCAGGAAATTCTAGAATTGATTGACAGAGAAGTTGACCTTACGATGAGAGGAGTAAAACATTATAACCTTGAAGGACTCAGAAAAAGAATTGCAACACTCTTTTTTTATTATATCAAAACACCTCTGTTTAATCCTGAAGCTGTTAGACACCTTAAGGTACTCTACTTTTTTCCTGTATTTTTCCCCCCCAATCCTAAAATATGATATAGTAAATTGAAGAAGTATATTCAAACTTTGCTTTAACAATTTACTTGGAATCCATATGGAAGATCATCTTATTGGTGAAATCTTTTTTGAATAATTATTTTTATGTTGATAAACTAAACTTACTACTCATTTAACTTCTTCTGTGCCTGTATTTCTAACCTTGAATAGTTTCCTAATCTCTGAACCAACTTTCCAATTGAGTATCATTGCATTATGTTGAATGCATCGTGATCTCTCACACCTCCATGCTTTTGCATGTACTGTGGCTCCTACCTGGAATGCTATCCCCTATTTCACCCAGCCAACTTGTATTCATTTGTTAAGACTGAACTCTCATGTCCTCTTCTTTATGAGACATCAGAGAATGTTAAATTCTTTATTTCTGAGATTCCATATTGCACCTTGTTTTGTATTCAGTTATAATTATTACTGAACATATCCACGTAGCTATCCTGAGAGAACTTCAAACGTAACATCTATTTGAATTAAACTACCTTCTCCAACTCTAACATGCTTAGGCTTCTGTGGGGGTTTTTGCTCTGAAGCCAAGAGAAATTTCTCATTGTCTTCTTAATATGCAAAATTATTTAAGACACTTTTAGTAAATCTGGGAGGGTTGCTAAAGAATTATAAATAGTGTTTTATTTCAATGATTATTTTAGAGTTATAATTTATTTGAGAAGCTGTCTAAACATTTTTAGCTTTTTTGACAAAACAAAATCTCAATATTTAGTTAAAACTTTTAGAGGAATAAAAATTGTTTAATTTTTATATGCTTTTTAATTGATTTTTTAAAACAATTATATTGTGAAAGGAATATTAAAATATAACAAAGGTCCAAGAGAAAAGTTGCCCATTACATTATTTCTTATTCAAATCAGTGTTTTATTTGTTCAAGGTACCTTCTAGTCCTTATCTATATACTTATGGAGTTTATATATATTTGTAGTAATATAACTGAATTTAAAATTCAAAACTTCTACATAATGTTATGTTATTTTCTTCACTTTTTAAATTTACCTTTGGTAAAATTCACTCTTTCTGGCAAGTTGTGACAAGGGATCATATGGTAAATATTTAAAATCTACCTTGAATAAGAGAAAAATATTACAGAAAATTGATGCCCATTTTCTTCATTATAAACCATATTTTTGAAAGTTTCATATATCAAATGCCAACTCTGTTGCTGCTTGATCTTTCCTCTCCTGGAGGCCAGAAGTACTGATGTATCATAAGTTAGGAAAGACTGGTTTATATACATCCTGATTAAGTTTGTGTTGAAAATGTTCACTATTCATTCATTCATTCATTCATGGTACTTTAGTCCATAAAGGATCAATGGATGATCCTTCTGTGTTAGAATTATTTCCTCCCTACTGTTTTAGATTTTGAATTTCAAACTTTGAAAATTTATCATTGAACTAATGCAAATTTTTAAAATTGATTATGAATATTCATGAGATCCAAAGCTGATTGTCACCCCTCGTGCCCAAGATGTGAAGGCTAGATCCATATTGGCAGCATGCCCATTACCACAAATTGCAATTGTACCCCATGTCCCTCACCCAATTATCCCCAACTCTCTCCCTCTCCCCCTTTCTCCTACTCCACTTTGTATCCCTAGGTATGTTCTCTCCCTCTGCAAGTCCAACACACCACTGTGGTCTTTCCTTCCTTCCTTCTTTCTCTCTTAGCTCCCACTTATGAGTGAGTACATGCAGTATTAATCCTTCTGTGCTTTGCTTATTTCACTCAACATAAGTGGGAGAAAATTTTTGCTAAATATGCATCAGACAAGGGATTAATATCTATAGTGTACAAGGAACTCAAGCAATTACACAGTAAAAAAACAAATAACCCAATTAAAAAATGGGCAAAGGAGCTGAATAGACATTTTTCAAAAGAAGACATACGAATGGCCAAGATGTACATGAAATGCTCAACATCACTAGTCATCACGGAAATGCAAATTGAAACCACATTGAGATACCACCTCACCCCAGTTAGACTCGCTATAATTAAAAAGATGTTGAATAACAAATGCTGACGAGGGTGTGGAGAAAAGGGAATGCTCCTGCACTGCTGGTGGGACTGTAAATTAGTACAACCACTATGGAGAACTAATACAAATTTAAGATAAATGAAATGAAAAGAACAATTGTTTAGTGTGCTTTTATTTATATGTGAATCTAACTATTTCCTGTAGGAATAATTAATGTAAGATAGCACCATAAAAATCTAAACTCTCTTTAAAAATAGGTGCTGAAAGCCTCTGCCTACTAATTTCTTTTCAGTCAATTTTCTGAGTGGCACATTGTGGTTTGATAAAAAAGGGTTGATGAATAATACATTTTTGGTATTTTGGCATGGTAAATAAATAGTGCTTGAAATTTAAATTTTGTATAGAATAGGAAGTTAAGGGATAATATGACTTTTAAGATTAACTAACTTTTCATTTCATTCTAAAATAAGTTAGTCCTTGGTGCTTCTGTTGGTTAGTATTTAGCCTGGATTTTATACCTTTCTTTTTTTGTTTTACAATTTAGGTCCCTCAAGACCCATTGAAGTTTTACAAGAAGATTTACTTCTGCCACAGTTGCCAGCTCTATTTGCCTTCCACAGAGTTTGCAGTCTCATCCACCTCACACCGCATCTACCGGTGTCGTAACTGCATTAGCCTTGAGAATGAGGCTCAACAACGGGAATCATTTTTGAAGTACAAGTGTTTACTTCAACGGCTCTATTATACAGAAGCTGGTTATGAAGACGATTCTAAAATTGCCTTCTTGATGCAGGTATGATCAATAAGGGGTGCCAGTCATGGCTGAATTCTGTCTCTACCAAAGAGGCTGTCTTGCAATCTTGTGTGTGTGTGTATGTGTGTGTGTGTGTGTGTGTGTGTGTGTGATTGTTTAATGACTGTCTATTCCACTAGACTGTAAGCTCTGGGAGGGCTGGGCTATGCCTTTTTTCTCCTCCTGCTCACCATTATGTCTCTATAAGCTATTACAGTGTCAAGTTCATATAGGCCCTCAATATTTTTTGAATGAATGAATGATTTTTTCAGAAGCCAAAGTTGCATATAAACATACTAGTGTTCATGGATAATGGTAATAAGTTGTATATACTGAATATGACCATGATGGTAAATAATATGAAAAGTAAAAACTAAGACTCAGAGAAAGTAAAATAAAACCTTAGGGAACAGCTTTGAGTGGATACTTGTCTACTTAAATTTTCTATATAATACCACCCACAACTGGAAAGTTTCTGGCAGCTGTTGTAGTATCATCTTTTCTAGCATTACGTAAAAGCTAGGTTGTATTAGTTGAGCTTAATATATTGAATTAGCATGGAGGTTTCTCAAACAATTACAGATAGGTATACCATGCGCTCCAGCAATCTCACTTCTAGGTATATACCCAAAGGAATGGAAATCATCATGTTAAAGGGATACCTGCATTCCCATGTTCATTGCAGCTCTATTTACAATAGCCAAGATATGGAATTAACCTAAATGTCCATCGATGGATGACTAGTTTGAGGAAATGTGGTATATATACACCATGGAATACTACTCTGCCATAAAAAGAATGAAATTCTGCCATTCACAGCAACATTGATGAGCTAGGAGAAAATATCGTTGAGTAATATAAGCCCGGCACAGAGGAAAAGTACTGCATATCCTTACTCATAAGTGGGAGCTAGGAGAGAAAGAAAGAAGGAAAGAAAGACCACAGTGGTGTGTTGGACTTGCAGAGGGAGAGAGCATACATAGGACTGCACAGTGGGGTGGGGAAGGGGTGAAGGGGAGAGAGGTCAGGGATTGATTGGGTGAGGGACATAGGGAATAATCACAATTTGTGGTAATGGCCATGCTGATAGTATTGATCTGGCCATCACATCTTGTGCGCAAGTGGTGATGGTCAGCTTTGTACACCATGAATATGCATAACCAATAAAGTAAAATAAAAAGAAAATCACTATTGACAGGAAACTTTTGTTCATACAAGTACATAATAAAGAGTGTAAGACCATTTTGTAATCATTCAAACATGTATAACACTTGCAATTATATGCAAAGAATCTGACAGCTAAAAAAAAATATTGAATTATCCGTTTATGAAACACTGTAGTAGCTGGTGGTGACAGGTTCTTTTTTTTCTTTTAACTATAATAAATTGTTTAGGTTTTTCCATGAATTTTACAGAAAAGATTCCTGGTTTCCCAGACAAGCTTTTTAAAATAATGGTTCTTTTTTCTTTGCTTATTCTTTGTGAAGTTTGCCCCTCTCTTGCAATTATAAATTTATATATACAGACCTCATGATAAAAATTTATTCCAAGAGTTTTAGCTAATACATTTTAAATTTTTAAAAATGTTTTAAACAGTTATTTTATTTCCCCTTTCACTCTTTTCTATTAAAACAACAGTCTTTTAATTAACAATAAGTGAATTACTAGATCTTTATTAAATATCAGCTTTCTCATTTGTAAAATGGCCCTAAAAATCCTTAAAAGGTTTCTATAATGGTCCTGAGTATGATGATAGCTACTAATGAATTTTTGAAAAGTATTTAATACCATATCTCTATTAAGGCTATATTAAGGTACAATTATCATACTGAAAAAAATATATAAAGCTTACTCTGAATTAAAGATGGGGTCATTACTGTGAGACTGATGAAGCAGTTTAGGCAGAATGAACAGAAGTTTGGCAGAAAATAAAAGGCTATGTGCCACTGAAACCTCATAAATAACGTTTCAATTTAAAAAAATATACTAAATATAATTTTTCTTGGAAGTAATACAACGATCTTTAAAAAAATTTATGTTTAGAAGGAAACATTATTTTTCAAACTTATTTTGGCATGCAGCTACAGGATATTCAGTTCCTAACAGAGAAGATCTGGGCATCCCAGTCAGTACTCAGTGCCTCGGATGATCTCAATGACCTGGTCATGGTCAGATGGGATAAGTCCCTGGAGTGGTCCCCCTGGAACTGCATTCTTCTTACCAAAGATGAAGGGGCTGCTCATCTCAAGCTGAAAAATATTGAAGAGGTAAGAAAGTTAAACTTTATTTGGGAGGTTAATCATTGAAACGATTAGAGATAACTTGACTGCCTTTCAATACATTCCAAACATAATTTAAATACTTCCATTGGATTAAGAAATAGAACTCATGGATTAGCAGTAACAAAATATGTAAATGGTATGTATGGGGGAGATTAAAATTAAAACGAAGTTAAAGCATGTAAAAGATAAAGAGATTTGAATGTATTACAAGTACTGAAACATGATACACCCCCTCCTAATAGCTAGTTTAACCATAATTCCACAGTAAGTTCCATGAAGGCCGCTATTTTGTTTATCTTATTTGCGTCTATATCTCTAATGCCCACAATTGTCACAGACTAGGAGTTTAATAAATATTTGCTGAATGAGTAAATAATTATTAACAACATATGGCTATCATGAAACCCAGAATCTGTCCTCCTTTGATTAATCATCATGAGTCTTCCTAAAAGCACACTCAATTCTCAAATAAATTTTGTTTATAATTTTGTACTGTAAACAGCAATCATACAGATGGGCTATATTTCTGAGGTTTCATTTTTTATTTGCTTATGGCCAACTAGGACTGGAGAAAGCACTGCAAAAATTAAATAACATTTAATTTCAGTAATTTACAAGTGGTAATCTGTGAAACATTTTTGTGAACAAAATTGAGGGGTCCCTGATGAGTTCCTAGAGAGCTCCATTTGCACTAGGCAAGCCCAGGATCCCAAGAGCTGATACTGATATCTCTGCCTTCCATTGAGTAAATTGCTGCACCTTTAAATCCATGCAAGATGTCAGCTCAGGGAAATTCAAATATAATAGTCATTTTGAGTAGTGCTATTCCGTCCCTGTTTTGGGGGGGGAGGAAGAGGAATGGTATAAAGAGAAGAAACTAGTTAAATTTTTAGCTTTTTCGAATACTTTTTGAGAATTGTAAGAAGCCAGGCTAAGAAAAAATTCACTCTAGGGATTGAAAGGGCAGCAAGAAATTGAAGCTGTGTTAAATGTTATATTTAGTAAACTGAGCTGCCTCATAAATATTTAATCACTGGAAGCATAGCCAATACTAGCAATATCATTTCATCTAGGACCCACAATGAGATTGAAGTTCATTCCCAAAGCTGATATTCCAGTGCTTCTTCAATTAATCCACATAACTCCCTTTGTGTATTTAATCAAATTACTGAAGTATCAAATTAAATGTTCTATTCACATGCATTTCTAATTCCAGGATGCCAATCTTATTGAATTTCTATAAATAGATGTAAGGTTCTCAATCAGCCAAACTAAAAAATATTTGCATTTTTTATGGTTTGGGTCTGTCATAATCTTTTACGTATTAACATTTAGTTTAGTTAAGAATAGTTTATATCTTGTAGCAAGTTAAAGCATTTCCAGAATTTCCTTAATGCAGGGATATATGCTTTCTCGGAAGGTAAAAAATATTTGAAAGTTAAAATAATCTTGAATCCCTTAATTATGACACAGATTATAGGAAATACATGAAAAAAGATTTTTGTGAAATCTGAGGCAGATTGATCTCTCGTAGTGTGCACATTGGCCAAAGTAGGAAGAATTATGGGCTTCAAATCAGCAGTACTGACCCAGTTCTTCCCCATCTCTGTCACCAACAATCTGCAGGACATTGAGATCTGCCCTCTTTGCTTCATAAGTATTTATAAAGATTAGCTAAAAATGTAGACTCTGTAAAGAGGACAAAAGTAGGCCTGGCTTTGAATTCTGGCTCTATCATTTACGATATTGGGCAGGTTTGTTAATGTCCCAGTGCTCCAGTTTTCTCATCTATAAAAGGGGGATGATGTATCTCATCATAGGGAAGCTTTGAGGACTAAATAGACCATTATTTAAAGTTGTCAGCATAGTGTTTGATATGAATCAACTTAGGTAGTAACTATGTATAAAAAAGTACTTTAAAATTTTTTGGTGGATTTTTTTTTTTATTTTTATTTTTTTTATTTTTTTTTATTTTTTTATTTTTTATTTTTTTATTTTTTTATTTTTTTATTTTTTTATTTTTTAATTTTATTTTGTCGATATACATTGTGGCTGATTAATGCTCCCCATCACCAAAACCACCCTCCCTCCCCCCTCCCCCCTCCCCCCCAACAATGTCCTTTCTGTTTGTTTGTTGTATCAACTTCAAATAATTGTGGTTGTTATATCTTCTTCCTCCCCGCCCCCCGGTTTGTGTGTGTATGTGTGTATGTGTGTGTGTGAATTTATATATTAATTTTTAGCTCCCTCCAATAAGTGAGAACATGTGGTATTTCTCTTTCTGTGCCTGACTTGTTTCACTTAATATAATTCTCTCAATGTCCATCCATGTTGTTGCAAATGGCAGTATTTCATTCGTTTTTATAGCTGAGTAGTATTCCATTGTGTAGATGTACCACATTTTCCGTATCCACTCATCTGATGATGGGCATTTGGGCTGGTTCCAACTCTTGGCTATTGTAAAGAGTGCTGCGATGAACATTGGGGAACAGGTATACCTTCGACTTGATGATTTCCATTCCTCTGGGTATATTCCCAACAGTGGGATGGCTGGGTCGTATGGTAGATCTATTTGCAATTGTTTAAGGAACCTCCATACCATTTTCCATAGAGGCTGCACCATTTTGCAGTCCCACCAACAATGTATGAGAGTTCCTTTTTCTCCGCAGCCTCGCCAGCATTTATCGTTCATAGTCTTTTGGATTTTAGCCATCCTAACTGGGGTTAGATGGTATCTCAATGTGGTTTTGATTTGCATTTCCCGGATGCTGAGTGATGTTGAGCATTTTTTCATATGTCTGTTGGCCATTTGGATATCTTCCTTAGAGAAATGCCTACTTAGCTCTTTTGCCCATTTTTTAATTGGGTTGCTTGTTTTCTTCTTGTAAAGTTGTTTGAGTTCCTTATATATTCTGGATATTAATCCTTTGTCAGATGTATATTTTGCAAATATTTTCTCCCACTCTGTTGGTTGTCTTTTAACTCTTTTAATTGTTTCTTTTGCTGTGCAGAAGCTTTTTAGTTTGATATAATCCCATTTGTTTATTTTTCCTTTGGTTGCCCGTGCTTTTGGGGTCGTATTCATGAAGTCTGTGCCCAGTCCTATTTCCTGAAGTGTTTCCCCTATGTTTTCTTTAAGAAGTTTTATTGTCTCAGGGTGTATATTTAAATCCTTAATCCATTTTGAGTTGATTTTAGTATACGGTGAGAGGTATGGATCTAGTTTCATTCTCCTGCATATCGATATCCAGTTATCCCAGCACCACTTGCTGAAGAGGCAGTCCCTTCCCCAGTGAATAGGTTTGGTGCCTTTGTCAAAGATCAGATGGCAGTAAGTGTGTGGGTTGATTTCTGGATTCTCTATTCTATTCCATTGGTCAGTGTGTCTGTTTTTATGCCAGTACCATACTGTTTTGGTTATTATAGCTTTGTAGTATAGCTTAAAGTCAGGTAGTGTTATGCCTCCAGCTTTATTTTTTTTGCTGAGCATTGCTTTGGCTATTCGTGGTCTTTTATTGTTCCATATAAATGTCTGAATAGTTTTTTCCATTTCTGAGAAAAATGTCTTTGGAATTTTGATGGGGATTGCATTGAATTTGTATATCACTTTGGGTAGTATGGACATTTTCACTATGTTGATTCTTCCAATCCAAGAGCATGGGATATCTTTCCATCTTCTTGTATCCTCTCTAATTTCTCTCAGCAGTGGTTTGTAGTTCTCATTATAGAGATTTTTCACCTCCTTGGTTAACTCAATTCCTAAGTATTTTATTTTTTTGGTGGCTATTGTAAATGGGCAGGCTTTCTTGATTTCTCCTTCTGCATATTCACTATTGGAGAAAAGAAATGCTACTGATTTTTGTGTGTTGATTTTGTATCCTGCTACTGTGCTGAAATCATTTATCAATTCCAACAGTTTTTTTGTAGAGGTTTTAGGCTGTTCGATATATAGGATCATGTCATCTGCAAACAGGGACAGTTTGACTTCATCTTTTCCAATCTGGATGCCCTTTATTTCCTTCTCTTCTCTGATTGCTCTGGCTAGTACTTCCAACACTATGTTGAATAGGAGTGGTGAGAGTGGGCATCCTTGTCTAGTGCCTGTTCTTAAAGGAAAAGCTTTCAGCTTTTCCCCATTCAGGATGATATTGGCAGTGGGTTTGTCATATATGGCTTTAATTATGTTGAGATACTTTCCCTCTATACCTAACTTATTGAGGGTCTTTGTCATGAATGAGTGCTGAACTTTATCAAATGCTTTTTCAGCATCTATCGAGATGATCATATGGTCCTTGTGTTTGAGTTTATTAATATGCTGTATCACATTTATTGATTTGCGTATGTTGAACCAACCTTGCATCCCTGGGATGAATCCCACTTGATCGTGATGAATAATTTTTCGTATGTGTTGCTGTATTCTGTTTGCTAGTATTTTAGTGAGGATTTTTGCATCTATATTCATCAAGGATATCGGCCTGTAGTTTTCTTTTTTGGTTATATCTCTATTAGACCTAAAGAAGGAAATAGACACTAATACCATAATAGCAGGGGACCTGAACACTCCACTGTCAATATTAGACAGATCATCTAGGCAAAGAATCAGTAGAGAAACACAAGATCTAAACAAGACTCTAGACCAATTGGAATTGGCAGATATCTACAGAACATTCCACCCAACAACCTCAGAATATTCATTCTTCTCCTCAGCACATGGATCATTCTCCAGGATAGATCACATATTAGGTCACAAATCAAGTCTCACTAAATTCAAAAAAATTGGAATTATCCCATGTATCTTCTCAGACCACAATGGATTAAAACTAGAAATTAATAACAAACAAAACTCTGGAAACTATACAAACACATGGAAATTAAACAGCATTCTACTTAATGACATATGGGTCCAAGAAGAAATCAAGCAGGAAATCAAAAAGTTTATTGAAACTAATGAAAACAATGATACATCATACCAAAACCTGTGGGATACTGCAAAAGCAGTATTGAGGGGAAAATTTATTGCATTAAATGCTCACTTCAGAAGAATGGAAAGATGGCAAGTGAACAACCTAACACTTCACCTTAAAGAACTAGAAAAACAAGAACAATCCAATCCTAAAGTTAGCAGACGGAAAGAAATCATTAAGATCAGAGCAGAACTGAATGAAATTGAAAACCAAAAAACAATTCAAAAGATCAACGAATCAAAAAGTTGGTTTTTTGAAAAGATAAATAAAATTGACAAACCATTAGCATGGCTAACAAAAAAAAGAAGAGAGAAGACTCAAATAACAAAAATTAGAAATGAAAAAGGCGATATTACAACTGATTCATCTGAAATACAAGGAATCATTCGAGACTACTATAAACAACTGTACGCCAACAAATTTGAAAATCTGGAGGAAATGGATAAATTTCTGGACACACACAAGCTCCCAAAACTGAACCGTGAAGACGTAGAAAATCTGAACAGACCAATAACAATAAAGGAGATTGAAGCTGTTATCAGAAGGCTCCCAACAAAGAAAAGCCCAGGACCAGATGGATTCACAGCAGAATTTTACCAAACATTCAAAGAGGAATTGACACCGATTCTTTACAAACTATTCCAAAAGATTGAAACGGACGCAAATCTCCCAAACTCATTCTATGAAGCAAACATCATCCTGATACCAAAACCAGGTAAAGATATAACCAAAAAAGAAAACTACAGGTGCATTTTTAATTGTAATAAAAAAATCATTATTGGTTTAAAAAAATCTGAACAGAATAAAAGGTCATAATATAGAAAATAAGTCTCCTGGGCTGGCCCTGTGGCTCATTTGGGAGAGTGCGGCACTGGTAGCGCCGAGGCTGCAGGTTCAGATCCTATATAGGGATGGCCGGTGTGCTCACTGGCTGAGCCTGGTGCAGACCACACCGTGCCGAGGTTTGCGATCCCCTTACCGGTTAGAAAAAAAATTTTTAAAATAAATAAATTAAATAAAGAAATAGATAGATAGATAGATAGATAGATAGATAGATAGATAGATAGATAGATAGATAAAACAAAATAAATCTCCTGATAACCACCCATCCCTATATCCAAATTTCAGGGATAACTACTATGTCTTGTGTATAATTTATTGAAGTCCTCTTATAAGTTTTCTATATACATGTGAGTATATATTCTTTTTTTGAAGCATTTATTTCATGTTAAGTTATTCTGCAACTTGGTTTTTAAACTTTACTTAATAATAGTTATTGAATCTTTCTGTATTATATTACTCTTTAAGAGTTACTTATTATTTCTTAGAATATATGTAACATAATATGCTTATTTTGTCTTTTTTTTTTTTTTTTTTTGTCTTTTTCGTGACCAGCACTCAGCCAGTGAGTGCACCGGCCATTCCCATATAGGATCCGAACCCGCGGCGGGAGCGTCGCCGTGCTCCCAGCGCAGCACTCTCCCGAGTGCGCCACGGGCTCAGCCCTTATTTTGTCTTTAAAAATAATTTTTGGTTCTATAACAGCACTTTGAAAACCTGTAAAGTTCTGCACATGCATAAATTAATATAGTGTAATAGAAATGTGTTCATTTTCCTTGAATGAAATGTGGGCTAAGAAGTGGTAGAACAAAGACTAGTGAAAAGGATGAGTATTTTAACCAATTTAGCTAGAATAAAGGCTAAGAAAGTTGGGCACATGACACCCTATACGAAATCAAGCCTCCAAATACAAATGGAAGAGAGAATGAATAGTTGGTTGGTCACTAGCAGTGGTTTGGATGTAGAGAGAACATAAGGAGAATCAGGGAAGGCTTCCAGGTTAGAGCGTTATAGAAGCTGAGCTCTGAAAGATGAATGAGTTAAAAAAAAAAAAAAAGTGTATTCTGGGCTGAAAGAACTGAGAAGCCAGGCAATAAGGCAAGACAGTGTTTTTACCTGGCAAAATATATCTGTGACATTTAACAGAATTTGATTTTCTTTTCTTTGCAGGGATATGGACGTTCATTTATTCACAAGATCAAACACAAACACATTCTGGCTAAGAACTATTTTTCTCAGATTCCAGTGCTGGCTTCATTTATACTTGATGATGGTGAAATAGAAGATATCAGGAGGAATCATTGCTCAGACACAACACCTAAAATTATAGAAATCCAGAGGCCTTGTCCTTAGAAGATCCAGGAATATTTGTCTAATGATCGGTATTTTTGTCCACTGCTAATAGAGTAAATACAGAGGTCACACAATATGGAAATAGAATTTTACCTTTTTATTAATTTCAATTGTTTTTATTTTTCATAGTATTACAAGTGGTATGAAGAGAAAACATCTCTATATAACTGTTTTATTGTTAGGCAATTAGTGTTAAATCAAAATGCAATTTTGTTACTGAAATTAATATTTTAAAGTAAGGAGAACATTTTGTTTTTACATATTTTCAAATTACATTTTAAAAAAATTTCGAGTGCATTATAGTTAAAATCCAACAGCTAAACAAAAACTAGGCTTAATTTTTAAGCCAAATAATTTATTTTAGGTAAAATGTACTTAGAGGAGAGTAATCAACATATGGATAGGAGGAAATATTATAGAATTCTCTTTCTTGAAAATATATGTAGGATAATAGACTTTATATTTTATTACAGGGATTTGAATCTTCCTTTTATTGCCCACTTTTACCTTTCATCCTTCTCATAATCCCAATAAAACAACTGAAAACAAAATATCTGTATTCCATGCTAGAAAATAAGGTAAACAGTGGAACTATCATCCTGTGGGAGAAAAACTCCCTGTGGGTTAATGATGAAACTCTGCAGGAAGAATAAACAGGTCAAGTAGACTATAACAACCCCGTTCTCCAGTAAACCAAAGGAATAACCTTGACCACATACAAGGGTACTCCAAAAAGTTTATAGAAAGATTCGCATTATCTTTTAGTCCTATTTTTCCATGCACCTTTCAAAGTGCCCTGGTATACCTCGTATGTCAGGGACCTACAATGATGAACAACGGGGTGTTAGTCCATCTTAACAGGAAATAGATGGCACACTCAAAATGGCATAACTGAAGGAGAGTTTATTTACAAAGGGGCTTATGATAAGGTAAGATGTGGGCAGAGTGTAGGGAAACTAAAGGAATAGTGCAAGAACCCAGGGCCAGTATCACACGGGCTGTCTCCACCCCTTGTCTCAAATGAACTTGGTGAGGGAGAAGTCTGGAAACCCATGGAGTGTGAAGAAGATTACTGAGAGGATCATGGCCAGTTGTCAAAGAAACAGCCAGCCCTAGGTGATCTCATGAACCAGAGACGTGAATACTTGACTTCACGCTTCTCCCTTCCTCCAGTCTTCTGCTTGGGTTTCCTATTGGCAGAACCCAAAAGGAGAACAGGAGTTGGAGCCTGTTGACATAATTCACACAGCTTCAAGGCAAAGAGAAGAGGAGATAAGGGGAAGAGCAGATCGGAAGGGTTAAAGAGAAAGTATTCAGACAGAGAAAGAATTAAAAGTGAAAATCTAGAATTCAGAAAGCGATATTTTGCACACACACATGCACACACAACATAATTATATATACATATAGACTTATAATTTTTCACCTAATTCCAATCAACAATTAATGAGGCTGTGCTTTCAAGTTTACTGATCAAGAAATTCAATCTAAATTTTTGTCCTGTATAAATATCTGATAACATCTTAGCAACACATTTTCTAGGATGTCTATGATTTTTCTGTACTTAACAAAAGCATAGCACACAGCAATTGTTCTTAAGGACCTAAACATCAAGGAGAAAAGTGGTATAATGCCGTTATTTTCAAGGTTTCATAGACAATCCAGACATTCTGGGAGCTTTCTAAACCATAAATTACAGATGAGACTAGATTGAGGACCATTCTGATCCCTGATAAACTGGTGACAATTTAACACAGACAAATGCAAGTTTTCGCTGGAATGTAAATGACCGGAGTTTTGCACTACTGTTCAGGAGAATCCCATAGCTCAGGTAAGGAAGGGCTGGGACGCAGCAGGGACGGACGGGGAGGGAGGCAGTGAGGGGGAGACAGCCAAATGGGGCAAGGAAACGATTGTGAAGCAGCTGCCTGCAGCATTCAAAAATAGGAATGGAAGACTTGTCACTGGGGGGTGGACAGGAAATTTGAGGTGTGAAAGAGAGAAAGAGGTTGGGATATTTATTCCCCTGGCTTCTCCCATCTGCTGCTTGGTCTGTCGTCAGTGGCTGCATTTCTCTACCTGAGCCTACAGCTCCAGTGGGGTGGTAATCCCTGCTACACCATGACTGTCTTTGAATTCTGCAAATTGTTCTCTCCCTTTCCTTCTTTCATTTACTGTTGATAATGGCTTTCTTTTGTAGCTAGGTTTCAGGTGCTTCAGTTTTTCCTGTTGATTTCCTTAAATGTTGTCTTCTCCTTTGTAAATAGTCACTTTACTAAGTACTTCGCAAGCAGTTTGAGTGTGCCAACAGGTTCTTGCTGACCCTAACCAAAGCAGTAACTGGTGCCAGGAGTGGTACCAGGAAACTGACCTTGAAATGGAGTCCTAGGCTTGGGTTGTTCACGTATTTGAAGGGCTGTATGGGTAGACTTCCTTGCCTGGTGGAAATGGGACAGTGGTAACATGCAGCATGTGGTAGCATCATGGTTACTCAAATTATCACCAGCAGTGGCATAGAATGGGATGCATGTGGGGGACAAAGCATAAGGAGATCCAATGGCTGGCATAGTCACTTTGATGACAAAGATTGCGGCATAGGATGGGCATTTCTTACACTAGAGAGGGTTCATAAAGAGAAGGATAAATTGAAAGCCTTGAATGTTCAACTCAACACCCAGATAGAAATTCAGAAAGTTTTTATGACAGCTTTAAAGACATTCCTTACCTTCTAGATACACAGGGCACGTGTGGTTGAGGATTAAGTCTGGAGCCTGATTGTAAGATTTGCAGAGCTGCGTTGTCAATTAAACGTGCATTTCTATTAGATTTCATAAGGTAAGGATACTGGTGAGGAAGATCAAGGTGTGGTTTGGTATAAGTTAGCTTGCACACTGAAAGAGTTTCAGGATCTTGCCAATTTTTATCGAGTCGGCAGGTATAAGAATATATATTCATGTGTAAGAGTATATTCTAAGGGTATTACACTAAAAAAGGATAAAGTAAAATACATCTACCCAAATTTACATTCTTTCCTTTAATTTAAGGTTTAACATGTCAGATTAAGCCCTGAGAACTGCTAGATGTATTAACTGAATCCTGGACTCAAAAGTGGTGTTTACTAATGAGCTGGATATGCCAGAACTTCTCTGGAAAACATTAAAGATTCAAGAAGATGTGTTGTTGGAGTGTTTCTATTTATTATCTGCAACCTTCTCAGACATCTCCTAGAGATGTGTGTACCCCACAGAAGGGTCTCCACCAAGGCATTAAGAGTGCTGGTAATCCACCAGCATTATTACCAGCATCATTGAAGAGCTTCATGATGGCTGTTCCCTGTAGGCTGGAGATGACAGTAGACATGCTGAAATGAAATTTTATCCATTGCCTCCAAATACTAGAAACCAGGGTGGGGGTGAAGCTTAACCATCAGAGAACAAGTGGGTGGAGTTATAAAAAGAAGCCCTAGGGACAAAAAACCAAACACAGGAAATGTTGGCAAGGTTGTGGAGAAATTGGAAGCCTTGTACACTGTTGGTGGGAATGCAAAAATGGTGCAGCTGCTGTGGAAAACAGTATGGAGGGTCCTCAAAAAATTACAAGTAGAACTACTTGTAATCCCACTTCTGGGTATTCATCCAAAAGAATTGAAAGCAGAACCTTGAAGAGGTGTTAGCACTTCCATATTCATTGTAGCACTATTCACAATAGCCAAAATGGGGGGAAATACCTGAATGTTCGTCAAAGGATGAATGGATAAAAAGTGCTATATACATACAATGGAATATTATTCAGTCTTACAAAAGAAGTAAATCCTGCAATATTTGACAATATGGATGAACCTGAAGGACATATGCTAAGTGAAATAAGCCAGTTAGAAAAGGCAAATACTGCATAATACCAATTATGTAAGTTATCTGAGATAGTGAAACTAATGGAAGCAAAGAATAGAATTAGGTTACCACAGGCTGGAGGATAAGGGGAAATAGGAGTTGCTGATCAATGGATTTAAAATTTCAATTATGCAAGCTGAGTAAGTTCTAGAGATCTGTTGTACGGTGTCATGCCTATAAATAACAATGCTGTATTGTACACTTAAAAATATGTTAAGAGGGTAGATTTCAAGTTAAGTGTTCTTACCACAATAAAATAAAAATAAAAATAAATAAATAAATAAATAAGCCCTAGGGCCAGAGTGGTTTGACCTTGCAGGGATTTTTAACAATGATAATCAATCAGATCCATAGGAAAGAAATATGGGTAGCTGCCTTAGTTTCCTAGGACTGTCATAAAAAATTGCCACAAACTGGGTGTCTTAAAAACAACAGAAATGTATTCTCTCATAGTACTGGAGGTCAGAAGTCTGAAGTCAAGGGGTTGGCAGAGCCACACTCGCTCTGGAATCTTTACGAGGAAATCTTTCCTTGTCTTTTCCAGCTTCTGGTAGCTTTCAGCATTCCTTGGCTTCCTTGACTGCATCACTCCAATCTCTGTTGTCACATGTCCCCTTCTTGTCATGTGTCTGTGTCTTTTCTTCTGTCTCTTATAAGGTCACTTATCGTATTTAAGGTCCGCACAGCTAATCCAGGATGATCTCATCTCAGTATCCTCAGTTAAGTTATAGCTGCAAAGACCCTTTGTCCAAAATAAGGTCCCATAGGGCCGGCCCGTGGCTCACTCGGTAGAGTGCGGTGCTGATAACACCAAGGCCGCGGGTTCGGATCCTATATAGGGATGGCCGGTTTGCTCACTGGCTGAGCGTGGTGCTGACAAAATAAGGTCCCATTCACAGGGTCCAGGGATTAGGAGATGGGCATATCTTTTTAGGGGCCACTGTTCAACCCTCTACAGCAGCCTACTATGGCTCTACTTGAAATATATGAGCAGAGAAATTCTAACTCTGGAGGGCAGAAAAATAACTTACTCAAGGTGCTGTAGTGGGAAATCTTTTACAGAATTCTTTTACAGAGTTCTCAAACTTAAGTCACTTCGTGGACCTAGAGCCTTTTGATGGGAGGAGAGTCTGGCTCTTTAAGGAATGACTCTTTCGTACACTTACATATGTTTACTGTAAATGTTCCTCAGAGCCTTCCCCAGTGGGTCCTAAGCCATTTACCAATTGTCTGGGAAAGGCAAATTCCCAGACCTTCTAGGGTTCTTAGATACTGTCTCTGAAATAACTCTGATCCCTAGAGATTCAAAACATCAGTGTGGCCCACTGGTCAGAGTGGGAGTCTATGGCAGCTAGGTGATAGATTCTTGTCCTAAATCCATACAGTAATAGGTGCATAGACTCATCCTGTGTTCATTTGTCCAATCTCATAATATACAGTGGGATACATATACTTAGTAATTGGCAGTATTCCCATACAGTTTTTCTGATCCATGTGGTGAGGATTATTATAGTAGGAAAGGCCAAATGAAAGCCCCTGAAACTGTACACTGATCCTCTCTTCCTACAGAAAGAGTAAACCAAAAATAATACTGTATCCATGAGAAAATTGATGTCATCAAATACTGGAAAGGTGTTGATTCCTACCTTATTCCCATCTAATTACCCTGTAGGTGCAAATCCTATTCAGGTCTTAAGGAAAAGCTGTGGATCATCATAAAGTTAAACAGATGATGATGCTAGTTGCACCCATGGTTACAGACAAGATGTGGCATCTTCACTGGGGCAAGTCTATATAAATCTCTTCTTCTTTGTGTACACCTATTGACCTATTAAATGTTTTCTTTTCAATTTCCTTTAAGAAAATATATCATATGCATTTAGCCTTCATGAGGCAGGGGCAATGGTAAGTCTTTACTACTTACCTCAGGTCTCTGTCAACTTTTTTGTTCTCCCTCACAATCTAGAGGTACCTTGATTATCTCGATATCCCACAGAACGTTGTGCTGGTCCATTACATGGATGATATTTGCAAACTGGATCTGGTAATCCTAAAATAGCAAATGTCCTTTGTTGTGACTGAGTCTTCTAATTTGGGAGAAAGGGAAAGTTATTATTTGTATTGTTAGGCAGAAGCATAGGATAAGTTCAAATATGGGTAGAATGTTGTAAATAGGAGCTGAGATGCCAGAGGTGTTAACTGTACCGGTTGTTATTTTTATTGCCTTTAAGCTCCAAATCTATACTTCTTTGCCCTGCTTGTGATATTGAAGCTGGACCCTATAAATATTTCTCTTTTGCTAGCTGGGACCATGTTAAGTATTGTCAGTGGAGGGAGCTGTAGGGACAATGTAGCACGGTTCCCATGTGCTTTCTCATGCCTGTGCCTATAGCATGTGGTGGGAAGCAGTGAGCAGAACGACCAGTGGCACCTACTCTCCAGCAAGTCTTGCCAGCACCTCTGTAGGTAACTGGAACATCCAGTGGTGGTATTCACTCTCCACTGAGTTTTGTCAGCACCTGAGTGTGTAGTTTCCTAGTGAATCTTACCAGTAAGCTGCTGGGCAGTTTCCTGCTTGCCTACCCTGGCTTGTGGCCTACAACAAACGTTTCTGCCACATCTACACCCTCTTCTTCAAGGTCTGAATCTTTGCCTCATGTGGGGCATTCTTTCAGATTTATTTCTCCCTTGAGTGATCTGCCTCCACCTTAGAGGTAGTGGCAGCTCCCTATACCTGCTGTTCCTGTATATTTTAGAGTTCTCTTAGTAGTAGTTAATCCCTTGTTATTAGTCAAGAATTCTTTATATTACAATTTACCTGTTCAAATTACAGTCTTGTTTCTGTCTCCTGACTGGATTTCCTCTCTCAAGTGAGAAACCATCTATTGCACTTTGTATCACCCACCATAAAGGAAAAGGCACAATGCTCAGAAGTCTTTTTGGATTCTAGGGATAACATGTACTACTTTTGAGTATGCTGCTCTAGCCTATTTATTGAGTAAACCTTAAAGCTGCCAGTTTTGAATGAAGTAAATGTACTTCAGCCATGCAAACTTTCCTTCTGTGTGGGCCACATGACTCAGCAGACCCAACAGTATTGGAAGTATCTGTAGAAGGGGGAGATGCTATAGGAAGCCTCTGATAAACCCCCTTAGAAAATAACAGCTCAGTTACAGAGGATATTGGAGTAAGCCCTTGTTTTCTGCCAATAAGCGTTCTCCTGATCCTCTATCGGGTGGTGGTATAAACTGAACATCCAATTCTTATTCACCAAGTGACTATGTTACTCAAAATGCCCATGATAAACTGTGTTATCAGACCCACCAATCAGAGCTGACCATGCCAGGCATCATTACATTGTAAAGTGGAACTGGTGTATACACAAAATGGTTAAGTAAGTGTGTCTTTCTGAGTAAGCATGTTATAATTTCTATTTTCCATAGGTTGACCTACCAATAAATGGTTGAAAAAGAACGTTTTCACAATTTTTTTTGTTGCAGGGTTATTTTATTCTCATCAAATTTCATAAGTTAGAGTCCTTGGCAACAAAATGATACTCTAGTACTATGCTATAGTGCCCTATTATGCAAAACACCATGTTGCTTTACAGGATCTAAGAGATGCCTATAGGGGAATAATATATCATTATATAATTGTCATTATAAGACATCGTTTTGGACTCCAAAAACTATCACACACTGTACTTTGTAGAATAGTAATATATGTTTAGAAGTGAGACTGTTTCAGAGGGAGATCTGAAAGAGTTTAGTCAAGAAAATAGTATGTTGGATGCTCTTGGCTTGACGAGAATTCTGATAATCCTTTTACCAACTTAAATTTAATGCACTGCAGATTGAAAAAAAAACATTTTTTATATTACACATCTAATATACATAAAAAGTCAGATTAAAATGTTATCAATGAATGTCAATTTAAAAAACATATACTTACACTCAATTTTCCATCTTGATAATTCAGAAGGAAATATTGCCATAAATACTATACATTCGTCTAATGAGGAAAAGAAAATACATACTAAACTAGGAACCTTTCAAATATGAATAGTTTGTTGTAATGACAATCAGTTTCTGCTTCTCATAGCTGTTACAAGGCAGCTATTACAAGATGTTTGTGAAACATCAACTGAATTTGAATTTCTTCACTACCACATACCATGCAGATTTAAATTACGATCCCAACAAAATGCTTAGAGTGATTGTTCTCAGATTGTAGAGTTGACATTTTTATATTGTGTCAAAACAAATTAAGAGCATATCAAAACTGAATCCAGAAATGTTTAATCATTGCTGACTCAGGTGACTTGGTGTGAAGATGAATATAAGGGATGCAGAAACAAATCAATTTTGAATAGGGCATAAAAGTTTTGCACAAGTCAGAAGTCTGTATTTTTTTGGTTCTCTGATAAAGTAATTTACTGCAGTTTGGTATTTCACATCAGTATTGGATGTGCAAATTGAATTAGGTAGAAGCACAAGCAATGAAAGAAGGAGATTGGATTATTTTTTTTAAATAGCCGTTGACATGATTGTTATCTGTACTTACAAGCCTATTCTTCCGTGATAATGCATTTTCATGTGCTGGATTTTCTTTTCTACCTTCACTCCCCTATTTCTGTTTATTCCAATCCTATGTGTTTTTCAGGGTTGGCCTAACTGTACCTCGTTCATTCATTTACTCATTTATTCAGAACATATTTCTTGAGTTTAATATGGACTAGTCATGCGTTAGGACTATAATGTCAAGTAAAATACTATCTTGCCCTCAAGTAACCCATGGAGACAGGCAGACAAATAATTATGAATTTTCTGTGCCTCCTCATCTGTAAAGACAGGTTGGCAGTACTTCAGCTGCAGGATTGTTAAAAATTAGAGTGCGTATGTAGATTATATGGGACACAGGAAGTATTTAATGTCTGTGAAATGAATAACATTTGCTTGTTTAAATTATTTTTTAAGACACAGTAATTTGCTTTCTTCCTTTTATTGTTTTATGTGCAGTATGTTGGTGGGAGACTTCTGCAGCATTAGCTTTACCCTCCAATGATCGGTCATTTTCTTAGTGTCATCCATGGTTATTAACTGTGGGACAGGGATAGTGACATGGTGTAAGGAAAGTGAAAGTAAATGGTCAGGCTCCCTGGGGGGTACGGAATCTTACCCAGCATTTGATGTAAATATAATTGTGCACGTGTGCCCAGGTGTTCCTTGGTTATTGTCTGATGTAATTGCACCCAGGCTTCTTTGGTTGTCTGACTCCACCAGGTGTTCCTGGGTTATAAAGGACAAACTGATCCACAGTGCCCCCGCCCCCGGGATGCTGCTACTGCTGCTGGAGGCTGTTGCTGCCAGGGCCCCCGGGGTGCTCTGGGAGGCCGCTGCTGCTGCTGCTGGATCTGCTGAAGGCTGCTGTAAGCTGCTGCTGCTGAGGAAGCTGAGGACTGAGCTTGCATTGGAATGAACCTGTCAACTCTGCCAATGGCTCCCTCCTGGGATCTTTTCCAGTTACCTAGCTCATGACCTGCACACAGGGGAGTCTGTGACCCAGCCGGGCACGTGAGGGGGCTGTGATCCAGTCTCTACAACTGGTTTGAAGGGTCTGTGAGCCTTACCGAGCCCGACACGTGGCATGTGGGAATTTGCCCAACAGTACTCATACCCCAATTTCATCCCAGTGTCATCCTTTATTCTTACTGTTTCCTTTTAATGTCTATGAAAACTGTTGAAAAGACACAGAACTCTACTTTATAGAGGTGTAAGTTCCAGGTGTGTTAAGTGTGACCTGTTACTGCTCATACTTTGCAGCTCTGAAATTTACAAGTGCTAAGGAGGTTTTTATGAACTTTCTGTGGTAATTCCTGAGGAAAAACTTCCTCAACTTCACAAGAGTTTTATCTGCAAGTGGATTGTTCCGTCTTCTTCCTCCCACTCAGCTTGGCTTCTGCTAATGCTTCTGTTTGGCAGCTTCCGAGGGTCTTTCTAATCTGCGGTTCTCTCTCCCAAATTAGAGGCAGCTGGGCAATTTTAAGGAGACAACAGTGCACTAATTCTTTTCTAATTTGTAGAGTTAGTAATTCTCTCAAAGTTCAGGAGACTGATGGCTTCAAAACAAAGAACTGTAATAATGTCTTAATCTTTTTAGGCTTTTTCTACTTTACAAGTATTTTATAGCAATGTGAAAGTTTAAAAAATCAGTTGTTAGAATAAATAAATATTATATATTGTGATAGCTCTATTCTCCTCACCTGTTTTTAAGTGGATATGAATGAAAACTTTGTTGGTTCCCTATTGTGAGTAATAAACCATTTAATTCCTATTATGCACAGTAAATAGCCGGGAAAAGATTCTTCAGTTGAAAAAATATTTTTTTAAGTTGCTTTAGGATGAAGAATAAGGAATGCTCACTTGCTCAACAAAAATCCCAGCTGTTTTATATTAACAATATATTTTTGTATTTTTTTTTTTGGAGAAAATTCCAGATATTAACTATTTTTCGAACAAATTTGATGTCTGCTGTTTTTCTTCCAGCTTTTAAATTATATTATTATTTGACCTAACTCATCTTGATCTGCCTTATTAACCATCTTTTTCACACTTCTTTTGAATAACTCTTAGGGAATAACTTCATTATGTAAGCCAAAATGCCACATACTGGTCAGGCTCTCACCAGGAGGTATGGAAGTGTAGAGAAGGTAAGCAGCCTTGAATATGTGGCAAATCATAATAATACTTTGTTTTTAAAACAGTAATAGACTAATATAAATATTATGATTAAGAAATAACAAGAATAATAAGGTACTATTCTTTTAATAAAAGCAATATTTTCCAGAGCATAAATTTGACAATCTATCACAAGACACTCATAAAAAGGAACCCAAATTCTTCAACATACCTGTAGTTACAATTTTTTATTTGCAGTGGTTGAAGTGTACATAAGGAATTGTGTTTTTATTGCATCATTTTATTGTTGCGATAAAACTTGTATGCAGTGAAATACATAGATCCTAAATGTATAATTCAATGGATTTTGAAAAATGTATACACATAAGTTTTATACAGATGTTTCTGGACCATTTTTCCTATGCTGGTTTTAAATAATTTATAATACACACACACACAAAGAAAAATGTATACACCTGTATAACCAATATGCTGATCAAGTTACAAAATGTTGACAACACCTGAGAAAGTTCTTTTGCTGTCCCTTACTGTCAATTACCACCAGTCATAGAAAATCACCTAATTTGATTTTTAAAAATTTGATTTCAATCATCAAATATTAGAATTGCCAGTTCTTGATTTTTATAAAGGACTCGTCTGTGCCTGGCGTCTTTTGCTTAGTATATTTTTAAGATTCACTGATGTTTTTGCAGGTATCAGCAGTTTATTGATGGTTATTTTGGGCTGAGTTTTTTTTTTTTTTAGTTATTTCCTGTTTTGGTTATTATAAGTGTTTCTGTGAACTTTCTTTTACCGAGCATTTTCCAGACATTATGCTTTTATTTCTATTAGGCAAATGTCTAGAAACGGAATTGTTGGTCATTGAATAGGTGTATCTTTAACATTACAAAAAAGTGCTAAAAGTTTTCCAAAATGGTTGCATTATTTTACACTCCCATGACAATGTATGAGAATTCTGTTTGCTCTTTATCCTTACCAGCAGTTGATGGTGTAGGCCTCTTTAATTTTAGTCATTTTAGTAGATGTGATGTGGCATCTCGTAGTTTTAATTTGCATTTTCCTGATGACTAATGATGTTAAACAACTTTTCATGTTTATTGTGGGGAAAATAGAATAATTTAGTAAGGCTCCCCAACATTTTTTGTAAACAATTGTGTGTGGGTGGAGTTAGTGTGCATGTGCACCCATGCATCTTTCTAGTTAATTGCTTGTGTGTGTTCAGTTTGTGAAGCAGGCTGGGGCAGAGAGCTCAGGACTAACAACAGAGCATGTTTACTCTGCTGGCAGCTGCTCAGTTTCAGTTTTTTCTGGACTTTGCCAGTAGCAGTTGAGTTTTTGAGTTTCTCTTCATGCTGCCTGGCTCCTAGGTGTGTGTGTGTGCTGAATAAAGACTATTCCTTCTTCAACCACGGCTCCAAGGACCTTTGTGCTGCTTACCTAGCTCATAGACCTGCATGTGAAGGGTTTGTGAATGGGCTTGATGGGTCTGTAAACTCCAGACCCTAGACCTAGCTCTACATTTATATTGTCCATTTTAATGCTTTCTGCTTAAATGTTTTATTTTCAAGTCTTTTGCCCATTCTTTAATTGAGTTGTTTATTATTATTGAGGTGTAAGTGATCTTTCTATATTCTGGATACAGGTCCTTTGTCAGATACCTGTTTTATGGGTATTTTCTCCCAGTCTGTGACTTTCTGTTTAACTCTATTAATGAGGTTTTTTTCATGAGAAACTTCTTAACTTATTAAAGTCCAATTGATTGTTTATTTTGTGATCAGTGTTTTTGGTGTCCTCTTTAAGAAAATTTTGCCTTCCCCAAGGTTGAGCAGATATTGCTTCCTTCTACCTGCTTTGTAGTTGTAGCTTTACATTTAGGTCCTTGATCCAATTTGAAATAGTTTCTGTATATTGTGTAAAATAAGGATTAAAGTTTCTGCTTTTTTATGTATGGAGATCCAATTGTTCTAGCATCATTTGTTGAAAACAATTTCCTTTCTTCCTTGTGTTGTCTTGATGCTTTGTCAAAAATGAAGTGACAATATATGTAATGGTTAGTTTCAACTCTCTCCTGTTCCACTATTTGCCTTAATTAATGTAGCTTTATATTATGTCTTAAAATCAGGTAGTATGAGATCTCCAAACAGTTTTGGCTATTTGGGGTCTCTTGTTGTGCCATACAAATTTTTGAATTCTTTTTCTATTTTTGTGAAGTATGTCATTGTTAGTTTGATAGGGATTGCATTGAAACTGTAGATTGCTTTGGGTAGTATGGTCATTTTGATGATACTGATTCTTCTAATCCATGAGCATGAGATGTCCTTCTATTGTGTCTCTAATTTTTTTAATCAGTGTTTTATAGTTTCATCAAGTTTTATAGTGCTCTTTCACCTCCTTGGTTAAGTTTATTTCTAAGTATTTTATTGTTGTTGTTGCTATTGTAAATGGGATAGATTTCTTGATTTCTTTTTCTTCAACTTTGTTGTTGGTGTATAGAAATGCTACTGATTTTGGTATGTTGACTTTGTATCCTGTGACTTTACTGAATTTGTTCATAAGGTCTAGGAGTTTTTTGGTAGGATCTTTAGGTTTTTGTCTATATAAAACCATGTCATCTGCAAACAGAGACAACTTGACTTCCTCCTTTCTAATTTGGATGCCCTTTTATTTCTTTCTTTTACCTAATTGCTCTGGCTAGGACTTCCAGTACTATATTGAATAGAAGTCCTTAGTGTGGGCATCCTTGTCTTTTTCCAGTTGTTAGGAGGAAAGCTTTCATCTTTTCCCTGTTCAGTATGACATTAGCTATTTGTCTGTCATATACAGCCTTTACTGTATTAAGATACTTTCCTTCTGTACCTAATTTGTTGAGAGTCTTTATCATGAAAGGATGTTGAATTTCATCAAATATTTTTTCTGCATCTATCAAGATGATCAGATGTGTTTTTTTCTTTCATTCTGTTGATGTGACATATTACATTTATTGATTTGCGCATGTTGAACTATCCTTGCATTCCTGCGATAAATCCCATTTGAACACGGTGTATAATCTTTTTGATGTGCTGTTAGATTCTCATAGGCTTTTAAAACATGGGAAGTTATTTCTTCTTGATCAGAGGAAGCTATTTCTTTTACTGTATGTTGTCTTAGACATGTTAGTTTCTATGATTGCCAGCCACTCTGCTATCATTTTTTAAAAGGTATAAAGAAATTACTTTGGTCTCTCAGTCTTCTGCATTGTCATCCCTGTCCCTCCATTATTGCTGGCCATTACTCTGTTTTGGGGCTTTACGTAATAAAATTTATTGGTTAAAAAAATATGTATTTGGATTCCAAATAAAAGAAAAAACAATTATTCAACAGATCAATTTTTCTCCTCTAGTTTTAAAAAGTATTTCATATTTAAAATTGTTGAATATCATGTATTTCATTCTAAGTATAATCACAGACCTAGGTAATAATAAAACAACAAAGCCATCTACAAATGAATTAAAGTATATACCTTACATGTCCATATTTCTCTTTATTCTGGAAAAAATAAACTAAATTCTTGAGTTTTTCCTGATACTAATAAGCAAAGCCATTGATTTACTGTAGAATGGAGGCTATGCACCACAACAAAAAGCATTTGTGTTCTCTGATTTACAAATAATGACACTTAAATTAGATCCTCTTGATTTGATTTTGTTCTTTTTTTTATTGAAACATAAAACCTCACAGATATGATTGTACATATCTGTGAGGTACAGAGTTGAATATCAATAGCTTTTGCAATTCTTTTTTTTCTATAATAGCCAGTCTAAATAAGGTGAGATGGTATCTGAAAGTGGTTTTGATTTGTATTTCCCTGATGCTGAGAGATGTTGAATATTTTATCATGTGTCTTTTGGCTATTTGTATATCTTCCCTTGAGAAATGCCTATTTGGCTCCTTTACCCATTTTTTATATTGGCCTTTTTTCATTTTTTATTTTTTTGCTGTTAAGTTGTTTGCATTCCCTGTGTATTCTGGACATTAATCTTTTGTCAGATGCATAGTTTGCAAATATTTTCTCCCACTCTGTAGGTCTTTTCACTCTGTTAATTGTTTCTTTTGCTGTGCAGAAGGTTTTTAGTTTTATATAATCCAATTTGTTTATTTTTCCTTTTGTTTCCTGTGCTTTTGGGGTCATATTCAGAAAGTCTTTGCCCAGTCCTACTTCTCCAAGTATTTCCCCTAATGTTTTCTTTTAGGAGTTTTATAGTTTCATGTCTTATATTTAAGTCTTTAATCCATTTTGAGATGATTTTGGTATATGGCAAGAGGCACAGGTCTAGTTTCATTCTTCTACATGCGGATGTCCAGTGTTCCCAGCACTATTTGTTGACGAGGCAGTATTTTACCCATTGTATGTTCTTGGTGCCTTTGTCAAAGATTAGTTGTCTATAAGAATATGGGTTGATTTCTGGGTTCTCCATTCTGTTTCATTGGTCAAAGTGGCTGTTTTTATGCCAGTACTATGCTGTTTTGGTTACTATAGCTTTTTAGCATAATTTGAAGTCAGGTAGTGTTATGCCTCCTGCTTTATTTTTTTTGCTCAAGATTGCTTTGGTGGGTCTCTGAAAGATAGTACATAGTTGGATCTAGCTTTTTAATCCAATCTATTAGTCTGTGTCTTTTGAGTGGGGAGTTTAGTCCATTTACATTTAGGGTTGTTATTGAGAGGCATTGTTTTATACCTGCCATTTTTTGCTTTTTGTTTAGATGATTTAAATATCTTTTGTTCTTTTCTTCCCCTCCCATTATTTGTCTTCTGTTTTTGTTGGTTTTTGGAGGTGGTAAGATTCAGTTTCTTTCTCTTTCTCATTTGCATTTTTGTTCTACCAGTTGGTTTTGTTCTTTCTTGTGTATTCATGGTAGTGATTCCATATGTAGGGCTCTCTTGAGAATTTCTTACAGGTCTGATTGTATGGTGATAAAATCCCATAGTTATTGTTTGTCAGGGAAATACACTATGTCTCCTTAATTTCTGAAGGATAGTCTTCTTGGGTATAGTAATCTTGGCTGGCAGGTTTTTTTCTTTTAGTAATTTGAATACATCACCCCATTCTCTTTTCACCTGTATGGTTTCTGTTGAGAAGTCTGCTGTTGGTCTGATGGTGGCTTTCTTATAGGTGACTTGACCCTTTTCTCTTGCTGTTTTTAGGATTCTCTCTTTGTCTTTGAGTTTTACCAGTTTAACTATAAAGTGCCTTGGGAGGACCTTTTATGGATTGAATCTGTTTGGGGATCTTTGAGCCTACTGAATCTCAAGGTCCATGTCTTTCCCTATACCTGGGAAGCTTTCTGCTATTATTTCCTGGAATATGTTCTCAATGCCTTTTCCTTTCTCCTTACATTCAGGTACACCCGTGATTTGGATGTTTGTGTGCTCAAGGTTGTCTTTTATCTCTCTTCAGACTTTCTTCATTGTTTAAAAATGTTTTCTCTGTTTTTCTGTCTACCTGAGTTATTTCAAAGAGACTGTCTTCAAGATCAGAAATTCTTTCTTCTGCTTGCTCTCTAGCCTGCTGCTTAAGCTCTCAGTTGTGATTTTTATTTCATTGAATGACACCTTTAGTCTCATGAGTTCTGTTACATTCTTTTAAAACTATTAATCTCTTTGTAAATTTCCTCCTTCATACCCTTGAAGGTTTTGCTCAGTTCATTGTGTCATGTAACTGTGTCTTTCTGTATATCACTGAGTTTCTTTAATACTTTTACTTGTAATTCCTTTTCAGTCATTTCAGGCATCCTGCTCTATGGGATCTGGTATTTGAGAGTTATTGTATTCCTTTGGTGGTCATATTTTCTTTCTTTCTTTTTTTTTTATTTGTAGTATCTCTACATTGATGTCTGGTCATCTGGTAGAACAGTTACTTCTATTACTCTCCTTCCCTGGACTCCACTGGTGACCCTCTTTGTGTCAATGCAGTCGAGTGGTTTTGCAGTCCACCTGCACAGCAGTGGTGGCTGCTGCAGCTGCTGCCATGGTAGCAGGCCACCCTTGTAGCAGCTGTGGCAGTGGCTTTGGTGAGCTGCCCATGTGGCAGTGGTGGTTCCAGTGGTGGCAGGATGCTCTCACTACAAAGACTGTTTGGCAGTGCCAGTGGTGGCAGCAACTTCAGCAGTGGTGGTTGCAGCAGCCACCTACTTGGCCAATGCAACTACAGTGTCCACAGCAGCAGTGTAGTTACTTCACGATGGTGGCAACAGCATCATCAGCTGTAACTGCCTCCCTGGTGTCTATAGGGTCCTTGATGGCAATGGGTTATCTTGTGGGGGTGGCAGTAGTACCAGTGGCTGCAACTGCCTCCTTTGCTTCTACAGTGTCCTTGATGGGCCACAGGGTTACTTCATGGGAGTGGCAGTAGTGCTGGCAGGTGCAATTGCCCCCCTCATATCCATGGTGTTTGCGGCAGCTGTGAGGTTATCTTGTGGCAGTGCTGGTGGCTGCATCTTCATCCCTTGCATCTGGGTGTCTGCAGTGACAATGGAGTTATCTCATGGGGGCGGCAGCAGCACTGGTGGGTGAAACTGCCTCCCTCATGTCTGCAGTGTTCACTGTTGCAGCAGGGTTACCTCTAGGTGGCACTGGTGGCTGCAACAGCCTCCCTCATGTTGGCAGTGTCCACAGTGGCAGCAGGGTTACCTTGTGGGGGTGGCAGCAGTGCTGGCAGTTACAACTGCCTCCTTTGCATCTCTGGTGTCCTTGGCAGCAGCAAGGTTATCTTGTGGCACCAGTGGCTGCAGCGACCTCCCTCACATCTGAGGACCTCCCTCACGTCTGAGGCCTCACAGGGTTGGCTGCACAGGGGTTGACTTGCAGCTGCAGCAATGATGGCAGTAGTTACAACTGCCTCCCTTGCATCTGTGGAGTGTGTGTCTGCACTGATGGGCCACCCACAGGACAACTTCTCTGTGGAGAGCTGCTCTGTGATGGGTGATGGTTCTGGGACTGGACAGTGGCTTGGATGACTGCAGTATGGTGGCGGTGGGCCCATTTCAATCTTCTTTTCCAGGAGGAACATGCCCTGGGCACCTCTAGTCCACCGTCTTCCCAGAAGTCTTAGATTTTGTTCTATATATCTCTAAAATCAGAAGAATTCTGAATGAAGTGAATGTTAGAGGATACCTAACACTATCAATATGTGAAAAATTGAAAACAAAAGGTTGAATGGCATCTTGGTGACATGAGGTATTGATCTTGACCTGTAATCCAGATTTTCTATTTCATACTTCAAAGCTTTTTAATTTTTTCCCCCTTAGGCAAATGTTTATTGAGAACCTATTAAATGCTGGGCATCAATAGGCACTGGGACATAAAATGTTAAGCAAAACAAGCATGTTCTGTTTTCCTAGAGCTTGCATTCTAGTGGAGGTGGTAATGCAGCCAGTAAATGGCAATGTGGGCATTAGAATCCAGAAAGGCTAATGTTATACTGCCTGTCAGCTGACCTGGGTTCCTTGAGTTTGCTTATTTTTACCTTTTTTTTTTTTTCAAGATAATTTCAGACTTACTGAAGAGTTGTAAAGATTGTACACTGAGTTCACATATGCTCTTCTTCCAGCTTGCCCAGTGTTAATATCTTTCATAACCATGGTACAAATATCTGGAAATTAACAAGGTTTCAATACTGTTAACTAAACTACAGACTTTATTTGGATTACATCAGTTTTTCCATTAATATCCTTTTTCTGTTCCAATCGGGATCCCTCATTAATTTTAGTTGCCATGTCTCCTTAATCTACACCAATCTTGGAGAATTTCTCAGACTTTTCTTGTCTTTCACTACTTTTGACACTTTTGCTGATTACATATTTTGGAGAATTTCCCTCAATTTGAGTTGGTTTGTTTTCTTATGGTAAGACAGAGCTTTGGGGTTTTGTGAAAAATACCTACCCTTCAAATAATATCACGTCAGGGGGTAGATGATATCAATATATCTTTAATATTAGCGATGTTAACTTTCATCGCTTGGTTAAGGTGGTATTTGCTAGGTCTCTCCACATTAAAGTTTCTGTTTTTCCATTTTCATAGTCTATTAAAAGCAGGATCAAAGTCAACATCATGCACATGGGGAGGAAAATTAACCTCCACCTTCTGAAGACAGGAGTATCAAAGAATTTGTGGAATGTGTTAAAACCACCACAGTAATTAATGAATTTGGGGGCAGTGGAAGACGCTTTGAAGCTATGCAAACATTCTGTTCCTCTTTAAACTTTCACCCACTAATGTTAGCATTTATTGGTGGGTCTTGACTGTAGCAATTATTATGTATTCTAAAGATTCTTTTTATTTCCCCATTCCTTCTAAATTTTTTAATTAAAATTTTTCAGTAAGAAAGAGTTGTTGCTCCCCCCCCATTTAATTATTTATTCAATCATTTATATGAGTATGAACTCATGGTATCAAAATTTTAATTGCCCATAAATCTTGGACAAATCTCCATCACTGTCTCTTTACTTTTTTAACTAGTAGGATTGGAGTGTTACAAAGACTGGTACATGGAATTATGAGTCCTTGTTTATTTAAATCTTATATAGTTTTCAAGATCCCTTGAATTGCTTTAGGTTTTAGTGGATATTGGGGTAATTTAGGCAAAGGTTTGATGATCTGTTTGGAACTTTATAGGTTCCATGCTTTTAATCTTTCCTATATCAGCTGAGGAAGAGGCCCATAAATACTCAGGTATTTTAGAAAGGTCAGGGGTATTAGAGGTCTGAGTTTCGATATTATCAGTCTCTGCCTGTGGAGAGAATAACAGTTCTGGTTCAGGAGGGTTGGAAAACTCTAAGATTATTTCTCCCTCTATGGAAAATTTTGTATGCCCTTTTAGCTTTGCAAGTAAGCCAGTTTGCTGGACCAGTATCACATAGTAAAAAAAGTATGTTTTTTAATCTGAAAATGGCCCCAGAGTCAGACAGGTTTAGATACAGGAAACTCTTGATCTAGATTTGAAACCCTCATCACAAAAATGACCTTTTTATTCTGAGAGATTTGGGGGCTCATTAAAGTGGGATTTTATGGTAGATAAGGTGGCTCCAGGAACCCCAGTATTGTACGAGTTTCTCTATTAATTTTAATCTTGTTTCTCCATCTTTATTTAAGAGTGTTACGTGGAGCAGTTTAGCAGAGAATTCCTCAGAGCGCCTCAGTGTGATAATCATCAGGAGGGCTGAGATCTCTCTGGCTCCCCCTAGTGGGGAAACAGTTCAGCGTAAAGGGAGGAGTTGGCCTATTGCTGGACTAACAAAAGAGAACAGTGCCTTTTCGTGTCCTGGTTGTTTGCAAAAAGGCAGACGTCTTGGAATAAAGAATTTCTTGTTCTAGGACCTCTTGCTTGTGATTTAAAATAAACATAAGAGTCCTTTTGGTCTCAGCCCTTGTAACTGCTGTCATTGGAGAGACATAAGCTTGTTAATTTGGGGGGTTTTTTCTTCTAGAGCCCTCTCAAAATGTTCAACTCAGGCTACCAATTCAGTCATATCTGTAACTTCCCATCTTGGTTTATGCTTTTTAATCAAACTGCTAAGTTCAGGATGAAGTCCACTTATAAATAGCACAGTTAGTGCTGTTTCGGTCCCTGAAGGAAATACTCTTTGCTCTATTTTGAGCCCAGAATGTTTCACAGACAGTGTTTCTAAGCAAGTTCTGTAATCTGAAACTGGTTCATCTTTTTTTTTTTGCAAGATTGTGTGATGAACCAAACAATTTTTTGTGTGTAAAAAAAATCTTAGGAATTGAATCTAAAAGGTTTTCAGGAATTTTCCTAGCTCCTCTTGGCCTTTCTTGTGAAGAGGTTTCAGAGGGGTTTATAACATCCTCCTCAGGTTCATGCCATCCTGCTGCTGCCATCCATTTTTGAACTTCACCATGCCCCAATATCATGTGAATAAGTTGATGAAGGTCAGGGAATCTTGGATCAGAAGCTCCGATGAGGATTCTAAATTACTCAGTAAACTTTTGAGGATTTTCCCTTGGGTTAGGTAAGTCCTTTGCAATGACTCTAAGACCAGTTTTAGACCATGGTGTAAAGGTGGTTATAACAGGAAGGCCTGGCTGATTAGAAGGTCTTACTTTACAAGGCATCTGTATAATCCCTTCTTTTTCATCATCTTCCTGGTGAAAAGGTAATTCAGCAAGAACTTTAGTAAACTCAGAGAGTTTAGTTAGAGATGGATAAAGAGAAGGAACAGTCAGGGTTAGTTCAGTCAAAATAGTCTTCTTTTGTCGTGTCCTCAGTCTGTTGCTTAAGCTTTTCATTTGCTCTTTACAGAGTCTTTTAAGGAGGTAATTTTTGATTTGTTTAGTCTACTATGTGCCTCTGCATAACAATTAAAGAACACATTCCATTGCTTGCGTGTGATTTTTGTTTCACTTTTTTCTAATATACCTCATAAGTAAATAATTTTATACAAATTAAAACTCCCCCATCATGGCCGTCTTAATTCTAAGCTATCCCTAGTAAAGTTAACCCATTTTTAAAAAAATGCACATGTACTAGGTCCATAATTTTAATACATAAAGTTAGCTAGAGTCCCAGAAGGTGGAGTCCAGACCTCCTTGGATAGAAATGAACCTGTTATCTTACAGGTACCTACTCAAGGTTCAAGAACTCTAACTGAATCCAATCCAGTTAGTTATTGAATCCATTCCAATCCTGGACCCAGCCCTGAATAAATATTGCTCAAATAAACTTGGAGAGCTCAGGGCACAGTATTATTAGAGCTCTGAATCTGAGAGAAAGCTCACCCATGACATCCAGTTACAAAGAAGAGAGCAGTAAGCATAATTTTGTTGCACAGGAACCTCATCTGATTGCCTGATGTTCCTGGGGGTCGCTGGAATTTTACTTTGGATCTCACTTCTGACAACAATCTGATAAAAGAATACATTTAGACAAATTAAATTTAACAAAGTTTAATTGAGCAAGAAAAGAAAAAATAAAAAGGATTCATGAATCAGGCAGCCCCTAGAATCAACAGATTCAGAGGGACTTTGCTGCTGCCATGTGGTTGGGTAAGAATTATAGACAGAAAAAGGGAAGTGAGGTACAGAAAATGAAAGTGAGGTACGGAAACAGCTGGATTGGTTACAGCTTGCTGTTTACCTTATTTGAACACAGTTTTAAACAGCTGGCTGCCTATGAGTGGTTGAAGTATGGCTGCTGTGATTGGCTGAGACTCAGCTATGGTTACAGAAGTACACTTCTAAGTTGCATTTTCAATTTTTTTGTGTGCTAAGTTAAGTTGCTGCTCATACATAAGTGCTCAAGTATGTGGATAAAAAAGGCTTTCTCAGGCCAAATTCTAGTTTTGAATTGACAGGTTCTTCTTTAATTCTTTGTTCAAGGCAAAGAACTAAAAATCACCTGACTCACAAAAGGATTTGTTATAATAATTTATTTTCCTAATTCTGAGAATTAGTAAGACTTATCAAATGACTATTAATTTTAACTATTAGTTTTTGACTTAGCGACACAGTTTTTAACCCAATATACCCAGAGAAGTCTGTGGAAATAAATGATCATTCATTTGAAAAGACCATTGCCAATGCATGTTTTGGTTAAGATGCTTTTATCTTATTACATATTTTAAAATACATTCTTCAAAATTTAAGACCACAGATTACAGACTTAACTCATTCAATTTGCAACAGCTACAAAGCACACCACTCAGGTCTCTTGCTGTGGGGAGCATAGTTAGCTGATAGTCCCAGTTGCTGCTCTTCAAATCCACCTCTGGGATTGTACCGACACTGCACTTCCCCTGGGTTGCTCCCAACCAGTGGTGGGTTTGAAAATGCGGGCCCATTTCTGCAGGTATGGGATTCCTCTAACAGCCAACTTTAGCTCATGACTCTTCATGCCCCAGCCAAAACTTTCTCACAACTACATTGCTATCTGAGGCTATTCCCACACTTTTTTTCTTCCTTCCCTATCTCCTTTCACGTGTCAGACCTGCATTGTGGTCTGAAGGCTGTCTGACTACTTTTGCTCCTTTCCTTTTATTCTCCATAAGGGTTTTTTCCCTAATAAATGTCTTGCACTTCTTATCCTCTCTTAGCATGTACTTCTTTGAGGACCCAAACTAACACATACTAATGCATAATGTCTGCCATATAATATAATTAACAAAGTCAATCCTCGCAGTCAACACACAGCCAAATTATACTTTATTTCTGTCAGAAATGCCTAGTTCCCTTTATCAGTTCACATAAACATGTTAATATGACTTTTCAGAATATAATAAAAATGCTCAAGGTAAGTTGTAAAATGTATATTAGAAAAGATTGCTGAAAGTGGTAAATTCAAGATTAAAATGATATAGGAACTAATAATTATTACTATTGTAGTTTATGTAACATGTTTTTGGAAGGTTATAAAAACAATAATAAATTTGTATGTTATTACCTAATTTTTAATAATGCATTGTATGGGTGGCTAAAATTATAATTTATGAGGCAAAGAGCATGCTAAAAGATATAGTATTTCTTGAGTAAATGAGTGTACATGCATGTATTAGACTGTGATGTTCAGCTTTAGGGAATAATTAAAAAAGAATTACATACAAAAAGTCATCAGTAACTCTGTTAATCTCATTAGATGCTAAAATTAAGCGTTTCTATGTATTAACAAAAGAAAGAAGTATACACCGCTAAAAACTAGTTGATCCAGCAGCTGACTTTGCTGTCCTTTCCCATGCTATTGCCAGCTCTTAGCTCCTCTTTATAAAAATTGTAGAGCCATCCCTGGCCTAACTTCTGTAGACACTGAGACTGAAAATCTATAGTACAGACAGAAGAGTCAGGAGAGAAAGACAGAAAGAAAGAGGGAAAGATAGAAGCGGGGGAAGAAAAAGAAAAGATGCAAATATCAGTGTGTCTATGTATAGTGAGAAAGAGATGATACACAAAGAACAAAATGAGGAAGAAGAGGATGACAACTGTAAAATATAGATATAAAACTCAGATTTAAAAATACTTGGTTGAGATAACTGTTTTTCACAATATTAGATATCAGTTATATTATTGATGTCAGATATGTTATAGACCATGGTAAATGAGAACAATGATTTTCCTGTAAATATTAGGATGAATTATAACTTCCCTTGACATATTCATTAATCCATTTGTCACCAAGTAAGAGGTGCATTAGAATCCCCAAGGGAACTTTAAAAAATGTAGAGTCCAACCCTTTTCTAGACCTACTGAATTAAAATCTCTGGGGGTAGAATCTTGGAGTATCTGGAAGCACTTGAACAACAGATTTGTGTGAAAGATCGCACCATCACAAGATACCTTCAAGGTCCAGGAAGCTGGAAACACAATGTGGGGACACTGGGGTAGGATGAGAGAGAAAGGAAGAAATAAAAAAACTGCCTGGACTTAAAAAATTAACAAATAATGACAGAGCTTACTTTTTGAGCATATTTAAGAAAGAGAACTAGGAAGAGACCTGTATGACTGCAGTCCTCCCTCAATTTGTGAGTTTTGAGGGATATAGATGAATGAGGCTTAAAGTGGAGTGTGCGTCATAGGGGGGCTCCCTGATGAGGGAGCAACCCACAGGGTGTCTGGAAACACAGCAGCTGGAATGAAAGAGGAAACTGGGAGGTGAGCTGTGCTGCTAGCAACTTTTGTCTATGTCCTAAACGTGCCCTGACCTTAGGCGGCCCCGCAGAGTCTGCCTCTCATTTCTTCCAAGCCTCATCCTGGAGAAGTGGGGCACTGGCTCCAGCCCTCCCTCTGCCCACCCATGCTGCCACTTCCAGTGTCTGTCTTCTGCCCACTGCCTATCATCTCACAACTTTCTCCCTCTCATTGTAGGTTTCCGTCCAATAGCATTCACCTGCTATGTCTACTTAGCATTCTGTTTCCATGGTCTTTTTTTCTTTTCCTCTAACCGTTAATGGAGGTGAACTCTGCTTGCCTCTTCCTTAATTGGGGAATAAGGTACCTGGTTACTATGAAGAGCATTGCAAAGAAGCATTGGGTTAGTGACCAAGTGCATTTGCCTATTTCTCAAAAAAAAAAAAAAAAAAAAAAAGGAGGGAACTATTCCATGGGAGAACATGGATTCCAAAACGCTTTCACTAACAGAACCCCAACACCTTCACTTGTTAAACTTTTCCACAGTCCTCCCTGTTAGGAAATTCCTGATATGTAACTGACCGCTTTCATGTTACAGACCAGACCTGTGTCCTTCTACTCTGTAGAGAGTTAGAGATGTTGATTCTCATTTGATTTTTAGGAAAGCGTTTTTAGGTAATGCACGTATGGGTCAAAAGCCCAGAGCTAGCTGGGCAACAGCCCATCTAATCAACTCTAATCACTGTTTAGGTGTGGGATTGTATACTTTAATGATTTTAGAGCTAACAGGTGGTTGACATACCGATTCTGTTATGAGATTTTAAAGAGTTACTGTAGGGAAAGATGTGAAAAAATGTTTGCTTAGGGCAAGCTGTTTGTTGGTGGAAACTTTAGAGACAATTGCACTTAGATTTAAATGATGTTACTAGTTTCCATTGGTTAAGCAATATTTAGCCATAGATAATTTTTGTCATGTTGCCCATGTCTTTGTATCCTTTTGAAATGATTGAATCAACTTATTTTTCTTGTGAAGCTTCCCTGTCTTTTTAATAAAAAACAGAAGCTAACTTTGAATCAGGGCTGTGCCCAGTTTTCTCCTTCTAACAGAGGAGTTGCTGAGGTGCAGTCCCTTTGGCCTTCTCGTTGCATTCATGCTGCTTTGAGTAATTCTTTTTTTGCATCTCCATTACACAGAGAGAAGTGTAACACTGTTCAATTCTCAATGAAGATGGAGAACCATTTTTATCATTTTTTGTACAATAACCTCCCATTTAATAGAAATTTTAGTTAACTTTTTCACCTGACATTTGTTCCTTATTTCCATAGATTTTATGATACATTTACAAGTTCTTTATATAGGAACACAGCACAGAAATTCTTGTTTTACCCCACTCCTTTAACTCAGCTTTATCATATAGGAGGTGCCACAATGCAGTTTTCCCCAGGGCCACGCCTGATCTCAGGTGACAAAACACAGGCCATCTGCTGGAGGTATATTGACTCATGCCTCCTATTTCTTCTTGAGCCCAAGTCACAATCAGTTCCTCTGTAAATCTCCTTCTCTGAGGCTAAATGTTCAGAAAGGATATCTAAACTGATATGAGGCTGTTTTTTTCAGCACAAGCAATTTCTCAAACCTCTGTTCCACTACTCTTCATTCCAGTTATTATAATTCATAGCAGCAAACTCTGTGAACACTCGATTTATGTGGGTTGGAGGTAAATTTAGGTGTTAATGGAGGATGTCACTCACAAGGCATGAAAATTTAAGGATGGTCTCTTTGCATTTGAATTTTAAAGCTCTATAGCAGGAAGAAAGAAATGTTGCCAGTGTAAATTTATGTATAGTTATGGTTTTTGGAAAGTATCTTTAGAATCAACATATGGATCACAGAGCTCCTATAATAAACTTGGATAATGAGAGATCAATTATTTTTGTTTTAGTTTATTTTTACAGATTAATTTATACATTTTAATAACCCAAAGAGCTAAAACTATATTTCCATGGGAGAAAAACATGTGTGATAATCCAAAAACTTAAAGCCAATTATTTGCTACCAGACTTAAAGTTACAGGACAATCTCATTTTGACCTGCAGGGAAAATATTATTTAATATATTAAATAGATAAATTCTAAATAGTGACCATGATCTATGAAACTAATAATTTTATTATAGTTGTATCCTGTCTGCCATACAGGATGGCAATAATACTATGAAGTTAATTTTGACCCATTCAGGCACAGAAAAATATTATTCAACATAGCAAAATGTTAAGATTATTTATCTCTAAGTGATGTGACCAAAGCTTATTTTTCTCTCTTTATGCATCTCCCATTCATCCCCCATGAGCATGTATTAGGTTGAACCCCAAGGAATTTTCAATAACTTTCCATTTGGACCTACCAAATGTAAATGTCATATGGTTCAAGCTAATATTACTTAAATCATCAACTGGCATAATAATCGTAATTAGATTCAGCTATGATTAACAGACACAGAAATAACAAAATAAAACAGAGTGGCTTAAATAAGATAGATACTTGTATTTTCTTCATCTAGAAGTTCAGGGATAGGCAGTCTAGAGTTGGAATGGTGGCTCAGCCACAGGTAATCCTTTGAACATGGACTGTGTACAGTGTGGCTTGTGTCTCAATGGCCCAAGATGGCAGCTAGAGAGACAGCCATCACGTCCCAGTTTCATCTAGAACAACAGAGGTAGAGACAAAGAAGCAGGAGCAAAGGGTATGTATACAGCTACCTCGTAAGTAAGGTCTATCGACGCTGCCACTCAACACTTCCACTTCTGCTTCGTTGACCAGAGCTTAGCTACATGGCCAAACCTAGCTACAAGGCAGCCTGACAAGTATAAACTTTATTTTGAAGGATCGAGTGTCCTACTAAAAATTTGTGATTCTAGACCCTGGGAGAAGGGACAAATAGTTATTGGAAGACAATTGGCACTGCTTGCCATAAGGTTATACTGTGTTTATTGTTCTGTCGTCCAGTTTCTGTACCTCACTGCTTTCAAAGTATCTCTACTCTCTGAAGGTATATCACATATTTATTTTATTTTATTTTATTTTTTATTGGATCATAATTGATTATACATATTTTGGGGTTCAATGTTGATGTATGTTGATAAAATCAATATTACTTGCATATATATTATTACAAATTGTACTTATTCTTTATGCCCCTTGTCCAATCTCTCTCTATCCCCATCTCCCTTCCCCTTCCCTCCTCAGATAACCCTAAATTTCTCCTCTCCTTCTGTAAGAGCAACGATTGCTCTGTTGATTTGTTGCCTAGATGATCTGTCCAGTGCTGAGAGAGGTGTGTTCAGCTCCCCCACTGTTATCACAGAGCAGATGCTTCTCTCATTCTGGAATGGGCTTTGTGAAGAGAGACACCCTCTTCTTTTCTTTGGTCTCTGCTGGTGACTCTCCTTGTGTCAATGCACTCAAATGGCTGGCGGGCCATCTGTGTGGTGGTTGTGATGTCTAGCTGCTTTTGTGGCTGCCATGGCTATTATGGTGGCTGTGGTGGGCCATCCACATGGAAGTGGTGTTTTTGGTGTGCTTCTTGCCTGGTTGCAGGAGGAGGGGTCAGTCACTGGCACCATGCCTCGGGACCCCAGGTGGGCCCGTGGCTGCAGCAGTGTGGCTAGTTGAGGGAGGAGGGGCCAGTCTCTGGCTCCATGTGTTTTTACGTTCTAAGATGTTGTTGCAGAGCAGTTGGGTGGGAGGGGGAGAAGGGAAAGGTGAAGGAAATAGGTTGGGAGGAGGAAGGAGCGGGAGCATGGTTGAGGCCGATGGAACCCCCCTCATTCCTGTAGGGGAGACTAGGTGCTTTCAGTGGTGGTTCAGTGGTCAATGCTGGGCTGGTTGCTGATGTTGGGGTGGGGAATCCTTGGACCCCCACTGCCTGGCTTGGGAGCCCAGGGTGTTTCCTGCAGCAGCTCAGTGGGTGTCACGGGGCTGGGTGCAGGTGTTAGGGGGTGTGTCCAAGACCCTCAGCTCCCCACTGCCCTAGCTCAGGAGCCTGGGGCACTTCCTGTGGCAGCTTGGTGGTCATCACTGGGCTGGTTGTGGGTGTCAGGGGGCATGGCTATGGGCCCTGGCCCTCCCCCTCCCTGGCTTAGGAACCCATGGGGTTTCCAGTCCTTCTAGGTTTTATAGGTGTTCTTTGATGATGTGAGACCTTTACCAGTTAATATCAAACTTTGTCTCTGGTCTGTGGGTATTTTGTTTTTTCTTTCAGTCCTGTGTTGGATTATTCACTATTCCTACCACATAAATTCTGCCCTGGAACTAATTTGTTGTCCTTTGCTTACTTCTAAAATGGAGGAACTTCCTGTGGGGACCAGTACTTGAGCCCTGTGGTTGAGCTAAATTGCTGCTTTGCTGCTGATTCCCTGGGGAAGGCTTTTTGTGCAGCTCAGGTTTTAATGGTTGACTTTGAAGGTATTTCTGGATCTTGTGAGATCTGGTGCACCTGGGTTGTATAGAAACTCGGGTCTGGGCCTGAGTCTTTTCAGCAATCTGCACCCCCTGCAGTTCTGTATTCTTGACCAGTCTATGCAGAGTGGCCTGTGCTGATTGGGGGGCAGATCAGAAAGTGCCCCAATGTTCCTCGAGGGGGCCTGTTTCCCCCACCGCCTGCACTCCAAACACTTCCCATGGGATGGGCTGTGCACTGGTTACTTACAATGACTCACTGGCCTCTGAGTGGCTCCTTTTTTTCAGTTGTTGTGGCCCCTCACTCCTATGTGGGTCCACTGGAACCCCACTAAGGCCCTCTTCTCCCCTGCAGTCTCCATGCAACTTCATAGGAAGGGCACAGCTATGGCTTTTGCCAGCTCTTGCTCCATGTGCTCACCAGCTCCAGACTTGAAGCAGCTGGTTCTTTCTCTCACTGTGGCTTCTCCTGCCTTGCACTCTGTAGGTCTCTCTTCCTCTTCCTCTGAGCTCTAGTGGCCCCAGTTTGGCTGTCATTGCTTTTAAAGAGTTGTAAATTGGTTGATTTGTGGGAGAGAGTGATGCTAGGGACTGTCTATTCTGCCATCTTGACCAGAAGCCAGGATATCACATATTAAAAAGCATTAGCACAAAGGGGAGGCAGGTGGGAATTTTGGGGGAAGATGTGGTATTGTACTTATGACTATGTGAAAACCCACAGGGCTGTATACCATAAAGAGAGAATGTTACTGTGTGTGTATAAAAGAAAATCAGATTGCGGATAAAAATTAAGATGGAAAGCAGACTGTGACATTATACTAAAAATTGTACCATTTCAACTATTTAAACATATGATAAAAATTTTAGATTTCAATGTAAATACGTGCAAGAAGTGCAAAGTTTTCAAAATTCCTTTATGAGTTATTTGAGCATAAACATTCAAAGTCCATTGGTCTAGGTGACTTGTCTTAAGTGGTTTTAGCTAGCCAAGCCCACTATTTTTTTTACCTAGACTGCATGTTTATTTGGGTGGCTTGGGGTGCTGTTAGAGATTATTTGAAGAGTCACTGGGATTCTAAACCACACCTGGGCCCGACTGTTGTGCCAGGCAGGTGAAATAAATGAGTGACACTGACCATGTATAAAAATAGCAGACAAGTGTGTTGATTAATGGTGACCAACCATAGGCTTCAGTGTCTGGGGACAGTGAGGACAAAACTAAAATGCACACTCCCTGTCTAAAGAGGGCAACTGCTACCCAAGGCCTGGGGAGCCCAAAGTTCTGATTTGTCAGGAGAAGTCAGAATTATGTATATTTATGTAAACTCTCTCAGTTTTTAAGTGTTGGAAAACAAACCATTTCTAAATACTATGGATGCCAAACAAAGTGCATCCGCTTGTCTTTGTCTTTCTTCCATCTGTTTGTATCCTCGTCCTCTATCCCTTTTCCTTTCTCATACCTCCCTAGGTAGCCAATATAGAACTCAAGTGTAGATATTTTTAATATTTGTGTGATAATTTTATATGCTTTTTCTTCTTACTTTTAAGAGAAATTCTCAAGGCTAAAAACAACAAACTAAAACAAAACTATGAAGATTTTGTTGAATTTTAATGGCAAATAATCTTCTAATAATGTTCTAATAGTTTTATGCATAGGTTAAAAAATTCACTATCCCTTTAATAATAATAATTATTATTTTCTATGTGTAAGACTCCATTCTGGGTGGTATTATATAAGCTAAATCATTTAATTCTAAAAGCAATTCTATGAGGTAGGCTTTATTATTAACTCATTCTACAGATGAGGAAGCTGAGGCTTAATTAGGTTAAATTATTTACTAAAGTTACAGAGCTGTCTTTCCCTAGAGCCATGTTCTTAACCATGGCACCAGATAAGGCAAGAGCCCTCCAGGCAGAGTTGCAAAAAAAAAAAAAAAAAATTACAGAATGTCCAGTTAAATTTGAATATTTATTTCCTGTATTTTTATTTGCCAGATCTGGCAACTCTGCTTTAGAAGTAATTCTTCAGCTTTATATGCCACAACTCATTTGACAAAATGTAGAAAATTAAAGAGAACTTTCACTAGACCAGAACCAGAAAAATTATCTATACTATACATATATTTTAATAAACTTTCTTCACCTTCCTCTCCATGCTTTTTCACTGTCAAAAGCTTTAAGGTGCAGTAGAACAAAACCGAACAGAACATGGTGAAACTTATTAATCATGATTTGGTTTCACCTTTATTTGTGCTTTATCTATAGTAATAATTGACATCATTATCATGACTGTAGCAAGACAAGCTGTTTGTATTATGCTCCAACCAGCTTACAAAGCCCTGCTTGGGCAGCAGGAGAAGGTATCCTGCTTTCTAATCTACATTCTCTAATGTCCGCTGTTAAGTGTCTTACCTTTCTGGATAGATTTAGAAAGTCTACGTGCTGGTCCTGTTAATCAAGCAGCCAGGATGCCAACTCTTTAGGTGGGTTCACTGTCAAGGAGGGGCTTCATGGATCTGTTTCACAATTATGTGGAATTTACATCTTGTTCTTGGCAAGACACCAAGGAAAACAAGCCTGGGCTCCGAGGTCAGGGAGAGCACTGCATGTGGGGTGGGGAAGAGCAGAGGCAAAGATGGTCACCTAAGAGTTCTTGCTGAAGGAAAACAGTAGAGCCCCCTCCAACCCCCTCAATGTATGCCAGGGAGCAGCTGTTTGGTTGGTGCTGTTGCTAGTGCTGGCCTGGCTGACTTGGATTCCCAGCTCTTTTCTCTTTCTGATGTTAATTTTACTTGCCATGTCATCATTGTAATTTTTATACCCCCCAACCCCCACCTTTTTTTGGAGCTGATCGTTTGTTCGCTACTTGTATCTCCAGGAGATTTCCTTGCAGTTCTTGTGGGTGACAGTGATTTGGAAGGGAGGATGAACAGAGGATTTCACAAGTTAGTCATTCAGCCAGAGTTCTGAGATATTTTTATCTTTAGCATTCTTTATTCTGGCTACAGTATTTGAAAGCAACTGTTGCCAATTTTTTAAAATTTTATTTTATTTTTAGGCTCAAGTTCGATGTAGGCCTATGTAGTTCCCCCCTTGCAAGTCTCATAAGTATACCAAAGCATTTCCTATTGAATTTAAAAGCCAAAATGAGTTGCCAAAAGGCCAATTCCAGGTGAAATTTAGAACCTGGAAAAGTGATAGAGGTGCCCATTCACTCATTCTGCTGGCACTTTTCTGACCCCAAATACCAGAACCTGATATGTTAACATTACATTCTGTTTTCCCACCAGGGCACCCTATCCAGGTTCTTACCCTTTTTTTCCTACCCATTGATTCATTTGCTCATTCAGTTGTTTTTTAGTTCATTTTGCAATTACTGAGCAGGTATAGGTGCTGAGGTATAATGTCAATGAATGAGTACATAATGTATAAGTATATAAAAATATCTATGCTCAGCTAGAGATAAACACCATTAAGAAAAGTCAATCAAAGTAAGAAGAGAGAAGCTCTGTTAGTTACAGTGGTCAAGAAAGTCCTTTCAGATGAGATGATATCTGAGCAACAACCTAACTGAAGCAAAGGAGCAAGCCAAGCAGATCTCTGGAGCTGGAGAGTTCTGGGCAAGGAACAGCAAGAGCCAAGACTTTGAGGTTGGAATGGCAAGAAAGCCAGTGTGGGCAGAGATGAGGTCCAAGTGGTTACGGGGCCAGACCACACAGGGCCTTGTAAGGACTTGGGGATTCCTTTTGGTGTGCAGGAAGGCCATTGGAGGGTTTTGGATGCAGGGAAGCAACAAGGTGAAATTGATGCTGTGAAACACTGTTTAACTGTACTTCCCACAGAGAGTGGAATGGTGGTTGCCAGAGGCTAGGTGGAGGGGTGTATATAGTGGAAAATGGGGAGATGTTGCTTAAAGGGTACAAAGTTTCAGTCAAACAGGATGAATAAATTCTGGAGATCTATTGATCTATTGCATAGCATGGTGACTACAGTTAATAATAATGTATTGTATGCTTGAGAAAATTACTAACAGATCTTAAACGTTCTCACTACCAAAAAAATGGTAAATATGTAAGGTGATAAATATGTTAATTAGCTTGATTTAATTATTTTACAATGTATGCATATATCAAAACATCACATTGTACTCTGTAAATATATACAATTTTAAAAAGAAATGATATTGAAAATAATTTTATTTTTCTCCTATTTGCACTGAAAACTAAAATCATTGTGTAAAAAGAAAAGAGAAATACTGGTTCCTCTAGAGCTTTTCACACTAAAAAAAAATAATACTTCCCAAACCCATCAAATTTTTTTCATGCATCTGTGGCTCTGCACATTTTATTTCTTCTGCCCTCTCATGTTCTCCTTCACCCCATCTTTATGTCCTGTTGTATTTTGTACACTCATCTGTGATACCACATTACGGTAAGCTCTAATTCTTTACTAGGAGACTCTTTCAGTTGTGGAGTTGATGAGACCATGCTGTCCTCATTGCACTATCCACGGAAGTCAGAGCAATGCGGATAGCCCATCCTTACTGAACTGCTGAATGGATGAATGAATGGTGTCTTTTACCTTCTTGTTTCACTAAGAAGTAATGTTCCACTTCAGAAAATGTCTTCAACTCTGAAGACTGGCTCAATGGTAAACCAAATAAACTTGGTTTTTATTTATATTTTTAGTAAACAGAGTTTACTAAAAGCTAGCTAGAGTCAACTGTCTCTTTTATTATGTATTATTCTCTAAGAAAATCTTTTTTTTTCTAGAAACTATGTACAGTTTTTTTAATAGGCATTTTTTACTGGGTAACAACCCAGACCTATTAAGATGCAAGCCTGTTTTAGTGACATCATCCCTACCTCATTATCGTCTTTTAAAAATCCGTATGTGTGCCAGTTACTGTTTGCTAATACTCAGCCACAAATCCTCCCTACCATGCCCTCTCCATTTCCAGAAAGACAGAAACCATTTTCCTAGAATCCCTTGAGGGTTGGATTACAGATAGGTGCCGATGGAAGTGTTAAAGCAATATTAGAAGGCAGAAGGAAGGGAGACACTTTTTTTTCTTTTGATCAATAACTTTCATTTTGGAAAAGCAAGTGAAAGTCATGTTCACATAAACACTGACATTACAAAGTACAGGGAAGAGGGGAAGGAAGAAGGAAACAAAATCCTCTACAAATCCTGCTAGTACTGTCTCACCCAACAAGACCATCATGCTTTGTCCCATATTCAATCACTTACATAATAAACCACAGATAAAATCTTCTCTGGAAGAAACATTACTTCTCTTTGAGATGGCAGGGACAAGGGACCAGAATTTTGGGTAGGAGGCTTTATTCTTTTGGCAGATCCTCTCAGTCATTTTAGATATTGCTGCACTGTTAATAAAAAATATATGCTTCTCTGTAAAACATTTTTTAAAAACTCCAAGAATGAGATGGCTAATGTCTCAGCTCAGGTATCTCCAAATAAATTGTTGTCCATCCCCTGACCTTTCTGTGTGTTATTTCTTGGTTGCCTTCTGGATCAGTGCCATTCTCTGTTTGTGAGCTTCTGTGGTGCAAGCTTTTTTGTAGGGTCGGATTTCTTCAGAGCCAAAACCTGGGATCCACATGTTCCACTGGTGCTCTGGAGGTAGCTGGACATCTTTCACCTCCAGGGTGCTGGGCTTGTGATGCCGAGCAAGCTGTCAGGCTGCTGTCACCACACTCTCAATAAAATCATCAGCAATCTGCAGCAGCATCTCCGGGAGACATTCTTTTGCTCCAGGCTCTGGTAGTGGCAGGCAACTTCAGGTTCCCCAATGGTGGCCTTGGATCCAGCAGCCTCAGCAACAGTTGCTCCATAGAGTTAGCACAGAGGTCTTCAGTAAAGGTATTGGGGGCAGCTCCTTCTCAGCTGCAGTGGCTGAATCTCCAGTAGGATCAATGATGCTGCCCCAGAAGTGGTAGCAGCTTCCCAATCTTTGGGTAACACCTTGTCTTTCTTTTGCTCTGCCAGCCTTTGTAACACATCTGTTACCAATTTCCTGGATTAAATCCCTTTGTTAAAAATGCCTAGAGTGGTTTACACTTTCCTCACTGGATAGTGACTGATAAGAAAAGGAGTAGACTGTATTTCTGCATTCACAAATATTCATCAAAACCTAGCCTGGTAGTCACATTCTTCTCCTACCTTTTGTTTCAAAATATATACTTCTGTCCAATATTATTCAAAATAATGCATTTTTAAGATAAAAAATTTTCCTGATACTTCTAGGATTTTTTCTTTTTTAAACTTATAAGCATACAAAAATCCCATATTATACATCTGTGACTCCAAGGAGCCCAGCACGGTGCTAAGTTAAAATCACATGTCCAAAATGTACTTGTCAGATTGAAAGTGGATTAAAATACAAAAGAAGCTATAAACCACAAAGCTAATAAAATAAAGATGAATGATGTAAAGTGTGTCCTCATGACCAATACAGAAAGTACAGGGCCTAAGAAAAAGTAGAGGTAACTCGGACTGTCCCTCCTTTAGGGTTATCTGGTCTCTACTGAAGGAAGCAAAATGATGTGCAGACTTTCCCTGTTTCATTCACATAAATATTCAGCTTTAGTAGGTGAGTGGTTACTTAGCCAGCTGCATGTTTATGGAGTCTAAAGTGATTCACCACATCTTCAATGAATGCAATTCTGCTGACAAAGCAATTGTTAGGGTGTGAGTGGGTGAGTATAGTAGAACCCAGAAACTATTTGAGTTTGGGGGGGGAAATACTTAACTACCTTGGTAATGTGCAAAAGCTTTGCTAGTGTGGAAATAATAAAGCAGGAGTTAAGTGAAGCAGGCATACTTCCAAGCTAAGCATATTATGTATGTATTGGAATATAAGACTAAGAGGGAGAGGTGGAAAAAGCCTTGAATATAATGGAAAGGAATTAGGACTTTATATTACTGGAAAGTATTGAATATGAGGGTACTTCAGAAAGTTTGTGGAAAATAGAATTAAGAGATAATATGAATGTTTCCATGAACTTTTTGAAGTACCCTCATTATATGGCTGGGAGAGAGGGGTTTAAATGTGGCTTACTAAGCCCAAGTTCTACCAACCTGGGTTTTTCCTTTTTCTTTTTCTCTTTTCTTTCCTCCCTTTTTTTTAAAGTAAACAATCCAAATATATAACATGTATACAACAAAAGAGCATTGCCAGTACGTAGTTTGAGGAGTGATATAAATATGAAAAAGTTAAATTCACATGCCAAAAATGGAGGCATTTTAAAAAATTGGGGTGCAAGGATTGCCGAATTCCACAAGATTTTCATATGAAAAGAAAAAAACGTGATGTGTCCAATTCCCTTTGCATCATTTTCTGGAGGGTGTGTACCATGTACTTCCCAAATGAGCATCATCATCGGATTTAACGGAAAGATGGATATAACAGACAGTACGAGAAAAAAGTCAGGAAGACTAACTGATCTGTACGTTATGGAGAGCGCAATGGGGAGAAGTCAAAGATGAGCCTCAAAATTCAAGCCTAAGAGCCTGAATTTATTAAGGAAGCAGAATTTATAGAGTTGTAAATGTGTAGGAAGGCAGGTTGGGACCAAGGGCCTTAAATGTGTTGCTATTTCACAAGTTTCTAACGCATTTTATCAATTCTCTGTCTAATAATGAAACAATCTGCTATTGGATTAGTAAGTGTATTAGTCTGTTTCCATTGCTTATAACACAATATCTGGAACTGGATTATTTGTAAGAAAACAAAATTTATTGCTTATAGTTCCAGAGACTGGGAAGTCCAAAGTCCAGGAAACACATCTGGTGAGGATCTTCCTTGGTGGTGGCTTCAGTAACACAGGGTATCACATTGTGAGATGGCAGAAGCAGAGAGAGAGAGAAAGACTCTCACATGCTCTCCTTTTAAGGCCCTCAGAACTACACCTATGACCATTATTAATCCATTCACTAGGGCACGGTCCTCAGAATCTAATCACCTCTTAAAGGCCCTACCTTTCAATTACCATAATAGGATTTCCTACCATCAACACTGTCACAGTGAGGAACAAGCCTCCACACATTCAACTTTGGAGGAACACAATTCAATCCACTGCAGTCACTCATGATTTTCTGTTGATTCAAGCTCATTCTTCCTCACTTACTCTCAGGAGGCTACTGCACACAGTTTCAAGGTTTTCCACCTGCAAAAGCTCAAAGCAAGGACAACAGATTTTTTGAAATTCAGAAAGGCATAATAAGGAGGATTTACTTAAAGAGAATAGAAACATCTGCCAAAATGCCAGAGGATTTTCTCCTAGTGGGTGAATTGTCTATAACCTCTAATTTCCAGGTTTAGCAATACTAATGTTAACAAATTACAGTTCTAAGTAGGGAGAGAGTAGGAGGCTTGTGTTGGAGTGGAAAATTTGGTTTCAAGATGAAGGCATTACTAGTAATGAGAAAATGCTACAGGTCAAATGTGTCCCCTCAAAGTTCATGTACTGGAAACTTGGTCTCCACTGCAACAGTGTTAAGAGGGTGGGAAATCCAGTAATGGCTTTGAGAGGTGATTGGGTCTTAAGGACTGTGCACTCATGAATGGATTGATCCATTCATAGAGTAATGGGTTGATAGTTTAATGGGTTGTCAGGGGCATGGTTCTGATAGCTTTACAAGGAGAGCAAGTGAGAAAGTTAGCTCTCTCTTGCTCAGCCCATTCTTGCCATGTAACCCTCTGTGTCACTGTGGAGAGTCACCACCAAGAAGTCCCTCACCAGATGTGTCCTCTGGACCTTGCACTTCCCAGCCTACAAAACTGTAAGAAATAAATTCATTTCTGTATAAATTACCCAGTTTCAGTTATTCTGTATAAGCAGCAGAAAATGGAATAATGTGGAGTATACCAATATTTACAAAGCAAATATATTTCACAGGGCCTAGTTTCTTGTAATTTCAGGTTCAGCCTAACTTCTTAAAAGTACATATAAAATGTTGACCTTGCAAAGACAGGAAATTTTCTCCAGACTATAGTCTCTGTTATAAGGTAAAGAATTGTAACACAGCAAGATTTCTGGCTCAAAGGATGGTCAGGTTACTGATTGATATGTAAAGATACTGGGAAATTGCAGTAAAGAGAGAAAATGTTTGCTAAGATCAAGCTTTTGTTGGTGGATTGACTTAATTAACCTCTTGCAAATTGCATTATGGAATGTCACCTTGCTTGTTTTACTAAATGTTACCAGCCTATATTGTTAAACTATAACCCCACCTATGTTCTCTTCCTGTAACTTCCTGGTCTGGAGAATAAATGCGGGAAGAGAACCCCAATTAGGGGTTAATTTCCCAAATGGAAAGAATGCCTCTCTCTTGAGGGTTCTAGGAGATTAACCTCTTTGGGGCTTCTCACTTCTCAGAAGAGATGGGCTTTGAGTAATCCTTTGTGGCTCCGTCACCCAGGGGAAGAGGGGTGACAAATCCGTGGGAGGCAAAGCAACAGAATAATACACAAGATGAGCATTGAAACATTTAAACATGAATCTTTTTGATATTGGTATAGAAAGCTATTCAAAATCACAATAATCAGACTAGTTTTTACTTGCTATAACTTTTAATAGACATAAAAGAATGCAGATCTGCATTCTGTCTAGATCCAATTATTGCAGAATCTGTGGGAAAATGCGTCCTGTCTTCTTTCACCTCATTGGGTGCAGTTGCTTCAATGGTCTTATTTGATTGAGATCATGGCAGAATTCTATCTGGACTTTTTTTTTTAATCTCCTAAAAGTTTCTTTGGAGCACCCTGGCCATTCACTGTGTCTAACATAATTTTGAATTAATTTGAGGCTTTAAGTCATAGGAAAGTGATTATTAAAACCTATGATTTATTTTGGGCAGTAGAAGTTATACAATGTCAGTAATAGTGATTGACTCTCTGAGGTGAAGAAGGGAAAGAAAAGGGGAAGTTCATTCTGAAATAATAGAATCCTAATTGTAGAATACATTTTAAGAAGCATAGTTATGGTATCTTTTCAATTTGTAATGGTATCTGGATCTAAATATTTAAAAGAGAGTTTCTTTGGGAATTTCACTGATTAATAGTATGCAATGATTTGTAATTTTGATTTATTACCATAATTGGTGTGACTACCACATGCTAGGGATATGTTTGTATGTAAGTCATAGCATTTAATGTTCTTGACAGAGTTTTTTCTTTAGATGAATTGCTAATTTATTACATTGTTAATGTATTAATTTCCAGTATTCTATGACCAACCTTTGGAAAAGCATTTCACGTATCTAGCCATCATCAAATAAACACAATAACATGTTTTCATTATTCTTCTCACCTGACCATTTATTATTTGAGTGTTCATTGTTTAAAATTGTTAATTACTAACACTTTGTGTACTCTATCATATAATCAAATCATCAAAAATATTTTGGTAGGTGGTAATTTTAAGGTTGTATTGGTTTATTTGCTTGGCCAATTCACTTTCCAAAGCAGTTGTCAGTGAAATCTGAAAAAACAAATATGTATCTATATAAAATACATACCCATTAGAATTACTATTCATATTTAGTTAACTGATCCATTTGCTATTTATCCTGATGTGTAGTGTGAAGAATGGATTCAATTCATCTTTTGCTATTTAGCTATTCAGTTGACCCGCACTTATTAAAAGTCCTTCCCTCCCCCACTCCCCAATTTCAGATGATACCTTTATCATATATGGAGATTTCACATTTCTTTTGATCTATACCCAGATATACTGAATTATTTCACTGGTGTGTCTATTTATTCACTAATACCACACTGTTTAGAGTCTTTATAACATGCTTTAAAGTTTGGTCTGGTCATCTTTCTCCCCATTGCTTTTCTTTCATAAGGCTTTTCTTTTTATTTATTTTTATGAATAAGCTAACTAATTAACTGTAGCTTAAGACAAACGATGGTATTTTATTGGTATCGTTTTAAGTTTATAAATCCCCCCAGTGAGAATCGACATTTTTATGATGTTGAATGTTCTAAGCTAAGAATCTGATGTGTCTTTCCATTCATTCAGGTCTACTTTTGTGTTTTTTTTCCAGAATGCTTTGTAGTTTTACTCGTGTAAGTTTTGCACTTCTCATTTTAAGTTCATGTTTAGGTATTTTATTTTTAGCAAAGTAAATGTAGTAAAAAGTGTAGTAAATCTATTTTATGATTTCTTCCGACTAAATTTCATTTAAACACATAAAGGCTATGGATTTCTGTATTTTAGCTTTATAATCTGCTACTTTATTAAATTCTTTTACAGTTTTTAGTAGTTTTCCCATGGAGTCTTTAAATTTTCCAGATATTTATTATCTGCAAATAGAGATATTTTTTCTTCCTCCTTTCGAATTTTATGCTTTGCTTTTATTTACTATCTTTCATCTGATTATGTAAATTGATACTGTATTTCCAGTCCCAGGTTAAATTGTAGTAAAGATAGTGGATCCTTGTCTTATTTCAAATATTTTCAGGAAAGCTTCCAGTGATTTTCTATTACATAAAGATTCTGGCCTTGGGGCTGAGGTATGTGTTTTTGTGTGTGAGTGTTAGAGTGTGTGAGTTTAAATAAATTATCTATAAATTCCTATTTCATTGAGTTTTTTTAATGAGGTAAAATTTTATCAAATTTTTATTAAAAATTATATTATTTTTCTCTTTAGTTCTTTTAATATGATACATATATTAATGGATTTCCCAATGCTAAATCACCTCGGAGTCCTGTAATAAATTCTAGATGATCATGACATTTTTAAATGTGTTTTTGAACTCTGCTTGCTAATCTTCTTGCTAATTTAAAGATTTCTATGCCAATTTTCTAAGAGGAGGTATCTATTCTTTTATCTGCAATTTTTAACATATGTTGACACGTGTTAATCTGTTTCATAAAAAGAATGTGTAGGCTTTCCCTTCTTCTGGATTTAGAGTAATTCAAGTAGCTTTAGTATTATTTGGTCTTGAAAAATGCAATACAATTCCCTTGTGAAGCTATGTAGGTGTGGTGCGTCTTAGCCTGAGACTCATTTTATAGTTTTCTCTAATTCTTTTATGGAAAATGGCTTATTACGACTTTTCCTTTTTTTAAAATTTTGATTGGGGCCAATTCTGCCAACTCTTTTTCCCCTCAAAAGTTACTAATTTCTACTAGAATTTCAAATTTAGCTACATGGAAGTGTGCAAGTCACCCAGTCAACTTGATAGGCTTTTGTTTGTTGATCATACTTTCAATATATTTTACTCTTAAAATGTATATGAACTAACATTTATATTCAGGATCAAAGTCTTGTTTGGCATCTAAACATTTTATTTTTTTCTGATTCCCTCTCCTGCAGGTTCATTTGCTTACATGTTTGAAAATGTATTATTTTGAACTCATACTCTTCTGAACTTAATCCAAGAGACATAAATTAAGAAAAATTTCCCCCAGAAAATATTTTCTACTTCAGGGATCCAGAGGGTACCATCTATCTGAGACTATGTGGTGGACATGGAGAGGTAGCATTCAGATTCCCCTTCAAGAAAGTATTTGCGCCACTGTGGGGAATATGTTAAATGGACAGCCTCAGCTCTTAGCCACTTGGGGTCTTCCTCAGCTTCCAAGAACCACTGCACCTGAGATCAGGAAGCAGATGTAACGGCCTGGCTGTTACGGCCCAACTTGGGACATCCTGACATGAAACACTCTCTTTGGATCTCCCTGCTTGGTTGGCCTGGGCTCTGTAGGGCCTGCATCAGTATTCATCTTCTCTTTCTGCCCAGTTCTCTTCTCTCTTCCTTCCCTTCACAGCCTTTGATCCCTAATAAATAACATGTACCTCAGTCCCTTACTTCATTCCTGCTTCTGGAGATCCCAACCTGCAACAGACCATTTGAATTCATTTTATTGGCATAAATAAAAGGTTCCCCAAACTCTGGGAACCTGGTAAAGTCCCATTTGACCCAATTTAATCTTAGGAATTTTAAGTGGCCTAAAGTGAGAATGCTTTTCTCCATTGAGGATTGACTTTTGGTTCTGCCAGATGCCTAGAGAAACTGCCAATCAGGAGCACCTTAAACTGAACTTTCAGTTTGGGATTGTGGGACCTCTCTGGAAATTTGAACTCCAGCCCCAAGCCCACATGACTGGTTGTGCTTCTCAGGAGCTTGTGGTTATGAATTCTCAGGAGGTAGTTCCACTCACTCAGTCCCTGTTACTACCTAGGGCTGAGATAAAGTTTTTTACCTGCTCCCTCTGCTGTTTATATTTCTTGATTTTTAACTTTATGCATTGGGGGTCTTGACTTTTGGAGACACCGTGTTTATCTGGGTTTTTGGTCCAACTTTTCACAGATAAGTGGTCTTTATTTTGTCTTCTAACTTCATTATGGTTCTTTAAGCCAAAGGCTTATGAGGATTGATTGACCCAAGACTGCAGAGAGATCACCAACTTCAGCACATGCTCAACTTTCTAGATTTGTGGCTTTTTTTATGGTTTGGGCCCTATAAATTTCCTTAACTTTCTCATTTGCCAGGCTTTGCATTAAAAGAATATTTCTTATTTTTTCTAGCATTTTTAGCTGTTTTGAATTGGAGGGTCTGCCCCCCCCCCCACCAGAATATCCAGTCTTTCCCACTATGGGGAATAGAAGTAAATGTCCTAATTTTGAGCTAATTTTAACTGAGTCATGTGCTCTGAAAAGAAAGCATTAAAAGAAATAAATTCTAAAAGATGCTGAAAATATATTGACATTACTGCTGTCTCTCATTGGACCAGTCTGTGGCTGATCAGCCATGCCAAGGGACATTCAAGGAGAAAAGCATTTGCCTTGATCCTGAAGTTATGCAAATGAACTTCTGAGGAAAAAAAAAATCAGAATTTTCTAAGGGGGAAAAGAAATAATCACTCACAACACTGAGATGTGGTCCATCTTCAAGAGCTCCTGCTCCTACTCCTTGTGGCATCATACTGACACTGGTGAGAGAGGGAAAGTAAATGCCAGATTGGAAAACAGCTGATTAGTAGAGGAAATCATTCTTTCAGATGACAAATCTGTCTCAGAGAGGCTAGATGGCTGGCATGTGATCACAAAGGATTGTGGTGCTATTTTGTGGCTGCTTTACCCTAATAGGAAAACCTAGGAATAAGACAAGTCAAATCAACCAGCTTTCTTTTTTCAGTTCCTTTTTTTTTTTTTTTTTTTAAGAAAAATGACGATAGGCCCCAGTGTATTTCAAATAGAAATTATTAACATGGAAGTTTCAATAATAGTTAAAGGCATACAAGTTAGTGCTTGGAGTGGAGCTGCTAGGGTGTACAAAATGACTGCTTTATTTTGTATATATTGTACTGATTTATATTATCTTCAAACACAGGTATGGCAGCAGTTGGGCAGAATCTACATCAAGAGTCTTATAAAAACAACTAACATTTCTTGTGTTTGCAAACATTTTTGCTCCTAGGACTTCATCCTGGGTGAACTCTGGGTTAACTGATGAGAACTGATCTTGGCTCTGCTCTTGTTTCACTTTTTCCTCACTCCTCTTCCCATATGTCTCAGCAAATGCTGCAAGAGGGTTGATGGGTGATGTGTGTGTGATATCTTGCCTAAAATAAAAGTTTAAAATATACTGTATTCTGAAAAAAGTAACAGTAACCACACTCTGGGCATAAGCAAAGGTGACAGATGTTGATACGGAGGAGGATTGTATTTTTCATGGCTACAGAGCACCTTCCTCTGGGGCCAACATTATGTTCCCTCCCAATGCACCATGTGTCAGTGACTCCAAATCCTCCTTCTGTGTCAGAATAACAGGAGCACTGATCCTTGAGGCTGTAATCACTCTGGCTGTAATTGCTCTTGCTATGGTACACTCAGTACCATCTACAATGTTTTCCTTCCTGGTAGGTTAGAGCTTTTACAGTCATGTGAGGTTCTGCTCTGTGCTGCTTCCAGAGTCTCATGCCTACATGCCAAGTCTCTAATCTCCCACTTTGAGATCACTGGGCTGAACAGGGGACAGCACTGTGTGATGTAGGTCCAGACTTGGCCCAGACACAAAGTTCTCTGGATTGAATGAACATCCATTGTTGCTGCCTTTCTCTAAGGAGGAGAGAGTGTTGCTGATTAATTCAGAATCTTCCGCTCCTACTGATTATCTTGAAAGGATTTAAATTCCTTCCTATTTTTTTCATGTTCATTTACAATATACTTTTATTTTTTAATGAAAGCTGATCTGTAATGTATTTCAGACTCCATCCATCTGGCCACACTCACCAGGTCTCTCTTTGAAATGCACCCTGGAGAGCTTTCAAATGCACCCTGGAGGCAAGTTTTGCTGCCCTCAAGACTCAAGATCAACTCCCACCTTCTCTCTCAGCCACCAGACCACCAGGTAACAGAGTCCTCTGGGCTTTCCAAGAAACGCAGCCAGTTGTGCATTTTGGGGACATTATATAACAGATCCATTACAGCAAGCCCACTCCCCTGAGCCTTTAATCACTTTCCACACTCTGCCAGTGTAGTTCTAGTATTGCTATTTGTTTAGTAGGAGCTAGCACTTTTCCAAGCCTCTGGGACCCTTCCCAGCAGTACATCAGGCTTTTGCCAGGACATGCGACTCTGTCTCACAGGAGAGTGCCCTGTGTTGATGAGCTCTGCTTCATCCAGATTCACACTGCACCGCCCTTGCACCAGCACCCCAGCGTCACTCTCAGGCACAATTTCCCAGCTCAAGGCAGTGCAGCTGGGGCCTTCAGAGTAAAATCTTAGAGAGGGAAACAGTATACAGAAGAGGAAGGAGGAGCTATGGGAGAATGTGGTTTCAGGAACTTTGTAGTGTCAGTGTGGTCCAATGGAGAATGTAAATGGCTCTGTTAATAGCCCAAGTCCAGCTGTTTGCCCGAAATAAAAACCCTGGCTGTGCTTGCCAAAATCTGTTATCCCAGGGCATTCAGCTCCTGGCTTAGGCTTATCAAAATCTTGTTACTGAACCCAAGTCTGGCTGCCTGCCCCAAACAAAAATAAACAACTCAACAGTCAAATGTTGGTGAAAATTGAAGTCAGCTTTTATTTGGGAACACCAGTGACCTGAGGTGAGATGTTGGGCTAACTCATCTCTCCAGTAAACCTGAAGGAGGATGGCCAAGCTGAAGCCATCTCCCTAACTCAGATTTACTGAGAGGTTTTTAAAAAGGAATTGAGGGAATGGAACATGGGAGTGAAAAGCAAGAGGGAGAGGCCTGTGAGCCGTGGGGTCTCCATGCAAGAAGCCAGGTGCAAGGTCTTACCAAGTTTCCATCGGTTTTCATCTTCTGTTATCTCAGGGTCCTGCTGGAGGGGTGGAATCCACATGGCTTTACTGATGTCTTCCTTGGTTTCTTAAGGTCTGGATAGTATATGTCTCATTGCAAGTCTGCAGCTCCAGGTTGACTGGAAAACAACTTCATATTTATGAAAATAATGTCATCTTGCCCCGTAACCAAGGTTCAAAATATCAAATAATTAGGGAAAAAGAGGGAACTCAGAGAAATGCATGCTAACACGAAAACCGTGTCTTGTAAAAATTTTGCCTACATCCCAAGTGGCTTCAGTCCTGCTCACTCAGACAGCACCACAGACATTATCCCACCTTGAGACAAGGGCTTTTGTCCCTGTTCAATCAATTACTGACTACTGTCAAGGAGGCAAGGGGAGGCAGCACAGCTTCGATTGCCCATGGGTACTCCTCCAGAGAAGGCTGGCCATGTGAACTGTTGGCTGACGCACCCCATAGCAACGAGGCTTTGGGTACATCAACCAAACCAGTGAAAGGGATGGCAGGGGATCAGAACAGGCCATGAAGATAGGCTGTTATACCGTATATCGAAATGTTTCTTCTGGTGTATTCATGCTCAGCTGATATTACAAGTCCTGAATCTTCACTAATATTTCAATCAGAATGTGTTATTCCCTTTTCTTCATGTTTACATCATGTTTCTTGACCCCTATTTTAAGTTGATTTAAAGTTTTTGAGTTACAGTTAGTTGTTTATGTAAGTCTATCCCATCCTAATTGTAAATTTCTTGGGAGCAGTCAGTCATTCTCCCCAAGACCTTGCAGAAGGAGTTATACATAGTATTTAACAGTTCTTAAAAAATGTGTTTGTGATGACGTGCAGCAGAGTTGGCAGAAGAAACCCTATTCCAAATCCCTTTTTAAAGAAAAAAAGTTCTCAATTTATCTTTTAGGTAAATCTGAATCTCCAAATGTTATGTTTTCCTAGTGACTGTGTATGTCAGTAAAGGTCCTTGGAATAAAATATACGTGTACCATCCAAGTGAACTCAAAAAGGTGTGCTTTGTACATGAGACAGTCAATAAGTATATCCTTGAGGAAAGCCATGGTCATGTTCTAGATTAAATCCTTGAAGAAATATTAATTAAAATAATCATGGACATAACATTTACATAAGTAAGCTTTAGAGATACCTAGAGAGAAACTAAATGTCTCTAGTAAATGTTCCTCTGTATTTTGGTAGAAAAGAGTGGAACTATTATCAGGGCCCAGAGCTGTAGGGGCAAGTCATTCTTTGTATACTACGCCATACTGTCTCCTTGATGACACTGCATAACTTGTCACTCCTTAACTATCCAGGTCCACAAACACCAGCTTTCCTCTCTTTCAGGAGGCTCCACTTTACCCACATTGTCCATATTTAGTTTTAAGACTGAACTAAACTTCCCTATGTTATAGGGAACAAGTAGAGGAAATAAATTAAATACAACTGAGGCAAGTTTCCTGTTTTTCTCTCTTCTTGGCATAGGTTTAAGTCACAGCATAATCATTTTCAATCTCTATCACTAGTCCCATTTTATAAGGAGACATTTTCTAGTTTCCATTGTTACGTACAGTTTAGTGACTACCTTGTAAACATTAGATACTTCAGTACGTTGCAAACACATTTATCAGAAATAAATCCTCTGTAATATCCTGGCAAATTTGGTGTTAGTGAAAACATAGAAACACCCCCACACTCAGGTATACACTGTAGAACTAACTTTGTTTTTTCCCTTTGTAGTTAGCCCTTAACGATTAACTAGGATTGTATCACAAGCAGCTGACCCTTATGATTGAGGATCCTACATCCTGTCTCCCCCAATAAATCTCTCAAAGATAGCATCATGGAACGGAAACCAGATGAGGCCGTGGTGCCATAGGTGATGTAAGAAAGTGACTGTCTGGGCCGAGCCCGTGGCGCACTCGGTAGAGTGCTGCGCTGGGAGCGCGGCGACGCTCCCGCCGCCGGTTCGGATCCTGTATAGGAATGACTGGTGCACTCGCTGGCTGAGTGCCGGTCACGAAAAAACGACCAAAAAAAAAAAAAAAAAAAAGAAAGTGACTGTCTGTCATGCTTGAAGACTCTCCATCCTGTCTCTTTGATATGTTCACCTGCATAAATCCCAGCCCTCAGTCGATCAGTGAGGCCATTGGGACTTTACCTCTGTCTTCCAGTCAATGCAAGACTTTCCTTTAGGTTCTATCTGGTGGATGTGATTGGTGATTCTATACTAGTGAACACTCAGACCCACACGGGTCAGGGATTCCCCCTAAGTCGGCCTCTCACATGTTGGCTGATGGTGAATGGGAATCCTATGGGACTTGTTCATTACCATTAGTACCCCATTTTATAGATGAGAAAATGAGGTTTAAAATGGTTTACAATCAAGTGGCAAAGGTAGAACTGTGTCGGGTCCACCGCCAGCCGACCCAAACAGCCCTACCCTCGTTCCTTTTGGTGGGCGAGCGAATGGCCCAGATTCCTCTTTCCCTCCTGTCCCCTTTGGAAGGAGACTGGGGAAGAGAGCCATGAAGAGAGGTGAGCACAGCTGCCGGCCCCAACCAGCCCGGTTAAAGGACACTCAGACGCGGCGGGGGTTCTGTCGAGCAGTTCCATTTATTATCACACAAGCACTTGCTTTTAAAGGAAAATGGGGGGGGGGAGGTTTTTCACATAATCCTATCAGCTTAAAGGTCAAGGGCATGCATCCCATCTCCATGCCTAGCAACCACGCAGTGTTCACGAGCGTGGAAGCGCATATTTGGCCAATAAGGGCTAAGGCAGGGTTCCCGCAGACACTCCCACCCTACTTCCTCCCTGGGCCATCTCAGGCTGCCACATTAATACGCCCTTGTGGGCCCATAATGGCCCCACTTGTGATGTCACTTAAGGTGGCATTAGTTTTTAAGGCCCAACAATGAACTGGAAACTTTGTTTTACTCTAAAACCATGTTCTTTTTTCCAGTATTTGATGCAGATGTACTAGGTCCTAAATGACTTTCTGTTTGTTTTGGTAGTGCAGATACTTCTGCTATTCAGCTTCAGAACAGTCTTGTTTATCCCTCTGGTTTAGTCACCAGAAGAAAGTTCTTTCCTGTAGGGCTCCTAGGTTTACATACTTGACTCATGCTTGTCCTACCTAATTGAAATTTTTAGCTAGATATTCTGTCACCTCCCAAAAGCATAAATTCTAGAATAGGGTCAGCTTTGAGTTTCAAATTCTCAGCAGCAATTCCTCCCCCAATTGCCATGGGGAATTTTAGGTTCATAAGCCACGTGAACGTCCAATTTGGAACTCAAGAATTAGGCGATTTACCCACTCTCCCTCGCAGCATTGAATAGGGGCAGACTTGTCTTCTTCCTTCTATCACCACAGGATTAGGGTACTGCATACCTTACAGCATAGAGGACAGAAGAGAACTTGTGCTTTCTGAGAGGAGGTGTTCCCAAGAAGGAGAATAAAGGGCAGAACCAAGTGAAGCGTGGGTTTTGTTCTTCCAAATTCACCATTCGTATAAGTCAGTTAACCTGCACAAGGGTAGAGTGAATTAAGACACAGAGAGAGGCCAGTAGTGAAGCTTCCTTTCCACATCAGGAAAGGGGAAGAAGCTTTCCTCCGATTATAGCACTAATGTGAGAACTGCAATGCAACTGTCTATAATCTCAATTTCAAGCATTTCTCTCTGAGACTACCACCTCCTCTCTTCCCAGTTCACTGCCTTTGGTATCTTCACTTCAACAGTTCTTTGACCCTACCAGGACCTATAATCCATTGATCCTATGACCTTTTCACCATCCCTTATTGTCTTCTTCTCTACTCCTTTCTATTGTCTGAAAAAATTTTATGTTTATGTAATTACTCCTTTAGATACACTCTCAAATTTCTTGCTCCCTTCTCACTTTATCATGCTGATCGTCTGTAAGAAGAAAATGCCACAAAAATGTTTTCCAGGTCATTTTAGCAGAAAAGTAGCAAAATAGATCTATAAAAATACGTGTATCAAATATTATAAAAAGTATGGCCGATACCTCACAAAACCTGAACAAAAGCCACCTAGTGGGTGAGTATTATATTTCAATCCTATTTTTCCATGAACTTTTTGAAGAACCCTCATATAGTCGGATTTATTTCTGGGCTTCCTATTCTGTTTCATTGGGCTTTCTGTTTTTATGCTGATACTGTACTGTCTTGATTACTATAGCTTTGTAAATATGATTTTAAATCAGTTAATGTAATGCCTCCAACTTTGGTTTTTTTCTCTCTCCTCTCAGAATTGTTTTGGCTATTTGAGGTCTTTTGTGGTTTTATATAAATTTTTAGGATTGTTTTGTCTATTTATGTGAAGAATGCCAGTGGGATTTTGATAGGGATTGCATTAAATCTATATGTTGCTTTACATAGTATGGACATTTTACCAATATTAAGTTTTCTGATCCATGAACAGGAAATATCTTTCCACTTATTTGTGCTCTCCTCAATTTCATTTTTTAAAAATGTTTTTTACTGAAACATATTGATTGTACATATTTATGGGGTACAGTTATATCTCCATACATATGTACAATGTGTGATGATCCCTTCAGGGCAATCATCATATTCACCCTTACAAAAACCAATCATTTCTTTGAGATGTGCACATTGGTCTCTCTTCTCGTCATTTGGTAACACACAGCAAAACAGTGTTAATTATAGATTCCTCGGTCGACTGTACACAAATAGGACTTATTTTTCCTAACTAGAGTAATTTTATGCCCATAAACCAGCCTCTCACCATCCCCTGCTGCCAGTAGTAACCACAGTTCTTCCCTCTCTATTCAACAGTTCAAACATTTGTTTTTGTTTTCTTTTGTTCTCTTTTTTTCTTGTTAGCTCCCACCTATGATTGAGAATATATGATATTTCTTGTACTTTGCCTGGCTTTTTTCACTTAACATAATTTTCTCCAAGCTCATCCATGTTGCTGTAAATGGCAGAATTTTATTCTTTATTATGGCTGAGTAATATGCCATTGCGCATATGTACCACATTTTCTTCATCCAATCATCTGTCAGTGGACATTAGGATGGTTCCATATCCTGGTTATTGCATGTAGAGCTGTGATAAACATAGAGGTGCAGGTATCCCTCCGACATGATGCTTTCCATTCCTTTGCATGTATACCCAGTAGTGCAATTGCTGGATCATTTGGTGGTTCTATCTGTAGTTGTTTAAGAAAACTCCATACTGTTTTCCATAGCTGCTGTACTAATTTACAGTCTCACCAATAATGTATAAGAGTTACCCTTTCTCCAAATCCTCACCAGCATTTGTTATTTTCTGTCTTTTTGATAAAGCCTGTCTAACTGGGATGAGATGATATCTCGGTATAGTTTTGATTTGCATTTTCCTTATGATTAGTGATGTTGAGCATTTTTTCATATACCTGTTGGCCATTTGTATATCTTCTTTTGAGAAATGTCTATTCAGTTCCCTTGCCCATTTTTTAATTGGGTTATTTGATTTTTTTGCTCTTGAGTTGTTTGACTTTCTTGTGTACTCTGGATATTAGTCCCTTGTCAGATGTGTAATTTGTAAATATTTTCTCCCATTCTGTAGGTTGTCTCTTTACTCTGTTGATTGTCTGCTTTCCTATGCAGAAAATTTTCAGTTTGATAAAATCCCATTTGTTTAGTTTTGCCTTTGTTGCCTGTGCTTTTGAGGTCTTATTCATAAAATCTTTGCGTAGTCCTATGTCCTGGAGTATTTCCCCTGTGTCTTCTTCTAGAAGTTTTACAGTTTCAGGTCTTACATTTAAGTCTTTAATCTATTTTGAGTTGATATTTGTATATGGTGAGAGATAGGGGTCTAGTTTCATTCTTCTACACATAGGTATCCAGTTTTCCCAGTACCATTTATTGAAGAGGCTGTCTTTTCCCTAATGTATGTCCTTGGTGCCTTTGTCAAAGATCAGCTGGCTGTGAGTATACAGATTGATTTCTGGGTTTTCCATTCTGTTCTATTGGTCCATTTGTCTGTTTTTATGACAGTACCATGATGTTTTGGGTTACCATAGTTTTGTAGTATAATTTGAAGTGAGGTAGTGTAATGCCTCTATCTTTATTATTTTGCTCAGTATTGCTTTGACTATTGGGGATCTTTTGTTGCTCTGTATGAATGTTAGGATTGTTTTTTCTATTTCTATGAAGAATGTCAGTGGTATTTTGATGGGGATTGGGTTGAATCTGTAGGTCACTTTGGGCAGTATGGACATTTTCACATTAATTTTGTCAATCCATGAGCATGGAATGTCTTTCCATTTTTGGTGTCCTTTTTAATTTCTTTTATCATCAGTGTTTTGTAGTTTTCATTGTAGAGATCTTTCACCTCCTTGGCTAGATTTATTCCCAGGTATTTTATTCTTTTGATGGCTATTGTAAATGGGCTAGCTTTCTTGATTTCTTTTTCGCTAGTTCATTGTTGGTGCATAGAAATACTACTGATTTTTGTATGTTGATTTTGTATCCTTCAACTTTACTGAATTTGTATATCAGTTCTAAGAGTTTTTTGGTGCAGTCTTTAGGTTTTGCTATATGTAAGATCATGCCATCTGCAAACAGAGACAATTTGAATTCCTCTTTTCCAATTTGGATGTCCTTTATTCCTTCCTCTTGCTTAACTGCTCTGGCTAGAACTTTCAGTACTATGTTGAATAGGAGTGGTGAGAGTTGGCATCCTTGTCTTGTTCTTTTTCTTACAGGAAAAGTTTCAATTTTGCCCTCTTCAGGGTAATGTTAGCTGTGGGCTTGTCATATATGGCTTTTATTGTGCTGAGATACTTTCCTTCTGTACCTATTTTGTTGAGAGTTTTTATCATGAAGGGATGTTGAATTTTATCAAGTTTTTTCTGTCTACTGAGATGATCATATGGTTTTTGTCCTTTGTTTTGTTGATGTGGTATATCACATTTATTGGTTTGTGTGTGTTGAACCATCCTTGAGATGAATCCCACTTGATCATCTTGTGTAATATCTTCGATGTGTTGTTGGATTCTGTTTGTTAGAACTTTGTTGAGAATTTTTGCATCTAAATTCATCAGGGACATTGGCCTTTAGTTTTCTTGTGTGTGTGTGTGTGTGTGTGTGTATCTCTGTTTTTTTTTTTTTTTTTTTTTTTCTGACCGGTAAGGGGATCGTAACCCTTGGCTTGGTGTCACCCACACTGCGCTCAGCCAGTGAGTGCACCGGCCATACCTATATAGGATCCGAACCCGCGGCCTCAGCGCTCCCAGCACCGCACTCTCCCGGGTGAGCCATGGGGGTCGGCCCTCTGTCTGGTTTTGATATTGGAGTAATGTTGACCTCATAGAAGGAGTTTGGGAGGACACAGTCTGCTTTGATTTTTTGGAATAGTTTGAAAAGGACTAGGATTAAATCTTCTGTACAAGTTTGGTAGAATTCAGCAGTGAAGCCATCCAGTCCTGGGCTTTTCTTTATTGGGAATCTGCTGATTACTGACTTAATCTTGTTGCTTGCTATTCATCTGTTCAGGCTTTCTATTTCTTCTTGGCTCAGTCTTGGTAGGTTGTATATGTCCAGAAATTTATCCATTTCCTCTAGATTTTCAAATTCGTTGGTGTGTAGTTGTTCATAATAGTCCCTAATGATTCTCTGTATTTCTATATAATCATTTGTAATGTCTCCTTTTTCATTTCTGATTTTTTTTTTTTTTTTAGGTCTTCTCTCTTCTTTTCTTGGTAAGTCTAGCTAATGGTTTGTCAATTTGGTTTATCTTCTCAAAAAACCAACTTTTTGTTTCATTGATCTTTTGTATCATTTTTTGGCCTCTGTTTCATTTAGTTCTGCTCTGATGTTTATTATTTCTTTCTATCTATTAGTCTGGGCGTTGGATTGTTCTTGCTTTTTTAGTTCCTTAGGGTGTTTATTTGAGATCTTTCAACTTTTTGATATAAGCACTTATTGCTCTTAGTACTGCTTTTGAAGTATCTCATACATTTTGGTATGATGTGCTTCTACTTTCATTTGTTTCAATAATTCTTCTGATTTTCTTCTTTATTTATTCTTTGATCCATTGGTCATTCAAAGCATGTTTCATCAATGTTTTATAGTTTTCAATGTGCAATTCTTTCACCTGCTAGGTTTAATTTATTCTAAAGTATTTTATTTTTTGATACTATCAAAAATGAAATTATTTTATTGATTGCCTTTTCAGCTAGATCATTATTTGTGTATAGAAATGCAACAAATGTTTGTATGTTGGTTTTACATTCTGCAAGTTTGCTGAATTCATTATTAGATCTAACAGATTTTTGGTAGAATCTTTGGGGTTTTCTACATATGGGATCATATTATCTGCAAAGAGAGATAATTTCATTACTTTGTTTTTGATTCAGATATTTTCATTTTTTTCTTGTAATTGCTCTTGATAGTACTTCTAGTACTATATTGCATAGAAGTGATGAATGTGAGTATCCTTGCCTTGTACCAGATCTTAGAAAAAAGCATTCAGTTTTTCCCCATTCATTGTGATGTTAGCTGAGGGTTTTTCATAAATCACCTTTATTATGTTTAGAAACTTTCCTTCTATACCTAAACTTTTAAGAGTTTTTATCAGAAAAAGATGTTGAACTTTGTCAAATGTTTTTTCCATGTCAATTGATATGATCATATGGTTTTTGTCTTTCAGTCTGTTAATGGTCTGTATCGTATTGATTTGTGTGCATATGTTAAACCAGTCTTGCGTACCAGAGATAAATCCCACTGGATCATAATTTTGATGTGTCGTTGGATTAGATTTGCTAATATTTTGTTAAGGATTTTTGCATCAATGTTCATTAGTGGTACTAGCCTATAGTTCATTTTTCTTGTGGTCCTTTGTCTGGCTTCGATGTTAAGGTGATGCTGGCCCCGATTTTACTTTTGTAAAAAAGTCTGACATTATGAAGGTTTACCACTCAGTCTCTTAGTAAATACTAGTCATTTGACAAATATTTTATGTGGATGCAATGATAATTAAGTCATAGCTACTGCTTTTTAGAAAGTTGTAGTAGAGCAAGAGAAGCAGATACTAGAAAATAATAATTATGATGCAATATAGCTATAGGTGAGCTTGTACAAAGAGGCATGAAAACACACAGGAGATTACGCTTCATGCCACATGGGAAGATACAGGAAGGCTTCAAGGAAGTAGTGCCATTTAAGAGAATAAGACAAATTTCAGGTAGAGAGAAAGGATGGCATTTCCAGACCAAGGAAACATCATGAACAAAGGCTTTAAGGTATGGATGGGCGTATCTGTGTTTGGCACAACAGAATGTCAAGGATATGAGATACAAATAGTGCAGTAGAGAGATGGGGTTTCAGGGAAAAGATGGGTTGGAAATAAGTTGTGAAAAGTCTTGTAACCCTTGCATAGGAATTTAGACCTCATGCTACGGGTAATGGAAAGTTATGAAAGGTTTTACGGAGTAGAGGGACATAAGTCATTCTGCTCTTTAAAAAAAATTTGTGTCTACTCTTTAGAGAATTAATTGGAGAGCAGGAGATTAGAAACCATTTAGGATTCTATTGTGATAGTCCTGAGAAGAGATACTAAAGGCTTGAAACAAGATAGGTATGGCGATATGGTGAATGCAGGAAACCTCTTGAAAAGAGAATGTGTAAGATTTAATAATCAATTGCTTGTATAATTGAAACAGTTTGGTGGGGAAAAGATGACCCTGATGTTTTAAATCTGGGAGACCTGATGGGTTGATGGGTGAAGATGGCATTAATCAAGAAGATAGAATGCTGGAGAGGAGAAGTGGGTTTGAAGAGCAATGATAAATTTTGCTTGGACTTGTTTAGGATATGGCACCGGTGATGCATGCAGTGGAGATATATAGGAAGCAGCGGGGAGTCAGGGAGTGGACCTCAGGAGAGGGGTGGATGCAGCTTGAGTTATACATTTTGTAATCATCAAAAATAGCTGGAAGCAGAAGGAAATAGGGCTGCAGGTTAGAAGAGAAGAGGCTATGTATAGAATCTTGAGAAATATATTAGAAGCTCGAAGGCAGGATAGAATTGGGAACAAAGAGGAAATCAGAAATTTAACCACTGTCCTGATCTTTTTATCAATAGGGTATAAATATCAAATATTTCTGTCTGTAATAACAGCTTTGCATTTTGATTATCATTTGGAAAAAAAGGTTGTTTTTTCAGATCATGCTGGATGTCTGGAAATATTATTTGTGACCTCAATTGTTTTCACATCTACACTTAGATTCATCATTTCAAAGCTCTCAGTTTTATAAGCTGTAGTTTAGTGGTTAAGGGCATAGGCTTTGAGTCAGAACTCAGGTTTTAAACCTCAGTTTTGCAACTTCTATAACTGGGTACCAGGGGAAGTTACTTAAGTTTTTTTTCATGTTACTTTTTGCAACTTCAAAATAGAGATGTCAAAATGCTGTGTACAAAACTTGACATTGTGCCTGCTATCTTGAAAGCATTCAGTGACATTTTTGATGTTGTTGCTCTTACTATAGAGAAAAATTTATAATTTTCAAAATAAGCCTTTGATTTCTTCCACTTTTAAAATAGAATTTCGATGAAGTTAAGTTAGTTTTAAATCTAGTCTCCATCATGTGGAATAGAATAATCAACACAGCATGAAAAATTTCTTTTCAATTTGTTAAATGACATTTAAAAATCATTCTGTTCATAAATATAATTCTACAAAAAATTTGAAAGAAATATTTTCTCTAAGAGTTTTTCTCTAGAAGTTCAAAGGATATTGCATGAAAAGGAGGCATTAGAAATCAATTGAAATATATTATGAGATAAACACTTAATGTCGCAGTACTTTTTAAATTACTGGATGTTTTCATAAAAGTGATCTTGGCTAGTTATGATGTCTCTATAGATAATTCTTTTTTGAGAGCCTTGGTATACCATTAAGTATTAGTGTTTTATTATCTATTGCAGTAAATTTTCAACACTGGAAATAACTAAATGAGCATATAATTGCTTGCTTATTTGCAGTTCATTATGGAAGCGTTAGCCTTCACTTCACAAAGGGAATACAACATGTGAATGGATCATGTCTCTATGCACAGCTTTAATGAAAAATTCCAATACATTCTTATTTCATTAAAGCATGGTAGTTGTTTTTCACTATTGTAGGTTATGAGGGCAATTCTCCTTAATGACCAAAGATGTCCTTCTGAACTGACAATGTTTTTGTCTTTTTAGAAAAGTATTTACAGCTCATGCATCAAAGCCAAGAGATTTCATTAAAGCACCTAGCAATATTTTAATCAATTATTTCTTTTTATTATACTATACTCCATTCGGTTTAAAAAAATAATTTTAGACTTGAATTGTAAAAATTATGCCAGACTGACAAATGAAATCTCATTTAATGAGATTGTGGTTAATGTAAAATAACAAGTATTCAAATTTCATTCTGAGATAATTTTTCCTTGCATTTTTTTTTTCAATCTTTATCTAAACTGATCTTCTGGGATGTTTCTTATGGTACATAACACAAACTATGAAAATGACATATTGAGCCCTCCCAAAAGACACATCATTCCAAATATTCACGAGTTCAGTATAATTTCTGTTTCATTCCTAGTACTTATCCTTAAGTCTTCCCAAAATAAGATCAGCCTTACTTCTAGGTGAATAAAGGTAAATAAAGGCAAATACATTAACTCCAAAAGTTGAAAATATACTGTGACTTAATATAAGAAGCCCTTATATAGTTGATGCCTTCATGTAGATCTGATGGATCACATACCCAGAGGACTATCTGATCTCAGGAAAACTGATACTGGCCCGACAGCTCTGATCCGAGATCACTGACACATTAATTGCCATTTAAGGGCATCGCCCAGAATTAAGTTTCTTCTTTTGTGTTGGTCTGTGGTTAGAGTAAAGCATTTGGCATGGCTGCAATTCAGTGCACTCTTTTAGGCTTAGTAGTTGGGGGACCAGTAGACTCTGGAGACTTTTGGTTCTTTGGCCGATAAGTACCAGTGTCTTGGCAGGCAGCGTGCGCGTGTGGCCACTGACTTCCCAGATGTTCACCTCTTCGTGAGCAGACATGAAGATTCCCACTTATGTTGTACCTCTGGCTCAGTCCTCTTCACTCATGTTGGTGACTCCTCTAGGCCACTGACTTAGCATCGGTGCAGAGGTCTGAATGCCTCTCACTGCTTGTTGGAGATTGGATGCTAAATGTCTGTCAAGTTCAGTAGCTGAGACAACTCTTCTATGAAGAGCATATCACCTCATAACTGTAGCTATTTATTACAAGGGTTGTGAGAATAAAATAGATGAGAATGTCAGGAAGTGGGGTGGGGAACAAATAAATGAACATACCTGCACAGGAGAGACCCTGAAGGAAAGTTAGAAGTTTTTCTCACTATCCATATTCTAAAATTGTTTATATTAACAATATGTAGGTGGTTTGTTGAGTTTATTCCTATTATGTGTTTGGTACTTGCATTCTTTTATGTCCCTTCACAATCCTATGAAATAGGTAATATTATTATTCTGTTTAACAGATAAGGAAACAAAGACTTAGGAGGTTAAGTAACTTGCCAAGGTGACATGGTTAGTAAGTAATAAGAACACGTTAGCTCCCATCCACTCACTCCAGAAGTTGGCTCTGAACCATTCTGCAGAGATGCTGCAGACAGAGATAATATGATGGGAAGGGCACCCTGGGGCTGTGTAAATGGGAGCCCTTCCACTCTGCTCTATTGCACTGGGCAAAGGGAAGGGTAGACAAATTCACAGCTCATTTTGGTCTGTATTAAATGACTTTAGACTAAATAGTCTCTATTATTCATTTTCTAAGGCCCTTGAAGAAAAGATAGTCCTAGAAAAAGGAAGATAATTTCACAACTTTGTTGTTCCTGTTTAGTGGAGAGAATCTACTGCAAATCTGGTTTTTATAGGGCAATGCCAGATTGATTTATATTCTTTCCTGCAATGAAAAGAAAAAAAGAAAAATTTTATTTAAAAAGAAAAAATTCTTAAAGTCTGTGGGAAGCAAATAGGATTTACAGAAACATTACAAATTTTCTCTGTTGACATTTTCTGCTATGTTGACATTTTCTGTGGTGTTTGGTTGGGGATGAGACCTTTTCTGTTTTGCTTTGTTTATATTTTTCTTAAACAAATCAAGCCTTTTGTTTTAAACATTTTTTTTCTTTTCCATTTCGTGGGAGCACATCTACCCAAGAAAATATTGTTGGTTAAAATATATTGTTGGTTGAGTGATTTATTCTGTTTTTCTTTGTTTAAAATTTTTTTTGGCTAGAAATATATGCACCTCAGAAGAGAAATAAAGGTTTACTCATTTTAAAGAATTGCATGTTATTTAGCTTCTGAAAAAAAATAATAAAATGAAGCCATGTTTATGCAATATATGTGATTTCATTGAACTCACTTTTTGTAGACATGATGGCTAATGCAGGCCAAAACTCTTTTTTGGTACAAAGAAATACCCAGATAACAATTCACCAAGGAGCACAAATGAAGGCTACCAGCTCAGACGCCAAGGCTAGCATTCTGCATTCCAGTATGTTCCAGCTTTAGTAGTCATGAGGACCCAGTTGTGTGGATAATTGCCTGACTACATAACTTTCTGATTTAAGAGTCAGATAATTATAGAATTTCAAGAATTGGAGGGATTATTAACTAGTTTTAGCCTTTCCATGTAGTAAAGCACACCTATTTTGTTATATTTTTTGTTCACTCTTTTAAAAAATGCCATTCTGCATATCACAGTAAAGAAAATATCCTGGTGATCTTTGCCTTGTTTACATGCCCTATTGGTACCTTTTTTAGTTTCCTAGGGCTGCCAAAACAAGGTACCACAAACAGAGCAGCTTTAAACAACAAGAATTTATTCACAATTCAGAATGGCAGAAGTCCAAAATCAAAGTGCCAGCTGGGTTGATTTCTTTTGAAAGCTCTGAGAGAAAATTTATTCCATGCCTCTCTCCTAGCTTCTGGTGGTTGCCAGTAATTCTTGATGTTCCTTGGCTTATAGACACATTGCTCCAATCTCTGCCTCAGTCTTCATGTGGCTTTCTCTTCTGTACCTGTCTTTGTCCAAATTTCCCTATTATAAGGTCATGGGTCATTGGATCAGGGCCCACCCTAATCCTCTATGACCTCCTTATAACTTGATTTCATCTGTAAAGACCCCATTTCCAAGTAAGGTCACATTTACAGGTACTGAGGTTAGGACATAAACATATCTTTTTTGGGTGACACAATTCAACCTATACTAGCGCTGAATAAGACATATTAGAAGTGAAGTTTTGTACTAGGACAGAGTCCATGGTTGAACGGGCAGTTGATGAAGTGCTATTTATGCAAAAGTTCCATTACTGCAAATATTAAAAGACTGTTCAAAACATTTTATTCCTCTAGAATATTGATTTGAAATGATTCAGCAGCAGATTAGTGCATAAAAATCTCATGCATCATATGGTGATTTCATACTATTGATATTTGTGGTAATAAGATTTAAACACTGGTGTTTTTAGTGGTCTAAGTAGTTTGTAGGCATTAAGAATATGAGACAGGATGTACATGTAACACTCTGGCCAGAGGAAGGATTCTGAGTTCATAACTTTTCATATCCCAAGTTCTCTTGAGGAAATTGAAGACTGGTTGCAGGGGCTAGCAGAGGAAACAGACTGGGATAATGGTGGAGCTTGAGGCTTGGCACTGAGGGCACTGGGTGACTTCACTCTTGGGCTAGGTAGCCCTGCTCTCGCATCTTATCCAGCTAGTCATGTGCTGAAATGCCTGGTTGAGCACTGCTGTGTATTGTCAGCCAACGTGCATTCAAGTGCTCAGGGGAGGATGGGGGGTCTATATAAGGAACAGAGGCCTGCATGTTCAGGTCGATCTCTGGGCAACAGAGAAGGTAGAACAGGGTGGGAGGATTCCACTGGCATAAGGGCTGTGCCTAAAAAGGGCAAAGCAGAGGATTTCCTGCCAACGACTCACTAAGGAAGGATGAAAAATTCCTCAACAGAGACCCTACACATCATGAGGGAATACTCATGGTCAGACATTGTGAACTTATTGAGAAACCATAACTTGGTTGGTAAAGAGAAGCATCTATGAATTTTTACAAACAGTCAATTAAAACTTTCCATCCATATGGAAAAAACTTTCCATCTGGCTTGCATGCCTATGTTAGGGAATTCAGGGCAATTTACTGGGCTCTTCAGTGGAGAGATTTTCCCCAGGTGTCTAGGGGAAGGATTGAGCCAAGGAAAGTTTTTCACTTAGCTGAAGTAGGCTGTGTCTTTTGCATGAAGGGCAAATGAGGTATGGATGTTATTTTGTGAAACTTCCAACATTGAATGCAAAATTTCACTAAGGTTTTCACGTGTACATTTTGGGGGGATGAAAGTCCATAATGTTCAATTGATATTCAAAGGGTTTCATGAAAGAGAAAGGACAAGAGCATCTAGTTTAGGAGAATGCAATGACCTGACTCCTACCTACTCCTACTTTTCTCACCTTATCTCCTTCCAATCTCCTTTGAGTTAACTGAACACAATTAACTTTATTTCATTCTGAATTTTTGGACTTTTGCTCTTCATGAAATTCTTACTGTCCCTACCCTCCTTCCACCAACTCTCACTCCCCACAGGTTCCTTCTCCTATTTCAAATCTTAAATTTCATCTCTTTGACTTTCCCATCTAAAACAGATTCTCTCCTTTCTGATTATTCTCTACTCAGCTCCTCATTTGTTTCCTCCAAAGCACTTGTGAAAATGTGCACATAATTCATTTTTTATCTCTCTCCCATAGGGCAAGGATCTTGTTTATTTTATTTCCTTTCAAATTCCACATACCTAGCACAGTGCCTGGACACAGTAGATGTTTGGGAAATATTTGTTGAATGCAAAATATGTGCATAAACACACTCTGCCATGCACTAGATTTATAGAATCATAATCCTAAAAGACATTTCCAGATATTCGATTTTTTAGTTACATTAGCAATTATTTATGATGATGAAATCAGTAACTGTACTCATAATTTGAGCTTAATATACCTTTGCAAAAGAAATGCAGTTTCTTAACATTCCATTTTTAAAAATATAGATATTACCCACCAGTGAAGCAAACCCTAAACTGAAATAAAAATTAGGGACATTTTCTTCAACTAATATAACTTGCAAAAAATATAAGAGCCAAAAATATTTCTTGTTACCAATGTTCACATTTTTGGACACATAGAAGCACAGTGTATTCTGTTACTCCTTTATGTACCAGTAATCTCAAGGCTGATGTGTATTGACTCTCAGAACTGTGCACTCATAAAAAGGGGATCAGGCAAGACTGACGTCATGCTGGATTCATTGATGGGTTTTGATGGCTAAGCTGTTCTGTGTCTTTGTTTGTTTGTTTGAGAGACAGAGAGATCTATACCTACAAATGTTAGTCTGACTTTCAATACTTCCAAATCTCTGCAATCAGATAGGGTATATGAATCTGTTCCTTTGTACGTGCCTGATTTCATTGTTTTCTTCTTTTTCTTTAGCAGCCTGTTTGACTGTTCATCCAGGGCAAATCTTAAACTCAAGATACTTGTCACTGATGTAATTACATTTCAATTTAAGCCACAGAAAGCTTGCTTTCTACAGATTACTGTTCCTTCATATAAAAATATATTGTAATTGCACATCAGAAAGGACTAAGTTAAAGCTTAATTACCCAAGGGAAATTTTACCAAAAGGTTTTTCTCCAGTCCATTGCTTTAAGAAATGCCTAATGCTTCAGTCAGAGTCCTTAGCTAATTGCACAATTTGCTTAGATTATAGCTATATCTGTAGACATGGGGTTTAATAAAATATTATTTTAGAAGAAAGTTTTATATTTATTTATTCATGACCTAATTTTCTACAGGCAATATAATAACTACATTAAAAAAATTAAAAACAATATTCTTTTTCTGACAAAAGCACTGTGCTTTCATTGTAGACAAAATTAAATATGTGAAGATACAAAACCAAAAAATTAAAGCATAGTCTACTAAAACTGTGATGACCATCCTTTTGGTGATATACTTTTATTCATTTTGAATTTTTTAAATTAATTATTTTAATTGACAAGTAAAGATTATACATACTTATGGTGTTCAACATAATGTTTTGATATACCAGGGATCTTCAAAAAGTTCATAGAAAAACTCATATTGTCTTTTAATTCCATTTCACTACAAACTTTTTGAAGTACCCTTGTGTATGTACATTGTGGAATTACTAACTCAAGCTATTTAACATATGCATTACCTCACATACTTACCTTTTGTGTGTGTGTGTGTGGTGTGAGCACTTAAAATCTACTTTCCTAGCAATTTTCAGGTATATAATACATTGTTATTAACTATAGTCACCATGATGTACAATAGAGCTCTTGAAATTATTCCTTTCAGTCTAACTGAAATTTTGTATCATTTGACCAGAATCTTTCTAATCCCCCGCTCCCTAACCTCTGGTAACCACCATTTTACTCTGTTTCTATCAGTTGAATTATTTCTTTAAAATAAGTTCCCAATGTGTACAAATTTTCAAGTATATTATGTATGCTTAAAGCTATGTATCGATACTTGGCTATTATGAATAAACCAAATGTAATCTTTCTTCAATAAGCAGTCTAAACTATTAAGATAAAGAATAAAGCCAAATTAAAGCCAAACCAACTGAAAAAATGCAAAGAGTAACATTCCAAAAGTTTTAACCAGAAAAACAAAACAAAACAACAACAACAAAAAAACCCCACCTCATTCCTTTAGCTTGTGTGAACTTAATTATGATTATGTTCAAGCTCCATGAGGGCAAAGATTTTTTTTTGTTAGTTTCAGTCACTGCTTAATCCTCTGTGTCCAGAACAGAACCTGCCATATAATAAGACTAAAAAATCAATCAATTGCTGAATGCTTGGTGGACGAGTTAATCAAGCAAGTGTAATAAAACTATGTTTTGCATGCAGTTTATAGCCCTTTTGGCAGTGTAAATCTAAATAATCACAGCTTATTTATTCAGTACCTTTCATGTTTGAAGCCAAAAATATTTGCCTCTAGTTTATGTATGAGGAAATCAGGGCTTGTATTAGTCACTCTATTTTTTCTTGCTCTAATGGTTCAGCAAAATTAGGAACAGAACTAATCCACATAAATGAGAGATGAGTCACAAATCTACTGTGATGTTTATTAGCGACAGATATCTAAAAATGAGGTCTATATTTTATACATGACTTACCAGGAAATGATTCTTAAAACAGAAAGTGATTTTGCAAGTTTAAGGAAACTCATTGAAACTCTTTATAAGTAACACTGTACCTGGACCTGATTGTTGTGCACTCTGGGTTATTTTGCCAATTTAATTGCATTCTCATTTAATTTCTCCATCTAGTAGCCTCTGGGATTTTTTATATATTCTGTTTAGAATGGATGACGATAATTAAAAAAAAAAAAAATCTCCCCTGTGTTCAACTTGAAATGAATGTTAACCACTTCGAAAATGCCATTTTGGATTTTGTTGAACCAAAAGCTTGTCTAACTGTTTGGTTAAGTGTTGGGTTTAACTTTTTTTTTTCTCATCCAGAAAGGCCCCTGTGACTCTAAATATCATATGATATTCTTCTTCTGTGTGTTTCCTCTAGGAAGAGTAGACGAAGTAAAAAAGGCAGAAATACTCCAGCAGCTGAGAAGTGCTTCCGGTCACTAATAGCTGCTCGGAGGTGAACCTTTCCAGCTTTGTTGTGAAAAACTCCAGTTGTGTTGTGAATATGCCACAAGGTCTTAAAGTTTATCATTACTCTTAAGTCCAAAAAAACATAATTTACAAAATCAGGTGGCCTGTTCACAGAAGTAGGTTGTTGATTTTGAGTCTAAATGTTGCATTAAAATATTATTGACCTTGATTACTGAGTTTTTTGGTGTGCCTTTAAATTTTGTACAAATGCCTCACTCCCCTCTAGTCCTGGCCCCTACTCCCCTCCTACCCAAGGAACAAAGAAGGTTATATGTCCTCATAGGTCCCTGATAAATGAGTGTTCTAGTCACAGCCAAATATCAGCCTGAGTCTCTCTTTTTAAATCTGTTTTTTTCATTAATATGCATATTATGAAAAACCAATACCCAAAATACAAATGATGGATTCTACTTTCTTGCTTCTTCCAAACTGCAAAAGTCCTGTAGGCTAAATTATCACACTGTTTAAGAAACTCAGGATTTCAACTTTGAGAAGTTGAACTTTTTGCCTTCTCCTTGAAGATAGAAAAAAGGAAGGTTGATGTCAACCCTCAGGTCCAAGATCACTCCTCATATCCATCTTAACTTCAGACTCCACATTGGTCTTACTTGAAGGACTCATGATCTTAATAGAGACTTGTATCTCAAAAACTAGTACAATGCAGTCTTTCTTTCCTTCCTTCTTTCTCTCCTAGCTCCCACATATGAATGAGTACATGCAGTATTTATCTCTCTGTGCTTTGCTTATTTCACTCAACATAAGTTTCTCCAGGCTTATCCATGTTGTTGCAAATGGGAGAATTTCCTTCTTTTTTATGGCAGAGTGGTATTCCATGGTGTATGTATACCACAGTTTTCTTATCCAACCATCCATCAATGGACATTTAGGTTGGTTCCATATCTTGGCTATTGGGAACAGAGCTGCAATGAACATGGGAGTGCAGGTATCCATTCAACATGATGATTTCCATTACTCTGGGTATATACCCAGAAGTAGGATTGCTGGATCATACGGAAGATCTATCTGTAGTTGTTTGAGAAACCTCCATACTGTTTTCCATAGTGGTTGTAGAGGGAGAGAACATACCTAGGGATACAAAGTGGAGTGAGGATAGGGGGATGGGAAGGGAGGTTGGAGATAATTGGGGGGATAATTGGGTAGGGGAAAGGGGGCATAATCACAATTTGTGGTAATGGGCATGCTGCCAGTATGGATCTGTCCATCACATCTTAGGCACCGGTGGTAGCAATTTGCTCTGTATCCCGTGAATATTCATAACCAATAAAAAATTTTAAAAAATTTAAAAAACTAATACAATGCAAACTCTGGGTGAATTAGGCCTGGTGCAAGCCACTTTTTCAACTAGGATTTAATTTTTCAAGTCTCTGCATTGATAAAGGAGACTACAATAAAAGCCTATCTTTACACAAATAGGACCAGTTAGTGGCTCACTTATTCTTTAGAGCTGACCGTTGTTATTGTGGAATTGGAAGAAACATACTTCAAAAGGAAGCATGGCATAGGAATGGTAGAATACCTAACCTGAAGAGTTCTGATAGGCTGAAGTTGAAAGGCCATTACATATAGTTTACAAACATTTTTAGGACATGCTATTGCATAGGGGAGCCTAAATCTTTCTATTCTAGGTACACAGTGGAATGAGTAAGGATTAGCAGTCAGAGTGTATTTCTCTCTAGCTCTGTGACACACTGCAAACACTTAACTTCTCTTGGTTTCAGTTTCTCCATTTCTACTCCATCTTTATGTTATTTCTTGATTATACAGAAAAGGTATTTATCAAATGCACTGTATAAGAAACTGACAATCATTAGTATATCTGAATACCGTTCAGAGAAGAAAGAACATAAATAAACATAGGCGCTCTGTTTCCTTTCCCACAAAATGGGAACAATACTACTTGATGTATTCATAATTCTCAAGAATATCCTGATTAGTAATGACATATATAAAAGGAGAACTCTGTACTAGAATATAAAGTGGTATTATAGATGCAGTTATAACATGAAAATAGCTTTTGGAACCAGTTACATTTCTATAATTTTCAAATCTATATTCTATCTGGTGCTAAGTCTACCTTGTGTTCTCTACCCATTCCCTGGAAATGGGAGAAAATAATTTTTTAAACTCTTGAATGCTAATGTCATTCTCTCCTGCTATCCTCTCTGTAAACATACAGTAAATTGTGCTTTTAAATTAAATTTTGAAGAATTTTCCTATTGCCGTATATTGAATTTTTGGCCCCAATTCTCTATTGATCTGGAATAATGCAATTCATCTACACACTTATCATGGCCTCATGTTGGGTAAGAGTACATTCCCAACCATTGACTTTGGGCTTGGCCACGTGACTTTCTTGGCTAATAGGATGTTGATGGATGTGACCCAAGCACAGGCTTGAAATGTGCTTGCACACTGAAGCTTGCCTCTTGCACTCCTGCTTATTACCATGAGAAGAACATGCCTCAGTAGCTGCAGTCCCTGGGAGGATGTGAGACAAGTGAGGGAGACCTGGAACCAAGCTAAAGGTTAGAACCACACCTACCTGAACCCAGTCTAGATCACCAAAACTCTAGCTCATCCACATATGCAGAAGAAAGAAACAAATGCATATTGCAATTTTCCACTGAGATTTTGTGGCATTATTGTAGCAGCCACTAACTGATATGTCCTTTGTTTTTCTTTCTTTTTTAAAAATCATTTTCTTTTCTTTTTTTTTTATTGACAGGTAATTGATTATACATATCTCTGGGGTACAAAGTTGAATATCAATACCTGTATAAAGCGTGATGATCAAATCAGGATGGTTAGCATATTCATTATTACAAAATGTAATCAATTCTTTGTGTTGAGGATATTTGGTCTCCTCTCTTCTAGCCATTTGATAACATGGACTTATTTAATGTTAATTATAGCTTCCTAGCTTGACTGTACTGTAATAAAACTTATTTTTTCTGGCTAGTTGTTTTGTGTCCATTAGTCAATTTCTCACTATTCCCTCTCTTCCTCCCCCTTACCCTTTCCTGCCTCTAGTAACTACAGTTCTCTTTCCTCCTTCTAAAAGTTTGACATATTATTGTGATTATTATTCTTTCTTTTTCTTTCTCTTTCTTTTGTATTTATTTATTTTTTTACCTCCCACTTATAAGTGAGGCCATGCCATATTTCTCTTTCTGTACCTAGCTTATTTCACTTAACATAATTTTCTCTAAGCTCATCCATGCTACTTCAAATGGCAGAATTCATCTTTTTTATGGCTGAGTAGTAGTCCATTGTGTATATATACCACATTTTCCTTAACCAGTTGTCTGTCAATGGACATTTAGGTTGGTTTCATATCTTTTTTTAGAGTAGTTTTTGAGAAAACTTCATACTGTTTTCTATAATGGCTGCACTAATTTAGAGTCTAGCCAACAGTGTAAAAGGTTTCCCTTTCTCCACATCCTCACCAGCATTCATTATTCTATTTTTTTGATAATAGCCAGTCTAACTGGGGTGAGATGATATCTCAATGTGGTTTTAATTTGCATTTCCCTAACAATTAGTGATGTTGAGCATTTTTTTCATGTACCTATTGGCCATTTGTATGTCTTCTTTTGAGAAATTAATCCCTTGTCAGATGCATAGTTTACAAATACTTTCTCTCATTCTGTAAGTTGACTTTTCAGTCTGTTGATCATATCTTTTGCTGTACAGAAGCTTTTTAGTTTGATATAATCCCATTTGTTTATTTTTTTCTTTTGTTGCTTGTGCTTTTGAAGTCTTATTCATGAAGTCTTTGCCCACTCCCACATCCTGAAGAATTTCCCCTGTGTTTTCTTCCAGGAGTTTTGTAGTTTCAAGTACTATATTTAGGTCTTTAATCCACTTTGAGTTGATTTTAGTATACGGTGAGATGTACAGGTCTTGTTTCATTCTTCTACACATGGGTATCTAGTTTTCCCAGCACCATTTGCTGAAGAGGCTCTCCTTTCCCCAATGTATGTTCTTGGTGCCTTTGTCAAAGATCAGTTGGCTGTAAATATGTGGACTGATTTTTGAGTTCTCCATTCTGTTCCACTGGTTTGAGTGTCTGCTTTTATGCTAATACCATGCCGTTTTGTTTATTATAGTTTTGTAATATAATTTGAAGTCAGGTAGTTTAATGCCACTGGATTTTTTGTTTTGTTTTGTTTTGTTTTGTTTTGTTTGCTCAATATCACTTCGACTATTTGGAGTCCTTTGTTGTTCCATATGAATGTTAGGATTGTTTTTTTCTATTTCTGTGAAGAATGTCATCGGTATTTTGATGGGCATTGCATTGAATCTGTAGATCACTTTGAGTGTTAGGGACATTTTCACAACATTAATTCTTCTAACCCAAGAGCATGGAATGTCTTTCATCTTTTTGTGTCCTCTTTAATTTCTTTCATCTGTGTTTTGTAGTTTTCATTGTAGAGATCTTTCACTTCTTTGGTTAAATTTACTCTTAGGTTTTTTTTTTTTTTTTTTTTTTTTTTTTGGTAGCTAGTACAAATGGACTTGCTTTCTTAATTTCTTCTTCTTCTTCTTATTCCTTTTTTTTTTTTGCTAGTTAGTTGTTAGTGTATAAAAACACTAGTGATTTTTGTATATTAATTTTGTACCCTGAGACTTTACTGAATTCTTTTATAAGTTCTAGGAGTTTTTTGGTGGAGTCTTTATCTTTTCAAATTCAGTGGGCTATCTTAGTGCTAAGCATTATTTGCAACTCATCATTTGTTTTCTCTTTATTGTTATTATGATTCATAATCCTAACACTGGCTTATGTTCTTAATTTATCTCCCTCTTTTGACCTTGACTGGCTGATGTTTATTTCTAAAGGATTCTGTAGTATTTGTAGTGAGTGTCTGCCATGGGACCTAGCCAGTCTTTTGGGGTCTCTTGACTCGCTTGAAGGCTGGACCCATTCTATAATGGGAATAGAATGTTTGAGTGCACCAGCTTTGGAGTAAGAAAGATTTTGGTTCAGATTGCAGTGCTGCCATTTATTTGCAGGCATGGTGAACTGGGGAAGTTTTATTCATGATTAGGTTAGTCCATTTGGGTTTTGATCTTAGCCTTGGGACATGACCATTATTCTAAGATGTGGCCCGTACTTATTAGACTGAATTTTGTTGGATCTCAGCTGAATGCCTGAGGTTCTCAGCATGATATTTCAAATCTGGCTGGGACAGAATCCCCCAGTATTCTAGCTCCACATAATCTCTGGTATCATTATTCAGTTATCGTCCTTGTTAGCAGACAATATCTGTTAGGTTTCCCAAAGTCTTATCTTGTGCATATACAACCAAGCCCAATATACCATGTTGAATCTCTGTGCAGACTTCCTTTTACAAATATTTTTATTGAAACATAATGGATTGTATATATTTGTGGAGTATAGAGTTGCCTAACATTATTTGTGTATAATATGTGATGATCAAATCAGGACAGTTGGCATGTTCATCATTTCAAAATGTCATACTTAGTTTCTTTCTTTCTTTCTTTTAACCACAAAACAAGTCTTAATACATTCAAAAAGAGTAGGATCATAGAAAATATGTTCTCTGACCACAATAACAGAAAGGAATTTAGAAAATTCACAAATGTGTGGAAATTGAATAACACTTTCCTAATTAAACAATGGATAAAAATAAAAATCATGGGGAAATTAGAGTACTTTGAGATTAAAGTCAAAACACAACATATCAAAATTTATAGGATGCAAGGCTCATGCAGTTCTTATGGGAAAATTTATACTTGTAAACACCTATATTAAAAATAAGAAAAATCTCAAATCAGTAATGTAAACTTCTACCTTAAGAAAATAGAAAAAGAAAAGCAAATTAAACCAAAAGCCAATATTAATAGGAAATAACAAAGATTGTAATAGATATATAAAAAACAGGGAATTAAAAAACAATAGAGAAAATTAACAAAACCAGAAGTTGATTCTTTTAAAAGATCAACAAATTTTGCAAATCTAGACTGACCAAGAAAAAAAGAGAGAAAACCAAAACTACTAAAATCAAAAATAAAGCAGGGGCATTATTACATTGCCATTATGGGATTTTTTGTGCTGGAAAGATTTAGTTCCTTTCTCTTTCTCATTTGCATTTTTTGTTTTACCAGTGGTTTTGTTATTTCTTGTGTGTTGCTGGTAGTGATTGTTGTCTTTCAGATTCCAGATGCAGGACTTCCTTGAAGATTTTTTGTAGGGCTGGTCATGTGGTGGTGAACCCCCACAGATTTTATTTGTCTGGGAAATGTATTTCTAGGCTGACAGTTTTTTTTTCTTTTAATATTTTGAATACGTTATCCCATTTTCTTCTGACCTTACAGTTTCTGTTGAGAAGTCTGATGTTAGTCTGATAGGGGCTCCCTTATAAGTGACGTGACACTTTCCTCTTGCTTTTTTTAATTAAGATTCTCTCTTTGAGATTTGCCAGTTTGTCTATAATGTGTCTTGGAGAGGATATTTTTGGGGTTGAATCTGTTTGGGGATCTTTGAGACTCCTTGATCTGAAGGCCCATGTCTCTCCCTTTACATGGGAAGTTTTCTGTTTTATTTCATTGAACAGGTTTTCACTGCCTTTTCCTTTTTCCTCTCCTTATGGAACACACAAGATTCTAATGTTTGTGCACTCAAGGTTGTCTGCTAGCTCTCTTAGATTTTCTTCATTTTTTAAAATCCTTTTATCTGTTTTTTTTTTTTTTTGGTCCACCTGGGTTATTTCAAAAAGACTATCTTCAAGATCAGAAGTTCTTTCTTCTGCTTGTTCTAGCCTGCTGCTTAAGCTATCAGGGTTTTGTGTGTGTGTGTGTGTTTAATTTCTTTGAATGAATCTTTCAGTTCCATGAGTTCTGCTACATTCTTTCTTAAGGTATTGATCTCTTTGTAAATTTCCTCCTTCATATCCTGGATTATTTTTCTTGTTTCATTATGTTGTCTTACTAAGTCTTCTCCTATCTCAGTGAGTTTTCTTAAGATTGTTGCTTGGAATTCCTTTTCAGTCATTCCAAGGGTTTCCTGCTCTGTAGGGTCTGGTATTTGAGAATTACTCTATTCTCTTGGTGGCATCATATTTTCTTGGTTTTTCATATTTCTGGTATGGCTGCATTGATTTCTGGTTATCTGGTAGAGCAGGTGCTTCTTCTATTACTCTGGAGTGGGCTTTAAGGAGAGAGACATCCTCTTCTTTTTCTGGTCTCTGCTGGTGACTCTCTTTGTATCAATGCAGTTGAGTCTCTGGTGGGTTGCCTGCATGGTGGCTGTGGGTACTGCTGTGGCATCACACCAGTTTTGTGGCAGCTGTGGCTGTGGCTGTGCTATAGTGGGCTACCTGTGTGGAAGTGGTGGTGTTTTCAGCATGCTTTCTTGCCTGCTTCCAGGCAGAGGGTGCTGCTCTCATCCCCTACCTAGGACCTTGGTTGTTGCTCTCTTGCCTACTTCTGGGCAGAGAGGGCAGTTTACCCTCAGCTCCTGACTAGAACCGCAGTTATTGCTCTCTTCTCTGTGCAGACTTCTGCCTGACCTCCATCAACATAGCTCTGGTAACTTCCCTCTAAATTCTAAACCCTCATAGTTGGGAACTGCAATCTTGGACTTCTCAACTCCTATCACTCGTCTTGGAGTTCGCCTCAAACAAGAAAACAGAAAAAGTACCTCCAGGCAGAAATCTAGGGCAAACATTAGGCTCACTTTGTGTGTTTTTCTTCTCTGGAAAATTATAGTCTTGCACTGCCTGTTGTTTAATACCTGAAAACAGTCACCTCGTATATTTTGTCTAGTTTTAGAGTTGTTTACAGCATGAGTAGCAACTATGCTTGTACCAATTGCTCTGTCAAGTCTATAAGCAAAATTCCCAGTTACTTTTCATTATGCTTTCTTCACCATATTTTTTTCTTGTCCTGGCTTTTGCTTGGCCAACTCTTTTATTTTATTGTTCTTTTTATGGTGATTTAAATATCTGCATTCTATTTCTATTAGACTAGTGGTCATTTTCAAAAGCCAAATATGTTTGACTGATGTTTGAATCTATAGTTCTCTAACAACATCAATAATTAAAGGGTATTTGAGTTATCATAATTTACAGTGCTATTCCTTATATTTAAAAAGTATAAAAGAATCAACTGAAATTTATTATACCTAATAAAGTAATTTGATAATTTGGACACAAAAATCAAGAGTCTTTCTATATACTAAAACTTCTATTGGCTCCTGGTAGAAGAGGAGCAGCAGCCCTAAGCAAGGCTCCATAGGTGAGTTCCCCTGAACTTCTCTGTCCAAGGCAGTGGTGAGAATTGAAGTTCTCCAAAGGCAGTTGATACCCCATAAGAATGAGTGGCCTGAGCTTAGGATTGTAATTCAGGCATTTCAAATAGATGAAAGAAAGGGAACTGATGATGCTGTGCATAGTAACAGGCTGTCATCTCCATGGGTTATAGACTTTGTACTTTTTAATTTATTTATTTAGGAAAATTCTTTCTTCAGTAATACACTGCCTCTGATTTTTTCTTTCTTTTGCTCTTTGGAGATGTGTCTGTGCGTGTGTGCATGTTTGTGTGTGTGTGTGTGTGTGTGTGTGTGTGTGTGTCCTTTAAGAATTGTTCCCTACTGGTAATCTTGGAAGAATGAGAAAGATTATCTTCTCCTAACACTGGTAGAGAAATCTTGGAAGCTTTGAGGAGATAAAGCCCAACTTAGATTATTCTGTTGTCTATGTGCATAACTACTAGATATCCCTCAAGGTGTAATTCTAAGTTGAATAATTCAGTCCTTGGGAAAAGTGTCATTGTACATTATATCCTATGGATCACATCAGTAAGGGATAGAAGATAGATCCTCAGAAGAGCTAATCCCTGTGGGGTTGAGGGGTGATGTTTCTCTAAAGAGTGGTGGGCACTGGCTCTGGAAGACTATAAAAGGAGAAACACTCTTAAAGAGGAAGGAAGAAAGGCAGCTGTCAAGCTAGAGGCACAAGGTGAGCAATGGGGTTGTCACTACAGAGGGGTAATTTGTGGGGGGTAAAAAAAAGACTTTCTTTTTCCGCAGACTGATGGCAACCGTTTATTTATTTTGTAAGTTTCATTTTTTTCCTCCAATGATTCTTTAATTTAGACTTCTTTCTAGTATGCTTCTGTAGCCTTGTGAGTTGGCATTGTGGACAGTTCAATAATGAGGAGTTAAGGAATGTGCAGTCTTGCCAAGCTTGTGACATCAACTCTGCATCCGGAAGGACAGCAGTCTCCGCAAAGCCAGAGAAGCCCAGGGAAGCAACCAATGAGTACTGGAGGTGACTTTGGAGAGGACATAAGGCAACCCCATTTGTCAAATGCATCAGAGAAAGACAACTCTTGAAGAGGGAAACCTAACAATTGGGTTACATAACATTTTTTTTAAAGTTTGTGAATATCTTCGTCTTTAATATAATTTTAATATCTGAATACTATGACTTGCATATGTAACAATATCAACAATAATAATAATAGATAGCAATTTACTGAGTGCTTGTTATTTCTATACTTTGTGCTATACTTGATTTATCTCATTTAATCCTCAAAACAACTATGAGGAAAATACTGCTGTTTTCTCCATTTTAAAGATAAGGAAATAGAGTTTTGGAGAGATTAAGTAACTTGCTTTTGTTTACAAATCTACTAAATGAAGGATCCAGTATTTAAATCCAGTTACCTGATTTTAGATCGTATGTTCTTATACACTGCAAATAAGCCAAATATATTGAATATCAATATGTAGAATAATTAATACAGTCTGCAGCATAGCCCCAGGGATATACAAGTGTAGTTCAAAAAGTTCATGGCAAGATTCTTATTCTCTTATTCTTATTCTCACAAACTTTTTGAAGTACTCTTACACATTATTACTTTCCAGAAGTGACCTAGCATGCTGGAATTGTGTATTTCCATAAAGTACAGAAAAAGTATGTGTATTTATATAAAGCAGAGGGAGTGTTTTCTTGAGGCAAGGTGAGCTAGGCATTCTGCTTTCTGTCTGTTTAAGCAGTAAGAATTTCCTTTCTTCCACTTAAAAACGTTAAGCAAGTCAAGGCCATCTATTAGAATAACATCCTGGCATTTGAGGTCTAGAAAATAAACATCTATTGTACCAGGACAACAGCATTCAACTGGTTTTTGTCCTCAACATGTCAAGGGAGGAGTCTGTAAAAAGATGTTTTTGAAGTACAAAAAATTTTAAGAAAAACAAAATGAAGGGAAGAAATATTGCATATTAACATGTTTGTGACAGATTTATTTTCTAACCTCCTGCCCCTAACGTGTGTTCAAATGACAAATTCCTTGAATAAATACTTAGTCTGGAGACTATTCTAGAAAGTAGGCATCCTGGTACAATTGGTAACTGTAGTATACAGTTGTCTCTTCTTTTCCTGGAATGTAAAGTAATATAATCACCTCAGAAATCATTTTGAAAACCTTAATGAGAGAACCACTCATTTTTCTAGGTAATGTCCCTGTCGTTCAGTGCTAGTCATAATTTCCTTCTTTTAATGATAAAAGTGATATCTATCTCTCGAGCAGAAGGAAAATGAGAATGTTTATGTCTTATGACTTGGAGAACAAATCTATTAATTAAAAAATATTTTCTTGGAAAATGTTTTTATTCTCTTTATTAAAATAAAATAACTAGTATATTTAATTAATGATTATTCCCAAAGCTATTTTCAGATAATGATTATGTTGCATGTTAATTGGCTAATCCACATAGATTTGGCAAAACATTAGTATAAAATTAATTTTTTAAAATGTTCATCAAAAATGGAAACATTTCTCCCAGCTCAGAGAACAACTGTAACAAATAGAAGAGATGGGAGATTAATCCAGTGGCTCAGTAACATCCAACATATATATCTTCACTACCCTGCAGTCTCCTCTGGGAAGGGGCTGCTCCACTGATGTCAAAGGAAAGAGGTCAACAAAAATTTCTTGTCTCCACAATTCTTATTTGTGAGAAAGTGTTTATGAGAATATTAAACTTTTACTCTTTTAGTTATATTAAAAGGCATATCTTTAGTAATATAGAATCACTTTATGAGATATGCTTTAGAATAGGTTTGTCAATCTTTGCTATTTTGTCTAAGATATGGTAATTCCTCCAAAAGAAACGGAGCAGATAATTATGCCAAGTAGAACTCTTCTCCAGTCTGTTTTCAACACCCACTGATGGGGTCTGTGACATAAGCTCAATCTGGACCAGGAAACTGATTTGAGTGGGTCCTTAATGCCATTCTTGATTCTGGTGTGAACACAACAGATACCCAGAAAACACACTTCCAAAGACACATGAAATAATTTGAGTGCAAATTTTAACTTCTTAAGCAAATTTTTTTAAAAAAATTTGTTCACTTATATATAACCTTCAGAATTGACTTTCTAGTGAATTCTGAGCCTTCTCAGCTCTTTGATATGTGTCCCCAACTCCAAATTCTAGAGAGAGTGCTTAAATTTAGCAGTTTTTGGAAAAAAATTAAAGTTTTATGATTTGACCAATCATTCCTAAAAATAATTCCCCTACTTATAAAATATTTTTTGCCATCCTTGACTTGACTATCTTTAAATAAATTTGTTCAGTTTTATTACCTCGGTAGAGAAACTGGTAATCAAGCTGTGAGAAAGAAGAACTGACTTTGGAACTGTAAAACAGAACCAAGTCAGTGGTTCTCAACTATGCCAGTCCCAATATTCTTCTCATAAAAAATATTTTGCAACATCCCTTTTACTGTTCTTAAATGACAACACTTAATTTTGCAAATCAATCAGTAAAATATCTTAACTAAAATATAAATGAGAAATAAAAGAAAAGTGGTATGTAATAAATAATTTCAATATGTAAACAATTGGGGATGACTGTATTAAAAGATATAACAGAGAAGTAATATGATTGCACTTATATAGAATCTCTACAAATACAACAGCCACAAATACAGATTGATACACACCTTGTATTAATGATTCAGCTACTACAAGCAACACTGTTGTCTGTGATGTGGTTATGAGAAATGGTGAACAAAATTTTTTTTAAAAACTGAACAAAACAAAATAAAACCAATTCCTTAATTTGCATATTAGTAGCATTCCTGGAAAATTCAGTATGATTCAAATTGTGTAAAAAATACTTCATGTGTCTTTGTCATAAGGAAATTTGTTCTAGGCTTAGGTAATTATAAACCAGGTTTTTACCTATGTTAATGGTAGAGTTGTATGGGATGTGGGACAATTCTTTATCTTGCTGGACAAGCCAATGCATTCCATTCAATAGTACCTTCCAGTGGTTGATAGCCCAAATCCTCCCCGCTCCCCAGTATTTCAGAACACCCCTATGGCTAAGGGAAAGTATCACCTGTTGAGAGCTACTGGCCTGAATAAACTCCAGTGGGCTCAGTAGCTGTGACGGGGCCTTGAGCCTACCTGTGTCATCATACACTATCTGTGCCATCATGACTCTGTCATTACTTTAACCATTACATCATCAGTGTCCTATGTACTTTTTCAGATTAAGAATAATAATTGGAAGACTGACAACAATCTTTACTTTCTTCCATTTTCATTGTGTCAAGTTCTCCAAGGGTGAGAAAACTTTATGAAACAGGCACATTTGAGGAGCTTAGGAAGTTAGCATTTTTCTGTGGGTGCTTAAACCTCCATGAGAAAGTTAAATCTAGATGAATGGTTGGAGTTGACAGGTTAAGCCCAGAGAGTCTCATTTTTGTCTACTGGGTTGAATAAATAGGAGAAACAATTGGGGAATCCAAGTCAGGAGCCAAAAAATCAGATATAAATGCCATTCCAAATTGGCAAAAGCAAGTTTAAAACTGAAGGTGAAGTCAAGAATCAGGATAAAAAGATGAACTGAACTGAAGTAGGAGATTAGGAACAAGTGAGAAGGTTCTCAAACAGCTTTGGGGTATTTGTAGCTATCCTTATGGGCCAGCAGATATGTAGCTCACACTTGAGTCAGACCATATTAAAGAAACCAACTAGAAATAGACACTTTTCAAGTCACTAGGATATGTGATTTTATATGGATGCGACATGTAAAAGCTGGTCTGTTGAAGATTTATTTCAACAAATTGCTAAATAATTACTTATGCATGTGATCTTTTAGCATTTTATTTGAAAATAGTTATACTGATTTTTTTCTACTAGATGGCGAGCTGCTTGGAGGCAGTGCTGATTTATATTCATTGTTCTCTCTTTCTCTTCCTCTATTCTCTCTCTCTATGTGCATGTAAAATCAAGGGAGAGAGAGAGAGGAGAAAAATACACACATTTTCTTGTGTTTCCCTCCTTTTGGTGATGGGATGATAAGGGAGTTTCGAAAGACAGTTGTGGTTGCATTGAGCGGTCACTGTCCTCTTCTTGGTTGGTTCTCACTGCTGTGCCGTTTTGACACAGACTACCTGTGGTCGTGGAGTGAATCCAGCAGTTCATTTACCACCATCTCACCACAGGGTGCTTACATGCAATCAGCTCTCCTAGACACCAAGACTCCTGAAATTTTCTTACCACATTCTCCTGAGGTATCTACCTCTTTACCATGGTTTGTGGTGGTGAACTTCAGCATGGCTGTAAGCCCCTATAACACCATCCTCTGCGTCCCCCAAATCTGATCTCTTCTGGGATTCATATTCTACGTATCTTAGAATGTGAAAGTGGAACTTTGGTGGGTAGTGATAAAGGTGTGGTGATAATTTTGGGGGGTTCTGCCAAAATGGTGCCTCCCAACAAGCTCTTCAGAGACATGTTGGTTCTGGTAGCTGTAAGTTCTCTGATCTTAAACATGGGCCATATACACCCAGCTTAAGCCTTAGTAGTCAATTCCTGGAAAGCAAGATCCCATGTGGTATCTGACTCCATCCTGTCTATATGTATATGTCAAAGTAACACTTTGGGGGTGTAAGGAATTATCAGTGAGCTGTAAGTAACATTTCTTCATTTGTGAGCCAATTCATTCAGTTAACTGCAATTTTCCAGGATGGTTTTCTGGTAGCTTATTGGTATAAATATATAAAAATATTCTAAAATACCTTAAATAAATTCATCTCCTTCATCATTGCCACATGATCTTTAATGTCAACTGGTTTTCTAACAAAGGTCTTATAGCAGGCACGTGAAAACTAGTAAAGATTAGAAAATGAGATATGCAGGAAAAGATTAAAGGGTCATTCAGGAAAACTGAGAAACATCTTGCTGATTATCCTCAAGAATAAAATAGAGAGAATGCTAATGATTATCCTTCTTCATAAGCAATTGTAGAATCCACAATTCCTTATGTCCCCCCAAAACTCCCTGAAACTTGAATTGTGTCCCCCAAGTTTTATGTGTTAGAAACTAAGCCCCCACTATGACTGTTAAGAGGGTGGGAAATCCTATTATGGTAATTAGAAGGTGGAGCCTTGAAGGTGATTGGATTGTAGGACCGTGCAGCAGTGAATGGATTAAAAATGGTGGTCGGGCTGTGGTTCTGAGGGCTTTAAAAGAAGAGGAGAGTCTGTCTTTTCTCTTTCTGCTCTCTCTCTGCTTCCACTACCTAGCTAAGTGACACCCCTGGGTCACTGTCACCACCACCAGATGGACTTTGGACTTCCCAGCCTCAGAAACTGCAAGTGTCATGCTCAGGCTCTTTTACCTGCCTGTAATCCTGCTGACTGGGCCAATTGTCGAGCTACACAACTATGCCAGTTGTTGTGCTAGGGCTGGGTCTATGAGCTCACAGATCCCTCAAGTCCATTCACAGACTGGGTTACAGACCCCTTACATGCAGGTCTATGAGCTAAGTAACTGGTAAACAGGTCCTTGGAAGCCGTAGTTTGGAAAGCATAGCCATGCGGGCAGACACCCAAGGCAGACACCAGCCAAGGTGGTGGCACTGTGCATGCACACCAACTCTACCCACACACACACACAATTTTTTTACTGAACCAGCCCCAACCAGGCCCGAGGCAAGAGGGCCTGATTAAATTGTTCTATTTTCCCAACAATCCACTCCTTCAAGGTCTCTCACCTGTACAATCTACATGTTCGGAATCTTCTGTGATGTTCCCTTAGCGAGGATAGACAACCCTTACATTCACATATTACACATTCCATTCTAGTCCCAAAAGTCTTTAGCTTGTTGCAGCACCAACTCAAAAGTCCAAAGTCCAAAGTCTACTCTGAGACCAAAAGCAAAAATCCTTCCAGCTGTGAACCTGTAAAAAGTCAAAAACAAGTTTATCTACTTCCAAGATACAGTGGGACAGACATTGGGTACATATTCCCATTCCAGAAGGGAGGAATAGAAAGGAAAAAGAGTCACCAAACAAATCCAAAACCCAAACGGCAAATGTTAAGCACACTGGGGCACCTGGACCCCTAAAGCGTTGGGCAACCTCGCTCCTACAGCTCCACCAAGTGCAGCCCATTGAGCTGCCCTGGTGCCTGCAGCTTTTCCAGACTGGCACTGCACATTGCCAGCAGCCCCACAGTTCTGGGCTCCTGGTGGCATTCCTGCCATCCTGGCTCCACTAGACATTTCCTCAGTGGGGGTTCTCTGTGGGGGCTCTGACACCACTTTTCTACTCCGCATTGCTCCATAAATGACCTCTGGAGTGGCTCTATCCCTGCAGTAGGTCTCCACCTGAGTCCCCCAGCTTTTTCATACATCTTCCGAAATCTAGGTGGAGGCTGCCACGCCTCCACTGCTCTCACATACTGCTGGCTTGCAAATTTAACCCCACGTGAACACCACCAAGGTTTTTGGTTTTTGCTCTTTGGAAGTACTGAGGCAAGATTGCTCCAGCCAGAGTGGCTGGGATTCAGGGAGCAGTTTGCCGAGGGCAGCTGCACCCCAGTTCTGTCCTCTGGGACAACTCAGTTCTCATAGGATGGGAGGGGCGCCCTCCCGAATTCTCAAACACCCTCAGGGCCTGTGATGGGTGGGGCACCCATCCAGACTTCTCAAATGCCTTTAGAGCTTTTTTCCCCATTGTCCTGGTTCTTAGCATCTGGATATCTCACTGCCAAGAAGCAAAGATAAAGCCTTTAGTAACCATTTTATCTGCTTCACCCTTGCATTTTTCTTCGGCTCTCGGCTTCTCCACCACATGGCCAGGCTGCATAGTTTCCAGATCTTTACGTTCTGCTTCCCTTTTACATTCCGGCTTTTGAATTACTTCAGTCAGCTCGGCTTACACCAGCTATTCACTCAGTCTCAGGCAGTTCAGCAGCATTCACCCACACAGTTCAAACAGCTGCATTTACCCAGTCCATCAAGGAGTGGCTGCCCTGCTCCTGTGCATATCTGAGGCTCTCCTGTAACTGTGGCCACTGAGACAGGCACGTAGGAATGGAGACTAACTTTTCCACCTTTTCACCAGGTGAAAACATACTTGAAATTCTGCAGGGGCACCCGTTCTTGGGTCATCTGCCGATCTGCATGTGGCACTCTTTTCTTAGGTTTTATGGCACCCAGCCGGCCATCGGGTTTAAGTGGCACCCTCTGAGCTTTTTGCCTTCAGACAAACACAACATGCGTTTACTACATCGTCTCTAAAGTGCATTACACCATCCACCCCTAGGTCCCATAGCTGTAGCAGCCAGGGGCTCTCCCTGTTTCTGCTGCTTTTCTGTCTCAATTTCTCATGCACAGCAGGTAGTGCCTGGAGATGCGTGGTTCCCCCCAACTCACCACTGGGTTGGTCAGTCATCTTCCCTGGTGTGAGAGGCAGGAGTGGCCAGTCACTGCATGTCATCCTCCAGGACATTTATCTGTGCTTCTAATAACTCTGCTTTCTGCCACAATCTCAATCAGTTTGCAGCATAGTGATCAGCAGCCAGGCTCCAGTCAACAGAAAAGTGGCCACAGGGCACCACATACTCAAGGACAGCCACATTTCCTCCCCTTCCCAAGGGATTTTGCATTGTAGTATCTGGTCTATGCCGCCTTGCAGTAAGTACAGTGTGCAGCAACCGGATCCCAGTCAACAGGAAAGTGGCCATAGGGCAGAACATATTCACAAGGAGCCACATTTCCTCCTTCTTCCAAGGGCTTTCAGCTCCTGTACCTGCTGAGAATCCTGTTGCAGACTATGCCAATTGTGGCACTACGCAAATGTTGGAATCCTGCCGATGTTGCCAATTGTAAAGCTACACGACTACACCAGTTGTAGCAGTCTTTTACCTGCCCATAATCCTGCAATAACTTTCATTTTCTTTATAAATCACCCAGTCTCAGGTATTCTGTTATAGCAACACAAACAGACTAATACAGGAATAGAAAGAAAAATAAATTGTTTAGCAGTACTTGAGAGGTCAGAAATTCCAGCCAGCTGGCAAATATTAAGGATTGTATAGGAAATGAGAGAGGTTTGGAATTTTTCTCTCCACATTGAAACAGAATAATTTCCTCATCTGTTTGCTATGATCTGGAATGGGTTAACTAAAGCACGTGGACGAATCTGATAGTTTTAATAAAGTTCACTCAACTGTTAGATGTTAGAAATCCTCTGTCATTCTTATAATGGCCTCTAGAGGTCAGGGTTGAGGCATGGCGTCAAGCTAAGCTTCCCCACTTACTGCCTAGCCTGGGCAAAACACAGCACCCTGATAATTTTGGTTCTCCATCTGGTATTATTCATAAGTTCTAAGTTTGTTTACTCGTAAAATATAATTCAGCTAACCAGCTAATATGCAACATTCTCTGCTATTGGATATTCGAATATATATTGAGTTTGTACATTTAAGTAAGAGTCCATATTAATTTCTCTTAAAACAAAGAAGTTAGGACTCTAAGAAAATGTAAAAATTTTATTTTGACCTCAAAATATATAAGGATTTGTAAAATACTATGTCTTGAGAAGGTACCTCAACTTTAAATAATAGGATCATTTTAAGTTCTCACATTCTTACCAATTAGAGTTGCAACCATTCTCTTAATTCAAGAGCATTTAAAAGCTCTCCAAATAGAATTAAAATCATTTGGAACAAGACAGAATAATTTACCATGATGATTGCACTTTGGTGGTTTATCAGCCCAGCTCAGAGGATGGCAGGCAGCCAAAAGACATCCTCCCCATAGTTCGTCCTGAGCATTCTCAGGCCAGAATTCAGTGACTAGTGAAGGGGAAAGGGGAAGTTAGAGAAGGGTTCCATCTAAAACGCCCTTTACAGATTTTTGAAGCTGCAGTCTTTCCTATTCTTCGGTTATTTTCTGCTTTCTTACCCCAATCAATCAGAATAGAACCAGCTTTCAGTAGCACTAGTATGTTGGGTCTAAATAAGAGTCTTTCAAACTAGCCTCTGGTCTTTAAGGAACAGACCCCTGTCCCATTTGACTTCATATTCTTAGCACTTAGCATAGTACTTGGCATATAGTTGGACAACAACTATTTTTATGAATGAATGTATAAGATTAAAAAGAAAAAAAAGAGAAAAAACAAAAACAAAAAAAACCTTGTGCATTAATTCCAGGGCAGGTCCTGAAATCTTAGTAGTGACTTCAGGACTGCCTAGTGCCATCTAACCTCAGACATTGTTTGCTCTGGGACGAATGTGTTGTTCTTGATGATCCTACTGACACCCGCCACAGGACCTATGTACTGAGTTGTCCTGAAAGGCAAATTTCCCTGAGCCCTCTGCTGGTGCTCACACATTCCTGCTCTATTTTTGATGAATGAAATGGTGTATTAGGGTTCTCCAGAGAGACAAAAGCAATAGGATATGTATATAAAGATATGAGAGAGAATTTACTAGGGGAATTGGCTCACATGATTGTGAAGCCTGAGTCCCATGATAAGCCATCTGCAAACTGGATGCCAGTTGAGTGGCTCAGTCCAAGTCTGAAGGCCTCAAAACCAGGGAATATGCTGGTGTGATTTTCAGCTTGAGGCCAAAGAGAGTCAGGGGTTCCACTGGAATAAGTCCTGGAACCCAAAGGCTAAAGACTCTTGAGTGCAATGTCCACGGACAGGAGAGAAGAGTATAACACCTCCAGCAGATAGATCAAGAGATTCACCTTTTCCCCTGCTTTTGTTCTCTCCAGACCCCTGGTGGATTAGTTGGTGCCCACCCATATTGAGGGTGGATCTTCCTCACCAGTCCACTTAGGCTCACATGCTAAGCTGTTTGGGAAACACTCTCATAAACATGCCTCAAAATAATGCTTTGCCAGGTTTCTATGTATTCCTTAACATAGTCAAGTTGACACCTAAAATTAACCATCACAAATGGGTAAAAGTAGGTTTGAGGAAGTAGATAGTAAACAAATCCATATCCCAAATAAACTAAAATTCTAAGGTGCCACTTAAAAGATAACCTGTACTTAATTTATTTAAAAGAGATTAAAAGAAAATTTTTGAGGACCATTATTCTTCCTAAGTTATTTTTCACATATAGTAGGATACATACTAGAGATAAGTCATTCTTCATTAAATGTTTATCTATTTGGGAAAAAAGATTCTTTGAATAAAATTTGGGACTATTTAAAATGAAGAAACAATGTTCACTGTGTCTCAGGATAACAATTCTTCATAAACTTTATTTTTTTAACCTCAAAATAAAGACAGAGTACATGTCAACCTGGTTTCTATGTCAACCTGGTTTCTATATCAACCTGGTTTCCAACTATCTTTCTTGTGGGTAATTCCTTTATCTTGTTAGCTGGGATGGCTTAGTTCATTTGTACTTTTTTCTAGCAGTTGAAATTTCTGCTCAGCAGAGTGCTGGTTCCCTCTTCTCTACTCCAAACAGATAGATGCATGTGCCCTCAACACGCATGTCAGACTGAACAGATTTAGTTGCTCATATTAGACTGATTTGGGGAATAAAGAAAGTTTGGGGCCAACGCTTGTCAATTTGAAGTTAATTAGATGTGCCTAAAACAATCATTTACCACTGGTCAGTACAGTGCTTCTAAGGGATAAAGCCATAGTAAGGATTGAAAGGCATGAGCTTTGTCCCTCAGTGCAAATCAAAATGGGACTGAGGGTGGGGCTCTGCAAAGCTCTAGATAGTCAAAAGGGCCCAGCTTACTCCAAAAATGCAGTGTGATGGAAGACAAATCCTGAAACCTCTGGCAAACCTTCTTCTCATTGGAAGTATTAAGCATTTGTCTTAGCTAACTGCTAAAATATTAAGTGGCTCCAAAATTCTACAATGTTTAGTAAGGCAACTAGCTACTGGTTTTGCCAACTTGTGCATAAAGCAGGCTATGAGTTGAGCATGTTCTGCCTGCCTAGGAGGCCCAGGCTGGGCTTTGCTGCCGCAAATGTCCCAAATGTTTGTATTGTGGCAGCAGGTATCTCTTCATCCCAGAGAGAGTCCTTATTATCGTTGCAGACATGGGAGCCCGGTGTTTTTGGAGTTAATCTGTTTCATTTACTGATTGATTGCAGTTCACTTTGCATTCTGAAATACTGCTTGGAACATATTATTCCAATTAAATGCACTACAAATTTTCTTTCTTAAAACATCAATGTAAATGTGTGAGTAATTTACCCTTTCTAACGTGAGAATGTGACAGTAGAAATCAGTCCTCAACATGCATGAGAAAAAGGTGAAAGTAATGATATTTAATCTTAAAAATTAACATGTGCTGACATAATGAGGAAAGTGTCAAGAGAAAGAGAGAGCTGCTTTGCAGAGCCTGAGTCTCAAAGAGTGTCTGCTTCTGGATAGGGTCACCACATATTCTCCAATTTGCAGATACAAAAACCCAATTTTCTCATTTAGGTCAGGAGTAAGTACATTCTGGGAGGCTGAGTCATCCTGAAGGAATTTATTTACATATAAGAAAGTCAATTCACTAATTTATAACAAAAAATAACTAAGAAGTCAACTAGAATCCCACTTGAGCTGGTCAGTAAATTGTGTTTTCTGTAGGAATTTTTTTTTTTTTTTTTATGAAATCACATCAATATTAGAGGTCAGTAGACATAATGTCATAATGTGGGAGTCACAGTCTCCTGGGACAATTAAAATAGTAGTTAACTGAAGAATATTATCACCCATCTCTACTATAGGACTTTATTTCTGAATGAGTATTAACCAGTCCCTTAGACAGTGATGGAGACATACTGGTGAACTTTTCGTATTGAATCTTTCTATTTAGAATGACTTAGTCACCATAAATTTTAGTCCTATGGTACTGTCCTTTCTCATAAAAGATGTAGTATCTTCCAAGATTATAGTTCTCCCAGTTACTTATATTTCAAAATGCTTTATTTATTTTATAAAGCACCAGAAGTCTCTTGCTTAGATTTAAGAAATATAGTTGTCTGAGCAACCTACTTACAATTTTTTCTTTGGAGGGCTGTTTCTCATGGAAATGTTAAACCCAATCATGTTTTTGCTGGTAATAGTAAGCTTTCGTTTCCTACCAGTGTTCAAAACTGTGCCTTATTTTGGATCTGAAACCCATAAGCAAGTTTTTAGAATTGAACTGAGATTGCTTATATAGGAAAATAGCTTAACAACTACATACTGGGTCTCCAATATTTGTTGAAATTTTGATATATGCAATTAAAATGGCAATCCTAGTTTAGCCTTCTACTTTTCCACTTTTTCTCCAAGACAGGATTTACCTAACGGCTCCATTTGTCTGTTTTATATGTGTGCAGGAATACTGGAAACAAATACGTTGAACTCTCAATTTTCAATATTTACTAAGGAGCAGTAATTTTAAAATGCAGTGAAAATTTGAAGAGAAAGCCAAAGAAAATTTCTTTTTAACTCAACAGATTAAATCATAGGCGATATATCGAAACAGTCTGTGTTTAAAATGAATTGTTTTTAACTAATTAAGCGAGATTGCTCAGGTCTTTTTTTAAAAACTTTTTTGAGAAAAGCAACAAAACTTAAACAAAGCTCAAGTTAGTTGCGGTTTAAAATATGGATTGTAATAATCATTCTTTAATATAAAATAAAATTAATAAAAAACTTCCTAAGATATTTAGGTTAGGGACCATTGTCCTATGATATGGTCTGAGGAAGAATATATGATAAGCGCGCCTTTGAAGTGATTTTTGTGATCTTAAAGACATCTGCATAGCCTACCTTGATGTCTAACATTGCCACCAACAGCAGCTTCCTGTATTAAAGCATAATTTTTATCTGAGAGAGTAGGCACTTAAGTTTGAAATTTTCCTGGAGAAAGCAGAGTACTAAGAATGGGGAAATAAAATGGGTAAGTTTTGAGGGGAATAAGGAAAACAAAAGATATTGAGCATAAGTCCTGCACAGTTGAGGTAGCGCATAGACTGTGGCAGACTCTAGGTTGGCAATAGGACATGAGGTGTAAAAGTGCTGCCAAGGAGAAAGGGGGTACAGGAAAAGGAATGGAGTAATGTTTTTACACCTACAGAGATATACATAGATATATCTTTGTTTATTGGTGAAGATGACTCCCACCTATGTGGTTTAATATGTAAGACCCCTGAAAGTCCTCTTGATCAAAATTCTCTTTCAACTTTCCTCCATAGTTGCCTGAAATTTTCATTATATTTATCTTGGGGGGATAAAAGCAAAGATGATATTCACCTTGTCTCCTAATCAGCCTACAAATATCTTATTAACCAGGTCTGTGTTCTATTCTATTTCTTTGAATCCCCCCAGAACACAGCACAATGACATGTGTATGTACCAGGTGAGTTTTAAGTGCGAGGGAAGCTGATGCATCTTCATTTCTAGCTACATTACATCTGTATCTGAGGGGCCCCAAGAGAGAAAAGCAAAACCTCAGTAGAGGAGCACCGAAAAGAGCAGAAGTGGGGAGAACCCCGAGCTACCCTGGCCTGCTCTCAGTCTTCTTGTTAAAAGAAGGTTAATCATAAAGGTGTTTTGTTGATCAAGTACCATAGAAGACCTTTTGCTGTCTTTCTGAAGGTGGCGTAGTGGGAAAAGGGTGGACTTTAGAGGCAGAAGATTTGAAATTGATTCCCAGCTCTACACTTAATCAGCTGTGGGATTTTTTGCACAAGTAACAACCTCTCAGCTTCAGTTCCTGATATGCAAAATAGGATAAAACAGTAACCTGTGCTGGCCTGTGGAACCTGGTTTCCTCTGTAGCTATTTAGTGATTGTGTCTGGTCAAGTCGACACCAGTGTCCCCCCACTTCACTGCTCCTCACAGCCCTGCCATCCCCATCCCAGTTGTTCATATGGGACAGGGACTAGCACAGCAAAGATTATTGCTTAAAGCTGGAAAATAGTCTTTTTCTTTAAATAAAAGAAAAATCCTCCCTATATTCTGATTTTTCTTTCAAATAACATAAAGGCAAACATCAATTCAGCCTACCATTTCCAAATTAATGTAGTCTGATTTACAATCTTATTCTGATCCTTAGAAGACATTTGAGAATCTAGTTCCCTATGCCTTTTCACAATCGAGATCAGTTGGTGCACGTCCGAGTACAATTTTCAAGGCTGCAATTTGCAGACTTACAATAGGGCAGAAAGTTTTCATTGCCCTTACTCCTTAGATTTCCCGATTGTACAAGAGTTAGATTTTCTCGGTTGTAGACTGAAGTAGTGGGTTACTTATTTATTTTTCATGGTATAATCTCTGTGTGCTGTGTATTTTTTTCCTTTCTGTAGTGTTCCTCTTGCTTCTGGTATTTAAACCACCTTTTAACATTTCAATTAATGTTGTATATTGAGTAGATGTCTTAAATTGTTTGAACATGGTATTCAGAGAAGCCTAAAAATAATTAGTTTTAAAAATCAGTACTGTTTGCTTTTTCAAAACTTGGTAAAATGCTTTCTCCACCTTTTTCTTTTATTTCTACAGGGATATTCTTGATTTCATCTGTTGAGGTCAATATGCTGCCTCATATCTACATTAAATTCACAGGAGCAAGGTCCTGTGTACATTTGTCAAATGTCCAATTGGGTGATAACCAAGTTAATGGGTAACATTTGTTATTAATTATATCAATAAAAACATCATAATCTTATAACTCTGGTTCGAGCCTAATAGAGTAGGAGGCCTGAGGAATGAATATTCAAAAGCAATTAATGCATTGCTCTTTAGAAAAAAAATGCTAAAAATCATTTTAATAGCCTGTTTGCATCCTAACCAGACTTCAGTCAAATCAAACCATCTCTGGCCAGAAAAAATGTAATCGATTCCTCAAAATTAAATCCAGTGAACTTGTCTCTGTTGAAGATCGAGTGATATACTCTTATGAAAGAACACTGTTCCTTATTTAACGTATCAGTTGTTAAAAAGGTGTTCTATTTTCCTGTTTAGGATATGTCTGGTTTTTTATTACTGCATATGAAAGAAATTGTCTTGCCAACATGCAAATGATATGCTAACTGAACATGGCTAGGATGAAAGTGATGAAAGGGCCAGAGAGACCAATCAGCTACATTATTATGCCTAAGCAATGGAAAATCACAGAGCTTCCAGAATCTTCCTCTATTTTATATTTACATGACTCATAAAAAAAAGTAAAAATTAAAATATAGTGGATTATTTTCTCTTTTTCTTTTAAAGAAGACATTTAAAGAATCTTATGGAATCTTAGATTTTGGTACTTCCTTTTTGGAGAAAAATGCAGACATCCCAGATTTTTTTAAGGAATGTAAGGGAGAGAGAGAAATAAAGAGAGAAAGAGAGAGAACAGGAAAAAAGACCAGAGAGTTATACCCTTCTTTGTCATAATAAGAAATATAGTAAATGGTCATTAAAAACATCTTGCCAAATGCTGCTAGAAACTTTGCATGTTTTATGGCATTTAATCCATATTATTTTAAATTTAGAGCTAAAGAAATGAAGGCTCATCTTCCAAACAATTTGTCCAAGATCATAAGCTACTAGTGGTAAACCCCATTTCTTATTGACTTTAAAGTCCATGATGTTTTTGTTGTGTCATGCTAGCCAAAGCCACGTGGTATCTAATTGTTGATAAGAAAAATACATTTCAGTCTCAATAAAATGATTCACAATGTCATTAATACTTTATTATAACCTAATCAAATAATTGAATAGGTTTTAAGCATAATGAAGATGAAGGAAGTGGATATTGAAGTTCCTTGGTAAACGTGTATTTGGGGGGGGGGGTTTGCATGCGTGCGTGAGTGCGTGTGCGCTTATTTCTTTGATAAACTAAGTCTCGGTGTCCTACAGAAAATAGCCCCTATCAGCTAGAAGTTGCAGACACTTCCCATCTGGGCTGGTTTGAATGACTGTATTCTCTTCCTGTCTGTCCTCTTTTGGTCCTTGGGTAATGGGCTTCCTCTGAGGACAAGAGAAGCTGTACATGACTAGCAGTGTGATAAAGGCCATTATTTTAAATAGAGCTTCTACTAGCCAAGACAAAAGGTCTAGTGAGAGAAACAGAGCCCATCTCAGAAGATAGTGCTGTGGTCCAAAGGTTCTAAGACAGAGAGATGCCCCATGTGATCTGGTTGGTGGTACCTGGGTCCTGGGTCTTGGCTATATTTTTTTCTTTCCTTTCTTTTTTTAAATTGAGATAGATATAGCACATGTCATAACATTCAACCTTTTAAAGTATACAATTCAGTGTTTTTTAATATATTCACAAGGTAGTGCAACCACCATCATGATTTGGTGTGGATTGATCAAATTGTGTCACCCAAAGTTCATGTAGTACAAGCTTAATTTCCACTGTAACTGTGGAGGGTAGAAAATCCCATTATGCTAATCCAAAGGTAGGGCCTCAAAGAGATGATTAGATTATAGGACCAAACCATAGTGAAGGGATTAATAATGGTGGTCAGGGGCATGTTTCTAAGGGCTTTAAAAGGAGAGCACATGAGAATTTCTCTCTCTCTGCTCTGCCATTTTCTGTCATGTGAGACCACTGCATTTCTGTAAAGCCCCCACCAAAGAAAACCCTCTCCAAATTTGTTCCCTGGACTTTGGACTTCTCAGTCTCCAAACCTATAAGCAATAAATTTCATTTTCTTACGAAGTGCCTAGTTCTGTGTATTTTGTTACAAGCAACAGAAATGGACTAATACACCACTGAATTCAAGAACATTTTCATCACCCCCAATAGAAACCCCATACTCATTAGCAATCACTCCTCATCCTTCCCCCACCCCAAGTTCCTAAAAGCCACAATTCTACTTTCTGTTTCCATGGATTTGCCTATTCAACCATATATTATATGCAATACAAGGCCACACATTTCATGATACTTCCTATTACTAAGTGTGCTCACACAGGGGGCACTGAGACATCCAGTAAGTTGTGTTTCCTAGGATGTTCAGGGAGGGACCCCTGAACTTCCCTGTAAATCACATCCCTGTAATTTCCCTGTTTCATTTCAAATGTACCCAACATCAGCAGCAGTCTCAGTTCTGGCACAAGGATTATATTTTCCCCTGGAGTTTGGAAGGTTCTTCTGGACTCCCTGAATTATGAAAATTACAAAAGGATTAGGGACTTACTTAAATTTAAGTTTTAACTGGAAATGTCTAGCCTCTAATATCTCCACATAAGAGGATATTATTTATTAGGCCCATTACTTCAGTCTAGTTTTTCTCCTTGCTCTTAATTCTCATCTTTCCAAATATCATTTGTGTACAATTTAAGATCTCTAAACAACCTAAGTGTCTCTTGAAATCAGTTGTCCAAGCCAGAAACCCAAGAATCATCTTAGATCATCCACCTACATGTTTTTAATTCTGCCTTCCTCTCCACACCGATATCCGATTACCATATAGTGTAGATGGTGAGCACCCACCACAACCTCCTTCCTGCTCTCTCCTATATCTCTTGCTCCCAGCTGCTGATAGAGCCCCTTCAATGCAACGTACTTAATCTTGACTGGACTGTGATCACTTTTCTTCTGGTCTCTCTGTCTCCCATCTTGTCCCACCTCTTTATCCTCTACAGTGCTCCCACATGATCTTTTAATAATCTAAATCTGTTTGTATGGCACCCCTCATCTTAAAATTCTCAAAAATCTCTCCACAGTTTACAGGATGAAATTAACAATACACTAGTCTCTCCACAGTTTGGCCCAGGCTCATCTCGCACAATTACCCAGTTGCACCTACACAGAACGGCTTGCTTGCCCCAGAAAATGTCACTCAGCTTCAGGTTCGCTGTCCCTACACATACCTCGGCAATGTCCAGAATGTACTTTCCTACATTATTTTTCTATTAATTATTTTTTTAGGTACTAAATACATATTTTTCAAATGAATTAATAAAATGTTAATAACATTTTTTGTATGAAATATGCCTTTGGTTGGGTGAGATTATTTTCTCCAGCTTTACTGAGGTATAATTAATAAACAAAAATTGTATATATTTAAGATATTCAAAAATTGTATATACTTAATATACATATATGTTGTGAAATGACTACCACGTTCAAGCTAACTTATAACCTCATCACCTTATAGTTACGTGTGTGTGTGTGTGTGTGTGTGGGTGGGTGTGTGTGTGTGAGGTGAGAACATTTAAGATTGAATCTCTTAGTAATTTTCAAGTATACATTATTATTAACTACATATCAATTATCATATCCTTACCTCCCTTGTCTGGAATGCGGAGTCTTCATGAACAAAGACTCTCTGGTCTGCTCAGCTCTGTACCATGCTCTGTGTTCATTACTCCACTGTAGCATTTCTCACACTTTCCTCACTTGTTCATAATGGCAATGTTCGTCTCAGTGTCTCCAACTGTACTGTAAATTTATTGAAAACAGAGATTTATAATCTATAGTGTCTAGTATACTACCTAAGTAGATAGGATTTAATATTTATTGAATGGAAGAAAAGAAGGAAAAAGAAATAAAGAAAGGAACATGAAAAGCAGCAGAACCCAAATGCTGCTTGTCTCCATGGGTAGCATCAACACATAATGGTATTCAATACTTTCCCCTAAAGCCTTCCCATGCCAGAAAGCATAAATAAAACAAGTTTTATACTACCGTTGTTTGGAAGATTTGGGGAGGGCATGAAGAAGAGGTTGTATAATGCAAAACACTTTTGGTAAAAATCATCAAAGACTCTGTGTGACCTCTTTGGTTTTTTTTCTCCTCTGCTCTGGTTTCTCTCTCTCAAATCTTCCCTTTGGGTCCAATGCAGAGTTACTTTACTTTTTCCAACTCCTCCAGTCTCTCATCACCACTTACCTTTTCTCTAAGCAATAATGGATGTTCTCAGTGCCAAAACATACACTTGTTAAAAGGTTACAGGAGAAATTTCCAGTTCTGTTTTAAATAGAAATGTGTTTTTTACTCCATTATAAATTCCACTAAAATGATAGTAAAGTTGGAAGAAAAGTATAAAATGGTTTACACAACAAAAGACAAAAGGAGCTGGAAGTGCAAAAACAGCAGATTAGAGATACCAAAAATTTTCAGAAGATGGAAAATGCACATAGGGAATGAGCTGACTTGAGAAAACAAAAGACGTTAAGCGAAATTTGCTAATTAGAAGCAGGTCAATTCACACCATTGAACTCAGGAAAGGTTCAGGACTTAGAGGCACACATACTGTAGAAGGTTAGGATGAGACACAAGGCTTAAAACAAAAAGAGTTGATTAAAAACCTCAATGAGAGGCAATTAGACCTGGTGATTTTTTTCTTCCATCCCCTACACCCTTACCCTACCAAGAAACTGGAAATTTACTATATGGGGAGTAAACCTCAAGAACACTAAAGACAGCAGCAGACAGGGTAGAGCTGCTGCAATAAATGGTGATAGCATGGCAATAAAGACTACATATGGAAACTTCAACCCTCACCTCAATGATCCTCACCTTGTTAGCATTCATTGTCAGGCATTTGCTTCTTCTTTTCCCTGGAAAAATATTACAGGATTCTTCTCTGAAGAAACTGAAGCATTCTGAAGAATAGACCCGTGAATACTGTCCTGGTAGGAAAGCAGATTCATCTTAGATGATTCAAATGAAAAGATGTTCATGGAGGAACTACTCACCGTAATGTAAGTAAACAAACAAGGGATGGTAAGTCACCCAATAACTAGCAACAGTGGGAAGTTGTTACATCCCAAGGTTGAAGGGATAATGGGAGGCAATAGAAGCCAGTGAGAATAACAGTGGAACAAGACCCTCAGCAAAAACTGAACCGTGGAGAGTTGTGAATACTGCTAGACATTCTGTGCTGAAACAGAGAGGGAATAAGGAAAAAAAAATACTCTGATATTGGAAAATGGCATCACTAAGATGGTAGAGTAGTAATTTCTAGCATCACTCCTCCACCCAACAAAAAATCAAATAGCAGTGATTAAAAAACAAAACCACCATCCTGAAGTCATCAGAACTCAGAATAAGAGGCAGAGAGGACCACTGAGCCTGCTAAGCCATGGAAAGCCATAGTGGGAGGGAGGAAGAATCACCTCAAACAGCTCCAGCCTCCCCTGTAAGCCACCATGACACAGCACACAGAGAAGCTCCCTGGAGTCTGCAAAGCCAGTACAGTGCTATTTGCATGAAGCTACTCATACCCTGCAGGGGGAAAGTTGCCACTACCACTGGGGAAAAAAGGTCACTTTAGAATGCCCCATCCCATCCCCCAAGCTGTCATAGCTATTCCCCTAATTACCCTGCACCAGCATAGGTGGTAGTGGACACAACTGGCAGGAGGAAAGGATCACTTTGGAACACTCCATCTTCACCCCCACCTTCTCCAGGCTGGCATAGCACTGTACCCAGAGAAGGCCATTGGACCTGCAGTGTCAGAGGTGAGAAGCGAGGGTAAGAGATGAATGTTCAATTAGCCAGTGGTCTGTGAGTCTTCTTGGGGGATTCATCCAAGTCTCCCCCATGGGAAACATTTGGAGTGATGGGGGCTGATCCACCAGGGGAGCACTGAGGTGCTATATTGGCAGCTAATCTATGCCTTGATCAGCACAGACGCCACACAGTGTAGACAGGCTGGCACCACAGTGCTGTCATGGACACAATATGTGGGAAAGACTCAGTCCTGGGCCAGATTTTTCACAGAGTCCAGTTGCTCCTGCGAAGTCATCCCATGACCTGAAAGTGACTAAAAGACCAGTAATTAAATTTCAATCTACACAATAAGTCTTCCCCAGACTGCAAAACAACAGCAAAGCAGCAATTTAGCCCAGGAACAGCATTCAAATTCCAGTTTCCACAATAAGCCTTCCCTAGCACATGAATCAACAGCAGGGTAGCAAGTTAGTTCCAGTGCAATGATTAAGTGGTAGGGGTTGCTATAAATCCTCCATATTACAAAAAACAAATGCAGGTTAGAAATAAAGATCTGATTTTGAGCAGTAAAGGTCTAACAACACTAAAGACACATACAAAATCTGGATGAGGTAGCTATCTCCTCAAATGCAGGCATCAATGTAAAGACCCAAAAATGGAGGAAGAAGAGAAAAATATGATACCACCAAAAGAAACCAACAAAGCTTCAGCAGTAGACCCAGATGAACAGCATATTTATGAAATGTCTGACAGGGAATTCAAAATAACCCTCATAAATAAGTTCAGGGAGTCACAGAAAATACAGATAGAAAATTAAATGATATTTGGAAAACAATCCAGGATCAGAATGAGAAACTAGATGAAGAAATAGGATCAATTTTTAAAAACCAAATAGAAATTTTAGAAATAAAGAATACATTATCTGAACTGAAAAACTTGATAGGAAGCTCTAACATCAGACTTGACCCAGCAGAGGAAAGAATCAGTGAGCTTGATGACAGAATATACAAAATTACCTAATCAGAGAAGTGAAAAGAAAACAGTATAAGAAAAAGTAAAACAGGCCCACATGAATTATGGGACACCATCAACTATAATAACCTAGGCATAATTGGAGTACTTGAAGGAGATGAGAGAGGAAGAGATCTAGAGAGCATATTTAAGAAAATAATGGCTAAAAATTTCCCAAGTATAGAGAAAGATCAGAGCACCCAGGTACAGAAAGCTCAGAGGCCACCAATCAAATTCAACCAAAAGGGGAATTTCCAAAGGCACACATCATAATCAAATTATCAAAAGCAAAAAAAAAAAAAAAAGAATATTGAAATCAGCAAGAGAAAGGAAACATATAACATTCAATGGACCCTCAATACAGCTTTCAGCAGATTTCTCAGCAGAAATCCTATAGGCCAAGAGAGAATGGGATGATATACTGAAAGTACTGGGGGGGGGGGGGTAGGAAAAAAAAAAAAGACTGTCTACCAAGAATTCTCTATTCAGCAAAACTGACTTTCAAGTATGAAGGAGAAATTAAGATTTCCTAGACAAAGAAAAGCTAAGGGAATTCATCAACAATAGACCTGCCTTATAAGAAATGCTAAAGGGAGTTCTTCATTCTGAATGAAGAAGACACTAAAGTATAGCAAGGAAATATTTGAAGGTATAAAAGTCACTAGTAAAGTAAGTACACAAACAAATTCGGAATACTCCAATGCTATAAAGTGTAATAAATAAACAACTTATATCTTTAATATGAAGACTAAAAGAAAAACTTATTAAAGATAATAACAAATAAAACAACTGCATAAGAGATATGCAATATTAAAAGATGTAACTTGAAACAACAAAATGTCAAAATGTGGGTGGGTATGACATCAAAGTGTACAGTCTGCTTTAATTGTTATATTTTTTCTTAGCAATCAAGGTTAAATTGTTATTAGTTTAAAATAATCTGTTATAATCCCCATACTGGCCAACTGAAAAATAATAAAATAAAATAAAATAAAATACTCTGTTATAACTATAACATGATTTTTGTAAGCCACATGGTAACAGTAACACAAAACTCTATAATAGATATACTAAAAATAAATATGAAATCAAAATATACAACTAGAAAAAATTACTTCATCACAAAGGAGACAGTAAGATAGGAAGAAAGGATCTACAGAACAACCAGAATAAAAGTAAAAAAATGGCAGTACAAATCCCTATAAATCAATAATAACTCTAAATATAAATGAATTAAATCCCCAAAAGACAAAGTGTGGCTGAAAGCACTATAAAACATGTTTCCTATAAGAAACTCACTTCAGCTATAGAGAATAGAAACATAGACTGAAAGTGAAAGTTTGGAAAAAAGACATTCCATGCAAATGAAAATCAAAAAAGAGCAGGAGTATCTATACTTATATAAGATTAAATAGACTTCAAGTCAAAAGCAGTAAAGAAAGATAAACAAGGTCATTATATAATGATAAAGAGATCAATTTACCAAGAGAACATAACAATTCTACATATTTATGCACTCAACATTGGAGCACCCAGATATATTAAATATATATTATTAGATTTAATGGGAGAGATAGACTCCAATATATTAGTAGTTGGGGACTTCACCACCCCACTTTCAGCAATAGACAGATCATTCAGAGAGAAAATCAACCAAGAAACATCAAAATTAATCTCCACTCTCGACCAACTCTAGACCAACTTGACCTAACAGATATTTATAGAACATTCCATCCAACGGCTGCAGAAAACACATTCTTCTCAGCAGCACATGGGACTTTCTCTAGAATAGATGATATGTTAGGTCACAAAACAAGTTTCAACATATTCAAAAAATTGAAATTATATCAATTGTCATTTCTGACCACAATGAAATAAAAGCAAAAATCTATAACAGAAAGAACACTAGAAATTGTACAAATACATAGAAATTAAAGAGCATGCTCCTAAACAATGAATGGATCAAAAAAGAATTTGAAAAGGAAATTAAAATATTCCTAGAGATCTGAGGCATGGAGCTGGGGACCAGACCCCCCTCCCACAACTAGGCACACCTCCAGTGCCAAGGAGCATGCCAAAAACATCACCTCCATGTGGGTGGCCCACCACAGCCACCACAGTACCCAGGGCTGCCACAAAAGTGACTAGTTGCCACAACCACCATGCAGATGGTGCGCCAGCTGCTGAAGTGCATTGACACAAGGAGAATCACCTGCAGAGACCAAAGAAAAGAAGAGGATGTCTCTCTCCACAAAGCCCATTCCAGAGTGAGAGAAGAAGCATCTGCTCTATGATAGTATTGGGGGTCATGAACACACATCACAGCATTGGACAGATCATCTAGGTAACAAATCAACAGAGTAACCACTACTCTTTCAGAAGGAGAGAAGAAATCTAGGGTATTAGATGGAGGAGGGGAGAGGGAAAGGGGCATGGGGAGAGGTTGGCCAAGGGGCATAAAGAATAAGTACCATTTGTAACAATATATATGCTAGCAATATTGATCTGATCAACATAGGTCAACATTGAACACCAAAAGTGTGTATAATCAATTATAATTCAATAAAAAAAAATTCCTAGAGACAAATGAAAATGGAAATACAACATACCAGAACCTACAGGGTGCAGAAAAAAGCAACAGTTTTAAGAAGGAAGTTTACATCAATAAATGCCTACATCAGAAAAGTAGAAAGACTTCAAATAAACAACCAAATATTACACCTCAGAGAACTAGAGAAACAAAAACAAACCAAATCCAAAATTAGTAGGAGAGAATCAACAAAGATCAGAACAGAAATGAATGAAATAGAGATTTAAAAAACAATACAAAAGATAGATAAAACAAAGAGCTGTTTTTAAAAAAAGATAAACAAAATTGATAAACTTTTAGCTAGATTAACTAAGATTAAAACAGAGGCAATTCAAAAAAATAAAATCATAAGTGAAAAAGGAGACATAACAACTGAACTGATACCACAGAAATACAAATGATCATAAGAAACAATTATGAACACCTGTACCCTAACAAAATGAAAAGTCTATAGGAAATGGATAAATTCCTGGACACACAAAACTTACCAATGATGAGTGATGAACTAGAAAACATAACCTGATCTATAATGAGTAGTGAGATTGAAATAGTAACAAAAAGACTCCCCAAAATGCTGGGACTAGATGACTTTACTGCCAAATTCTACCACACATTTAAAGAAGAACTAATACCAATTCTTCTCAAGCTCTTCCAAAAAACTGAAGAGGGGTGAATACTTATAAACTCATCCAATGAGGTCAGCATTACCTTCATACCAAAACTGGTAAAACACACAACAAAAGAAGAAAACTACAGACCAATTTCCCTGATGAATATATACGTGAAAATCCTCAATGAAGATACTAGCAAACTGAATCCAACAACACATTCACCGTGACTAAGAGGGGTTCATCTCAGGGATGTAAGGATGGTTGAACATATTCTAATTAATAAATATAACACATCATACCAACAGAATGCAGGACAAAAACCATATAATTATTTCAATAGATACAGAAAAAGCCTTTGATAAAATTCAATACCCCTTCACGATAAAAATACTGAACAGATTAGGTATAGAGGGAATGCACCTCAACACAATAAAGGCCATATATGACAAACCTAAGGCTAACTTCATAACTGAATAGACAAAAGTTGAAGGCTTTTCTTCTAAGACCTAGAACAAGACAAGGATGCCCACTATCCCCACCCTTATTCAACATTGTACTGGAAGTTCTAGCCAGAGCAATAAGGCAAGAGAAAGCAATATAAGGCATTCAATGTGGAAAGGAGAAAGTCGCACTACCCCTATTTGCAGATAACATGATTATACATATAGAAAGCCCTAAAGACAATACCATAAAACTACTAGAACTAATAACTAAATTCAGTAAAGTTACATGATACAAAATCAACGTTCAAAAATCATAGCATTTCTATACATCAATAACAAAATATCTGAAGAAATCTAAAAAGTAATTTTATTTACAATACCTACTAAAAACATGAAATACCTAAGAGTAGATTTAACCAAGGAGGTTAAAGATCTCCACAATAAAAATTATAAAACATTGATAAAAGAAATTGAAGAAGACACAAACAAGTGAAAATATATATCATGTTCATGGAATGGAAGAATTAATATCATCAAAATATTCATACTACCCAAAGAAATCTGCAGACTCAATGCAATCCTTATCAAAATACCAATGACATTCATAACAGAAATAGAAAAAAAATCCTAAAATGTTTATGTAACCACAAAAGACCCCATATAGTCAAAGCCAAAGCAATCTTAAACAAAGAGAACAAGTCTGGAGGCATCACATTACCTGACTTTGAAATATACCACATTCTATAAAGTTATAGTAACCAAAATAGCATGGTACTAGCATAAAAACAGACAGATAGACCTATGGAATGGAATAGAGATCCCAGATATAAATTCACACATTTACAGACAACTGATTTTCAACAAAATTGCCAAGAGTTACATGTTGGCAGAAAGAAACAGCCTCTCTAATAAATGGTGCTGGGAAAACTGGATATTCACATGCAGAAGATTAAAAGCAGACCCCTATCTCTCACCGTGCACAAAAACCAACTTAAAATGGATTATAGATCTAACTTTAAGATCCAAAACTATAAAAATACTAGAAGGAAACATAAGGGAAACTACATGAAATTGGAAGGGTCGATACTTTTTTGAATAAGACTTCAAAGTCATAGACAACAAAAGCAAAAATGGAAAAATGGGATTACAGCAAATTAAAAAGCTTCTGCACAGCAAAGGAAACAATCAACAAAATGAAGAGACACCTACAGAATGGGAGAAAGTATGTGTAAACTATGAATCTTACAAAGGAATACAGTCAGAATATGTAAGGAACTCAACAACTAAACAGAAAGAAAACAAAAACAAACCCCAAATAACTCTATTAAAAATGGGTAAAGGAACTGAACAGACATTTTTTAAAACAAGTCATATATATGGCTAACATACTGAAAAAATGCTCAACATTGCTAATTATGACATACAAATGGCTAACATATTGAAAAAATGCTCAACACTGCTAATCATCAGGGAAATGCAAATTAAAACCAAAACGAGATATCATCTCACTCGAGTTAGAATGGCTATTATCAACAAGACAGAAAATAACAAATGCTGGTGAGGATGCAAAGAAAAGGGAATTCTCCTACATTGTTGGTGGAAATGTAAATTAATAAAGCCATTATGGAAAAGAATATGGAAGTTCCTAAAAAAAAAAAAAAAAATAGAATTACCTTATGACCCAACAATCCCACTACATGGTACATATCCAAAGGAAATAAAATCAATATATCTAAGAGACACCTGCATTCCCATGTTCATTGTAGCACTACTCAGAATAGCCAAGAGATGGAGTCAACCTACATGTCCATCAACAGATAAATGAATTTTTTAAAAATGGTGTCTTTTACACAATGGAGTACTATTCATTTATATAAAAAGTAAGTAAAATCCTGTCATTCGCAGCAACATGGATAGAACTGTAGACCATTGTGTTAAGTGAAATAAGCCAGGCACAGAAAGACAAATACTACATGATCTCACTCATATGTGAAATCTGCACACAAGAAAAGTGGTTCTCACAGAAGTAGAAAGTAGAACAATGGTTATCATAGGCTGGGAAAGGAAGGAGAATGGAGGTGGGGGGAAGAGATGGATTAACAGGTACAAATTACAGGTAGATAGGAAGAGTAAGTTCTGGTGTTCTAGGGTGGCTATAGCTAATAATAGTATATTGTATATTTATATACAACTAAAAAGAGGATCCTGAATATAATCACCACAAAGAAAGAAAATGTTTAGGTGATAGATACCCTATCTACCCTAAGTGAGTCATTATACAATATGTGCATGTATTGAAATAACACACCATACATCACAAATATGTACAATTAAAAATTAAACAAAAATAATGTCTCTCCTCTTCTGCTCACTAATATCCTCAGAGTGCCTATCCACCCATACATCCAGCTACTCAGGGAGCCCAAGTGTGCTTTTCTCAGGGTCAGTCTTCAGGGACAGAGAACGACACAGAAAAATGAAGAGAAGATATGGCAGAGGCAGGGCAAGAACAGTATATCTAGCAAATATACCAACATTTGGAGATCCTGCAACGAAACCTCTGTGCTCCAGTTTTCATTCTTTAGAAGTCTGCTGGAATATACTTCCAAATAGCAATTCAGTGCTACATTCTTAATATGGATGGACAGACAAGAATTGCCCAATAGTGTGGAAAATCTCCAACTTAAAATACAATTGAAAGACAAATCAACCAAATAATCACTCAAAAAGAATGAACTCCAGAAAAGAGAATGAAAAGATAATAGGGATTTTAAACACAATATTTAAATCTATATCCTCAGAGAAATGAAAGATAATATTTTATTCATAAAACAAACAAGAAAACCCAGAATATCTTAGAAGTAATAAAATCATTGAGCTTTTAGAGATGACAAATATAAAAATTAAAAATAAATCAATAGGATTATGAAGTAAAGGAAATCCTTGAGAAAAGATAACAAGAGGCCAAAGAAATTTAAAATAGGAGAGAAAATTAGATGATAAATCCATGAAACCCAACATCTGATTCGTAAGTGTTCCCAAAAGAGAAAACAGAATAAAGAGGAGTGGAGAAAATTTTCAAATAATTAATTCAATAATATCTGCATCAATGAAGATCATGTGACTTCAAAATGAAGGCTTACTGAGAGAGAGTCCAGTACAGTAAATAAAATTTCAAACCACCAGGAATAATTGGAATATGATGGTTTTAGGAGGTGGAGATTTTGGGAGGCGATTAGGTCATAATGGTAGAGCACTGATGAATGGGATTAGTGTCCATATAAAAAAAGACCCAAGAGGGACCCCTAACCCCTTCCACCATGTGAAGTTACAGAGAGAAGACAGCCATCTATGAACCAGCAAACAGACCTTCACTAGACACCAAATTTGCTGCTGGTTTTATGTAGGACTTCCCAAGCTTCTAGAACTGTGAGAAATAAATTTCTGCTATTTTAAAGTCACCTGGTTAATGCTATTTTGTTATGTCAGCCCAAGTGGACTAAGACAGGCTTTTAGAGATAAAATGAGTGACATTCAAGGAATGTCAAGAACCAAATGGCATTGGACTTCTCAATGGCAACAGTTGAAGTTAGAAGACAGTGGAAACATACTTTCAAAATTATGAAGGAAAAATGATTTTTAACTTAGGATTTTATACCAGTCCAATGATCTGTCAAGAGTGAGACTAGAATAAAACATTTTCATACATTTAAAGTCTTAAAATTTTCTTTTTATGCACCATGTCTTAGGTTGTTAATAAAAAATGAATTCTAGTAAATTAGCATCTCCAGGAAAGTGAAGAAAAGCAAAGAGAAGTCCCAGGTGGACAGCTGTCAGCTGTGCATCAGGTCTGGAGAGCAACCAATCCAGACTGAAGGAGGAAGAAAGAGAAAGTTCCAGCATAGATGTGTCCAGAAAAAAGAAAGGATCTTTTTATCTGATGTGCTTAGATGTGGTTACCAAGACAGCCTTAATATTCCCCTCAGCCCAGGCCGAGCCCGTGGCGCACTCGGGAGAGTGCGGCACTGGGAGCGCTGCGACGCTCCCGCCGGTTCGGATCCTATATAGGAATGGCCGGTGCACTCACTGGCTGAGTGCCGGTCACGAAAAAGACAAAAAAAAAAAAAAAAAAAAATATTCCCCTCAGCTTGACTAAACCTTAGACAGTCTTCTTCCTGACTATAGATCCTTGACATTTTTTTCTTAGAATATTTAATTAGAAAACTTTCAATTATAAGTTCTTTTTTTGCCCCTTTGAGATGTAAATCTTCTCCAACTTCTTAACAATTTTGCTACCCAGAAATGTCTTTCTCAAGGACTTGGGAGCCATCCCTTTAAAATGCAATCTTCAAGAAAGATAGGGATCCTATGTCAGAGTCCATGTGGAGGGATAGGAGCCTAACTTTGGTAAGCACCAATTAGGAAACACAGATGGCCTAATCAATTGACCAATTTCCCCCCAACATCCTCATCCTCCAATACAAATTATTCACTTGTTCACCCTAGTGCTTAAAAACTCTTCTACTTTTGTTTTAGAGGAGTAGAATTCAGTATCTCCTCCCTTATCTTGCATTAAGTCTTCCTTGCCTGTTCACCTGTCTAGCGCAACTTTTCTTTGACCGTTTGGAAAATAGCATTAAGAGGCATTTACTCATTCTATTGAAGAATTCGAGAAGAATTAAATGATAACGACATAGAAAACTAAAGGAAGACAAAAGAATTATTTACTAAATTCAGTGGTTTCTTATTCTACCTTTCTCTATACCTGCACTTCCTGGCCCAAAGAGGCCTATATCATACTTTAGCCACATAGTGCATTTTGCTTACACTTATTTCTTGTACAATATTTTGTTCCTTCTGGAATGTTGAATTCTTATTCTTCACAATAGGAAATCTGTAGGTTTAATTCCTGCCCTCTAATTTTCTTCCTCCTCAACTTGACATAATGCCTAAACTTTCTGTCTTCATTAATTTAAAGTCCTCTCAGGACAATAGCTTACATTTACATGGCCCTTCATAATCTATAATCTATACAGTGTCCTTACATCTACCATCTTATTTGATCCTTATAAAATTCTTTTTCAGTTTCAGGTCTTATATTTAAGTCTTTAATCCGTTTTGAGTGATTTTGGTATATGGGGAGATGTATGGGTCTAGTTTCATTCAAGGGCTGGGCAAAGATATTATAAATAAGACCTCAAAAGCACAAGAAACGAAAGAAAAATAAATAAATGGGATGTCAAACTAAAAATCTTCTGCACAGCAAAGGAAACAATCAACGAAGTGAAAAGACAACATACAGAATGGGAGAAAATATTTGCAAACTATGCCTCTGGCAAGGAATTAATAACAACAATATACAAGGAACTCAAATGGGCAAAGGAGCTGAATAGAAATTTCTCAAGAGAAGGCATGCAAATGACCAACAAGTATGTTAAAAAATGTTCAACATCAGTAATCATCAGAAAAATGCAAATCAAAACCACATTGAGATATCATCTCACCCTAGTTAAAGTTGCTATTACCAAACAGACAGACAGACAGAGAATAAATGCTGGCAAGGATGTGGAGAAAGGGGAACACTCCTACACTCTTGGTGGGACTGTAAATTAGTGCAGCCACTATGGAAAACAGTATGGAGGTTTCTCAAACAACTAAAGATAGAACTGCCACATGATCCAGCAATCCCACTGCTGGGTGTATACCCAAAGGAATGGAAATCATCATGTCGAAGAGATATCTACACTCCTATGTTTATCGCAGCTCTATTTACCAACATATAGAACCAACCTAAATGTCCATCGACAGATGACTGGATAAAGATAATGTTATATGCATATATACAATGGAATACTACTCAGCCATTAAGAAGAATGAAATTAGCAACATGGATGAGCTTGGAGAAAATTATGTTAAGTGAAATAAGCCAGGCATAGAAAGAGACATATTGCATGTCCTCATTCATAAGTGGGAGCTGAAAAATAAACAAATGAAAAAAAGAAAGAACAATCACAATAATATGTTGAACTTTCAGAAGGAGAGAACAAAACTGTAGTTACTACAGGTAGGAAAGGGGGACAGTGAAAGGGATTAGGGAAAAATTGGTTGATGGACACAAGGGATGATTACATTTTGTAATGATGAACATGCTAATTATCCTGATTTGATCATCACATGTTGGACACAGGTATTGATATTCAACTCTGTACCCCACAAATGTGTATAATCAACTGTGCTTTAATAAAAAAAAAGAATAAAAAATCTTTTAAGGTGCGTTGGTGCTGGATTCAGATGAACATAGGTTGAAACTGTAGATCTAGTCAAATATCTTAATCTCTCTAAGCTTCAATTTTCTTATTTTAATGTGAGGTTGGTTAATGAGTGAGGTATAGTAATGCACAGCTCACAGGACAGTTATGAGGAGTAAATGAGATAATGCATGTAAGTGCTTTGCAGATCATCTAATGTGGCAAATGATCAATAAACCTGAAATTGTTATTATTATTTTACAAAGGAAAAATGAAATTTAGATCCAGTGGAAGTTACTACATTATAAAACAGGGGCTTAAACCTGTATTGCTTGATTCCAAAAGCAATTCATATTCTCTATGTCATGCTGATCACTCTAAATACTCGCATATGTTTTATAAGCAATGTCTTCTGTAGGCCTCACTAATTCATTATCGTAGATTAGATGTTTAGAACATAGATAGGTATGTTTTGAAAGTGAGTGTGGGCTGGAGTATGATAGGGAAGAAGAGACTGGCTATCAGCAGCGGTGGGAGGGGATAGAACAAGAGGAGGCTTAAGGGAGACTGGAACAGCTGGGAGACAAGGGGAGGGAACAGAGGAGCTGAGATGAGGAAGTGTGGAGGCATCAGAAATATGGGACACAATGTGGCTGGAGGCAAACTGCTTAGGGCACCAATTAGATCTGGTTGGCCTTTACCATATGTCATTTTAAAAAACGGTATGCAAAGCATTAATTTAATTCATCTGTTGGAGAAAAGGGGAAAGTGGCATTCTGTAGATCCATTTTTAAAACAGAAGTGCCTGTTATTGAACAGACTGTGAGTGGATGTTTCTCAAAGAACAGTCCAGACCTGCAAACCAAGCTTTTCCTATGGCAGCTGTGCCCACGACCTGCTGTTGTTTTCACTTTTTGATGTCTTTGTTCAAGCCATATGGTATAGAAGCAGTACATATTTGTAAATAAATAGATTTTGAGTCTAGATTCCTTCTGTGTATGTGACTTGTTTTCATCTCAGATTTATCATTCCTTTGGAAGAGGAGATGGGCTTGAATTTAGAAAACTTTGGCCTCTTAGAAAACCCATAAGATAATTTTTAACTGTGTTTGCATATCTGGCATAGTGCCAAACCTCAGTGTGACAGAATACTGTACAAATGAGAGTAATTCTTTTTTTTTTTTTTTTTTTTGGTTTTGCAATGTTTTGTTTTTAATAGTTGAAGTGATTTCTTAAAGGAGTGTTACCATTCGTGATTCCTTTATCTTTAAAAATTTCCCCTTTTAGAAGATTTTTTAGTGATTTTTAACTTAATTTTTTTGAGTGCTTAAAATAACTTGGCTCTGGGTATCTTTTGAAGATGTTGTAACAGGCAACTTCGTGGTCATTGAAGGGTAAAGGGAGTGCTGGACAGGGTGAGGGCTGGGTAAGGCCTTCTGCCTTCTCAGACGTTGCAAGCTCTATGCAAAACCTTTTTTGTTGTTGTTTTTTGTGGGGGCCTTGATGACCTAGCTGTTGAACCTCCAGCATGTCAGAACCAAAAGGAGCCATAGGAATCATCTACTTCAATCTTTTCCTATGTTACAGATGAAGAAACTGAGACCGAAAGAAGTGTAGTTCAATGTTACAACATTTGTAGAAAGAGCAGGTCTTTGTATACTTAGTAAAGTATTTTATTCACTGTGCATGTTCGAAAATACATTTTCATTATCTGCACTTACAAGAACAAGTCGTGGCTAGGTGTCTCTTCAGTTCCCTGTCACCAGAGGCCAGGTGAGACCTGCAGGCCGTATCTCACCATGGGGCTTACTGGTATCTGAAAGTCATTATTCTTTTTTTTTTTTTTAAGATGACCGGTAAGGGGATCTTAACCATTGAGTTGGTGTTGTCAGCACCACGCTCACCCAGTGAGCTAACCGGCCATCCCTATATGGGATCCGATCCTGCAGCCTTGGTGTCATCAGCACCACACTCTCCCGAGTGAGCCACGGGCCGGCCCTGAAAGTCATTATTCTTATGCCATGTACATTCTTTTCTCCACTCACCTACTAAAATCTTCCCATCTTGTTTGCTATTCCACAGGTGCCAACTGACTAACCTGATAAGCTAATAATCAATCTGCTAATGGGAGAAGATAAAAATACCCAAATAGGAAAAGATTACCCCTATCTGTTACCACTGTCAGAGATTTCTCAGCTGGCTGCTGTTGGCCTCTCCTCCAAGCACACTGTTTGGAGCATTGCCACAGTAAGTCTGACCATGAGAAAAGTTTGCTTTCCTTTTGTCAGGCTGCAGGCTTTCCCCAAAGATCTCAGTGTTTCTTTCTTTGGTCTAGACCCTAGCTTGGGTACTGCCCGAACTTTTTCCTTCTTAGGGGATTTTAGTTGTGAAAAGTTTGAATGAATGAATGCCTTAGTCTCTGAGTATCCAGAACTCAAGTATAATCATTATCCATACCTCTGGCTACCTTCAAAGAGTCCCACCATGGTTACCTTCCCTGTGATGTGAGGATTTTGTTTTGATGTATTTATTCAACTATAACAGCAACAGTATTCAACAATCTAATGTGTTCAAGTGTTTCCTGAGTCAGATTCAAAGGTGAGTAGCCCTCAGATCCTTCTTAAAATTGAGTTCAAGAATTCACAGCATAATAAAGGATATGACAACTGCATCCATGACCGAGGACACGGTGCCTTAGGAAAATGCTCTCTTATGGGACCTTATGGGGGCAGGTATAGCATAAGGATTAGAAACATGGACTCTGGAGCAAGAGAATCCTGGGTTCAAATCCCAGCTGAGCCTATTATTAGCTACATGACTTTGGGAAAATTGCTTAAAACTCACAAATGCCTCAGTTTTCATTTCTATAAGATGGGGAATAAAGTAGTGCATATTTCAGACATGTAAAAGTTAATTTACTAAATGCATATAAAGTTATAATAAGCATTTTGTACTCAACAGTATATTACCATATACAGTTGATCCTCCATGTCCATGGGTTCTATATTAATGGATTCAACCAACTTCAGATAGAAAATATTTGTGGAAAAAACTCCAATAAAAAATAATAACACAACAATAAAAAAATACAAATTAAAATCTCAATATAACAACTATTTACATAGCATTTACATTGTATTATGTATTATAAGTAATTTAGAGAAGATTTAAAGCATAAGCGAATATTGTGTAAGTTATATGAAAATACTATGCATTTTATATCAGGGACTTGAGCATCTGTAAATTTTGGTATCAGTGGGAGGTTTCAGAACTAATCCCCCATGGATACCAAAGAATGACTTTGTGTATATGTGTGTGTGTGTGTGTGTGTGTGTGCGTGTGCACGCGTGTGTGTGTATACGTATAATCTCATATTTACAGCATTTACTATGGTTATCTCATTTGATTCTGTGCTGAGCTCTGGTGACGCTAAGATTAATAAGACAAAGTCTGTGGTGTTAAGGGGATCAGGGTCCTCCTGAGGAAAACAACACTCTCTTGCCTCCTTTGATTAAATTTAACCCACTGAATCATCACCAACTGTCTGTGCCTTGTAGACAATGAGTATGAAGTAGTCTTCTTTCAATGGAATCTTCTTTCAAATGGTCCACACATCTCCAGTGAGCACAGAGGCTCTGTTTCTGCTTACATAACCTCACTCCTGAGTACTTCCAATACATGTTCCCCCCTCTGCGATAATTCTCTGAGTGAGGCAGTTGAGAAAATTGATTTCTCTAAGTCCTAATGTTTAACTAGCTTGTCCAGAAGTACATTTTTGTAGAAAGAAATAATTAACTTGATTTCCTTTTCACATGACTGTCCTGTGACAAGTCGAATCCCTGGAGTAAAATCATCTGCCATTTTCCTTCCGAAGGGCAAGCAATTAGGCAGTCAGCTGTGCTTTTTCCTCAACAGCATTTCCCTCCCAGTCCGAATTGCCACGCTGATGGCTGAGGGAAAGTCTCTATTCACATACCCCTTGGATTAAACTGAACATGCATTAGACAAGAATCTTCTGCAGAACCTGGGGCTAAGGCAAGTTTGGCCTTCCCTGGAATGCATAATCTCTGCAAAGGGAGAGAGGTTTAAGGAGCAAGGGAAATCAAGTGTAGACTTCAATCTTATAATTTTAGAATATCAAACTCAGGTCATGTACTAGTAAGAATTATAGTAGTGAAAAAAAATAGTAAATGTCTGTAATAAAGTATTTACTTATGTAATGGGTTACGGTCTATCAAAATAAAATCATGTCTTTCAAATTGGCCTAATATGTCATTAAATCATGAGGAGCAAATAAAATGGATTTTGTGTTTGTGGCCATGAAAGTCTGAACAGGACAGTGGAACCTGTACTTGTGACATAATTTCTCTGAGACTGAGTATGTTCATTGCTGTCTCTGACACATAGAAGACACTCCCAAAATAGTATTAATTATTACTTTTTGTTCTTACATCGTAATAAAGTTTTCTCTAATTGACTACGAGATTTTATTGACTAAGAGATTTTATAGAAATATAAAACGTATTTCTATAAAACCTCTTAATATATGTGTGTATATAACCCTGTGTGCATGCATATACATGCATATAGAAAATGATAAAGACAATCTGTCTCACCGCTTTTAAATTTTGTAATTGTTAGTCAAATGTTTTTCAATTTGTTTGAATAAAAATCTCAAAATGAATCCAAGCAAAAAGAGTAGAAAACTAAGACATTTGTAGAAAGACTACCAATCATTTCTCTCATTCTAAATGAATAATAGCATTTAATACATGCTATATCAATGCTCTGGAAAGAGCAGGACAAGTCTGTGACTCCTGTCATTATCATCTTAGAGGGGCTTCCAAGGAAGTGTAGTATTAATACCAGTGACAGGAAAAGTGAGACGGGGAGAAAAATCGAGGGCATGAGGGTAGTGGTGCAAACCTTCCAATGTCAGGACAAGGAAGGTATTTTTAGAGAGGTAGCAATGGAAGGAGGATGGGTACAAAAAGATTAACGGAGCACAGACAGAAGAGGGGGAATGTTATCTGTCTATGATTCAAGGATATTACTTCACAGAAGTCAGTGAACTCATTAATGATAGTTGTCCAAAAGTTGCCTCGTGTGGGTAGAAAGTTAAATATTATCTTGCATGAACTGCAGTGTAGTACTAGTCAGATTTCTTTGATGATTTATTCCCAACTTTGCTAACATAGCTTGGCATGTGAAAAACTGCTCTCAGCAGCCATAAATTTTTTTAAAGTTTCATTTCATTTTAGGGAGAAAATTAAGTGTCCATCCCAATAGCAATAAGAAAGAATAAATCCCATTTTAAGCACATATTTTTTGCTGTGAGTTTACAATACAATTTTTACTAGCATGTTTCTCTTTTGCTTGTGAACTAATTTTGAATTGCTGCTTTAAGATATTCAGACTAGGTACTGATTCATAGAAGCAAAAGCCAAAGAGATTATGTATCAGCAACCATTTATTTTCTTGAAATAATCCATATTTGTATGCCATGACTAATGCCCATCGATGCTTAGCAAATTGGTAGACTGTGGCTGTATTGACTATTCTGTTCTCAAACTAATGGTTTATAGGGACAGTTAGCTCTGTCCTTAGACTCTTGGCAGCCCAGGGCAAACTTTTATTTCCAAGCATCTGCTCACCACTTACTTCATAATTATTATTCTGAAAACAGCCAGAGCTGGGAGCAGTAGTTCTAAATTACCACTTTGGACAAGCATATAAATGATGAAATTTCATTTATGACTGATGTCTCTGCTGAAAAGATGTTTTCTTGTGTTGTTTACATCTTTCATCTGTGATTGATAAGTCAAAAACTCATATAATTTTGCTGTAATAACTAAGATAATAAATTCCCTACTTTTATTTATTTATTTATTTATTTCAACTCGGGGGACACTTCAGTCTGAACCCTGGAGGCTATTTTTCTCTTTTCTTGTCCTCAATAACATGGATAGTCACACAAATTACACTATATATTGGAATAGTCCTCATTTTATTAGAGATTAAAATATTGGGTAAGATGGGATGTTTTCCATAAGTAGGTGTTTAAATCCTGAGAAGTGTGTTACAGTGGCAATAAAATATTCATCACATTTCAAAGTTTAAAACTTAAATCCTAACAGTGACAACTTTTCATCTCTTTGAGTAGCACTAACCATTAGTGCTCACAGGCACTGTGGAGATCTGCTTACTTGAAGAGTTGGGAGGGTTTGGAAAATGAACACCAAACATAATGATACTGACTGATGGCCTAAAGAGAGGGGTGGTGACCAACTCCAGCACAGACACTGAAGGGGAAATCTCTCTTAGGAAGTGGTCCTCATGGCAGTACCTGTAGCAAAGTTGTGATCTCTAATGATGCCATCACAAACCAGGTCATCTGATAGAAACAAGATTCAGCCCAAGGCCAGCCTCTTTTCTGTCACCATGAAACATCAAGGGGCACAGGGGAAATGCCATGTGAACATGGAGTTAGAGACTGGAGGGATGCATTTACAAGCCAAGGAACACTAAGGATTGCCAGCTGTTAGCAGGAGTTAGGAGAGAGGCATGGAACAGATTCTCCCTCAGAGCTCACAGAAAGAACCAACCCTGCTGACACCTTGATCTTGGACCTCTAGCCTCCAGAATTCCGAGAGGATAAATTTCTGTCATTTTAAGCCCCTTAGTTTGTGGTTCATAACAAAGTTGCCTTTGTTATGGCAACACTAGGTGACTAACTCAGGTTCTGGTGTTGAATAACACACAGATGCTCCTCGACTTATGATGGGGTGATATCCCAATAAACCCATCACAGGTTGAAAATGTCATAAGCCACAGATGCATTTAATACACCCAATCTACTGAACATCACAGCTTAGCCTACCCTGCCTTACACATGCTCAGAACACTTAACATTAGCCTATAGTTGGGCAAAATTATCTGGCAACACAGTACACTGTAAAGCAGCAGTTGTTTATCATCATGATCTCATGGCCGACCGGGAGCTGGGTTTGTTCCACCAGCCAGCATCACAAGAGAGTATCATAAAACATACGAGTATCCCAGGGAAAGATCAAAATTCAAAATTCCAACATTGGTTTCTACAGAATGCCTACTGCTTTCACTGTAAAGTAAAAAAAAATCATTAGTCAAACCATCGTAAGTCAGAGACTGTCTGTAAATATACTGCAATGAATGTGTTAGTAAATAAGCCTTTTCATATCCACATTCTCAACTGTTCCTTTAGAATGTATTCCTATATGTGAGATTACTGAGACCAAACATATGAACATTTATAGCTTGTTTCCCTTTGCCAAACCACTTTCCAGGAGGATTGTAATAACTTACCCTGAAAACAGCATAGATAGAAATAAAATACTGTTTTCCTCAGAACATTGCCAGCATTGGAAAGCAATAGCTTTTGTTTGTTTGTTTGTTTATAAACTAGAAGGAATGTAAGTAGGAAAGTCACAGCAAAGCATTGCAGTAGTTATTACATTCAGATAAGATGAGTGGCCTATAGATGATTACAGAGAAAAAAATGTGGGGAAAATAAGAGAAAATAACTGGGAGAAATGGGATTAAAATTTTTTTTCCCTTACAAAACCAGAATGTGTGGTTCATAGGATCAGTAGGGTTTCTGAGAAAGCACAGAAGTAAAAAGCAAAGCTCAGGGCTGCCCAGTGTCACTAACTGACCTTTAGATCTCAGAGGGGAGTGGAAGGGAAGACACAGGATGGTCCTACACCTGCATCCCTCAGCCAAGAGCAGGTGACTGGACACCAGGAAGGTGTGCTGGGTCTGCAAGGAAGTCCACATGGAAAGTCTGCACTTCAGCAGCAGTTACGACCTGGGCACTGGGCACGTCCGTGGTCAGGAATTTGTTTGCACAAAGAAAACGAGAATTGTCAGTTTATAAAGCACATATTAGTATAGTTCTAAGGCTTAAAACTGCTCATTTCTTTGACCTAGAGACACCACTTTCCTGTTCTAAAGCAAAAACAAAACAAAACCATATATGTGCAAAAATATTGATTTATAGTATTTTTTACAATATTGGAAATTGGGGGGTTGGTTAAATAACTTACAGCACACCCTTTCATTGGAATACTACTTGACCGTAAAAAGGTATGTGTTTATTGTCTTAAAAATGATTCATAATATATGTTAAATAAAGACAGATTACACAATGATATGTGAAGTATGTTCCATTACCATAAAACAATATAAAACCACATATATACATATATTTCTTTGGAATATATTCTTAAAGTGGAAATTTCTGTCATGATCTGGCATGATCTTATCCCAGATATCCTCACAGTAACTTCCTCCATCTTCAAGTCTGCACTCTGGTTTTTACAACGCTATTTTATACTTCAGCATGTTTCCATCCTGCCCCGTCTGGAATCTCACTCCTTTACCCCATTTTGCTATTTTCCTTTTCCATAGCATTCATCTTTTTCAATTATACAATATGTGTATTATTTATTATTTTGATTATTTATTTCCTCCCTTGCTCTTACTATAAGCTCCATATGGTCAGAGATTTTTTTCTGTTTTGTTCATTAAGGTATATCCCACAAGCCCAGAAGAGTGCCTGACACATAGTGTATTAGTCTGTTTTCTATTGCTTATAACAGAATAACCAAAACTGGGTAATTTATAAAGAAATGAAATTTATTTTTTACCGTTTGGAGGGTGGGAAGTCCAAAGTCCCAGGGAACACATCTGGTGGGGTCTTGCTCTTGGTGGTGACTCCACAGTGTTGCAGGGTGTCACAAGGCAAGAATGGGCTGAGCAAGAGAGAGCTAACCTGCTCATTCACTCTCCTTATAAAGCCATCAGAACCACACCCATGACTGCCCATGAAACCATCAATGGATTAATCCATTCATAAGGGTGCAGTCCTCACAATCTGTACCTCTTAAAGGCCCCACCTTTCAATTACCATAAAAAGATTTCCCACCCTCTTAACAGTATTACAATGGGGATTCAGTTTCCAATACATAAAGTTTGGGGGGGACATATTTGATCCATAGCACATAGTAAGTACTCTCTCTCTCTCTCTCTCTTTCTCTCTCTCTCTCTATATATAATGGAAACATAATTGACTGTACATATCTGTGGGGTACAGCATTGAGTATCAATACCTGTGTGCAATATGTGATGCTCAAATGAGGATAATTAGTATATTCAACATAGCGCAATGTAATCTCTTTTTGTGGCCCATTACCAATTTCTTGCTAACTCCTTTTCCCATTCCCCTTTCCCACCTCTGTTGGCCTCAGTTTTATTCTCTCCTTTTGAAAGTTCTATGAATTATTGTGTCAATAAATATTTGTTGAAAAACAAAACCCGATAGGATTATTTTTGAAGTTCCCAATACACATTTTCAAACTGCTCTCCATAATGGTTACATAAATTCAAATCAGCATTGCATGAAAATACCTTATAGGTACATATATATATATACATAAATACATGCACACATGTGCACACCACATATATACACACTCACACAGTGAAGAATAAGCACCACAAAGTGCTGAAATTATGGTTGATCACCTTATTTATAGTTTTTATATTATTTAATCTTAAAGGTGACTGTTAGTTTAAAATCAGAAAAGAAGCCATATCTCAGAGAAGCTATGGTGGAGATCAGGAAGTAATCACAGAAGTGTCTGCCCCCAGCTCCTGGAGGCCACCCCGAGCCCCTCTGCTCCTCTCTCTGATTTGCTCTGCTCTCACTCTACTGCCTGATGTCCCCTATTTATTCATGTTTTCTCTACTCTCTCATAACAGCAGTTTGTCCAAGGTAAAAACTCTGCCCCCTTGTCACCCCTCCATAAGTTAATTAAAAGTACAGATGACTTGCTCTTTAACAGAAGTGCTGTAAATGTGTTGTTATATATAATGTTATATCTTCATTTATGACAAGTGTTCTTAATAAAAAAATTTAAGTAACTGATTAGGAATACATGTTAAATATTATCAAATTCTTTTTGACAAACATTTCCATTATAAAATGATTATATCTTCCTTGTTAATCTCACAACGCGGTTTATAATGAACCACTTTTGATTGGTAATACAAACCGTGCTTGATTGTGATGTATTATTCCTTTATTTCATTCTATTTGTTAGGGTTTCCAAAGATTTTTGTATCTGCATGTTTTATTAGGAATCATGCACACTGACCTTAAGATCTAGAGGCAAGAGCCCAGGAAAGATTAACTGCAGCCCCAGTACGCATGACAGGATCTCCAGCCTCCAGGTCAGCATGGTTCTTCTCACCTAGTCTCATTCTCTTTTTGGCTTCCAATCCATTTTTGGCTAATTGGTCTTAACTTTTGGAATCTGCCTTGGAAATTTATGTTTTCTGGATGCTGGTTTTGATCAACTTCCATTTCATTTACTTTTTTTTTTTATGTCACCGATCTATTCCAAGACCAACAATATATATGTGTATGTATATGTGTGTATGTGTGTATGCATCTTGTGTAAGGGTACATCTGTATTTCTTTCTGTGTATTCTATTACCCTGATGGTAGAGGTGCCAAGACTACTATCATGGGCAAGTTGTATATACAGAAAAATGATAGAAAATAAGAGCAGGTAGGGGACTCTCAAATATCATGATATATAGATATATTTGTATGTAGTTAAACATATGTAACATGCTATTCAGAGTTATGGTAAGCCTATGAATTAACAGAGTGGAAAGTAAAGTAGATACTTCTTTTGAGACTTGAGAAAAAACTAGCTACATCTAGTTTTGGCTCCTTCTTTTATGTAATGCCTCTTTCCTGGTTATGATTTTGGTTCTGAAAATCATTTTTTCCTCTCCATTCTGTATGAGAAATAGACAAAGGTATTGCTGAAATGCTCATAACTTGGACACAGGATTGACATATCCCAACAGGACTGTCCAGTTGCTAGAGTTTGAGGATTGGGAGTGAATAGGTATAGATATTCAACTCCAGAACGAAGTGTTATTTTGCCCTCTAGGTCTTTTGGGCACAAAACTTATACAGTACTCATATAATTCCACTCCTGCCAAAGTTTAAACCTTGTCCATCCAATAGTTTATAGTTTTCTTTCTATTTTAGTAGAAGGGATTTTTAGATACATCTTTCTCACTTAAAACTCATTCCTCCCATTTTCCCTCTAGGTCTTGAGTAAAAAGCCAAGCACTTTTCTATTTTGGTAGGTTTGTATTTGGAGCAAGTACAAAGTGCTCCTATTTCAACTCTATTTTGAGATTTTTTTTTTTTGAAAGAAGGTTTCTTAAAAGAACAATTTTGCCTGCTGGAGTAAATGATTTACCAGGCAGGCAAAAGAGCAAGAAAATTGCTCATATTAAGTAAATCTCAGAACATTCAAAGTTCTAGTATCCCTCTAAAGTTTTGCTCTTAAAATTTTAGATGATAGGTTTTTCTACTCAAACACCTGAAGCCTAAAAAGAAGAGATACTATACAAGGGTACCTCAAAATGTTCATAGAAATATACAATTAAAAGATAATACAAGTATTTCTATGAACTTTTTGAAGTAACCTCATATAATCACATGCTTTTCTATTTCTAGGATTTAAACAGTAATACACTTTGAAGAACTATGTTGGAAATTCATGTTTAGATGTTATCTTTATCTATAAATAAGTATTCAAATTTTTGAGGCATGCTCACTGAAAATTGTTCTTTTACAATATTTACATGAGTAGGTACCCCCATACATACCTCTGTGTATACACGTACCCACATATGTGTGCATATTTGTCTCTCTCTCTCTCTGTGTATATATATATTCCCTTTTCTCTAGAAATTTATTTCCATCTCTATACATGATACATGAAAAATATTCTAAATAAAATATATCAAAGAGTAAGGAGCAATGCTCAGATTAGCTTTATTACCAGTTTTACATAAAAGAAGGCTACAGCTATAGCAGAAAATCGTCTATATCTAGACAGAGATATATATTATGAATTTTCTTGTAAAAATACTCTTAAGGAGACCATCATTACTTGAAAATCTATCTTTGAGCTTTTAGATTGGTTAATTGCAAAGTGTTTTTTTCCACTTTACCAAAAGTCATAAAAGCTTTGATACAGGGTTTATCAAATATTTAGAGCCAGAAGATCTCGGTATGAAAAGAGCAATTATTGGCATCATCAGAGAAATTTTGAACAGAATACTAAACTACAAAAATGGCATTAGTAACAAGGCATAATCTTTCAGTTTTTCCCTAATGATCAATGTTAGGAATGAATTAGGAAAGAATACATACTTAGCTTAGAAATAGAAGAAACAATACGTTGCTTCTTTGGTCTTGATATTTTCTTATTTCATTGATAGCGAAACATAAGTAACCAGTATTTTGCTTATAAGTGGCAAACATTTTTAATTTCTGCTTTTTAGTGTGATTCTTGGTTGTGCTTGGCAATAAATAAAAGTCCTCAGAGTTAAGAAGAGAAAGGAAGTAGAAGCACATTAACATTCTCAAATATAAAAAATATGAAAAAGTATTTCCAACACTATGTTGAATAGGAGTGGTGAGAGTGGGCATCCTGGCCTAGTTCCTGTTCTTAAAGGAAAAGCATTCAGCTTTTCCCTATTCAAGATGATATTGGCAGTGGGTTTATCATATATGGTTTAAATTATGTTGAAATACTTTCCATCTATACCAAACTTGTAGAGAGTCTTTATCATGAATGAGTGTTGAATTTTATCAAATGCTTTTTCAGCATCTATAGAGATGATCATATGGTCCTTGTGTTTGATTTCATTGATATGGTGTGTCACATTTATTGATTTGTGTATGTTGAACCAACCTTGAATCCCTGGGATGAATCCCACTTGATCATGGTGTATAATTTTGTGTATGTGTTGCTGTATTCTGTTAGCTGGTATTTTATTAAGGATTTTTGCATGTGTATTCATCAAGGATATAGGCCTGTAGTTTTCTTTTTTAGTTGTATCTTTACCTGGTTTTGGTATCAGGGTGATATTTGCTTCATAGAATGAGTTTGGGAGAATTGCCTCTGTTTCAATCTTTTGGAATAGTTTGTAGAGAATTGGTGTCAATTCCTCTTTGAATGTTTGGTAGAATTCTGCTGTGAATCCATCCGGTCCTGGGTTTTTCTTTGTTGGGAGCCTTCTGATAACTGCTTCAATCTCTTTTATTGTTATTGATCTGTTCAGATTTTCTACATCTTCTTGGCTCAGTTTTGGTAGTTTGTGTGTGTCCAGAAATTTATCCATTTCCTCCAGATTTTCAAATTTGTTGGCCTATAGTTGTTTACAGTAGTCTTGAATGATTCCTTGTATTTCAGAGGTATCAGTTGCAATATCACCTTTTTCATTTCTAATTTTTGTTATTTGGGTCTTCTCTCTTCTTTTTTTAGTTAGCTGTGCCAATAGTTAGTCAATTTTATTTATCTTTTCAAAAAACCAACTTTTTGATTCATTGATCTTTTGTTTCATTTTTTGGGTTTCAATTTCATTAAGTTCTGCTCTGATTTTAATGATTTCTTTCTGGCTGCTAACTTTGGGTTTGAATTGTTCTTGTTTTTCTAGTTCATTAAGGTGAAGTATACGAATGGCCAATGGACACATGAAAAAATGCTCAACATCACTCAGCATTCGGGAAATGCAAATCAAAACCACACTGGGATACCATCTCACCCCAGTTAGGATGGCTAATATCCAAAAGACTGTGAATGATAAATGCTGGCGAGGTTGCGGAGAAAAAGGAACTCTCATACACTGTTGGTGGGACTGCAAAATGGTGCAGCCTCTATGGAAAATGGTATGGAGGTTCCTCAAACAATTGCAGACAGATCTACCATATGACCCAGCTATCCCACTGCTGGGAATATACCCAGAGGAATGGAAATCATCAAGTCGAAGGTATACCTGTTCCCCAATGTTCATCGCAGCACTCTTTACAATAGCTAAGAGTTGGAACCAGCCCAAATGTCCATCATCAGATGAGTGGATATGGAAAATGTGGTATATCTACACAATGGAATACTACTCTGCTATAAAAAAGAATGAAATACTGCCATTTGTAACAACATGGATGGACCTAGAGAGAATTATATTAAGTGAAATGAGTCAGGCACAGAAAGAGAAATATCACATATTCTCACTCATTTTTGGGGAGCTAAAAATAAATAAATAAATACGCAAATAACCTGGGTGGGGGAGGGAAGAAGACACAACAATTACAATTCTTTGAAGTTGATACAACAAGAAAACAGAAAGGACATTGTTGGGTGGGAGGGGGAAGAGGGAGGAGAGAGGAGGGTTTCGGTAAAGGGCCACAATAACCAACCACATTGTATATCGACAAAATAAAAAAAATAAAAATTAAATAAAAAAATAAGAAAATAAATAAATAAATAAATAAAAAATAAAGAGAAATACCACATGTTCTCACCTATTGGTGGGAGCTAAAAATAAATAAATAAATAAATTCACACCCCCCCAAAAAAACCGGAGGGGGAATAAGGCATTACAACTACAATTCCTTGAAGTTGATATGACAAGCAAACAGAAAGGACATTGTTGGGTGGGAGGGGGAAGAGGGAGGAGGGAGGGCCACAATAATCAACCACATTGTATATTGACAAAATAAAATAAAAATTAAAAAAAAAAAACAAATTCATAGCTAAAAAAAGAATAAGTACAATTTGTAGTAATGTTTATGCTAATAATATTGATTTGATCAACATATGTCAATGTTGAACCCCCAAAATATGTATAATCAATTATGATTAAATAAAAAAAAAATCAAACTGAAAAAAAAAATATGAAAAAGTGCTAGGAACAATGTGAGTCAGAGAAAGGTATTACTCAAGTGAATATTAGAAAATGAGAGGCAACCTAATAGGATTGACATCAGAGAGAATTATGAAACCCATGAATTATGTCTTTAGGTTCTTGACCACATCTTCTGGCCATGTATGAGAGTATTTCAGAAAGTTCATGGAAAGATTAGTATTATATTTTAATTCTACTTTCCACAAACTTTTTTTTAAGGCAAGTCAAGTGAAGCAGTGAAAGTGATGAAGGAACAAAAAAATTGAAATACCCTCCTACTCAAGTATCTTTCTTTAAAAGCTCAGAGCCCTTCTCTGCCAATCTTTTTAAACTCCTTCCTTCCTATGCTCTATCATCTCTTCAGAGCTCTTCAATAGATAATCTGCTAAATTCTCTGTGCAAACTGAAAAACCTAAAATGTCTAAGCATCAAATATGTGCAGGACACTAAATGCATAAAAATCACTCAATGTCTGGGCTTCCTCCCAAGTATAATGTATAATGGTTGCAGCATTCCCATTAGTTCCTCCAATAAAGGAGAATTCTGGATAGGTTGAAGGGGCAAAATTTGGGGAGTTTATGTGGGGAAAGATATCTAAGATCAGGTATGGCTTTGAGGTGTTCCTTGAATCACACTAGGCAAACAAATTTGCAAATTTTATGTATCCTCTTGTATGAATTAGAATTTGAGAAATAAGAAAATCAGATGGTCTTATAGTCCTCCAATCACCAACACTTATTTCTGGATTATACTGGGTATGAAAAATAATGATTTTCTGGCAGGTTAAAGGACTCAAGGATTAACAGGAGATTCTTTTTCCATCCCTTCAAATTGGTCCTTAATTTCTTATTTGATGCTGTCTCATAAGAATATATTTTTTATCTATTCTCTCTAAAAACGTTATGATTTCAAACACATAACTTGTTTTACTTGACTTCTAAGAATAACTACACATCCACCCACACCCAACTGGAGGTAATTTAAAGACTAATAGGAGATATGCTTCAGAATTTCAAGATGGCAATACAAAATTACTTTCATTTTCAATTTGGTTGGAATAGAGAAAATTGAAAATGTGTATAAATGAATCATGTTTTTTTAAAAATTGCTGTATTTATTATTTAAATTATTCCTAAAACTTGGAATTTGGCAGTTTCAAAGATCATGTGCTTTATATATGCCCTTAAACTAACTCAATAAAGATACTAACATGATAGCTCTTCTGTTGAAGAACATTAATTCATTTTGTTAAATATATTAATGGATACTTATAATCATTGCCAAAGGCAAGTACAGACATGCCTTTTTGACTATACAGTGACTATTCTTATTAAATAAACATTTATTCAGCTCCAAATAAGGTAAAATGCATGATCAGAGAATAATGTCTGCTCTTTAGTTCCTTTGACTTCAGGGTCGTTATTCTACCAAAGTTCTCAGAAAAACTTGCCCAAGGAACATGAAAACAATAAAGTACTCTTTAGAAAGCAATTACCTGAACTCCAATAACCGTCCTTTCCTAAAAGACAGAATGAATGTGAAATTTGCATGCTTCCTTAATGCCTTTCATAGTAAGTGAAAAATATTTATGAATAAAACCATTAGGTTATTTTGCCTCAAGACTGTGGCTATCTGCTGTTTATTTTAAGGACAACCTAACAGACAAAGCAGATAAATTTTAGCTTATTTGATGTTCATTTTTAATTACTCCCTTTTAATTTTTACTTGTTGTAGCTTTCGCTTTAACTTAGTAACTCTAGTGGATGCTGTGATGTGCTACCCAGGTTCCCCTTCCAGGAATGAGGCTTGAGAGATTTATCATTTGATGGCTTTCAGTTGAGTCCCTCTCTGGGAAATACCCTTAGCCAAAGAGAGCCACCTTGCCTAAAGCCATACTTTTTCCCTGAAGTCAGCCTGAATCAAGTGACTGGCTGACTTATCCAGGTAGGGGATTTAATGTCTGATACCCCTGGATAAAGGCAGGGCCACTCTGAGGGGGCCATTCCAGCTCCAGAGTACCCACGTGATTGGGTGAGCCTTTGTTTGACTTCAGCTAGTTTAAACCTTCCTTCGGCCCAACCTCACTTTCTGCATTCCCCTCAAATTTTCCTAATAAACTTCATGGAAATGTCTGTTTCATGGAGAACTGACTTAAAACAACACCCTCATGTACACATTAACATGTAAGTTCAAAAATCACAGTCATCTTTTGACACCCCAGACCAGTATCTTAAAGAAAAAGTTCAGGTAGTAGGGACATTTTTACTGTACTGATTCTTCCAATCCACGAACAAGGAATGTCTTTCCATCTCTTAGTGTCTTCTTTAATTTCTTTCAGAAGTGATTTGTAGTTCTCGTTGTAGAGATCTTTCACCTCTTTGGTTAGATTTATTCCTAGGTATTTTGTTTTTTTTGGAGACTATTATAAATGGGCTTGCTTTCTTGATCTCTTTTTCTTCTAGTTTGTTGTTGGTGTATTAAAATGCTATTGATTTTTGTATGTTAATTTTGTATCCTGCAACCTTATTGAATTCATTTATCAGTTCTAACAACTTAACAACAAAAAACCAAATAGTCTAATTAAAAAATGGGCAAAGGAGGTGAATAGACATTTCTCAAAGGAAAACATACAAATGGCCAACAGGTATATGAAAAAATGCTCAACATCACTAATCATCAGTGAAATGCAAATCAAAACCACCTTGAGATATCACCTCACCCCAATCAGACTGGCCATTATAAAAAAAACAGAGAATAGCAAATGCAGACAAGGATGTGGAGAGAAAGAAACCCTCCTGCACTGTTGGTGGGACTGTAAATTAGTACAACCATTATGGAGAACAGTATGGAGGTTCCTTAAACAACTACAGATAGAACTTCCATAGATCCAGCAATCCCACTATTGGTGATATATGCAGAAGATTGGAAAACATCAGGTCGAAGGCATACCTGCACTCCCATGTTTATTGCAGCTTTATTTACAATAGCTAAGTGATGGAACCAACCTCAATATTCATTGATAGATGACAGGATAAGGAAATTGTGGTATATATACACAATGAAATACTACTTAGCCATAAAAAAGAATAAAATTCTACCATTTTCAACAGCATGGATAAGCCTGGAGAAAATTATCCTAAGTGAAACAACCCAGGTACAGAAAGAGAAATACCGTGTGTTCTCAGTCATAGCTGGGAGCTGAATCCATAAATAAACAAATAATAAAGAGAGACAGAGAGAAAGAAAGAAACAGCAATCACCGTAATATGTTGAACTTTTAGAAAACTAGAAGTGGAAAAGGGGAGGGGAGAGGAGAGGGAAGGGGGCTAATGAGGAACTGGTCAGTGAACACAAAGAATGATTGTGTATTATAATGATGAATAAGCCAACTATACTGATCTAACTACCACACATTCTACACAATTATTGAAAATCAATGTTGTACCCTACATGTATGTATAATAAAATTTTTTTTTTAAATACTAGCAAAAATAAGTTTAGGGTATAAGATGCAGTGAGACTGATAGGCAAAATCGATCACAAAAGTCATTTCCCAGTGAGAACATTATAAGTACAGAATCTAAGAATCAGTCAACAGAAATTTTCCTGTGAAGTACCTGATCTACTGCGTGCAACCGAGTATTGTTGCAAGAGCACTGGATGGGAAGAGACACTTACTGTTTCTTCCACAAAATAGTGTGGGACCTTGAGCAGGTTGGCTTCTTCGTGACAGAACAGACTGTGTGTTCTCTAAGATCTCTTCCAGTCACATGGGTTGGGTATTGTTCAAGCTTGTGGAAGAACTACTACTTATGTAAACTTAGTTGTTCAAAGTCATTTGAACAATACTTACTGCTTTATAGGTTTCTTCAATGAGAATCCCAGAGACCACACAGCAGGGGGAAATGAAAGATTTGAAAAAAGGACAATAATTCATCACAGCCAAGGAAGTGGCAAAGCAGTCATGATGTTTCTGAAGGGTTGGCCTTCGGAGGTGGTCAGGGTGGTGGCACCGTGATAAGGAGTCTAAGAAAAAGTTATATCAGCCAGTAGAAAGGCAATCCCCTCAGGGGAGAAAACACACACACACACTTCCACACACTCACAAATGCAAAATCTTCTGCTGCCTTTCCTTTTCTGTGGCTTCTTCCTTGGCATGCCAGGTCAATTCCAAATACCCACCATGACTTCTGCTTCTAGCTATGGCAGACTAACTCACAGGAGGCCAATCCTTCCTCCAAGAAAAACTTAAGAACGTGAAAATCTGGTGCCAGAGTCCAGCTCCAGCTGGTTCTTGGAGCCCGAGAAGGATGAGTGGAGTCGGCGAGGAAAATAAAAAAGAAGGAAAAGACAGACCAATGATGTCTAGTGCATCAGTGGACGATGGACAAAAGTCATTCTCCTTTACTTATACCATGTCTATCCTCTAATTTCATAAAGCAAACATTTTTCATTAGCTTAATATTAAACTATGAACATAAAATTGATCAATACAATACTTCAATCATTTTCTTTTGATCATACTGAATCATAAATTTTTAAGGAACTACATGTCATTATTTACAAACCATAGTCTTTAGGAAAGTACATATTATTCTTCAAATTGAGAAAGGTAATGAATCCTCTCAACTGAGTGTTCCCAATCAGTCACAGGTCACAATCTCCCAGAAAAGTACATATTCTTTAAAGTGAAACAAACTGAACCAGCAAGCAAGACTTTCAAACCGAGGTCTGTGGCCAGTGGCCAGAGACCTCACGGTTGGCAGCACATGCAGTTTTCGAATAAAACATTTAACCCTTACAACATATAATTTTTATAAATCCATCACCTATTTTGATTTTAATTTTTTATATCAATCAACTAAAAGCAACAATTATTTAAAAAGCACATCTTTCTATAATATGACTTAACTATTTGTGTAAAACAATTTTTTGTTTAAAAATTTTTGAACAACTTAAAAGTCCAGACCTAACTGATTTTTTCATAAACAAAACTTTAAATTTTTTGCTCATATTTAATCTTATCAAATCATATATTTGTCCTCTATATATGGCCCTGTATATGAAAGAGGGGGTCTATCAGCTCCTACATGTAGCATGCCATTTTTTCCTCCAAGAGCCCACCAGACTTTTAATATTTAACCAACACAATTGTCATCTCCGACAGTGGAAACCAAACCCATGCGTGGTAGAATAATGACCCCGGGCAACCTGTACCTCAGGTAAATTTACAGGAAACTTATTGTTATTTTACTTTATCTCACCGCCCCATCCATTCATCTGTACAGAAAGGCCTCTTGGCTTCTCTGTACCTGCTTTTTGGAACAATGGTTGGAACAAATCATAGACCCAGGTGTACTTTTTAACATTTTTGCCTGGGTTTCATGAATCAAATCAAACTTGTTTTTATTAACTAAAAGTTTCTCAAAAAAACCAGTTTCAATAACCAGAAAAAAATGTAATCTCATTTGTATCGTTATAAAAAGGTACAACTGCCACCTCACACCAAACGCACAAGAGCATAAACATTCCCATAAAACATCCAATTATTTCCGGGGGCGTTGATGAGTACATGCGATCCAGGGAACACCGGGATAGGGACTTTGGGGAAAACTTCCGCGGGACCCCTGGCCACACAGACGGAGATTCCCCGCAGCTCCGCTGAACGTACGTTCCCAGGCCGAAGTCCACGGACGCATGGCCTCCGACAATCTGGATGAAAATTTTCTCTCTTGCAAGACATCAGAGGGATTCCAAGGCAGCAAGAATGTGAGGGCCGCATTGCTGGAGAGAAAGAAAAGGAAGTGAATGAGCACAAGACTCAGTGCTTCTTTTCCCCTTGAGGCATTTGCCAATTTGCGCCTGATGGTTGGTTGGGAGGCTGAAAATCCGACTAGAGCTTTGTCGCTGCTGCCCCCTTCGCAGACCTAGATAACAAGCCAAGATTTCAATTGCAATTTCTAAAGAGTTAATCCTTAATAGCAAAACAAACTAGAAACAAATCAGCCTACACAAAGACAAAATTCAGATTCAAACTAGCTCAATTTTAATTTCAGACTGGATTAAGGTGAATTTCCCCTACTCTAACTGCCCACCAAAAGCAAAATTTCTCGAGAATTTTTCATACACCGTATCCAGCATTCAATTACAAATTTGCCAGACTATAAGAAACAAAAAGAAATGACTAAACAGAAAAAAAGACACTTGAAAAGGTCTTCAGCAATTCCAGATATTAAAGTTATCAAATACCAACCTTGTTAGCTAGTTATACCCTAGCTCCCTCAGTTTCTCTAAGACTTCAATATGTTCAAGGTGATATGAACAATTTCACATATAATTCATGCTAATATATAAAGAGAACTTCTCTTTAACTTCCTTCAGCCATTTGGTAAATTTCGATAGTGCTTCTAAGCTGATAACTATTTATTTTTATAACCCAAGAGGAATGGTAAGAATTTTAAGCTAAGTAGGAAAGAAAGATGTTGGTAATATTAGGGCAATATTTTGGGGACAGAGAAGGCACTTTGGGGATCTTCTAATGGCTGCAGTTACTCAGCCCACCTACATGAACAGTAAATTGTTAGCAAGAATAATTCATCACTGGTCTGTCTGACTCCCCTCCCCCCTCCTGTCTGATCTGCATACTATAGCTGCTCTATACTTTGAGAACTTCGTCTGTATTTCATGCAGTTTTAGTGTTTCAAAACATTGATGAGGTATGATGTGCTTTCAGTGAAGAAACCATAAATCTATCAGATCTGCCACAACCAATCTCAAATCCATCAGGGCATGATTGCTGGCATAAGAAATGCGGATTGTTTTCTGTTGGCTCTGCTTAGATGAAGATAGACCTTGCTCAAGGAGTCTAGGAGTCTGAAAAGATGATCAAAGGACCTTGATTTTGTTTTTGAGAGAAAGGAGATGTGACATAAAATAATATTTCTAGGTCCAGTAAAGAGAGAGGTTTTTTTTTTTTTTTTTGTAAGTTACAGTGTTGAAAGGAATAAAAAATAAGAGGGAAAATAAGAAATTCAGTTGGAAGATTGAATAGTTGGCCCCAATAGAGCTATTGTTCTGTCAGTGTTGACATTACAAATCCCCATCTTTGGGTGTTTATAAAATCCAGTTAGACCTGAAAAAAAATGCACTAGACTCAAGCCAGCAAGCAATTTCTAAAAAATTGAATAATATACCTCAATCACTTTTAACTCTAGGCTTTGCAAATTGCTTTACCATCAAACCACTCTGAATGTGCCCAACTTCATTTGACCTGGGATCGAATTTGATTTCTTTCAGTCACATTTTTGGTATATATAAGTATGGCAAATGCTCTTCAAAGGTACTTTAATTTGGATAAATGTAGAGATTAAGCTTTATTATTGCTTTGAGAGAGTATTACCTTTAGAATAGGTTCACTACTGTGTATTGCTTGAATTAAATAGTTTGAGTAAATACTTTATAAGTGCTAAATTTCATTTGAGTGATGCTCAGCATTTTAAAGACCAGACTGAAATTAAGGCCCTAAACTAAGATTTAATAAGCCATATTGACTAAGTAGAATGGTTCCAATGCCTAGCACAGAGGCCAACAGAACATAGGTGCTCAAGTACTGTTTACTGCATCGATCGACCCTGCCTTTACCCAGCATTTCTACATACATTTTTCAGTGTTTTATTAATTTTGTCTAAGAGACAGAACAGAAAAATATGGGAGAAGTCAATAAAATGGATACTGAAGGTATAGTAAAAAAAAGAATTAGAAAGATAAAGTGGGGGAAGAGAAGAGATGAGAAGATCCAGGTGACTCGGAAGCAGACTCACATTAAGATTGACAACTTATTTAATGGGCATCATGCTGTTATAAGTATAATAAAACCCACACATTGAACTGTTAACCACTTTTTTACTTGACAAGTAACACCTCAATACCTAATTTATGCTGGGAAGTTTTTTAAGTGCTAAGGATATGACAACGAACAAAATAGACAGAAATCTCTGCCCATGAACCCATGTATGCATTGGTGGGTGAATGGATAAGCAAAATGTGGTTTGTACATACAATGGAATATTATTTAGCCTTCAAAAAAAAAAAAAGGAAATTCTGACAGATGCTACAACATGGATGAAACTTGAGGTCAGTATGCTATGTGAAATAAACAACTCATGAAAAGATAAATACTATATGAGTCCATTTATATGAGATACATAGAGACAAAGTAGAATGGTGGTTTCAAGGGAGGAAAGGGAGATGAGGAGAGGGAGTTATTGTATAATGGAGTTTTGCAAGGTAAAGAATTCTGTAGATGGTGTTGATGATTGTATAACAACATGAATGTACTTAGTGTTACTGAACTGTAAAACTAAAAATGGTTAAGATGATACCTTTTATGTTATGCATGTTTTATTATGATAAAAAAATAAAAAATAACATTTCTGCCCATGCAGAGTTTAGTGTTTGGTAAGCTTGATTAATATCTTCCTAGGTCATAAACTCTTTGTAGACCTCAGGAAGATTCTGGTAATAATTTTCATTTTTCCCCATTCTTCAGGGGAAAATATAGATCAAAAGAGTGTTTATTCTTACAAGATTCTAAAAATGTAGTAAAAACTGTAGTATTCATGAATCAATGTAATCCTTTGGTACCTTTCGTCAATAGGTAGGTGTTCTTGTAGGTTCTGTTAGGTCTGTCCTGCTGTAAAGGGACCAACACAAGTAACGGGCAGCAGGAATGGGAACCACAATAGAAAGAATTTGTGTGGGGTACTGTGATATAATAAAAAAATATATATTTGGTCTTTGTCCCTGGTTCCTGACACAGAGCTTCTAAAACCATTGGAATTTCCTGACTGATAGAGGTAATAGGAGCATCTTTTGCTATTCATAACCAGCCCCTTTCAACTATACCTGAGTTTATGCTAATAAGGTGACTTTGGGTGGGCCCCTAGATAGCTTCAGAATGGAGGCTGGTTGTTAGAGAAACCAACTGTGTCATGAGAAGGTTAGAACTTTCAGCACCCCCCATCCCCGACCTCCGGGGAGAAGAGAGGGTCTGAAGATTCAGTTAACCACCAATGGCCAATGATTTAGTCAATCGTGCCTGTATAATGAAACCTCCACCAAAACCCCTAAATTAAAAACCCCTACACAACAGGGTTCAGAGAGTTTCTAGGCTGGTAAAAGCATTAAGGTGCTGAGAGAGTGGCATGCCCGGAGAGGGCATGGAAGTTCTGCACACCTTCACCCATACCCTGCCCTATGCATCTTTTCCATCTGGCTGTTTGTGAGTTGTATCTTTCATCATAAACCAGTAGTGGTAAATAAAGCATTTTCCTGAGTTCTGTGAGGCATTCTTGGAAATTATTGAACCTGAGGAGAGGGTTGAGGGAGCTCTCAAATTTATACTTGGTTGGTCAGAAATACAGGTGACAATCTAGGACTTGCAACTGGCATCTGAAGTGAGGGCAGTCTTGTGGGACTTAAACTGTGGGGCCTGAGCTAACTCCAGGAAGTTAGTGTCAGAACTGAATTGAATTGTAGACACCCAGTTGGCGTTCAGAGAGTTGGAAAATTAGTAAGCGGAAGGAAAAACTCCACACGCTTGGTGTCAGAAGTGTGTGAGTAGAAACAGCTCAGGTAGACTTAGAAAAATCAAAACAGAGTATTCAAACTGCCAAGACTCACTACCAGCCAAACGGGCACTGTATCCTTTATCCTGCTGCAGAGGCCCCAACAAAAACCAAGAATTGAGAGGGAACAGAGAAACTCCTGGGTCCTGATTTGCTCATCTTGGAAAAATTTTTATAACAACCTTTTAAATGCATACAGACACTTACACATTGGTCCCAGTTGCCCTTTCCCCAAATTGAATTATTTCTTGCTTTTGACCTGTTCTCATGAGTTTTCCTCTTCAAAAATCAGTAGTGTTTCTGTAAACTGCCTGCATCAGATTCATCCGAGCATTAAAAGTGATGGTTCCTGGACCTGCCTACACAGAATCTCCAGGACTAAGGCTTAGGAATCTGCATTTTTACCATGCTCTTCAGGTGACTGGGAAATATGAGTATTTGAAAATCATCATGGAATAGGGTGTTCTTGAGTGTATTTAGGGATCAAAAGAAACCCCCCGTTTCCTGTCAAATGAAACCAAGCCAGTGGCTCATGGGCCTAAATTTGACCTAAAGCATCGATATTACTTTTCACCAGGTATCTGCACAGGGATCGATTCAACTACTGGGAACAATTGCAACAAATCAAGTTGTTATCTGGCAAATTACAAATGATGACTCTTGCCTTAAAAATGGGTGTATGTTGTTCAGAGCAAATAATTTAGATTGTTTCAACCCCCCTCTGATATTTCTTCCCATATAAGCAGGTAAACAAGGTTTGTTATTTTTTATGCCTTCAAAATTTAATGCCGATAGACGTAATGACTCCAATACTGTGTCACACCATGTTTCAGGGACACTTGCTGGAAAAAAAATTACAAAACTAATTTACTTCAGGCTGATGTAATTCTTCAACTTAATGGACGAATGACTTCAAAAAATTTTCCTTGTTTCCTAAATGTTCAACCATGTGCTTTCTCTTTCTCTTGAATTCCTTCAGCATTTAATATTCATGGGATTCTGATATTTAAACTGTTATAACCTTGCATCTTTTGATAACTTGCTCTGTCTCACTACCTGGCAAGATTATAAATTTCTACAATGAAGATACCAGTATTACTTTGCTAGAATGAGAGCCCTAAATAAGATTGCCCCACCTAAGCTAATAAGGCTTTGAAACTCTGTGAGAATTAGACAGCATCTGTGTTTTATACCGGTATTCTTTGTGTTTGATATTATGCCTGGTATATATGTAGGTGTTCAGGAAACACTTTGTGAATTAATATGAAATATGAAAATTGGAGGCTGGCTTCAAGGTCATGGACTTAATGGCTACAGAGAACATAGCTTCAATCCAGTAGCATATTCCTTAGAGTGCTAGGGATAGGGTGATCACTACTGCCTAATAAGAATATATTAGGAGACAATTAACAAGTGAACATGCTCCATAGGGATGAGAAATTCAACCTTGACAGTTTTAAACCGTTCTATTTGATTTTATTATTCAGCCCTTTCACAACTAAAGAGTTTCTTGGTATCAGAAAAAAAGGTGCCCAAGAGAACAAATCCAAGAAGTTACAATATTGGACTGAGGTGGGAGCAATTGAACAACAGTAAGTTTAATAAGGAGTTTTAAGGTTTGATATTGGAGATATCGATTCCTTCATAAAACAGCATTTGCATAAAATGTCATTTTAACTAATCGAAATTTATAGAATGTTTTCATTAGCTCAGAATCTGTTACACAGTTTGTTGAATGTTTTGTCTCTATTAGAAATTGGCAAAAGCAGCTGAGCATAAGAAACCAACTTGGAAGCCACCCCCTGTTTTCCTTAGTGTAAGTACCGACCAAATTCCCTGTAACAGAGAAAGCAAGAGATTTATTTTCTTTACATTTAACAAAGGGTAATTTTGGAAGTTTTGTCTGGAGACTATTTTTTTAAATTAATTAATTATTTTAACTGACAAAGATTGTATGCATTTATCATGTACAACATGATGTTTCAAAATATGTATCCATTGTGGAATGGCTAAATCAAGCTAATTAAAATACCCATTACCTCACATACTTATTTTTCCTTTTTTGTGGTGAGAACACTTAAAATCTACTCCCTTAGCAATTTTTTAGGCTACAATGTTATTAACCATAGTCATCATGTTGTACTATAGATGTCTCAGATTTATCCCTTCTATCAAAATAAAATTTTGTATCCTTTTCTAACATCTCCCCAACACCTGCCCTCCAGCCTCTGGCAACCGCCATTATACTCTCTGCTTCAAGTTCAGCTTTTTTAGATTCCGTATACAAGTGAGATCACGTGTTATTTGTCTTTCTGTGCCTGGCTTATTTCACTTAACATAATGTCCTCCAGGTTGTTTTATGTTGTCCTAAATGACAAGATTTTCTCTTTATTTTTTAAGGCTTAATAGTACTACATTGTATATATATACTACATTTTCTTTATCCATTCATCCACTGATGGACACTTGGGTTGATTCTATATCTTGGCTACTGTGAGTATCGCTGCAATGAACAGGGAGATTAATTTTTAAAGTAATAACATTGTTTACTTCAGTAACTATATTGCAGGCACTTCCTCTTCTATCTTTATTCTTGTTTTTCTTTTATAGCTTTGCCTATCAGTAACAACTATTATTTGTGGAGCATTTGGTAGCAAGTACTGACTTAATTGAATTAAAAGTATCATCTCATTTAATACTCAGAACTACTCTGCGTGCCTGGAGATACAAGGCTGACCATGCAGATAATGAAACTAAGAGATGTACAGAGAAGTAACCAATCACCTGAAGTAAGAGTTCAAAATCCAGAGTTTACACGAACACTATGGAATTCTGTCTAGGACTTATACAAGGAGTGTGGGGCCAAAAAAAATGAGAGTGGGGAGTTTTCCTATATAACTTTAGCTGTGGTACCATTTAGGAGGGTAAAAGTAATAAGATAATGGTATAGGAATGGACCTCTACTTGGGTAATATAGGGAGTCAGGATTCTTTTCTAATTGTCTCAATACTCTGCCTTCACAAATGCTTACTTATTACCTACTCAAAGACATTATACAACCTGTCTGGAAACTTACTGAAGGCAAGCTTATGTCTGATATTTTTGGTTACTTCTTTAAAGTCTAGTAGAGGAGGATGCTAGATTTGTGTATTAGGAACTCTACCAATATTGACTAAGTGACAGATGTCACAGGGTTGTAGTCCCATTCTTACTGCTAGTGAAACATTTCCTTTAGTGCCCTTACAACATACAAATTTAAAAAGCAGAAAATTTGAAGAATAAATTTTTAGATGACTATTCAATAAAAGCAGAACAAAAGTGAATTTAGGTAAAGAAAGCTGATGTTTTAATTAAAAAAAAAATTCTGAAGTAACAATTGGGCAAAGAAGTCCAGAAAGATTAAAACAAGACCAAATCAAGAAAACATTAATAGAATGTTTCTGAAATAATAAAAATTTAACTGATATATAAACTGAAACTCTATGGAATGAGACCAAAGCCAAAATCAAAGTGAATTTAAGTTTTAAAAATATTCTTGTGATTAAAAATATAGAAAATAAATTGAGCATGCATTCAACTTAAAATCTTCGGAAAATAGTTTTTAGATACCTGAAAAAATGTTTTAGGACAAAAATTATGATGAAAACAAAATAAAATTGCATATTAAATGAACTTTTACGGGGAAGAAATATGCCTTTAGCTATGTTCCTAATTTTGTAAGACTCTGCACAGCTTTTATATATGTTGAGATAATTGGTGAGTATTTTGTCTTCTGGAAGCACCTGTACAAATAGTCTCCCATTATTTCAAAATTTCTTATTAAATAACATATATTTTAAGGAAACAAGATAAAAATTCCTCAAATTTCTGTTCCAATCCTTAAATACATTTCTTTTCTGCTTTACTATTATTTTCCAAATACAGTATTTCAAGATTGAATTTTGATATTTGAGGGAAAAAAATAAACAACTTAGTCAAAACCTGACAAGTTTTATTTGATGTGCTAAGAAATAAAATTATTTTCTTAACTATAAAAGGCGAGAATTTTGCATACTAATAAATAAAAACTAACTTGAATAAGGATGTAGTTAAAATTAACTTTAGTAGTATATAATCAGTATTGTAAGGAACAGCTTATCTGATCTTTCAGACTTAAAACAGAAGGGTGGTGAGAATGATGAGTCATCTGAGGTTATCTTACAGTAAAACTAAAATAATCTTCATACACTAAGACATCTAGAATGTAAGCTCCCTGAGAGAAAGGACCCTGCATTATTCTGCACATCCTCCCCGCCACCAAACATATTGTTCAGCCAATGGTAGATCTTAAGAAATTTACTGATTGAATGGACAAGAGAAAAGCCATGTCTGCTAAGAAGATCTAGAAGAAGCAATGACATTCCAGTCATACTAAGCACATCTAATCTGCATAAATTTTTAAAAAATAGACTATTTTTTAGAGAAGTTTTAGGTTCACAGCAAAATTGAGTGTAAAATATAAATATTTTCCATATACCTCCTGCCCCTACACGTGCATAGCCTCCTCCATTAGCAACATCCCCCACCAGGGTGATACACTTTTTCCAATTATGAGCTTACATTGATGCATCATTATCACTCAGACTCCATAGTTTACATTAGAGTTCATTCTTGGTGTTGCACATTCTGTGGGTTTGGACAAATGTATAATGAAACGTATCCACCATTACAGTATCATACAGATTACTTTTACTGCTCTAAAAATTCTTCATGTTCCTCCAGTTCATATATTGGTTTTAAATACCTTTCTCCACTAAAAGTTCAGGAATCCTTGAAGAAAGAACTAATTCTGGGGCTGGGACAGGGAAAATACAAGATAAGCCTAGAGCATCTTTTTGTAACAATAAAGAAGTGCTCATAGATTGATGGGTTCATGTCAAATGAACACAGAAGCACCCAGGTTGAAGAGGACTCCACTGGCTAGCCCTGGGACCATTGAGCAAAAAATAGTAATAGTAATAAATTATAACAAGGTATAAAATAGAATTCATAGGTTCATGAATAAATTAATAAATAAATAAACAGGAATAAGGGAAAGCTCTTCCTCACAGTAGAATGTCAACTTATAAATGGAGAGATAATGATAAAGTAGAAAATCTTCAGCTGATAATCATCAGAGTAAAAATCAATTCAGGCAAAAATTACATACGGGTGCTAATACTAGTGGGTGAAAAACTAATGAGAAACTGGATATTTGCAGTTTCCAAGTATCCCCCAAATGCTTACTTGCTGAGAGAAAATTGTAACTTTAGAGTGGAAAAACCTGGCAAACACCACTTTAATCAAGTCATCAAACTGAACATAACCAGTAATGGGACAAGTCAAAACCATGTATCTGCTGATATGATGCACGGGGAAGAACACATTATCAGTTTTGTGGCATTGTTGCCAAAAGTGACAGCCTGAATTTAACCATGAGAAAACATCAGAAAAGCCTAGTCTGAGTGACATTCTATAAAATAACTGGTTTGTGTTGTTCAAAAATAGCAAGCTCAGGAAAAACAATAAATAACTCAGGAATGGCTCCAGCATAAAGGAGACCAAGGGAATATAATGAACATTGCTGGGTTAAATGGCAAAATTTAAGTAAGGATTTCAGATTAGATAGTAGTCTTAGATACATGCAAATTTTTTGATTTTGATAGCCCTCAGACAATGCTTACTAAAGGTAATTGTAAAAGGTATACTTCAGGCGGGAGAGAGTAATCTCAGAGGAATGACAAGGAACAAAGAAATTTCTAAACAAAGATTGGCTAGAAAATAACAGCAACAGCAACGTATTTAGGGATAAAAGGAAAACCACAAACTAAACCTAAAATACTAAACCACAATATCAAATGCATCAGGAGTGTTTGGGCTTCTAAGATTGTAAGAGCCCACCACAGCAAATAGTGACAGATGATTAGACTTAGAAGAGCCATTTTTGTAAAATACAGCTTTAAGCAGAATGCTAGACAAAAAGAAGTCTTTTTGTAACCCTGGCTCACAGCATAGCTCATGGGAAAACTCTGCAGGACTTAGTCCTCAGGAAGAACAAGATAATAAGAGCTAATCAGGAACTTGGCAAACTAACCATTCTTCCTTTGGAATCACAGCTGTCTGGGAACAAGACACCATCCAGTTTGTGGGATCCAGGTAACAACTGTGTTCCTGGGATAAATGAAAGAATTACAGGACCAGATGAAAGAGTTACATGACTGGTCCTGAGATAAAGAAAGCCCAGAACCTGCAAAATTTCATGTAGCAGCTTTCTGATGAGACTAACCTCCCCTCTTGTTTCCACATCTTCCCTTTAAAACCCTTGCTGAGGCTCTCAGGCCTCTGAGACAGTTTCCAACCAAATTGTCTCCCAGGATGTGCTTCCTGAAATAAAGCTTCCAACCTTGCATTAACATCAGACTCTTGACCCTTTATTCTAGGCAAGGGAGCAGCCATTCTTCATTGCCAGCTTCAAGATCTTTGCATTGTTTGGAGGACAGTAAGAATATTTATTGATGTCAGACTTTAAGAAGCTAAATGCTCATGATAGGAAGTTTAAGGTAACTACCAAAAGAATAAGAATGAGGAATACATATTTCAAAATTGTAGTGAAAATAGATGAAACTAAGACATAATTTTTTTAAAAAGCAAGAAAGGAGAGAAACAGCGACATTGAAAGCAAAAATAAGGTCACAGAAATAAATTCAAATATATCAATAATTATTATGGGTATAAATGGAATAAACGCTTTGGTTAAAAAACTGGCAGATTGGGCAGATTAATTTTTTTTTCTCAGATTAGATTTAAAAGCGTAAATGCAAAAAAGTTAGCTATATCTTGATGATAAGAGACACATGTAAAACACAATTCTCTTACAATTATTACTTGTTAGAAACCAGAGTCTGGCATGATTCACAGTTGTATCAATATTCGTGGAGACTGAATATCACAGACAGAAGGATGCACCACGACCACAAGTTTTTTCATACTTCCCAGATAGTGTTATGTTTTAGCTATGAATGTCAGTTACCGGAGCAGAATTTCATCTTAACAAGTTGAATTTTATGTTTATTTAATCAGAGTCTTTTACATCTTTCTGGGCCTATTTATTTGCATGTAGATGTAGAAAATGTAATCAGGTTCTTCACATTATGTGTTCACATGTGATACCCAATCTTCATGTTCTATCCAATTTCTTTAAGATAAAAGAAGTGACTCACAGCAGGGTCATATAGATGAGAAAGTTCTGTATGGAGGAGATCACATTTTGAGCACTTTCTGTTTCATCTCCTTGTCTAGCTTCAGTGCAAGGACCTTGATCCAGAACATTGTGGCTCTAACTCACTGGGCTTCCAGCCACCAGCTCTCCCTACTCGCTATCTGGCACTTGTACAATTTTTTTTAGCTTCCCCAAACCTCAATTACTTTGTGCATAGAAAGGAATAACAGTACTTAATTGATTGTATTGCTGTGAATCTTAAATGAGATAAAATATTCAGAAAACTTTACTGTAGATATTAATATTCTTCTCCCCCTCACCTTGCTTCTTCCACCTCTTACGCCCCCTAGAACTAATCTTTTACTCATTCATTATCCTTCTAAGCAAGAGATTAGATAAGAGGACTAAGACTGATGGTCTCCATCTAATATCATGAAATGTGCAGATGCTTTTCCTTTCTCAGGCATCTGCGCATAATCCCTCAGTGTCCCTGCTCTGCTCATAGTCTGGGTAACTTAGATGCCAAGCTTACCAGCCAGGGAATCTGTATTATTCTTCTCATCCTATAGCCAGTGCATTGTTTTGTGTTCACTGCACACCAGATCACTATTATCATCATCACTGCCACTGATGACAATAATAAAATAATCTCTCAGGTTTTCACAGATGATGTTGTGAAAATATCAGGCTGTTTCGCTGTTTCTGTCCTATTTCCTCGGCCTGATCTAAAACAGATCCCTGCGTTGTCTCTTAGTTAATAATGTCTTTTCTAACTCATTTGACTTCACTCATTTTTCCCCTCCAGATTTTAAATGATGAACAAGTTCTATACAGACTCTTTTCCAAACTGATTTAGTTTAGATTCAGTAGCAGTCTTGCAGGATCATGGAGAGACTGCTAAGTTTAATGCAACAATCCTCTCAGCTCCTACAGAGTATTCATTTCATTGTCAGTTGGTGGGAACAGGCAATTGCTATGGTATAAGACTGATTCCCTTCAGTAATAAAGCAAGGCACTGGGACATTTTCATTTCTGAATTCCAAGTGAGTACATATCGTTATTTCAGATGCTATTTGAAGAGCTATCATTTGCCAGACTGCATCTGGTACCACATGTATTTACAGCATTCTAATTTTTCTTTAAATCTTAGAGAATATGGGAAGAACCTGAGGTTATTGATTTTAGATATGCAGGGCTCAGCTAGCAAGATAGGGCCAACTTATATTCTTCAAGGGAAAAATGCTCAATTTCTCATCTTTTCTGATGCTGAAGACAGCATTAGAAAGAATAATTGAAAATAGGTGATGGACAATCAGCCAGAGGGTTTATTTGATAGCAAAGAGGCTTCTGAGTCCCAGGAAGAGAAATCAGGTTGTAAGAAAGGCAAAGTGCTACATGTAGTAATAAAGGGAAATTGTGCCACTTTTTCTTTGGTACTGAAACATCTCTTATTCTGCTCCAGAAGAAATGGTGAGCACTGTTTACTTGTCCCTTTTTTTTTTTTAAGTAAGGAAAATAAAATGGAAGAGTTCTGTAAGTTAGTGATAATTACACTGACCTGAGAAAAAGCCATAAATCAAAAGGAAATTGTGACACAATACTGAAACATGAATGGAATATAATTAAACAAGTAATTGCAGATATAAAAGACAACCACAAAACAATAATTTAAAAACTCAGGGTTGAGAGTGTCATCACCAGCATACAGTGGTGGTTAAAATTAGAGTAACATTTACAAGAAATTCAAGGAAGAATGTGTGAACCAAGGATTTTATATGCTGCCCTTCAATTTTCACAACTGCAGGAAATCCATTTTAACCATATTTAAAAGCTCAGGGCATATTGCACTCACAACTTCTTAAGGAATCTTCTGGGGAACACTATCCAATCAAGAGATAATTTAGTAAAAGGACTGCTGGGGAGTATTGTTGCATATATTTAAGTGTACATCTAAGACTAAAACAAAGATGAGAATAAAGGTGCAAGATTAGAATGTAAATTTTAAATGCTCTGAATAGACAGAAATAACACAACCAAAAAATGGAGAGGAAAGTATAAAGTTAACAAACGTTCAACAGGTACAGGAAAACTTTAGAACACTTAAGAAAGATACATTGTACTGGAAAGGTATTTTCATTCTTAGAAAGGATGAATAAGCATCATCATGACCTTAATTAGGGACAAGATAATATAAGACCTCAATAAAAGATACTGATTTTTTAAAACAGAGTTAGATGAATTGATTCTATGGAAAAAATTATGGATCTCAAATAACTATGGAGGAAAAAATAGGAAGGCAATAGGGAGTGAGAAGGCTACTACATAATATATATTATAACATACTGTACAACTTCTAAATTAAAACAATGTGAATTGGCACATGAATGCACTGGCAGCCCAATGGAAAATCCCAAAATAGACCTGAGTGTATATGATAATTTCCAAGTCTTAAGTCACTGGAGAAAAGAGAAATTTTTCAACAAATTGTGTTAACTGGAGAAATACTAAAAAAAGAAAAAAAAAAAAAAAAGGAGGCAGAGATAAAATTGGGTTCTTCAAATTATATGCAAGAATAGCTCTTCTAGTTGATTGGAGATCTGAATATATTTTATATAATGAAAATAAAAAAGAGACTATACATATACTAGAAATAAGTGAACTCCTCTATAAACTGGAAATGCAAAAAAAGAAAAAAAATCCTAATTATAACTGACTCTTAAAGCTATTAAGAAAAATCTGATAAACTTGACCCTATCAATTTTACCAGTAAAGAAAAATAAGTAAATTAAAAACAAACAAACAAAACTGTGGCAAGGGGGGAAAAAAAAGGATTTGCTTTGCCACTACAGTCAGGCTTTCTCTTTCCAGTTTGACGTTAATTGCTTTATAATAAAGAAGCTGGAAAAAATGATTTTTAAACTATCTTTAATTTCAATATTTTTGAATTCTAGCATGGCTGACCTACCTAAATAAAAGAGAGAGGAAGTTAGTTATATGCTTGGAGTGAATCTTGGTCTTTTCTTTCTTTCTGATAATCTCTTTTTCTTTCATCTCTCTGCCTAATCATAAAATACAGACCTACTCCCACTCTTCCTTCGCCCTCTCTTGTGCTGTCACCGAGAGCCTTCACTATTCATTCCTCCTCTCAGCATGACGATCTGATCTGCCGTCAGGCCATGAGCAGGCATTTAAGCCTCACAGATTAGAATTTCTGTGCCCTCAAGCCCTTCAGCATCCAGGAACTTTAGAACTTCAGAACGAATGAATAGGCAACAACTGATTAAGGTCCCTGAGTTTGTGCGGCAGAGTCAATACAGCTAACTGGGGAAGCCTTGCAAAATGTGGTGAGGAAGGATCATTGCCAGCAATAAAAAGTTAGTTCTGTGACCTTTGACTATGATGTGTATAAATGGTAGTTTGCAATAGCAAAGGAGAAGAAATGGGTGAAGAAGCAGAGGGAGAAGAGAAATAACAGCACTACCAGAAATCATTTTTGTCAGTGATGATGGCTAGGTAAAAAAGCTTTCACGAAGGCAAAGGGAAACTAATTGTATTTTTTTCTAGATAAATACTCATACACAATTTTCAGCTATTTGTAATATATTTATCCCAAAAGTGGCTTGAGGGTGCTTAAAATAAAAGATTCACTTACAAAGGAAAAAGAATATGAATATAAATAAAATTGGGTATGATATATATTGGGTATAATATTTATACTTGGGTATAAATAGTATAAGATCATGCACTCATTTTGGGCATGATATTGTAAAAGCTAAAGCAGTAAAAAAGAGAGAGAGAGAGAAAGAAATATATCACAGAGAGAGAGACTTTTTCCTACTGCCAAATTCTCTGAGCAGTTTTATTTCAAGGATCTTTATACAGGAGATGGGAAGGAAACATTCAACAGTGTGTCTATAACTAGTTTCCTTCCTCCTCAGGGATACCAGAGATTGTCCTGAATGCTTGCAAATGCTGACTGAAGGAATATACAGGCTAAAAAATAAATAAAGGTTTTACAGGAATGCTTTTAGAAAAGTATATCTGATTTGTCTAGTTTGATTATTACAAAGAAATCTGAAATTTGTGGATTTACGTACTACAGCTGTAATGAAGGGTAGGATTAAGATATGTAGCCAGAACAGAACGATGTGATTAATGAGGCATATAATTTCATGAGACCCTAAACTCAGTGGTTTCCCTGTGCTAACTTGACTGGCACCTTATCATATGGTATAACTCTGAAATCAAGTGAACCCAGGTGCAGAAAAGGCTATTCTGAAAGCAGCATCTAATGTTTGGGGCCATCTGGATATCGATGCTGCTAGCATTATTGTTTTGAATTCTTTGCTAATCATTAATAAAGCCCGAGGCTGAGGTAGATTCTTATTTCATGTGATTCTGATTGATAATTCAGGCCTTGTGATTGTGCAGGGATAATGAACAATATAAGCAACGTGATCTCCCATTTCTTTTCAAAGAGGATGCTGACATATTCTTCACATAACTATTCCTTATGGACAACCTTTATAGCACCTGAGGGTCCGGCACAATGAAAACTAAGTGTTTCTATGGCACTTAGATTTCCCTGGGGCAAATATGTGGCTTCTTGCAGGTTGGGCTCAGTTTAAGGCTAGAACTTCAAAAACCAAGAGCAAGGAATCACCAGCACGTTCTGTAGACTCATTTTCAAATACTAATGGTATTAAACATGGCTTAGACCAAGAGCCTGGCAGGAATCTATTTGGGATAGAGGTTTCTAGAGAATGCCTGCAGTGTTAAGCATTCGTTAATAGAAAAAAAAAAGGTCCTTAACATTTAGAAACAAAATGTGCAGTATTAAAATTGACATTATTATAAAATTTTAAATCCTGCTTTTTTGGGGGGGGTGTGTGTCTGAATACAAAGTAATTATTTATATGATCTATCAGTCATTTATACCTGATAACTGTACAGCAAATGATAATTCTTGATGCATTCAAATAAAAGTCAGAATCATTCTTTTATGGGTATTGCTTGCATAAAGGAGTTCAAGTACAATCAGAGAAAAGGAGAGAGTTGGGTTGTTTTTCTTTTAGACTATAGCCACACCATTGGGGAGGTGGTGAAAAAGGTATAGTAGATTCTGGTTAGGATAGTTAGAGTAGGCCAGATTATAGTGGCCTTGAACAGTAAGTTATAGAGTTGGGGGTTATTCATTCAAAGTGCCAAGGCATTGAAAAGTCTCAGTAAGCCAGGTCCATGGTCAGGCTTCATATCTTCTCAGACACAGGTAGAAACATGTCCTATTCTTGACCCACCAGAACCCTGGCTGTGCGCCACACAGGGCAGTGTTAAGCAAAATGTCCTTTACAGGCATGAGAAGCACGTTAGGGAACAGAAATATGCTCCCCAGAACCAGCACTGGTGACTCAGAGTCTTCCTACTCGTGGTCATGGCCTCTCTTTGTTTTTTATCTTCAAGGTGAACAGGTTAAAAAAAAATGCTATACATGCTGTTACAGGTAAAGAGGGAAAAGTTCTCTTCTTTGTATTAGCAAGTTTTTAAAAATTTTTGTTTTAAAATTTAATTGTACATATTTGTGGGGTACATTGTGCTGTTTCAATGCATGCACATATTGTACAGTGGTTCACTTAGGGTAGATAGCATATCCATCCTCTAAAGATTTATCTTTTAGTTCTCTGCTTTTTGAAACCCCAGAAAGATGCCTTTAGTTCTATTACAGACTCAGCTCCTCAGGCTTAACCAGCCCTCTCATAGTAAGAAACAGTATCTTTAACATCTGGCCCATCTCTTCCTTTTCTCTTTGGTTATCTTTTATTAATTTGGAACGCATTTATTTAGGAGAGCTAAAGTATACAAATGTACAAAGAAACAACTTTATAGAGTATATGGACTTTTAAAAAAATCTCAACTTATTATAATACAAATGTTCACCAGTATAAAATAGTTTAAAATGTGTTTTAATACTAAAGTAAACAAAACAAAAGATTCTTAATTTGTCGTGGTTGAAAACTAGCAAATAAAGGAAGAAATAAATTATCTTGCCTTTCCTATTAAATTTGTACTTCTGATTAACAAAGTATTAGTAGAGGAAATGTTTCTTTTCATAAAGAAATTCCAGCTAATAAATGGGGGGAAAAAAGGTAGAAGTAAAGAAACATCATTCATCAACTCTTGATGAATTACTGGAACTAGGCAATGATCGTCAATGACTGTAACATCACAGAAAGAGATAATATTAAATATTTTATGTCCCTTTGAAGAAAAACCGCAACCACACCCATAAAATATTTTAGAAAAACAAAAAGGATCCTGATTCTGCTCAAGCTTTTAGATCCGACTACAATTTAATAAGCATGGATTCTAGGAGAACATGTTAAGTGATGCTAGAGGATATCATGACAAAGTCCAGACTAATACAAATCACCTAGTTTCTTCAGCAGTTATTGAAAGGGGGAAGAAACAGAAATAGAGGGGGAACTTATAAGTTAACAGAGACTTAAGAGATGAAGCAACCAATTACATGGTGGAACTTATCAGGATTCAAGAAACAACTGCGGAAATACACATATTATATTTATAAGCAAGTAGAAATGTAAAAACTGCCAAAATTTTGATATTTGGTGATATTGAAGGGTTGTTTTCTAATTTTTTTAAAAGATATTTTAACATCTAAATGTTACAGTCTAAATATTTCAATGTAATGGTATTGTGGTTATATAAGTAAGAGAGTCCTTACCTTATAGGTATACATATGAAATATTAGCAGATGAAATTATATGACTCCTGGGGTTGGCTTCCTGTATAGGAGAAGAGTAGTAGTGAAACAGAATTGGCCATGGATTGATTATTAGTGTGAATCAGAATAACGGGAACATAAGGATTCATTATACTCCTGTGTTTGAAATTTCCCATAATAAAGAGTTAAAGTTAAAAATAAAGATAACGTATTACCATTTTGTATATTTGATGCATTAATAATTCACTAAACACTGCATTCTTGTAGAGTTTTTTTTTTTTTTTTGCATTTATTATAATCTTTTGAAATGCATTTTTTATTCTGGTCATTGTATCACCCAAGCAATTTTTATTAAAACGTTTACCTTTATACTTTGTAGGTAATGATCTTATTCCAGGATGACACTACATGTCATAAAGGGAGGTTACTGGCAGAGAACTCAAGTTTAATTATCAACACACCACCCAATTATTTATCATTCTATCTGGTAAAATTATGCTATAGTTGACATATCTAAGGGAAGATATGTGAGCTTTAACCTTAGGACCTATAAAAATACTGACTAGGTAACACTCAGCCCCATGGTCTATAAATCATTACTTCCACGTTGTGGGCTAGGCTCTGCCTATCAAACTGCATTCTTTTATGCCCATTCAGACAACCTGCTTTCTATACAGGGCTGATAACACTCACTTAAAATAGAATTGTGAAAATTGGTAAATTTAAAAATAGTTTAGCCCTTGACATGAGCTTTGACTAATTATTTCAACCTATAAATAATTGGTACAAACAATTTTAACCCAAAACATATTTGATAAAATGTCTGTGATATCTGTGACTGACATGCTTCACAATTAAAATACAGACTTCGGGATTATGCTGTGTGGTAGGCAATAAAAAAAAATTTGGTAAGTACTTCCATAAAAAACAATACTAATTCTTTAAAGCAGCTCCTTGTCAAAAGTTTCCAATTTAAATTAGTTTTTCCTATCTTTTCTCTTGTAACAATTCATGGAAGTAAGTGAGAACACCAATCTGAACACCATAGACATGTCTTTCATAAATAACAAAGAGGAATGAACACAAAGACATTAAACTAAGAGCAGCTGACTGCCACTTCAATTACTTTCAGAGGACCTTATTCTGCTCTTTTGTTTTTTTGACTTTTCAAATTTTACAAACCACCTTCAAAAGTCACTTGACTTTGAAGCCAGGATGAACATCTAAAACATCCAGTTCATGTGGGTATTTTGCCTTTTCCCTTTCATATTAGATAATACGAGTGGCTGGGCCACAAGAGCTCCCTCATTGCTTTGAACAGTGAGTTTAAGATGGTCTACTTAAGTGAGAAACTTAGAATGACTTGTCTATACCCAAGACTTACTTTACAGATTCTGTTATTTGAATTTGAAGCTGCTATTGACCAGTTATCACAGAAGCAAACTTAAAGATTTTTCGGTAGTAGTGGTTATAGATTTGTGCTGCTCTAGCCACATCCTTGCTTCCAGACTCTCTGGGAAGCTTGAGTTTGCAGAAGGCCTGGTTAGAGATACTGGCTCAGTCTATGGCTGTAAAGCGGTTGCACTCCATGTAAAACTACCTGGTGAAAAGAGTGTTCTTGGGACCATGACCTCATTACTATGTTACTCTCATTAAACAGGGAAAGCTTTTAACTACAACCATCAAACTCAGAATGAACCCTGAGGAACTGAGACCTTGGCAGTAGCTGATGAGCTATTTTAATTCTTTTTAATACTGAAATTCTCTTCTTTTAATACACCTCTTGTAACTTTAGACTATAGGGCTGTTTTATTGACCTATTACCAAGAACAATTCTTAAAGTCTCCAACATAGTGGCTGTTTTCATTGCCTTAAATATTATCCACATACCAGAAATTTTAATAATTGGTGACTGAAGGTCCTAAGGGGAGAAATAACTTGTACAGTGATTTATGTATTTACAAGAAAGTAACCATTTTACATTTGACCTACGTTTTGTAATGTTCAATAATATCTTCAACAAAAATTCCCTAAAGGTGTAGGAATATTTGTTTTGCAAGATAGAAATAACTTCAATTTTCTCCGTTATAAAAAAAAAATGTGCACTCATTGCAAAAAATTCAGAAGGGAATATTAACAAATGCACTAAAATAGAAATTTGGAGATAAAGGGAGACTATTTGACAAACAGTTCGCAAACCTTCAGTACAAAATGAAAGTGTGCTCTGCAGGAATTATATTGCAAAAGGTCTTGTTCAGATTCCCACTCAGGTCCTCTATGCAAATGAGGGTATTCAAGCTGTTCAGTCCTGACTGGTTTGGACAGTCATGCAAAAAAGGGATTTTGGCTTGCTGAGTTCTTGCCAGTTAACATTTGACAGGTTACAGTCTATTGGTTAAGTCCAGGTGGCAGTAGTTGGCCAATGGCATAAACAGGGACAGGTAGCTTGTGGAAGTCCCAAACAGGGTACATGTAGAACTTCTATTTAGCAAATGGCTACTTGGCTCCAGTTTGAATCTAGATCCAGTTAGCCACTCAGGATTCATCTTGAAGGATTAGCTCTTTCAGGGTTCCCAATATATGAAGAAAACTGATATCCCCACAATCTCATCACTGAAAGATAATCTCTGTTAATATTTGGCTATATATTTATGTAGACTTTTAAATATATTTATTGATTCTTATAAAAATATGATCATACTCTACATACTGTTTTGTGATCTGATTTTTTCCCCTGAAACTGCACACAGAGGAAACTTTCCACTTCAAAAATGTACTTATATACAAATAAAACTTAGAGATATTAAATAATGTCTAGTCAGAAGGTTTTCTATTTAGGAATAAAGAGGGTAGTGAAGGATTATTTCCAAAATATTAGAAATATCAGAAGTATGTATGTTTCACAAGGACTTCCCCACAAGGTTATAAACAACATTCCTAAATTCTGTCTTACAAGTTCAAATCCAAAATTTGAAATTTGAAATTTCATTTGTATTTTACTTGCAGACACTTTATTGCCTGGCTGGCTACCGGTAACTATGCATAAATTTATTGGTTACTAATTTTATGGTGGGCTCTCCATGTCCTTGTCACTATATAAAAGTTGAAGAAGAAGATAAAATAAAAGTGCTGTTTATTTATGTCAGGAATCAGTAAAAATGAGATAGTGCTGCTGAAGGAAGCCTGGGCCTGGCTGTGCTGACAAGTTCCATATGTTTAGAAGAAGCTGCACGTATAAATTGGTACTCCAAGTTTTTAAGTTGCAATTTTTTAGCCTGCATGTTGTGGCAACAACTTGACTGCTTTGGAGATTGGCTAAAAAGCCAGTTGTACTCAAACCCAGTTTTCTTACACCAGACTAAATTTACTAGGGATTTATAATCCAAATCTTGCCCTGTTATCTTGTTAAATATAATAAGGCATCTCCTTTTATCATGTGATCATAACTCCAAGAATGCTAAATATATTAAATATATACTTAAAATATATCAAAGATTTATTTAGTCAAATAATGTTTATTTTACTAGTGGAGAAATTAACAACTGGAGAAGTGACCTTTTAAAATTACATAGATAATGACTGACGGCTGTGATGAAACCCCTGGCTCTTGACACCTGCAGTCTACCAGACAACACAGTGTATTAACCACATCTTGTATTTTCTGTACTGTGTTCTGATGCGTTTACATCCAGGGCCTTGCTGACCCTGGAGGCACTTCCCCGCAAAGAGTTAGCCAATTCCTAAAGATGGTAAACAACTCCCTCATCAGCACGCTTTTCAAATGCAAACTAACCAATCCAGAGCCCACATCCCTAACAACCTCTTTTATCAGGCTTTCACACACCAGGGCCATTATCCACCTGTTCTAATCATCCCAGGGCCAGGTACCAAACAACTAGGGACAGCTCCTAGGTGCCAGGGTCCCCTGAAAGTATTCAAACTGGCCAGTCCTGCACCTGCTGACCTGCTTTGCCCATTCCTTTCCAGGGAAACCACAGTAAAAGCTCTTCCTCATATTTCCCCTTCTTCCTGTGCCTCATGATTGATCCTAGCCCTTGCCTGGGAACCCCCCTGCCAGTCACAGCATGGCATGGCAGAGGGACATGTGAGATCTAGGGACTGAGTGTAACAAACTATCTTTTCAGTGGCAGTTGTCTCCTGGTCTGTTGGCCTTGCCATACCTGAGTAAAAATAATAAACCTATACATTAAAACACATAGCTCCTTCTTAACCATGGTAGACCTTGGTTATGCTACTGCCACCAAATAGGCATTTTGTAACAGAAGTTACAATCATTTGCCTCTGATTCTGCTTGATGACAATATTGTATCATCTCCAATCATTTGAATAAACCAAAGAGAGGTCAGGACTACACCTCTGTTACAATAATATGTACATATTTATCTATATATAATATTATGATATGAAATATGTGTGAATTTTGTACATATTTCAAACTTTCCCTTCAATTCATCATTTCCCTCCTCCAAATTAGCATCGAGTTGGCAAATCTGGTTTGCCGTGAGAGTTTCTGGTTAACTGCTCCATTAAATTCCTTTTGGCTTTGTTTTGGTAGTCCTGAGCTACTTATAACAAGGAACTCATAACATGCTAGTAAAGAAAGATGCACCTAAAATCCACATCATTCACAAACTATATTCCTTGACTACGTAAAGGGCCCACCACAAGATCGCAAAATAGGAAGAAGAATCTGTGGGAGTCAGAGAATTTGAGAAAGCATTTGGGAATTCCTAGAGTGAGGGGAAGTTTTCATATCAGGCACAGAAGTTTGTCTTTTTAAACCAAAGATTTGTAGAAAGGTTGTTCTTTAGCTGTTATATTGAACTACAAGAAGTTCCCAATTTTAAAAGTGAAAAATTGTTGAATAATGACAATACTCTAGTTCAACTTAATAGTGAAGTAAATAGAGGTTTTTCTCTGCAAAGTACTATTTTCTATCAAAGTGAGACCTAGAAAAAACAGGGCCTTAACAATCAAAGGTGAACTCTTTACATACTCATATTTTAATTTCCCCCTTGAATTATATATGGGAGATTACATACAGCATAATTTTCAGTGGTAAATTTTTACAGGCATATTGCCTGCTGCCTCTATAAATGGAAGAGAGGAAAAGACAGACAGATCAACACTTGAAGGCTACAAACTTTAGGGCAAAGAATACAGAAGCTCATACTTCTGTAGAGTTTATTTTCTACTCTGGTATTATTACTTTTTCCTGTCATCTCTAATCTCACAATTACCAAGCTTTCCAGTAGCTTCTCCTGATGGCCTGATAACTTCATTTTTACATCTTTCTCTAACATTTATAGATGGTGAATTTTATACCAGTTATGAGAAAACACTGATTACTAACTGAATGTAGAAGTTTCCTCAGTATTTCCTCCCTGGTATTATATTTTAACATGGTAGCATTTGAAAAACGCATTATAGCAGCTAGTAAATAAAGATTATACTAGTATAAATCTGTGCCTTCTCAGAGGAAGAGAAATTGATTGAAGTGAAAAAGATTTTTTGTGTTGTTTATCTTAACATTAGTAGAGCAAACCTTCCAAGATTTTCTGTGCCTCCACAACCTCTTCTATTTGTAGATTCTAGGCGCTGGTGTCAAAAAACACCTTGCATTCATGTGCAGTGACTCTTGTTCCTCTATCCTGACATTTAAATAACTAGAGAACATTAATAAATTCACTTTGGAGACTGATATATATAATCCACATGATATTACATCTACAGTGAACAATAGAATGGGTGACCCAGGAGACCCACCTTGGTTGTTTCTTCAGAAAATGTAATCTTGTCTGACTTATCTTGTGCACGGTTTCTTAGTATTGTGTTGTGAGTGAATGTATACTTCCTTGGTTTGATATGTTCCAGAGCAAAGACATGTTTTTTTAATTGCCTTCAAGCCTAAAACCCTCGAAAGTCAGACAGAAACAATATGGTCTTAGCCATAATAACAACTCCATATCAAAAACCTCATGGTCATCACAATGACAATCTGGCTAGCTGTTCCATAAGGGTTAATCACAGTCTGAAATAAAGGCCTAAAATGAAGTCAATGGGTTTTCTTAATCTAATGAGTTATTAAAAGGACCTGTGGAGTCTGCCTGCAGATTTATTTTTATTATCAGAGGTAGAACCCTTCAGGGTTCTCATTTCAGAGAAAATAAGGTATTTGTTAACAAATGATATACTGAAACACATTTAAACACCTGGCTAATTAAAAAAAAAAAAACCTCAAAGCAACAATGATAGAACCTATAAAGATTTGTGAAATGAAAAGCTGGAAGCATCAGAATGCAGCATATATAATATAAAAAGTGAGAAGGAGAAAACACTCATTTTGAGGTACAAAAAGGGAAAACTTAGACAGGAGGTCTCAGAAAAGGCTGCACTTTGACAACAGAGGAGACCGTACTGTCCAGGAGGTCTATCTTCAAGCAGGTAGACCCCGGCCTCCTTAAATCAGTGGGACACATTACTTCACTAAGTTTATTTCTAAAATTTTCTTGATTTGTCTAGTCATTTTTATGCTATTATTTCAATCAACTGATTATACATTATCTGGAAACCCGGCACCCAGAATTAAGGTCTTTTCAGCAAACTGGGGACCCCAGGATCTGAATTTTGCTTTGTGTCGCTTCACCCCCCATGGATTTGTCACCACACTTCCCCTGGGTGATGGAGACACAAAGGATTACTCAAAGGCCATCTCTTCCAAGCAGTGAGAGGCCCTGAAGTGGTTAACTTCCCAGGCACCCTCTAGTGAGAGGGATCCCTTCCTTGGGAAATTAACCACTTTGGGGCCTCTCACTGCTCGGAAGAGATGGGCTTTGAGTAATCTTTTGCATCTCCGTCACCCAGGGGAAGTGGGGTGACAAATCTGTGGGGGGGCAAAGCAACACAAAGCAACAAAATGGTACCCCATGTGAGGACATTCTCCATGGATCGGAGACTGACTTGCCAAGCATTGGAGAGGAATAGGGCGTCCAATTCATCCTGGCAAGGGAGTCCCTAATAAGGGAGATGAAACGCACTCCGGTAAGGGAATCACAGGTGGCTTTCGATTAGCGATTGGATGCCTGCGGCAGGTCGGAGTTAGGTCTTTTCAATCCTGGAGATATTTTTTCCTTCTCTTTACTTTTAAAATATGGATTATTCATTAACAGAAGGGGAGACTGAACATACATTACAACTCCAATGTCTCCTTAAAGCAGCAGGCTGTAAGTAACTGAATGGCAGCTTGTTAAACTGTTAGTGGATATTAAACAGCCATGTCCTTGATACCTCAAGGAAGGGAGCCTTAAGATAAAAATTTGGGAGCAAATTGGTCACTGGTTAATTATGCAATGGGTCTTGTTAAGTCTTCCCACCTAACAACTAGGAATCTATGTCAAGTCTCTCTGAGACCTATCCAAGACCTTAACAAAAAACTAAAACATGTTTATGTCACCAGAAAAGGATAAAACTTAATCTTTACCAGTGACTAAGAGAACTTTAAATTGGACAATCTAAAGTAAAAGAAGTTAATATTTCTTTACAGTGTTTGTTTGAGCACGTTTTTCTTTCTCATCTGCACGATGCTTCTCTCTTAAAAGCAGTGGTTCTTTTCTTAACTGCACATGCTACTCTTTTTCTCTGAAGACTCTGGAGTTTTATGAAGAAAAGCAGCCATGGCACCAACCAGACCCCTTTTCGGTCTACTGCTCTTCTCCTAAAAAAACTCAAGAGTCAAATGGTTTCATCTCTGATTGGTGGCTCAGCTCTGGAGCTCAGTAATCTCACTATAGAAACAAAAACTAACCTAAAATCTAACTACATGGTCTCAAATTTTCTGGCATCTTAAACAGACTTCTAAATTCTCTTCTAGTCTCATCTATGTATTTCTTCACAAAATTCTATGCTATCTTCCTAAAGGAAGAAAATCTTCTCTGCATCTTCTTGAAAAGTTTTGCATACTTTGCTTTACAATATAAATTTGTTTTCTTGCTTTCTTTAAGGCAAGGTGAAGCCTCACCAATAAGTCTTTTGGAAAAAACACAATCTAAACCTGACTGTTCTTTTTACTAGTGAGCTTTTTTTTTTTACATCTTGAACAAAACCTATAAGATCTTTGTTCTTGTTGTTTATGTCTGCATATATGTATGTGTAAGATGTATGTTATGTCTATATGTTCATGTCTGTTTGTGTAATCGTTTTATATGCAAGGTACCAAATTGGCTTATAATTAATGCATGCTCATTAAATAAATAAGTATACTTTTCAAGTTCACGTTACTTAAATTTTCTGAAGTTTTGATAAATATATTTTCAAAATTTGATTCAAATCTTTTACCTAAATTTGTCTCAAGGTCAACATGTCTCCTTGTTATCTCAGCTCTGCCTCCTGGCCATGCTGGGAAAGACAATATCTTTTAGACATAGATAGTGAATACCGCCCTCTGCCTCTCTGTATTCCACATGGCTCCAAATGCCACGTGGAAACCTGGGACCTGAAATGGCTAGTGAAAAGAACCCTATGCCAAATATCACATAGGCTCCAGTTAGCATTAACTGATAAGGGTATAGATCTAACACACCAAGTTTTTGGCTGGGAAATTATAAATACGTATTTGGTAAAAATAGCTAAAACTCAAACTGGGCTTTGTATAGTTTGCTCTGATAAATGGACATCTATTTACTAACCTAAATGTATAAAAATGTTCTTAGCAGCACACATCGCTGACTGGGTTTACTAGTCAAACAGGATTACTAAAGATCTTTTCACTTAACTGCTCTTGATGCAAAGTTGTAAAAGGTTTTCTTTGTCCCTTAGATAACTGGTTTAAAAAACTTATTTCATGATAAGTTCTTGTGCTCTCTGCCTTTGAAACCCTGTCACTTTGATTTTATTTTTGTAGTAATTTGTGATTTTATTCAACTAAATGTTTTAAGCCTTTTGTTATTTAACAAAACTTTCCAAAACCAGATTCTGAAAGCTCAACATTTTAGCTTTAACTTTGAGGAATTCCAAGGGCCCTGGAGCTTCTCAAAGGATATATAAAAGATGTATCAAAACTAATTGGCTTATTAAATACATTAAGCTATATGGGAAAGCATTGTCAGTACTGAAGGTGTTATGGATATGTGTTCCAGAATCTTGTAAGGTTCTTAAATATCTGTGTCTTGATATAAATGCTACCGGTCATAATCTTGGTTTAATTATAATTTTAAAATGTTATGTCTTCAAATATTTCATGAAAAAACTCTGATAGGTACAGTTTTCCAACAAACTTTGAGTTCATTGCTTTAAACTGAAGTTCCAAAATTATAATGAAGAAACTGATGGGTTTGTGAAATTGTTCACAAAGGTCAAAACAACAAAAGTTAATCGGTAAACTAATTAAAAAGTATGGGTCTTTACAATTTCCTTATTTTAAAACAGTGCTGGTTTTCCAAATGTAAGAAAACTCTCTCTCTTAAGCTATCTGTAACTAACAACAGTTTGGTAAAATGTCATTTAAAACAGAAGTAAAAGCATTTGTTTTCTACCTATTTGACCCCCCCCCCAAATTTAGTAAATTTAAGTATCCTTATATTTGTTATGGCAATGTGGCTATTTTTATAAGTTCAATGAAAATTAACTCTCTCCCGGGCCAGCCCCGTGGCTCACTTGGGAGAGTGCAGCACTAGTAGTGGCTGAAGCCACGGGTATGGATCCTATATATGGATGGCTGGTGCACTCACTGGCTGAGTGCGGTGCAGACCACACCACACTGAGGGTTGCGGTCCCCTTACTGGTCAAAAAAAAAAAAAATTAATTCTCTCTCTCTTTATAACAGGATATAATTTAAAACTTTGGATATAAGATAGCATGTCTCATTTCCAAGCTCTGACCTCTCTTTGTGTTTGCCATAAATTTGGCCCAAACTGCTGCTTCATCCTGTTGTTCATCTTTCCCCCTGACGTGGGACAAAACACAACCTGGGAAACAGTCTTCCCAGCAACGTGGGACAAATCACTGAACGAAAGTGAGCCAAGATGCTTCTTTCAATCACCACCTGGGAAAGAGCCTTCCCAACACCGAGAGATTTATGCAATGAAAATTAAGACCTTTTCAATCTAGATATTGATCATCAATGCTTTCATGAAGAATGCCTTGATCATAAAGCGGGAAATAACATCTCTACAAAAGCAGTTCTCTAAATTTTCCTGGCCTTAAAGAGTGTGTTTGTAACTTGGATGAGACATCCTATTCTTAAACAAAAGACTTGTAATTCATCAAAAATTTTACAAAAGACTAGATGCTCTGAAAGCAGTAATGTCCTGAACAGTTTTAACATTGAACTCTCTGGACTCAGAATCAACTATTTTACGGACCATTCCAGAGTTTCAACAATTGGTAATTACACCCAATTCACAGCACCTGGAGTGATGCCGCTGCAGCCACCCTGAGAGACAATGACATCTCCAGTCCTCACCTGAAGTAAATTAAAAGGACTTGCCACCCTAATTGATACTAACTTTGCTTTAACAAAATGCTTTTTGTCTTAACTGTGCTAACCTGATCTATAGCTCTTACCTTTTCTTTTAAATAAATAAAACAGAGGAGATGTGGAATATACTATAAAGCATATGTACTTCACAGGTCCTGGTTTTCCAAAGCCTTGCAGTTTCAAATATTGACCTTGCAAGGACAGGAAATTTTCCTCAGGCTATAAGTCTCTGTTGCAAGATAAGAATTATGGCACAGCAGGTTGCTGGCTCAAAGACAGACTAGTTACTGATTGTTATATAAAGATACTGAGAAATTGATATAAGAAGGAATGTTTGCTAAGATCAAGCTTGTGTTGATAAGATCACTTAATTGTCTACTGGAATGTCATCTGGCTTGTTTCACTGAAAGTTACCAGCCTATACTGTTAAACTATAACCCCACCTTTGTTCTCTTCCTGTAACTTCCTGGTCTGGAAAATAAATGCAGGAAGAGAACCCCAATTCGGTGTTAATTTCCCAAGGAAGGGATGCCTCTCGCTGGAGGGTGCCTGGGAAGTTAACCTCTTCAGGGCTTCTCACTGCTCAGAAGAGACAGGTTTTGAGTAATCCTTTGCATCTCCGTCATCCAGGGGAAGTGGGGTGACAAATCCATGGGGGGTGAAGCAACACAAAGCAACATCTGACATCTGGGAATAAATTAGAATCTGTTCTAACTACACATATTTTGTAATCTAGTACAGATTCCTCATTTTAATTCAAATTGTATGTCTGCTTAAGAAACCTGTGACAGGTCTTTTTCAAATTTTTGTTTTTAAAAAATTAAATCTTACTTTCTGACAAAAGAAATTAAACTAATAGAAAGTTTTAACCTTATTGTCAAGTTGTTAAAATGTCTAGTGATTTTATTCTCATCTTTATTGATGATTAGTTATCTGCTAAGTAGTAAAAGTTTGTGTTAAGGACACTAAAACAAGCTGGAAGTGCTGTTAGACTTTCTTATAAGCCACTTTATGACTAGGAAAGACCCTCTGTGGAAACCATCATCTGGAGGTCTGATATTCAGGGGTCCCAGAGGAGGAGACCACATAAGAACTTCTGAGCTGAGCATCTAGAACAAGAATACAACACAAGTAAAAGCTGAAGAAGGAGGATGGTACTTCAGGACTCTTGTAACAGAAAAAGCTTTAATATATCAGCTTCAGTTGACCTTGGATGATATTTGGGACACCAGGCTGATAAATTTTGCTGCAGGTAGAAATAGGCTGATGCTATAAATTCATCTGGTGATTCGGAATCCCAGTTCTTGTGGTCAGAGGGTAATACTGACATATGGAGGGATTTCAGGTGCATTTGGCTTCCCTGATCCTGGACATTACCTAAAGTTTGGCTTATACATTTCTCTGCTAATGAGGGAGCGAACTTAGTTATCAGCTCGAGTATGAAGAATATCTTATTGAATTTTTTTTATGATTAACTTACTTTTAGAAGATGTAAAAATTATTCTAACTGTTTAGGCTTAGAATATATTGTTTTGAGTGAGTGAATCAAAGATAATTTTGAACTAAAAATTATGTCATGGCCATAAAGGTGTTTAAATTTCAAGTATAAATTTAACTTTTTCTCCCTAACTAATGTATGACCGTTAGGCTAATATTAATTTGCACTAAAGAAGTGTAGTATAGAGAGGAGGAATAGATGGCAGGGCATGGAAAAAAGAAAAACAAAATGTTTTCTTAATACCTTCTAGTCCTGAACTGTAATTATCAGAACCAGCATATTGTACTCCCCTTACCCAGGTACAATAAGTAAGATGGATTGCTTGAGTCCCCCACGTTTACTTGGCCAAAGAGGTCACATTACTCCCAACCAGTACCTTTGTAACCAGGGTCACCAGGGCTAGAAGCCTGTAGCCATGCCACAGAGAATTGACGTTTCCACAGACAAAAGCACGTTGAGGTACTCTCAAAAAACAGCTATTTATTAACCAAGAACTATTCCAGATATTATAGGCACCATGGCTAAAAAGAGCTTAATCTGTGCTTTGTTTCAGGTAGCTTCCTGACTTTGAGCCAAAATTTACTTAATTTGGTTCTATTAAATGAAAGCCTTTAAAAAAAAACAGTTTAATCAGCCTGGGGTACAGTAGATTGGGTTCATTCTGTCCTTAATTTGATTAACTCAATAACAATACAATTTAGACAATAATTATTAAAGCTATAGTTTCTGAATTAACCATGTATTGGTACATGGCTTTGTCATGTGTTAGCTGGGAGGCATAACACCCTTGGTTGGTTGCCTTTCTTCCTCATGTGATTCTGTTTTTTTAACTTTTCTTTCCACTATACTTACACTTTTTTTTACATAAGTGATATCTTAATCTAAGTAGGTTTTCTTTCTCTTCCTGTTCCTGATTCTATAAAGACTTTTAATGCTATTTTCTATGCCTTTCAGAGGGTCTGTTATCTCTTTTCCTGAAGTCATGGAATGTTCTTTTCTAGCTGAGCTTCACTACAGTAAATATCCTCTTCATACTGTTCCTGGAGGCCTCTTCATCTCCTTCACTTATTAAATACCTTGAGTTACAACTATTTTGTCATCCATCAGCTCATAGGTTTTGGGCAATGCTGCTTTCTAGGCTTTTGCCTACTGGATACTTACGATTTTGAGTGATTACTTTTTGGATGACTATATGCCTCCCCCTCTCTGCCCTTATTATTATTATTTTTTTACAGATTGAATTGTTTCGTTCACTTCTGTTTCCATTTCCAAACATTTTGGGGGAAATTTATGTCATTTTTCTTTCCACACTAGGTCTGTGTAACAATTTACAATTTAGAGTCATCAGCCAACATAGCTTTTAAGAAGCTAATTTCCTATTTCAGACTATTAATAAAGACAAAGTCTGTTCTCTTCTCTTAATGCCTATAAAATATTTTTTACACTTCTCTCTTACCACCTCCCAGATAACTTGCATAACATTAGTTGTGTTCATTTTCCTACCGAGTATAAGTGTCTTTAAGGCAAAAAATATGCAGCCTTGCATTTCCCACAGGGATTAGCATACTGCCTTAAACACAGTAGGAAGTTAGTAAACATGTTGTGAATTACATATTGTAGTGGACTGTGCAAATGCCTCCATAGAACTAGAAATATTGCCATTCAACCTAACACATGGTTTGCATTTTTTCTTCTTAATGTCTTTCAGCTGATGTTTACCACATGTACTTATGCAAATTAATTTGAATTAACACTGTTTTTATAGTTGGAGATGCTGCATTATGTCTTTTAAAATCCAGGTACCCAATAAGTAGTATCACATTGGTTCTAATCATAACATCAAATTCAACAGGGAAGATTTTTGCTTTATTTTTAAGTTAATTGGGCATTTTTTATCCTGGTGTTCAATATTCTGATTGCTTTTGTTTCAAGATATTTAATATTTTCCCTTGGCATTTTCTAATTATTACATAAAATACCATAAGAGAATGTACAGGAGCAACGTTTCAGCCTTCTATCTTGTTTTCCTAGTGAGTCCAAAGTAATTATTTTAGCCTTGTGATCTCTTTTCATAATTTTCCCCTAGTGTTCTGTGATAACATATTCTCCTGATTTAAACTGTAAAACAATTACACTGCAAAAAATTAAAAATACAGAAAAAAGCATAAATAAGGAAACAAAAATTATAATCTATAATTCAGGGGGTTATCATTAATGTTTTAGAAGTATATTCATCCACTTTTTAATAAAAATGTAGTTTAATAGTTTTCTTTTTTCTCTAAAAAGCACATAAACATTTTTTCAGCTCATTAAATATTCTTTTACAGTATTATTTTCAACTTTTTTGTCTTTTTGATATTTTGACATATCATCATTTATTTTGACAATCTTCTAGTTTTGGATATGAAAGACTATTTTTCTTATTCAAATTCTTATAAATACCTGTATATTACCTTAAAATATACTTTATGATAAATTAGTTTTCAATGAGTAAATAGCCTTAAGTGTATAGAGAGGGACTTTTGCTGGTGCATGAACTAATGTGAAATTAAAATTCCTAAAGTTCTGTTGTTTGGTTTTTTACTTCCAGGATCCCTCAGTTATTCCCACTGGTGAGCCTACAATCTGGCCCAGAAGTTTCTAGGTACTCAGATTGTGATCCTTTTATGAAATACCATAATTAGGGCTGCTCAAAGTACAACTCTGTACTGAAGCATTAATGTGCTCAGGAAGTAAGTGAACAAATTGTCCATTCAAAGTGTGCCATGGAAAAAAAAAGTTCATTTTCTTTCAGTACTTCTATAATAAGATAGTGTAAATTCTGGTACTGAGTTAATAAAATATTGAGACGTAATTAAATTGGGAAGATGTGGAAAGGGAAATAGGAATCATGGTGTAAGAGTGCCATATCAATTGTGTCTGTTAGGATTAGGGTTAGCTGAGTATAAAATAAAAGTACAAAATAAGACCAGCTTAAATAAACCATAGGCTTACTTCCTCTTAGGTAAGTGAACTTTGGAGATAAACTTCCCAGGACCAACTGGAAGTTCCATCAAGTAGTGAGGGACCCAGATACCTTTCAAATCACTATTCTGTCATTCCAGTATATTTCCTTCATCCTCAAGTCCAAAGTGGCTGCTGGAGATCTACTCATGATATCTGTATCCCAGGAAGCAGGAAAGAAGAAGGAAAGAAAAAGAGACCACTTTTTCATTTTTTAATTTCATAATTGAATATAGCATTCATATAGAAAGTGCCAAATCATGAGAACAAACAGTAACTTATCACAAAGGGAACTCAACTCACCTAAGTAGCCACAATTAAGGTCAAGGAATAGACTGTCAACAACATCACAGAAGCCCTTCTTTTGCCCCTCCAGTCCCCAGAGCCTCCTCCCCACCCCAAAGATAAGTCTATTCTCACCTCTACCATTATAGATCAACCTTTCCTATTTTTGAATTTTCTATAAATGGAAACATACAGTATACATATATGTTAGGTTTTGGATTCTTTAATTTCACATTATTTTTGTAGACTAATCCATGTTCTTTTAAGTAGGTACGCTCCAACCAAGTACTTTGAAAATGTCATTTTATGTTTTTCTAGATTCCCTCTTTCCTACTAAGTCACTTGTAAATCTATTGTTGCAATTTTGTAGGTAATCTGTCTTATTTCTGTTTGTCTTTGCTGTTGAGCATTTTTGTTATGATATGCTTAGGTTCGATTTTCTTTGGATTTATCTTGCTTGGGGTTTTCAGTGATTCTTAAATCTATGAACGGATTTCCTTCATCAGTTTTGGAAATTATGAGTGCTTATTTCTTCAGAAGTTCTTATTTCTTCAAGAGTCCCTTTCTCTTCGAATTTCTTCTTTTCTGTCCTATTCTGTGGCTGCTCCCTCCTCCTGCTCCTCCTCCTTTTAGGATTTCAATTATACATAAGTTAGTGTATATGCCCTGTGTCTTTTATGTTTTTTCTATATTTCCTTCATTTTTGTGTACTCTAACCTAGCCAGATCTTCTGACCTAACTTCTATTTCACTCATTTTTTCTTCAGTTACACACAGCATGCTGTTAACCCATCAGTTGAGATCTTAATTTCACTTATTATATTTTTAGTTTAGAATTTTGTACAATAGTCTTTAGTTTTTGCTAAGATGCTCAATCTTGTCTTTTATTTATTTCATCATATTGGACATAATTAATCTGTCCATATAGTTTGAGGAGTAGGACGATACTCTCTTCCTTGAGAGACAATTTTTGCTTCTGGCAGGCAGCTAGGGTCACAAGCAATCCCAGATCATTTTAATCCAATGAAGAATTAGGATGATTTGAAGCTCAATTTCCTGTGATTTCCTCTAAGGGCTGGTCTGTTTCTGGCTCATCTTTTCTCCAAAGGTGTAGTTCTTCACAACCCCAAAGTCTTGGTGGTTTACATGTGCCTGCCTCTTTGAAGGGCCTTGAATTCCAATTTTTATTTTTTAGCCCAAAAAGTATGTCAAAAGCTCTGCTCAGCTTCTCAGGGAACTTTTCTGGAACCTGCATAAGCCCTGTGCTATATATTCCATTTATTCCCCTAGGCTCACTATTTGTTTCATACTATTTTACTTTTCTACAGATAGAGCTATTTTCCAGATTTAAATAATTGTTCCCCCTCCTGTTCCTTTAGTCCTAGTGGCACTGATGGTTTCTTGTTTTTTTTTTAAACTAGGGACTTCGCCATCCTTTTCTTATTGTTTTTCCTTAACCATCCGCACAATTTTGTTCACACAGTCGAGCACTGAATAATGATGTTTGGTCAATGACAGACCACGTGTACTGCATTGGACCCATAAAGATTACAATGGAGCTGAGCTCCTATTGCCTAGTGACATCGTAGCTATCATAAAGCCATAGCACAATTACTTTTATAAAAAAATAAATTTAGAGTAGCCTAAGTGTACAGTGTTTATAAAGTCTACAGTAGTGAACAGTAATGTCCTCAACCTTCAAATTCACTCACTGCTCACTCACTGACTCACTGAGAGCAACTTCCAGTCCTGCAAGCTCCATTCATGATAGGTGCACTGTACTGGTGTATCATTTATCTATTTTTTTAAAAAAATCAAGGTCTATGGTACATTTCACTCACTTTATATATTATTGAAAAAGTTATAACATTTTATATGTTTTATGAATGATTTCCCCTTTCTCCACATCCTTACCAGCATTTGTTATTCTCAGTCTTTTTGATAATAGCCAGTCTAACTATGGTGGGATGATATCTCAATGTGGTTTTGATTTGCATTTCCCTGATGGTTTGTGATGCTGAGCATTTTTTCATGTACCTGTTGGCCATTTGTACGTCTTCCTTTGAGAAATGCATATTCAGCTCCTTTGCCCATTTTTAAATTGGACTCATTGTTTTTTTATTGTGAAGTTTTTTGAGTTCCTTGTACATTCTTCATATTAACTCCTTGTTAGATGTATAGTTTGCACATATTTTCTCCATTCTGTAGGTTTCACTGTGTTGATTGTTTCCTTTGCTGTGCAGAAGCTTTTTAGTTTGATATAATTCCATTTGTTTATTTTTTCTTTTATTGCTGGTGCATTTAGGGTCTTATTCATAAAGTCTTCTCTCAGTCCTATGCCCTAAAGTGTTTCCCCTATGTTTTCTTTCAGTAGTTTTATAGTTTCAGGTCTTATACTTAAGTCTTTAATCCATTTTGAGTTTATGGCAAGAGGTACAGGTCTAGTTTCATACATCTGCATATGGATGTCCAATTTTCCCAGCACCATTTCCTGAAGAGGCAGTCTTTTCCCCAATGTATGTTTTTGTTGCATTTGTCAAAGAACAGCTGGCTTTAATTATGCAGGTTGTTGATTTATGGGTTCTCTATTCTGTTTCATTAGTCTGAGTGTCTGTTTTTATGCCAGTACCATGCTGTTTTGGTTACAATAGCTTTGTAGCATAATTTGAAGTCAAGTAGTGTTATGCCTCCAGCTTTAGTTTTTCCCCTCAGGATTGCTTTGGCTATTGGAGCTCTTTTGTTGTTTCTTATGGATGTTAGGATTGTTTTTATATTTTGGTGGAGGATGTCATTGGTATTTTGATGGGGATTTCATTAAACCTGTAGATCACTTTGGGTAGTATGGACATTGTCACAATGTTTATTCTTCCAATCCAATAGCATGGAATGTCTTTCCACCTTTTCGTGTCCTCTTTAATTTCTTTCAGTAGTGATTTGTAGTTCTCAGTGTAGAGATCTTTCACCTCCTTGGTTAAATTCATTACTAGGTATTTCATTTTTTTGGTGATGATTGTAAATGGGCCTGCTTTCTTGATTTCTATTTCAACTAGTTCTTTATTGGAATTTTAAAATGCTACTGATTTTTGCATGTTAATTTTGTATCCTTCAACATTACTGCAATTGTTTATCAGCTCTAAGAGTTTTTTAGTAGAGTCTTTAGGTTTTTCTGTATATAGGATCATGTTATCTGCAAACAAGGACAGCTTAACTTCATCTTTTCCAATCTGGATGCACTTTATTTCTTTCTCTTGCCTGATTAGTCTGCTTAGAACTTCTAATACTATGTTAAATAAGAGTGGTAAGAGTGGGCATCCTTGTCTTGCTGCTGTTCCTAAAGGAAAAGCTTTGAGCTTTCCCCCATTCAGGTTGATATTGGTGGTGGATTTGTTGAATATGGCTTTTATGGTGTTGAAATACTTTCCTTCTATACCTAATTTGCTTCGAGCTTTTATCATGAAGGATATTGAATTTTGTCAAATGCTTTTTCTGAGTCTATTGAGATAATCATGTTTTCTGTCCTTGATTTTGTTGATGTGGTATATCCCATTTATTGACTTGCATATGTTGAACATTCCTTACATCCCTGGTATTAATTCCATTTGAGCATTGTATATAATTTTTTGTGTGTTGCTGTATTCTGATTGCTAATATTTTGGGGGGAATTTTGTGTCTATGTTCATGACAGATATTGGCCTGTAGATTTCTTTTTTGTTGTTTCTTTGTCTGGTTTTGGTATTAGAGTGATGCTGGCCTCAGAATGATTTTGGGAGAATGGCCTCTGTTTCAATTTTTTGTAATAGGTTGAAGAGGATTTGTGTTAATTCCTCTTTAAAGATTTTGTAGAATTCTGCAATAAAGCCATACGGTCCTGGGCTCTTCTTTGTTGGGAGACTGCTGATTGCTTCTCTAATCTCACTGCTTTTTATTGATCTGTTTAGGTTTTCTATTTCTTCTTGGTTCAGTCTTGGTAGTTTGTATGTGAGAAATTTATCCATTTTCTCTTAATTTTCAAATTTGTTTGCATACAGTTGTTTATAATATTCTCTAATGATTCTTTGTATTTCTGTGATACCAGTTGTAATGTCTCCTTTTTGATTTTAAAATTTTTTTTATTTGGGTCTTCTTTTATTTGTTAACATAGTTAATGGTTTGTCTAATTTGTTTATCTTCTCAAAAAATCAACTTTTTGTTTCCTTGATCTTTTGTATCATTTTCAGGTCTCTATTTTATTCAGTTCTGCTCTGGTCTTAATTATTTCTTTCTGTCTAATACTTTGGGGATTGGGATTTTCTTGATTTTCTAGTTCATTGAGGTATAATGTTAGGTTCTTTATTTGAAGTCTTTCTATTCTTTTGCTGTAAGCATTTACTGCAATAAACTTTCCTGTTAGTACTACTTTTGCAGTATCCACAGGTGTTGGTATGATGTGTCTTTATTTTCACGAGTTTCGAGAAATACTTTGAATTCCTGTTTGATTTTCCTGTTGGACCCATAGGTCATTCAGGAACCTGTTGTTTATTTTCCATGTATAGTTTCCACAGTTTCACTTGTTATTGATTTCCAGTTTTAATCTGTTGTAGTCTGAAAAGATACTTGAAATGATTTTGATTTTTTAAAAATTTGCTGAGACTTGATTTGTGACCTAACATGTGGTCTATTCTGAAGAAGCATGTATGTTCTGTAGTTGTTGGATGAAATATTCTGTAGATATCTGCCAGGTTCAATTGGTCTAAACTGCAGTTTAATTTATGTGTTTTTGTTAATTTGTTGCCTAGATGATCTGTCCAATGCTGAGAGACGCTTTTTCAGGTTTTCCACTATTATTGTGTTGGGATCTATCTCTTTCTTTAGATCTAATAGTGTTTGCTTTATATATCTGGGTGCTCCAGTGTTGGGTGCATACATATTTATGATTGCCATGTCTTTCTGATGGACAGATCCCTTTATCATTATATAGTGTCCTTCTTTTACTCTTTTTATGGTTTTTGGTTTAAAGTCTATTTTATCCAATGTAAGAATAGCTACTCCTGCTCCATTTTGGTTTCTATTTGCATGGTTATCTTTTTCCATCCCTTTTCTGTTAGTCTGTGTGTTTCTTTATAGGTGAGGTGAGTCTCTTGAAGATAGCATATAGCTGGGTCTAGCTTTTTAATCCAGTCATTCAGTCTGTTTCTTTTGAGTGGGAGTTTAATCCATTTACATTTAGGGTTGTTATTGAAAGGTATTGTCTTACTCCTGGCATTTTATCACTTTTTGATTAGATGTTTTATATATCTTTTGTTCATTTCTTCCCCTTTTATTATTCATCTTCAATATTCATTGTTTTTGAGGAGGTAAGATTTGGTTTCTTTCTCTTTCTCATTTGCATTTTTGTTTTACCAGTGAATTTTGTTCTTTCTTGTGCATTGTGGTAATGATTATCAGTGTTTGGATTCCAGATACAGGACTCCCTTGGGAATTTCTTGCAGGGCGAGTCATATGGTTATGAGCTCTGTAGTTTTTGTTTGCCTGGGAAATACACTATTTCTCTCTCGTTTCTGAAGGACAGATTTGCTGAGTATTCTTGGCTGGCAATTTTTTCCTTTTAGTATTTTCAGTATATCATCCCATTTTCTTCTGGCCTGAAGAGTTTCAGTTGAGAAGTCTGCTGTTAGTCTGATGGCAGTTCTCTTACAGGTAACTTTACACTTTTCTCTTGCTGCTTTTAGAATTCTCTCTTTGTCTTTCACCTTTGCAAGTTTGAGTATAATGTGTCTTGGATAGGATCTTTTTGGATTGAATCTCTTTGGGGATCTTTGAGCTTCTGGGATGTGAAGGTCCATGTCTTTCCCTATACCTAGGAAGTTTACCATTATTATCTCATTAAATATGTTTTCACTACTTTTTCCTTTCTCCTCCCCTTCCGGAACACCCATGATTCAGATGTTTGTGCACTTAAGGTTGTTTGCTAGCTCTGTTAGGTTTTCTTCAATTTTTTAAATTCTTTTTTTGCTTTTATTTGTCAGCCTGGGTTATTTCAAAAAGTCTGTCTTCAAGATCTGAAATTCTTTTGCTCCTTATAACCTACTGCTTAAGCTCTCAGTTGTGTTTTTTATTTCATTGAATGAATCTTTCAGTTCTAGGAGTTCTGCTATGTTCTTTTTTTAAGGTAGTAATCTCTTTGTGAACATCCTCCTTCATATCCTGGATACTTTTTCTCATTTCATTCTGTTCTCTAACTGGTTCTTCTCTTATCTCTTTGTGTTTTCTTAAGAATGTTGCTTAGAATGCCTTTTCAGTCATTTCAAGGGTTTCTTGCTCTACGGAGTCTGGTACTTGAGAATTACTGTATTCGTTTGGTGGTATTATATTTTCCTGTTTATTCATATTTCTAGTATATCTGCATTGATGCCTGGTCTTTCTGTTACAACAGTTGCTCTTCTATTACTCTGAGGGGGCTTTGAAGAGGAAGGCTTCCTCCTCTTTTTGCAGGCTTCACTGGTAACTCTCCTTGTTTCAGTGCAGTATAGTGTGTAGTAGGCTGCCTGCTGGGTGGTCCTTGACGCTACTGTGGTCGTGAGCTGTCCTTGTGGTGGTAGTAGCTGTGACAGTGTCTGTGATGGACCACCTGAGAGAAGTGGTGTTCGTGGCTTACTCCTGCCTTCTGTTCGGGAGGCGAAAGGCCTTCCCAGGGCTTCTGCCTAGGTCTCCAGTAGTGAGTCATGCTCCTGCTTTCTGTTTGGGCCCTATTTATCTTGAATACCATATTTTCGCTGTACTTTTTCCATGTTTAGGTACACAAATACTTATCATCATGTTACATTTGCCAACAGTATTGAGTACAGTTTTGTAGCCTAGGAGCAATAGGCTATACCATATAGCCTAGGTGTGTAGTAGACTATACACCATCTAGGTTTATGTAAGTACATTCTGCAATGTTTGCACAATTAAATTGCTTAAAAAAACATTTCTCAGAATGCATCTGCGATACTGTACTCCCATCTTTAAGTACACTTCAATAACAACTTTGATTGTGTTATCTGTTTCTGGCCACATCCTAATGGAAAATACCCAGAGGAAAATGTAACCACATGTCACTTCTCTGGGTTTTCTTCTTCTCCTATATTTTGGCTGTATAATTTTTTAATTGCCTCATTAAGTCTCTAATGTTACAAATTGTTTTGTTTTTAAATATATGTTGTTCATTTTTCTAATGGTTTTTAGCATCAAGATTGTTGTGAATTACTTAGTCCATTATTACCGAGAGTGAAATTTTCCCATGTCTGCATTTTAATGGAAACTGTCCAAAAAGCTTGCAAAATACTTTTTAGTGAGTCACATGATTGGTCACATGGTAACCCTAACTGCATAGAAAACTGGGAAATGTAATCTTCCACCAAGATGATAATATGCCCAGATTAAAATGGGAGTTCTACTATTACAGAAAAAAGTGAGACTAGATATTATCCAGAAACCAGTAGTGCATGACTCAGAAACAAGTAGATAATGTAAACAATTTAGAAACTAAAAAATAGCTATATAAGCATATTGTTTAGAAATGCAGAGAAAAAATATAAAAGATATTCTATAAAAGATATAGTATATAAAAATATAAAACTAAAAGAGTTAAAAAAGGATTTATTTTAGGAAGTGGGACTCAAATGTGACAGAAGCATGACAAGAAATTGTCATTTTTCTCTTATAAGCCTTATAGTACTAAGGGAGTATATATATATCCATCTACACGTATTACTTTGATACAAATAAAAGTAATATTTAAAAAGAAGGGAAATTCTGGTTTCTTTCTATTATAACCTTGTGTTATCTTTGCTCTTATGCTACTCTTGGTCTCAGTTTCCTAATCTAAGAGTTCTTCATGTTTATATAATGTTTTTACCATGAAATAGAATTAGATTAAATGTTCTCCAATGTCCCTTCCATTCCTGATATTTTCCAAATCTGAGGCAATATATGAAAAACATATGGTGCTGTTTTTTAAAGTAACTATCACCATGTTTAGGTACAAAACATACTTATTTGTTTCTGCAGGTGTTCCTCCAGAATCAGACCAGGTTCCTATTAATCAAAGAAAGCAAAAAATCTCAATATTTAAATTTATGTAATAATGAAAATGTTAAAAGTAGGGATTTTTTCCCCAAGAGCAAGGATAAAGTTTCAGTTTAAAAAAATGAAAGTCACAATTGGGAGATCTTGAAATATGTGCAACATGCTTATTTGATAGTTTCTAATACTGAATAACATTAAAATCTGTACGTGTTTGTTTTTACACCTTTACCCATGAATGGGATCCTTGAGAAGCATGTTGAAGATTACTGTGATAAAATCTATTAAGGTATTTGAGTACCTTACAGAAAAAGACTTGTATTACAAGGAACAGAATTACCTACATAAAACTGCTCTTGGTTTTCTTTCTTTTTAAGTGAGATGATTACACTATTGGTTTTCTAAAAATTTTCTTTCCAGATACTGCTATGTGTACATGGAAATTGCAGTAAAGGTAAGGAAAATAAATAATTGCACCAAAAGTCTGTGGAAGAGAATAGAAGTAAGAAGAGATGTTATACCAGGATAGCATCTACATCTACTTAGTTATTCCAATGCAGTAAATGCCACTAAAAATATTTTCAGAATAACCACTAAATCTTTGCCTTCTTTAAAGTGTTGTGCTCTCTTTGCTTGTTTGGTTGATTAGTTTTTGTTTTAAATCAATATTGCCAGAATTAACTGTGCTTTCTCCAATTGTCCACAAGTTTCCAACAATTTAAGGTAAAGGCTGCTGGGCATCTGTAATTTTAAATGTAATTTTACATTTTGCAGAAAGAACTGTAGGAAAATTCTAGATGTCAGTAAAATGTATTACCCATCATACCAAATTTTACATGACTTCTACATCACTAGATATGTATACTAAACTGTTCCCCCCCCCCTTTTTTTCTAGTAGTGTGTTTGCATTTACACAGATCTGACCAAACTTACCGACTTTTATTCAGTTCCCCTTAAGTCCAACAGAATGTGATAAGTAACCAAAAGTATATATTTCTGGCAACTGAGAAAAAAGAAAAACAAGATATCAAATATAAAAATTATACTTATGTTTTAACCTCTTTTAATACTTTTCTCAACAACTCTATTGGCATTTCATTGGATTAAAGACAAAATGTGGCAATTTCCTCCTCTAGCAGATAAATAAATTATTTTTAAGGCCCAGAAGAACCAATCCCTATATTATAATATAAGTAACTCCTTATGTCTCGGGGTCTTTAGCCTCTGGAGGTGAGCATAAAATAACTTACTGACAGATACCATTCAATGTCAAATAACAGAAAAATGTCGAGGTTTTTTTAAAAAAATTTTTTGGGTAAAAGAACCCAAGAACCCCCAAAATCTACTCAAGGAAACAGATCTCTGAATTTGAAACCTGTGCTCCTTACAGGTTCCTCTGATTCAGTAACCCTGATTCTTCCTATGACAGGTGCTCTTGAGCCTCTCAACCAATTATCCAGGACCTTGAAACATACAGCCTGGCCCTATCACGTTTCAATTTACTTCTGCTTGGAACATAAGCATAACCTCACATAACCTCCCTGAAATTAGGACTCACATGCTACACATTACTATATCCCCCTGTATATGTAATATAGTGGTCTGTACGGTTTGAAGAATAAATAGATGTGCTGAATGAATGAATGAGAAGACAATTGGCATAATTTATGGCAATTCATTAACTTCTTTAGATTTTATCTGGATATATTCCAGACAGTCCTGTTAATTTTCTAAGCCTTTCCTCTCATCTTGTTCTGAATAGATCTGATGACTCTGCTTATCTCCCTTTCTCCAGAAGAATGTAGGAAATGATCCCTTTGTTTTACTTGACTCTGATACTTAATGCGTATTTGAGCAGATAATGTCACCATTGAGGTCCTTAGTTTATCCATTTGTAAAAGGAAGATATTTGCTCCTGCTGTAATCGCCTCACAAGTTTCCAAAAGGATCTAATAAGAAATAATTACGAAAAAAACTTTAAAATCTACAAGCCAGTATGCAAATAGAATGTGATCATATTAATGAAGCCCTGACCATGCACCCATGGGCTTTTCAGAAGAGGGTACCCAATAGGGGGTCTTATGGCATCCCCACCCTCTCTAGGTTCATCCTTGTCTTCTTGTAATAGCCTGTAGTCACCATCTGATGGCTACCAACATAATCACATTCTTGATCAAAAAGGAAAACATACAGAGCACATGGGCAAAGATAAGGGAAAATAAAAAGTGAAATACAAAATTTGATACCAAATTGATTTTAGTTTGGACTTTAAAAAATGTATATTGTCAACATTCAGCAGAGAACTTTAAAAAATGCATCACAAGGCCTTTACTAGTTCTACTATTTTGTTCTCTAAATATCAAAACTTCACTTTTTACCCTTTATCTCTCTCACATTTTTTCTGCTCGTCTATCTTAAATGCTTTGTCTCTGACTTTTTTGTTGCAGACAAATCTGTATACACCTCTCCCATCACCTAACTGGGCCCAGGACAACCCTGACCGCTTTTAGGTTCCCTCTTAAAACTAAGTCAATATCTGATCTAATTTCTAACCTTGTCTGTTTTTATCCATAGCAGCTTTTTTCAGAAGCTTTCCAGTTAACCAAGGGTTTGAGGGGCAGCTGCTCCCTGCTCCCACAACTGAGCCTCATTTCTCCCAGTTTTCTTCTCTTTAGTTTTACTTACTTTCCTTGTTACTACCCAGCTTCAGTGATGTAGAGATCTCAGACTCAGACTGCTAGAATTTTATCACTCTAACGATCATCCTTGCGATTCCTTCATTATTTTGAAGGCTGATGTGGTCACGGGCACAGAGCTGGTCAGCCTGAGCACTGTGAGAAGAACCTTGATCACGTGATATGAAAGCCAGTGCATATTTCCAACATTTCTCTCTCTCATTGGGTCTATGATGTTTCTGAAGCAGCCACAAGGCAGGCACCAGTAGTATTCACACTGAAGACTAAGAGTCTTCAGCCGCAAGAACCATGTTTCTTACTGCCAGGCCATGTTTGCCTAAGAGGTCATCCTGCTGAAGTTCCCATTTCTGTCCAGGTGACATCCATTCCTTAAGATTCAGATCAAACCCATGTATTGAATAAAGACTTTTCTGATCTCCACACAAAGTTAAAAGCAATAACTCTTGCCTCTGAATTCCCAAGTCATAGTATTGCAAAATTGCTGTTTATTTCTTATCTCCCTGTATTACTGTCCTAGGGGTGCCATCACAAAGTACTGAAAACTAGGTGACTTAGACAATAAAAATGTATTGTCTGAACAGTGTCTAAACACAGTGACCACTCAATGATATTAGTAATGAGGAGGAGGAAGAGGAAGATGATAGTGTCAGAAAACTGTAATTAGTTACTAGACTTGAAAATGACAATTAGTCCTGGATTTAGTTGAAGAGGAAAGACCAAGAGACCCAGGTACATATGCCAGTATTTGCATTTCCCCTTTGGCAAATTAGTCTCTCTGGACCTTCACATGCTCATTTATAAGGTGGGAAAATAAAGCCACATCTTCCTGTGTCACTGGAGGTTGCATGGATCAAGCAATATATCATATGTGATAATAATTTTGTGAGTTGTAAAAATAGTACAAAATACAGCAGTTAATAATATTTATGCTAAATGTAAATCAAAGTATTTATCAATAGATCTGTCTTTTCCAAATGTAACTAATATTTTATTAAGAAATCCACCACACCTAATGGCCTGACTTCATTATTAAATGGAAAATGTGAGATCTATATTTATTTATCAGAATACAAATACAAAGGAAGACCGAGACAGGCATATGTTTCTTTTGTGGGAAGGAAAGATGCTTAGTTGTTTGGAAAATGGTCCATGATGGTGAATTGATGCCATCTCTGTCATCTCCATGGCAACAAACTCTGATGTAACAAACAAAGGAACTTGATGTAGGAATCAAAAATAGTTCAGAGATATAGTAATGGGAATTCAGAAAGTTACTAGTAAAGTAAGAAGAATGTTTCCATATAAATATTCTTTTTTCCACCTTTGTTCTTGATGTGGAATTCCTGTTTGAAAATTATTTATTACATTGGCTCTTAATTTTTAAATACTATCTATTTGTTTTTCTTTATTAAAAAGTTGGTTATTGCAGAGTGAAGCATTTTTGGGAAAACAAAACATTGTAAGCTTATAATTCCCGACTCATGTAAGGGGGCCTGTGGTCTCTCATGCAAGAGAGCATTCATAGGGCCCAGCTGCAGTTCTAAGACTACAATAGATGGGAATTGATCTCACTACCCTTGACATTTTGACTCCCAAGGTTAGAGCAATGAGGAATTGATGGACTGCTAACAAGACAGTATGTCCTTGTCTGTTTTAGTTTTTTCAGTGTTTATTGACTTAAAGTGAGTAATAATAACAGTGAAAATTTATGTAGAGCTTATAACATGCAAGCAATATTCTAGGAGGGGTGTGTGTGTATTTTTTCATTCATCTTTTCATCACAAAGCTTTATGAAATAGATACTATTATTACCCCAATTTACAGGTAAGGAAACTATGGCACAGAGAGGTTAAGTAATTTGCTCAAAATAACACAGTGGGTAATGTAAACTATGCTATTTGTTTTCTCTAGCTGATGGCAATTTATTTGGCTTTATATCTAGAGAATTACCATCTAAGAATTATGATAAGCAATACTATAGTAAAACTATATGATTTACTATATGTTTTAGAAATATGTTATCCTATTTCTACCATGGATGATAAAACTTTTAACACTCAAGTAGGCACACAGAAAAAGGATAAGAAATATTTCTTCCTGAATAGGTACAAGGGGGAAGGGAGATGGAATAAATAATATATTTTTGTTCAGGCCAAATCCCTCTACAACACTTTGCAATAGTGTTAATAGATACCATTTACAAAGCATCTTCTATGTGCTAGATAATATCATGCATATTTTATATGTTTCTTATTTAACTCTTACAGTAAACCATTCTGCAGGTGTTATTTTCATTTTACAGGTGAGGAGGTAGAGACAAAAGGATTTTGAGTAAATGATGGAATTATGGGTTTGCCCAATAATCTTTTAATTATTTTAACCTGGGGTTCAGAAATTTTAAATAAGTTCATAATAATGGGTGGTCCAGGGTTTACTTTCTAGACTACTTGATCCAAAGCATAGAAAGTTATCAAAAGGAATCTGAAATTTATTTACCCAAACGCATGAACGTTTCTGCAAAATAATTTATCAAAGTCCATAAAGTAAATAGGGTGGTTGGGCGGGTGGAGTTGAAAGTTTATCATGTACGATTCTTGTCCTTCCTCTTGTAGATGCCCGGAAAGATAAATTCTTTCATTCCTTATCTATTTTGCTGGATCAAAATCTCAGAACTCACAAAAATGGCAAATATACCCATTTTTTTCTTACTTTTTTTTTCATTCATTGAACAAAATCTTTACCAACTCTGACCACATAGCATGATAAGTAATAGAAGTACAGAGACAACCAGAACATCTGTCTTGGCTTCAAGTTGTTCAGAGTTGAGTGGGTGAGATGATACACAAGTAATGACAGACATGCATATGTAGGATAAATCTCATTTTGGGGGGCTTTCAGAGTGGTCCGAAATGAAACGTCACAAGGAAAATAGTGTCTGAGCAGAGTTTTGAAGAAAGAATTAAATTTTTCCAGGAAGTCTGGGTGGGGAAGCTGATTTTAACCATGGAGAAGAGAATGAGACTTTGAGATATCACTATGTGGTGGGAAAACAGAAAAACAGAGTTAACTTGTCTGAAAACTGATCCCTTCCCTTAAACAAGTGATTTTTTATTTTTTATTAGCATCATTAGTTTAAAAGCATGTTTCTGATTTCTCAGTAAGGAAGCATACTTGCAAAACTTCTTGTGGTAACCTAGATCCATCAAGAGAATTATGGATGACTTCTCATTATTTCCTACCTGTCACCCTTAAAGACATTTATCTAATAAAACTGTTTCAATATTTCAGGACTATTTCACCTGTTGCAAATGTAAATATTTTAATTGAAAGGTAGAATGATCAGGATATATTAAATTATAATGGTTGAGTCATGAATTTATAATTTATGTTTATAAATTTTCCTATGCAGACTTACTAGCAAATTTCAATTCGTCCTTTCAAGACCACTTAGATCTGCTAAGATTTCCTTTCTGATCTTCTTTCCTTCCCTTCTACAGAAGGGTCTGTAGAAATATTGTTTTATCCCCCAAATCAGTAAAAGTATATGAAACACAGTTATTCCTTTTACCTCACAGAACACCACCTTCTTAGTGAGGAATGGAAAAACAAACACAACTCTTTCTAATGAAGTTTTCATGACCCTTTGCACATGGCCATGTACAATTCTGATTTGCCTTTTCCTGCCCATCCCAATCTCGCCATTTGTTCCCCAAATGCTTCAACATGTCCCTTCTCTTTTACTGCCTAGGTATCATTCTAAATCATGTGTTTCATTGGCATTCCTTTGTCTGCTCATAAATAGGAAGATTTCTTTTCTCTGTTGCCCAGTTTGTGAATAGTGTGTTGATGGGTAAACTCTTCTCTTTTCAGAGAGCTTTTCCAAATTGCTCTTTTAACTGCTGATAAATCGCCTAATCCAATCACTTCATTCTTTTCAGTGCTGCTGGGGGTGTTTGTCTAGAATTACAAACCACCCCAATTGATGACACCATTCAAAAGCAAGATTCCTTATGTATATGCACACATGTGTGAGTGGGCTAAAGCCGAACAAGTCTTATGTGTCATAAAATCTTTGACTTTTCTAGCCAAAAGAGAATTTAGAGATCATTTATTCCAATCCCTTCATTTTACTAAAGAGCAAACTGAAGCCTAGAATCCCATGGCAAGTAAGGGAGACCAGATGAGAGGGCAGGACCACAGGCTCCAAGCTGTGCCACTGGGCCCAGGGTTTCCAGAGCAGATCTGCTGAAGTCAAGCGGGCTTGGCCTTTTGAAAAATGTAGATTTTCTTGAGCCCTGAAAAGAACTAGCCTGGAAAACACTATCCAGTCTGGTGTGTGACAGCATCTCTCTTTTTAGTCTGATTCTTTTCACTGGAGCGCAAAGAAGTAGGAGGAAATTACTGTACATTTCGAATTGTTTACTGATGTCCTGAGCACTGAAGCATTTTGCAGGTCAGGGAAAAGAGACATACACAGATATTAGTTTCTTAAAAGTAACTCTCGAGCCTTTTAAATTGCATGATTTAATACTTTGTAGAGAAAGGGGTGAAGGGGACTTTAAAGGAAATGGATATTTACCTCTTTGCTGAGAAATACCATTTTGAGCCCCTTAGTTTCACACTATGACAGAATTCACCTAGTCATATTTCCAAAGTGAATCCTTATCATTTGTTTAAATATTTATTTTTTCCTTTAAAGTCTTGTCACCTTTATCAGAAATTTGAGGATTTGAGGTCATTTCTTTTTGCTCTTTCTATAATAACTAGAGAAGTTTTTTTTTTTTTTTTTTCCTCCCTACCCCCAAAGACCAAATTCAGCCCTCTGGGTGCCACATGCTCGTAATGAGAATATTAACCAGATTCCCTCATGTTCTTTGGGACTCAGTAAAATGGACTCAGAACAGGTGGCTTTGGCTTTTCACTCATGCCTCGACCTCTCTTACTACTCTTGCTATCTCTGAATTGTGAAAACTGCATTCTTTTCTTCCTCTGTCACCCCTCCTGAAACTTTGAGCCTTCTTCAGAGTGGCTGTAGAACATGGAAATGTACTTGCTGTCCTCCACAGTAATCTCCCTTAGGTATAAAATTCTATTCCTGGTATTTGGGCAGTGAGGAAAGATTTGGGCCACTCATTCAGAATCCATAGTACAATATTTCACAGGAGGATACAGAAAAAAATGAGTCTCATACCTAATTCAGTGTAGCAGTTGCAGGGGGAGCAGAAATGTAGAAGTTAGGGTCTAGGGGAGAAACTCAATTTTAAGTTTGGTAGGTTGCCTGCTGATAGGATAAACAGGGCATGAGTCTGAATGTAACCTTACCTTTTTGAATGGCCTTAGACATGTATCTGAGGATATTAAAGCACATCTGGAACTCATGAAATAAACTGAAATGCATTCCTTTAGCTACCCTGAAGGAGGTAGGGCTGAGCAAGAAGCATCTGTTAAATTTGTTTTCTTATTTTTCCAATGCTCACTAGATGTATAATACATATGTATGAACATAAACACATATGTATATCTGCCCTCAAGTAATCATATGGTTGGTTTGTAATTTGCTGCTTTATGCAGAAAGAAGCTTTTAGAGTGAGGGCGATAGCTCTTTTACATCTTAAGACAAGGCACTAGGTGAGGGCTGACCCATCATTGCTTAATAGCAAGCTACTCACCAGGGTTTGGAGTCAGAAACATATATAAAAATCATATATTCTCAGTATGCACTTGACTCTCATTTGGAGTTTTTATTTTATGTAGATTATGGAATCTGGACTTAAAGTCAAGATTTTCAAAATAACGAGTCCTCAAAAACAACAATGGAAATTGACCTCATTGACTGTTGGATAAGTAACTTGTAACTTCTGTTCTTCATGTTCTATTCTTTATGTCAGTGAAAGTATAAAACTGTGGATAAAAATGGACCTAATGTGCAGGGTAGGCTTGAGGTGATGAGAGAAGACTGCCACAAATGTGGTGGGGCTTATCCAAATATACCTCATCCCTGGTTCACACTCATGGCTGAAATACAAGCACCGCTAACTACTGCAGGGTCCCAAAGACAGAGGTTGCAATGCTTCTTTGGGGGTGATGGCAATTTGATGAATCATTATCAAAGTGAGCTCATCAGTGAAAATTATATTTTTTTATGTTTCATAGTAGAACACCAGACATAAGAAAGTACGGTACATACAATAGCTTTGAAAAAAGAGAGATGCAATGGGGTAAGAGCAAAGTTTCTAACTGAAACTACTGGAGTGCCACAGAGAAGCCCTGGAAAACCACTAAGGCTGCTGAAACGGGGTGCAGGGTAGCACACCACCATGACTATCTGACCTTGTGATATTGTCCAACCTTTTGTGTTTTGTTTTGCATCATAGTCCACATAGAAATTGATCATATGTTGAGTGCACATCGGGGTTGAAGAAGTCAGTATTTCAGCACCCTTGTACCATATGCGCTGTTTGCTCTTGGATGGGAACCTCTGCTTTCAGGCCAAACTATGAGAAGTTTTATTTTGGACAGATGATACTTGGCTTCTAATGCGTGGTGGGTGCATATTGTGTTGGACACCCTGCTACTGGATCAGCAGGTATGATAGTCCGTTTCCGATGCTTATACCAAAATACCTGGAACTGGGTGATTTATAAGAAAATGAAAATTTATTGCTTATAGTTTCAGAGGCTAGGAAGTCCAAAGTCCAGGGAATGCATCTGGTGAGGGTCTTCTTTGGTGGTGGCTTACAGCAGTGCAGGGGTCTCATATGGCAGAAAAAGGCAGAGCTCTCCTTTTAAAGCCCTCAGAACCACACCTATGACCCCATTACTAATCCATTCCCTAGTTCATGGTCCTCAGAATCTAATCACCTCCTCAAGGCCCAGCCTTTCAATGACCATAATAGGACTTCCCACCCTCAACAGTTACAGTGGGGAATGAGATTGGGGGAACACAGTTCAGTCCACTGCAGCAGAGGACTAGGAAGGCACTGGGTGTGAACATATTCTACTGAGAGGCCTTTAACAGGAAAATTCCTCTGTGACCCCACCCTGGTATCCACATGTGTCCCGTTCTTTCAACGTGGTGATAATAATAGGGGCATCGTTGATAAACAATGGTTATATTCCTGCAGTGACTTTTATTATTGAACCTGACCACAAGAGCAGGCATTTTGGCAAGTCTAAAAGCTTGGCCAGGAATCCACTGTGGATTCCAGAGCTTTCTCTGCATTGTTCAGACTCATTACACGCACTTAACTTTAAAGAGAATTTACAGCTTCCAAAGAATTTTGAACATTTCCTCATTTAGTTTTCACAATAATCTTTTGAGGTGGATATTACTATTTTGATGATTATTTTATTATTATTTTGACGATATCTCAAATGTATTTTTATGGGTTTTTCCTATTAACAAACATTACTTAAATATATGAAAGTACTTCAAAAAGTTTATGGAAAGATTTGTACTATCTTTCAATTCTATTTTTCCATGAACTTTTTGATGTACCTGTGTATAACAGCTGTGTTTGGCAGAATAATGCTCTACCCACACTGCCCTAAAGAGGTCACCATCCTAATCCCCAGAAACTGTGAATATGTAAAGATTACATGGCAAAATTAAGGTCGCAGATGGAATTAAGATGGCTACTTAGAGGTTAATCCCTTAAAATAGAGAATTTACATTATTTTACTTATTTGGTTTTTTTTTTTTTTGCTTATTTTCCAGGTTATAATTGAAAACACATAGCATTTGAAACTGAGAGAGAAGGGTACAAATTCAGGCTCAGACATTTAGAAACTGATGAAATCACATTATTTTCCAGCCATTCAGGTTCTTCATTTATGGTTTAGATTAATGATTGTTGGGAAAGGCAATCTCATGTGTGCCACCTTTCCATTCCCAATTGGCTGCATAAGAATGGACTTTGGGCTTGGAACAATTCCCTATCAGGAGACAGAGTCCAGAGGGCCTGGGCTGGGTTTGTCACTCGCCTTTTGTGGGAATGTCTTTCTGTGTGGCAACCTCAATGCATGCTCTTTTGTTCTGCTTAAGTGTGTGTGCCACATGGCACCTGGTCACCCCTGACCGCTGTATCTGTCCTCCATGGGAGGGTACAGGGTCCTTCTAGTGCGGCAAGAGGGGATGTGCATAGCCAATTGTCTTCTCTTTGTAAGTAAAGTGTTGCTCTGTCCATTGCTTGACTTTTTGTATTTTGCATGACTCTGATAGCAAGGTGCAATGGGCAGAAGTGTTTGGACTTCTATTCCTGGTAATTGGCATTGGTAGTGAGCATTTTTGCTATCCTCGTGTAGTGGGAGTCCTCCTCTGGGATTGGCAATTAGTGCTGAGAGTTCTGCTCTTCTGGGACTGATAACCAACTGCACAGCATCCTGCTCTTGTGTCTTTTGTTATGCTTCCTCTTGGACATTTCTTCTTATTTCTTCCTCTTTTTACAAAAGCATTGATTTATCTGTTTATTTGGCATGCTAAACTCAAATGAGTGATAGATTATCTTCTGTTTTGGGGTATTTGTTTAATTTAAACTTTGCCCAGAGAGTATCCATGACAGATTTGCTGACTAATCTTTTCTTGGGATACAGTTATTCATCCTCCCTTTTCTCTTCTTTTTTCTGTTCCTCTTCCAGTTTCTTTTCCACTTCTTCTTTACCTCTCCATTTCTATTTTCCCTTCCCTTCATCTTCACTATGACTTCTATTAGATTGCTCTTGATTTTGATCCCAAGACATAGCTGGTTGTTTCTGTATAACTAGATCTGAATGCTGAGTAGCATCTGAGTTATTTGGGAAGTCTTTTTCACCTGTCTTTGTGTCCTGGAGATGTTTCAGGTGGCCCATATATTATGCATCTTGAGCTAAAAATTGTAGTATTGGACTCATAGTCTTTCCAGCCCTTGCTGATATAGGTCCATGGTTGATTTGCTTTGGGTGTTCTCTCCTAGAAGATTGAATTCCAAACTTGAACTTCATTGCTTTGGGTTTTTCTTTCTTTCTTTCTTTCTTTCTTTTTTTTTTTTTAATTATCAGGGGCTTTAGAAATGTCAGAAGCTCTCTCCAAGTCGAAAAACTTTCTTCTCATGGCCTCTAGGACACTATCCATTTCTGAGCTTCCTTCTATGCCAATGATTGGAAATTTATTTTAGATTATCCAGGTGAGATCATTGTAAATGCAAGTGATCTTAAAAGTGGAAAAATGAGGCAGAAGAGGCCAGAGTGATGCTCTTTGAGAGACACCAGACCTGCTGCCACTAGCTTTGAAGATGAAGGAATGGGACTAAAAGCCAAAGAATGTGGGTGGCCTCTAGAAGCTGGAAAAGGTGAGGAAACAAATTCTCCCCTAGTGCCTGCCCGAGAATGGAACATAATCCTGCTGACACCTTGATATTAGCCCAGTGAGACGTATGTTGGACTTCTAACCTACACAAGTGTAGGACAACTTATTTGCATTAAACCACTAAGCCACAGAAAACTAAGAATTAGATTTTCCATTCAAGTGAATATTCTAGATGATTAAAGTATAATATTTGGACTGACCAGTTTTGACCTTTTAGATGGAAACCTCTTATAAATATATTTTGCACTTCTTTACCACATCAAACAGGACATGCTGATTGCAGTTTGTCTTTCTTAATTCCTTTTTTTTAAATAAAAAATATAAACTTTATTTCTCAACATAAACTCTATCAAGTTCAAGACACTTTTGTAAGTGTTGATATCAGACATTTCATCAATCCGTAAAGAACTGAGGGTCCTAGGAATTTAACCAAGCCAGTACAGTTTTCTTTTACATTTTACAACTGAAGAAAAATGGGTGCCCTTTAAAGACTTTATAAGATTAGGAAACAGAAAGAAGTCAGAATGAGCCAAATCAGTACTGTAGGGTGGATCCCTAATGATTTCCCTTAGAAAATCTTGCAAAATTACCCTTGTTTGATGAGAGGAACAGGAAGGAGCATTGTCATGGAGAAGAGGGACTTTCTGATGAAGCTTTCACAGGTGTTTTTCTGCTAAAGCTTTGCCTAACTTTCTCAAAACACTCTCATAATAAGCAAATGTTATCATTCTTTAACCCTCCAGAAAGTCAACAAACAAAATGTCTTGAGCATTCCAAAAACCTGCTGTCATGACCTTTCCTCTGGATTGGTCTACTCTTGCTTGGACAGGACGACTTCTACCTCTTGGTAGTCATGGCTTTGATTGTGCTTTGCCTTCAGAACTGTACTGGTAAAGCCACATTTTATCTCCTGTTACAATTCTATGAAGAGATGCTTCAGAATTTTGATCCCACTTGTTGAAAGCTGTGCTCTTGTCTGCAACAGATCTGGGTGCAACAGAAAGTTTACTCAACTGTAATTTTTCAGCCAGAATTGTTTAAGCTGAACCAGTTGTGATCTTATGGTGTTGGCAATTGTTTCTGCTGTAAATCATCAGTCCTCTTCACTTCGGGCATGAACAAGACTAATGTTTTCCTTGCAAATTAAATTGATGTGAATGGTCTGCTGTGGCTTCATCTTTAACATTGTCTCATTCCTTCTTAAAATGAGCTATTTATTTGCAAACTGGTGATTTCTTTTGGGCATTGTCCCTGTAAACTTGTAAAGCATCAATAATGTCATCAGTCTTCCGCCCATGCTTTGAAAATAAATTTGATGATTGTTCTTACTTCAATTTTAGTGGAGTTCATGTTGCTCTGATAGAGGCTCTTTTCAAACTGATGGCTTATCCTTTTCAGTGTCTCAAACGAGATTCTGTTCAGATATGTTATAACAAATTAATATGAGCTTATTTGGGTGCAAAAAGATTTTGAAATTCATGCATAGCTTCTTTTTTCTTTCTTTTTCAAATTTCTTTCTTTTTTGCATAGTACTTCTTTATGGTTATGAATATTCATGAGATACAAGCTGATTGTCATCCCTCGAGACCAAGATGTGATGGCCAGATCCATACTGGCAGCATGCCCATTACCACAAATTGCAATTATACCTATGTCTCCCACCCAATTATCCCCAACCTCTCTCCCCATCCCCTTTTTCCCCACTCTGCTTTGTATCCCTAGGTATGCTCTCTCCCTCTGCAAGTCCAACACACCACTGTGGTCTTTTTTTCCTTCTTTCTTTCTCTCTCAGCTCCCACAAATGAGTGAGTACATGAGGTATTTATCCCTCTGTGCTTTGCTTATTTCATTCAACATAAGTTTCTCTAAGCTCATCCATGTTGTTGCAAATGGGAGTATTTCATTCTTTTTTATGGCAGAGTAGTATTCCATGGAGTATATATACAACAGTTTCCTTATCCAGTTGTCCATTGATGGACATTTAGGTTGGTTCTATATCTTGGCTAATGTAAACAGAGCTGCAATGAACATGGGAATGCAGATATCTCTTTGACATGATGATTTCCATTCCTTTGGGTATACACCCATAAGTGGGATTGCTGGATCATGTGGAAGATCAGTCTGTAGTTGTTTGAGAAAGCTCCATACTGTTTTGAATAGTGGTTGTACTAATTTACAGTCCCACCACCAGTGTAGGAGAATTCTGTTCTCTCCACACCCTCGTCAGCATTTGTTATTCTCCATCTTTTATTATAGCCAGTCTAACTGGGGTGAGGTGATATCTCAATGTGGTTTTAATTTGTATTTCCCTGATGACTAGTGATGTTGAGCATTTTTTCATGTACCTGTTGGCCATTCGTATGTCTTCTTTTGAAAAATGTCTACTCAGCTCCTTTGCCCATTTTTTAATTAGGTTATTTGGTTTTTTACTGTGTAATTGCTTGAGTTCCTTGTATATTATGGATATTAATCCCTTGTTGGATGCATAGATGCATAGTTCTCTTTAAGCGTTTGATAGAATTCAGCTGTAAAGCCATCTGGACCTGGACTTTTCTTGGTTGTAAGATTGCTGATTATCACTTTAATCTCATTGCTTGTTATTGGTCTGTTCAGGTTTTCTAGTTCTTCTTGATTCAGTCTTGGTAGTTTGTGTGTGTCCAGAAACTTATCCAGATCATCCAGGTTTTCATATTTGCTGTCATACAGTTGTTTATAATAATGTCTAATAATTCTTCATATTTCTGTGGTATCAGTTGTAATGTGTCCCTTTTCATTTCTGATTTTTGTTATTTCTGTTTTCTCTCTTCTTTTTGTTTTTCTTTTTTTTCATTAACCTAGCTAATGATTTGTCTATTTTATTTATCTTCTCAAAAAACCAACTTTTTGTTGATCTTTTCTATTGTTTTTTGGGGTCCCTATTTCATTTAGTTCTGCTCTGACCTTAATTATTTCTTTCTGTCTACTACCTTTAGGATTGGATTGTTGTTGTTCTTCTAGTTCTTTGAGGTGTAGTGTTAGGTCATTTATTTGAAGTCTTTCCATTCTTTTGATATAAGCATTTATTGCAATAAATTGGCTCTTAGTATTGCTTTTGCAGTATCCCACAGGTTTTGGTATGATGTGTGTTTATTTTCATTAGTTTCAAGAAATTTTTTGATTTCCTGTTTAATTTCTTCTTGGACCTGTAGGTTGTTCAGGAGCCTATTGTTTAGTTTCCATGTATTTATATAGTTTCCAGAGTTTTGCTTGTTATTAATTTCCAGTTTTAGTCCATTGTGGTCTGAAAAGATACTTGGAATGATTTCAGTTTTTTAAAATTTGCTGATACTAGATTTGTGACCTAATATGTGGTCTATACTGGAGAATGTTCCATGTGTTCATGAGAGAAAAGTATATTCTTTAGTTGTTGGGTGAAATGTTCTGTACATATCTGCCAGGTCCAGTTGGTCTAATGTGTAGTTTAAATCCTGTGTGTCTTTGTTGATTTGTTGCCTGGAAGATCTGTCCCATACTGAGAGAGGGGTGTTCAGGTCACCCACTATTAATGTATTAGGGCCTATTTCTTTTTTTAGGTGTAAGAGCATTTGCTTTATATATCTGGGTACTCCAGTATTAGGTGTATATATGTTTATAATTGTTATGTCTTCTAGCTGGATAGATCCTTTTATCATTATATAGTGGCCTTCTTTGTCTCTTTTTATGTTTTTTGGTTTAAAGTCTATTTTGTCTGATATAAGAATAGCTACTCTTGCTTGTTTTTGGTTTCCATTTGCATGGTATATCTTTTTCTATCCCTTCACTTTTTGTCTATGTATATCTCTATACGTGAGATGGGTCTCTTGAAGACAGCATATACTTGGGTCTAGTTTTTAATCCAATCAGTCAGTCTGTGTCTTTTGAATGGGGAGTTTAATCCATTCACATATATGGTAATTATTGACAGGTATTGTTTAATTCCTGTCATTTAATTGTTTTTGTTTAGATGTTTTAAATATCTTTTGATCATTACTTCCCCTTTTATTTCTCTCTTTCAATGTTAGTTAGAAATTTGAGGTCTCATGATTTAGCTTCTTTCTCTTTGTCACTGGCATTTTTGTTTTGACGGTGGGTTTTGCTCTTTCTTGTTTATTCATGATAGTGATCATCATTATTCATTATTCATTATCAGATTCCAGATGAAGGACTCCCTTGATAATTTCTTGAAGGGCTAGTCGTGTGGTGCTGAGCTCCCACAATTTTTGTTTGTCTGGGAAATTCACTATTTCTCCTTCATTTCTGAAGGAGAGCCTTGCTGGGTAAAGAATTTTTGGCTGGCAATATTTTTTCTTTTAGTACTTTGAATGTATCATTCCACTTTCTTCTGGCCTGTAGGGTTTCAGCTGAGAAGTCTGCTGTTAGTTTGATCGCAGTTCCCTTATAGGTGACTTGGCACTTTTCTCTTGCTGCTTTTAGAATTCTCTCTTTGTCTTTGAGCTTTGCAAATCTGACTATAATGTGTCCTGGAGAGGATATTTTTGGATTGAATCTGTTTGGGGACCTTTGAGCTTCCTGGATCTGAAAGTCTGCATCTCTCCCTACCTCTGGGAAGTTTCCTGTTACTATTTCCTTGCGTAGGTTTTCAATACCTATTCCTTTCTCCTCCCTTTCTGGAATACCCACAATTTGGATGGTAGAGCACTTGAGGTTATCTGCTATCTCTCTTAGATTTTCTTCATTATTTTTAATTCTTTTTTCCCTTTTTTTTTTTGTCTGCCTTGGTTTTTTTGAAAAGAGCATCTTTCAGATCTGAAATTCTTTCTTCTGCTTGCTCTAGCCTACTGCGCAAGCTCTCTGTTGTCTCTTTTATTTCACTGAGTGAATCTTTCATTTCTAGGAGTTCTGCTACATTCTTTTTTAAGGTATTAATCTCCTTGTAAATTTCCTCCTGCATATTCTGGATATTTTTTCTTGTTTCACTGTGTTCTCTAAAGTCTTCTTTTATCTCTTCGAGTTTTCTTAAGATCATTCCTCAGAATTCCTTTTCAAACATTTCAAGGATTCCCTGTTCTATGAGGTCTGAAATTTGAGCATTATCATATTCCTTTGGTGGTGTCATATCTTCTTGTTTGTTTGTAGTTCCAATATTTTTTCATTGATGTTTGGTCATCTGGTAGAGAACTTGCTTCTTCTATTACTCTGGGGTTGGCTATGAGGATAAAGATTTCTTCCTCTATTTACAGGCCCTACAGGTGACTGTCCTTATATGAATGTAGTCGAGTGAGCAGCAGGTTGCTGGCAGAATGGCCCTGGCTGCTACTGTGGTGTTGAACTGTCCTTGCGGTGACAGTAGGCATGAAAATGGCTATATTACACCACATTGGCTCCTGTTCCAGAATCCATGGCCTTAGACTGAGCCCCCAGTACCATGTGGGTCTTGGCTCACCTCGCCTGCTGGGCCTGTGGGTGGTTCCCTCCGGGGCCTAAGACTGAGCCCTGGTGCCACCCAGGTCTCCACTCACTCACCATATTGGCTTCTGCAGCTGCCAGCTTTCTTAATTCTGGAACATAGTTATGAACAAAAAGGCTTGGGGTTGTAATAATACAGATGAGTTCTTGATGTAGGAAGGACTGTTGTCCATTATTCCCAATGAGCTCAGTCCATGTTTTTGAGTTCTTGAGTCTTTTTCCTCCTCCTTATTTCTTTCTGCTGTTTTTAAGTTTTTACCAGTCGTCTCTTAATGCTGCTTATAATCTGTTTATTACCAAACTTGCTAAAAAGTGGATTTAAAATTACATTTAATTGAATTCAGAAAATATATTCTGAGTGTCTTCTATATTTAAAAAAAGGCTTGACTATTCAGAGGACAGGACACGATATGAATGCAACACTTGTTAGTATTTAATTACATATTTAATATTCACTGAATTATGTGAGATAGACGGGAGACTAATAAATGCATAATTTCCATGGGCTCATCTTTGTATCTGACCTAAAAGAGGAAATACTGTATTTTAAATCAGTTGGTTTGAGGTGAGGGCTGGTGAGTGGTTCTCTCCTTTAGTCATAAGGTACATGGATTTTATGACCAGTATTATTCTACCTTTTCAACAATTTTTAATATTAAAGATTTTTCAGATGGGCTTTATGAAGTAGAAGTCACAAAAAAATCTATCAGAATAAAAGAGTCATATTCTAGTTCAATCTTACTTTACTCAAGTCCTCGTTTTCTAAGTTTATACATTCAGTGGTTCTGTGTAGCTCATTTGCACATGGCATCCATGTTTGACAATGTCATGCTTAATTCTTTTGAAGGCCAGGCAGAGTGCATCCTGAACCTTAACTTGTCATCTTGCAAAAACAAATCTTTGGTAGCAGGTTGCTGGTGAGTGGGGAAATTAGATAAGAAAACATGGGCAGAGTACCCTGGATCTTGACCACTAGAGAAAAGAGAACACATCTAACAGTGTCCTCTGCCAAAGGCAATGTCTTTCCACATAATTATTGGATCATCCTTCCTTTCATCAGTGTTTTAAGTTGTGTCCATGGCAAATGTAGGATGAGTCTGTCTTTTTTGAATTGATGGCACTAACCTAGAAACATTACCCAATGTTACTAGTAACACAGAAGTTCCACCAAGAATACAACCTAGACTTTGAAGATGTAGAAAAACCCCTTGTACAGACAAGTAATTTTCAAACTGTCATAGCATAGGTAAACATATTATAGAGACGTGGAGCTGTCTAATCTTAGCAATATTTGAATTGAAACTGATCACCTGACCTTAGTGTTAGAAGATTAAAATTGGACTCCCAGAAAAATTGGTGGAAGCCCAATCCCCTTGTTACCCAGTCTCTCAAAATGTCCTTTTTCCTAGTGCTCTGAGTACCAGCCTCTCACTATGGAGTTACCACTCAGGCAGGCCAGACTGAGGTACATCCCTGCCTGTTCTAGGTTCAGCTGTGTATACCTGTAATCCATAAATTTTCCAGAAAAACTTGAAAAGCTGATAGAAAGGTTTATACATGAATCTTGACTTGTAGAAAATCAAATGTTTGATTGAACTTATCCTGGGCTTAAAGATTTGAATAGTGTAATGTCAAGCTTAAGAAAATCTAGAAAACAGATATAAAACACCATTCATTTAAGCAAAATATACTTTATATGTTGAATTTCAGCTTGAGAGTTTTTAATTGTTTGAATGAGGAAAGGATGCAGATATTGAGGATAGCTCTTTTTTTTCACCTCTAGCAATGATAATAATAGTGGTCATAAAAAAGAAAACTTGGACGTTCCGTCTAAATCTCTTCCAAGTAAGCTTATATTGATTTTTTAAACATAAACTGTAATCAAATCTTTTGTCCTATAGCAGTACTCTTCAGCAAATCGACATTCACAGAGAGAGAGTGCTTTGCTGTGCTCTGAGAATTTTAACTAATCAATTGAGTCAGTAAAGAGTGAAGTAAGACAGTGTACATGTGAAAAATAACAAACAATGGCCAGAAGGTAATGCAAACACTGAGCACCTGTTGACTGAGTGGTTTCTAAGCCTCTTGACCAGAAGAGCTCAACTTTGGCTTCACATCAGAATCAGATGGAAAACTTTGAAATGTGCTGAGTCCTAGGCCATACCCCAGATTGATTAAAGCAAAGTCTCTGAAGGAGGGATGCAAGAATCATTATTTTTGAGCCTCTCCAAGGGATCCCCAACTGCAGCCAAGATTGAACATGTGCTGCGTGACCAATGATTTTGTACCTTCAGGCACATCAGGGTTCTTAGGTGTTTTCCTCCTAATGTGTGTGCATCTTAGAGAACCGGAAGTTAGAACTCTCTCCATGAGAAGGTCATTCTGTAAAGGGCACAAGGATGTTGGCTCCATTCTCTGCTCACTGTCAGTAAGCAGGTGTGTACCATGTGATTGCTTTGAAGAACTGAACAAAAACAACTCATCACCACCTGAGCAAAGCTGTTTTTCCTATAGGTCAGACTTACGCAGTTATTATATTGTGTTTCTTAACTAAAAAGAAGGCAGGAAATTGTCCTTAGAAGGACAATGAAAGAGGAAGCTTAGTAATTACCTACCTGTCCCACCAGGTGCCAAGACACCTATGAATCACAGTAAGCGGGTCAATAAACACCAACCACTCAGAAACTTGGCTTCCATACAAAACCCAGGCTTCTGTAAACCAGTAATCATGGGACAACAGGGGATGCTGGGATTGTTTCTAAACGGGGGTGGGGGGATGGAGATTGGTGGGGGGATCCAATCCTAATAGGAAGACACCTTCCCCCCAACATACATACACACACACATACACATTCTTTCTCTCTCTGTCTCTCTCTCTCTCTCTGTCCTGTTTACATCTAAAGAAATTGATATGAATAAGAGATGAAAGTCTCCTTTAAAAGTATTTGAGGATAAGGTCACAACTGAACTCCATTTTTTGTCTTTCTGCAGTAATCCAAATTATGATATGGTAATTGAGTAAGCAAAGATTGTATTTTAAAAATGAACAAAGGATTATTACTCCCCCCACCCAATCAGCAATGATTATATCTTTTGGCCTCTGCTCCGTAATCACCCAACACTTTTCAAAGTTATTATTCAGAGAGCACAGGTTAGCAGAGGGTTTTGTGTGTCTGAAACTGGTAAACATCTGGGAATCCAGGTGCTTGACATTTAAATTCTCTGGCACAGAAGCATTCCTTCATTATACGAAACTGTCACATTATTATTTTGCCTAATGATACCATCATTATCACATTCACTTGAATGACAAAATGCCAGATTCATGCCCATCAATTTTCTGCTGTGTGTTTCCAAGTCAAAGAGCTTTTTCTTTTTAAATCTATCAAATTAACATGGTGGGCTCAGGAGCAGAAAATGGATGGCATTTAAAAATTGTATGGCATCTTAGTCCATCCCTGTAGCTCATGCATTAAATTTAGTATTGCCAAGATTTAGCCATTTAAGCTTGAATTATTCTGAATTTAATTATGTGTATCAAGGCAAATATTTAAGTGTGAAAACTTCAATCACAAGAAATGATAAGAAAAAAGTAAACACAATTTAGAGAGAAAGAATATAAAGAAATATTCTTATCATACCAAGCTGCTAGTCTATATCATTATAATACCTTTGAATGAATTTAAGAAACACATTTGATTTTCATGTATTTAAAAATGTTTTGTCTGCACACATATTAAAGCAAGTATAGTTAGTGGAAATTGCCTGAAAAATAGTTATAAGTGTTGAAAGGTCTTTAATAATTTAACATGATTTGGGGAGACAGTAAAGAAAGCAATTTAAAAGGCAAGATACTTTAGTTGTTAGGGGCTTGGAATCTAGACTCGAATAACATGAGTTTAAATGTTGGCTCAGCCACTTATACATAAACTTGGCAAGGTACTTAACCATTCAAAGATTTACTTCAATCGTATCTAACTCATGTTTGTTGTGAAGATAGAAGTAGACAATGTGTCTGACACATAGTAGGTTCTCAATACTGGTTAACTATTATGATTAATTATTATATACTATAATTATTATGTGTTATATTTTATTGTATGATATTACAGAGTTATGTTATAAAATAACTTTATTTCTAGTTACAAGACTAGCAGATAAGAGGGTATGCAAACAAGGGGTATGTACATTTCATCTAACTTTTGAAAGATATGTTAATAATATTCATGTGAATAAAACCAAAACTTGCATGATGGTAGTTTGGCATAGTGAACTTGTAGATGGATGATTAACCCTTAAGATAACTAGTTGACATCAATGAAATTGAACTCACCAAACAGGATCGACTTCAGCTCAGCTGACGGCAACATCCAACCACCCACCCAGTCATACAAGTAGAAACCTCTCAAGCCTCCAGGATCCTTCCCACTTCCTCACTGCGGCTTGCCTCCAGCCATTAATTTAGATTTCATTAGTTATATCTATTTGAAACCTCTCCAAACTCTTCTGCTTCATTCTCCTCTTCTGCCTCAGGTCTCTGCCCCACCCCCATTCTCCTGCCCAAGCAATTGCCTGCATTCCTGGCTGAAGAGCTCACTTGCTTTCCTAGCACAGGTGCCTTCTCAGTCTTCTCTTCAGTCCATAGAGAAAACCCTTATCTTTCCTCCCATTACAGGATGGCTGACAAATAAAATCCTAGCACAAGAATTAGTTAAATCATATTTTGAGCACAGTTTTACTGAATTCTAAAATTAATCTTTTTATGTTTCCTGGCCTAATGGGGTATATGCAGTTAAACTTTCTGGTTTTATGCAAATCTAGCAGACCAAGCCACATATATGGGAACCCTTAGCCGCAAATGATTCTTTAACCCTCTACATGTGATCACTGTGACATATATTACACCAGCATTAAAAACAAATGCAGTGGGCTATTGCTATGTTTCTAAGAAGAGATTGCAAGAATGACGAAGACCAAGGTAGACTGTATGGCAGTTAAAAGCACAGGTTGAAGAGTTCTATTGCCTCATTCAAATCTGTTCTCTGTGAAGCCCTTGAAAAGTTATAAAATGCTTAACCCAGTACCTGTCATGTTTTCAGTGTCCTGTAATGGTAGATAAAAGTGATTATCTCATTCTGTGTCTCTGGGAGTGTTTGTATGTGCAGGGGTGTGTGTGTGTGCGTGTGTGTGTGTGTGTGTGTGTGCGCGCGTGTGCGTGTGCGTGTGCGTGTGTGTGCGCGTGTGCGTGTGTGTGTGTGTGTGTGTGCATGCTTTAATTTTCCCTTCAAGGTTGATCTCCTGGCTGACCTTCGCTAGTTAACATAAGAGGAGCAGATCATCCTGCAGATAAGTGGATAGCTCAATATAATCAGCTGGGATGGGGTTGGAATAAGACTGAGACTGTCAGGAGGGCCAGTCCTTTGCATGAGGAAATTCTGAGAATATAGCACTGAAAAATAATGTAATGTAGAGGAGCAATAAAAGGTAATATCAAAAGAATAGAGCTAGAAAGGAACATAGAGGTGTAAATTGAATGGTGTCCTACTGGATGTCCTAATACAAAGTTACTTTTCCATATGAGGATCTGAAGACAGAACGAAGGAAAAACAACTTTAAGTTAACATCATGGTAGACACCTAAGAATTGCAGAGAAGTGGGGACTGGGAAGGGGGCAGAGCACGTAGGATCTTTAGACCAATTTAAAGACTTTGTACTTATTCTGAGTGAAAGTGGGAAGCCAAGGGAGGGTTTTTGAGTGGAGGAGTGACGTGACCTGACTGATATTTTTAAAGAAACTCACCAGCTACTCTGTAGGGAATAGACTGAAGGGAGTTGGAGGCAGGGGCATGAGTAGAAGCAGAGAGCTTCTTAGGAAGTAGGTGCAAGAACAGTGAGAGTTGAAGGTGGCCTGGACCAGTATGAAGGGTATGGAAGTGGTGGAAACTGGTTAGGTTCTGGATATAGTTTGATGGTAGAGCTGGCAGGATTTACTGATGGATCAGTTTGTGACAGATTATAAAATATAGTTTCATGTTTATAAAACAATTATAGTACATTGCTTCATTTAACACTCCCAAGAGGGGTGTGGAGCGGTTGCTGCGTGCACTCCCAGAAGGTTGAATTGATGGTGAGAATTGTGGTCTAATTGCCTCAATAGGGCAGGGCAGGTCCTGGAACCTAAGTGTTATTGGTCCCAGCTGCCTCCTTCTGTGTAGAAGCCTCTCTCCCCAAGAGTTCTTTTAAATTCCTTTTCCTCCCATACAACATCTCTGAGTATTTAAGGTCAGAACACACATCTTAGTTCAAGTCACAGTGCCTTTCTATTACGTATCCATTCCATTACACTTGGAGGATTTTCCCAGACTTATAACACGGTGGCTTCATCATGTCCTGAGAAGAAAATTCAAACTCCTTGAGATGGCTCATCAGACTTTTCTCAATTTGGTGACAAGTAATTTTTGTAACTTCTCCTCTGCCTGGACTCCCCAACTCCACCTCCACCCACACCCCACCCACATACCTATTCCATACACACACACACACACACACACACACACACACACACACACACACACACACACACTAATTAATTAATTGCATTAATAAAACTTCCTTCACCTTGTTAGGTATGGTTTCCGGGTTAACATAAAAACTCAGGCATGTGTTTTCTGATCTGGAAGGATAAAGAGAACAAAATATGTCAATGGACCAAAATAGAAACTACCAATTTGTCCTCCTAGAAAATAGGTATTAAAACCTCAGATATTCCAAAGATGTTCTTTTTGGCTTTATCTTTGTCTTCTCAATATAAAAGAACTTTTGCTTTGCATTTTTAAAAGCATTTCTGGAACGGAGCTGGTGGGGGAAGAGGGTATGTGGGAGATATATAGAGACGGAGATTTTTAAGTAGGCAAGTTATTTCCTTGAGCATAATTAGAATTTAAACAGCATGATGCTGATTTTTCTCCTCACTCTCATGGCTGAGGAATAATGAAAATTAACAGCATCTTTACTGAGATCAAATATAAAATGATTCCAGCTTAGTACCTTATAAAATCAAGTTAATTTCCATCCCTGGGATAAACAGGCCCTCCAAGGCCTGTGAATGAAAACTCCAATACAATCTTTGGCAATTTTGTTCACTTGAGGTCCTATTTGCTCTTTTATAAAAGCAAGCACAGTATGGGAGAGGTAATTGTTTAGTCTCCAGACAACCTTTCAGCTCTCTCTGTGATTCTGCAGCTCTGGGGTGCCGTGAGGAGAAGCACAGAAAGCTACTCTCCTGGGTGGATTTTGGCATGCAGGGTGCTATTCTCCCCAAGCCATCATGGCACCAATATAAGGTAATTTAGCTGGATTGATTTCATCAGGAATTGGGCTATCATGTATTTCAGTATCCTCATAGCCCATGGAGAGTAGGAAAGTGTCCCAGCTCCTAATGGTTATTACCAACATGTAAGACTGTCTATTTTTTCATTTTCTCTTCTGTAAAATGAGTCTGAGCAGTTGGCTTGAAGTCACATAGAAGGAGTATGCACAGGTTACCTGATTACTCATCTCTCTATATAGTTCACAATTAAATTGATTCTGTTACTCCAGTCCTCTGTTTTCGTTGATCTATGCATATATGTCCTTCTGAAAAGTGGCAAGCATTAGGATGAATCAATGAAATTATTTTCAACATAATGGCTCTATAATAATGGTTTTAAAAGGAAAATACAAGAGCAACATTCTGATAGAAACCCAATAAAGTACTAATTTCTAAATGTTAAAAAAAAAAAACAGATTGGGGGTGTGGTCAGTCTATTATCGAAGAAGAAACTATTTCTTACTCTTTAGCAATTATTTATTGTAAATTTCATTTATTCATTTCTGTATATTACTAGGTCTTGTTATTGAACACAGGTCCAGCTGCCTGCTGCACAAACAAAAGACTCAAAAGTCAAATGTTGGAGATAAGGGAGGACCAGTAGATGGTAGACTAACCTGTCTCAAAGGTCAGTTTTTTTGAATTTTTAAAGAGTGGATTTAGGGAATGGGATGTGGGAAGTGAAAAGCAGGAGAGAAGGGGATGTGAGCTATGGGGGCCACCATACAAATAGCCAGGTGCAAAGTCTCACCAAGGCTCCATCTGGTTTCTGTTCTTGTCCTTGACATTATCTTAGGGTCCTTCAGGATTTTGCTTTGGGGTGGAGTCAACTTCTCTGCAAAGTCTCTGTAGCTTTGCAGGGCTCTGGCTGACTTTGCTGGTGCCCAAGGTCAGCTTTCAGATATTTGGCCTTGATCACTTCTTAGAATTCTGGGAACCTCAAAAAAGAACTGTTAGTTTTGCAAGGTACTGATTAGCTTTTCAACCAACTTGATTTTTATTAGCAAGTAAGATTTAAAAAAAAAAAAAAAAGTCAGGGGATATGAAGAAAGGAGAAAAAAAAAAGTGTCCCTTTTAAAATTTTTTTCCCACAGCCTGGGGAGTTTTAGGTCCCAGCATGGCTTCAGCCCTGCTCACTCCACAGTCTGATGGAAATGTTTTACCAAGCATTCAAAGTTTCAGGAAAATGTAAACATTCCCGAATAAAGTAATATATTAGGTTATTATTAACCATAGTAATTGTGGTAGATTAAACTACTGTTTAAAAATATTTGCATGCTGGGTTTGGCATGTGACCTGCTTAGGACTCATGGTGGTATAGAAATCACATACTAATGTAGGTATGTTTCCTTTTTGATTTGAAATGTATCTTTTATTTTTTTATTTTATTTTTTTTAGGGTTACAAAGAAAGGTTAATATAAGAAACAAATAGGAAAAATCTTACAGTAATCCATGCAAAGGAGTAAGGGTGTTACACCAAACAAGACTTCCAGTGAGCTGTCTTCTCTGCCTGCTGGATTGACGTGGATCCTGATGAGACTTGAGAGGGAAGGTCAGACTGGAGGCTGGAACACTGATGAGTCTTACTGGTGATTTTCCATGGGGTGGAAATGATAAATATATCACACGGGCAAGAAATCTAAAAAAAAAGACCTCCACAAGATGAAGTGTGACTCAATTCTGAAAGAATTGGTTTCATGCTGGAGTAGTACAATCGGTTTAGGATAGATGTCTAAATCTGACTGTGCAATGATGTCAAAGTGGATACTTAAGTATTATGTTTTAAACTAAACCTTGCTTCTGTTACCTAGTCACACTGCAGGTATGATTTGTGTTTTCTTTTTGCTGGTATAGAACAAGCCAAATAATAAGAGCTCGTGTATTTCATTCTCTACATTTTTCTCTCCCAGTTTTTAGAAGGCCTAGTTTCAAGGAGATTATGCTGAGTACCCCAGAAGGGAGAGAAGAGAGTTTGGGGGTTGTAGGATGGAAAAGAACATTTCCAAACACTGCAGAAAGGACAGAAGAATGTGAGTCTACAGGCTGTGGGCCCTATTTCAGTTTTCTGGTAGCATTTTGGGGAAGGTGCACGGCTCCATTGAGGAGGGATCTGTATTGTGTCCCTAGGCATGTTGAACCCTTTCAGCTGGACTCATTGCCTGAGCTAAGAGTCCAAAGTTTAAGTGTGCAATGGGGGCAGCAGGCCAGAGAACTTGGCTGGGTCTCCATCCAACTCCCCCAGGTGCAGCCTCAGAGCCAGATTAAGATCTTGAGAAATTCCAAGCAATTGAGAGTTTGATACATCCCCCTATATAATTTTAATCAAAGTTTTGTTTTCTGAAATGACTTAAAATATACTAATATTAAAATATCAGACATTTTGATCTCAAAATTGTAGATAGTTAGAAATTGAAGCTGAACTTCTCTCCTTCTGCCTCTACCGGGTGACCTGGCATTGCTTGTGCCTTTAGCATATTTTTGACCTTCTTCTTAGATAACCCCATCTCCCAGATGCGCATTATATTCTAAGACACCTGTAGATTCACAAAAGAAAACATATAAATCAAGTGAGTGCAGGGTGAGTTTCCTCCTCACCTGAACTTTGGGGGCTGTGAACTGAACAACTCTTAGATGCCCAAACTTTAAAGGACCTGTTTCCGCAAGTAGTTACAAACAATGGAAATAGGCAGTATTTTGGAGCACATAGCAGGAGTGCCTGATCTGGTTGGGGATAGAGAGAAGGCTTCATAGGGAAGGCAACATTTTGCTCAAGCCAGAAAGATGAGCTGGAGGTTGTCTGGAGTAGGATGGGAAAGTAGATAGAGTTAAGTTTAAGGGTTGTCTTGAGGATGTGAGTTCTCTCCTTTCATCATGCTCTTATCTAGACCATACCGTATACCATCATCTATATGAAAAGTTGATTGTACAAAAGATAAAGCATGAGAGTTTCCACTCCCATCAACAGGTTGTGCATAGATATGAAATATATAATGCTTAAGACAGAAAGTTGACACTTTTCTCTTGCATCTTTTAAGATTCTCTCTTTGTCTTTGAGCTTTGCCAGTTTGACTACAATGTTCTTGGAAAGGATCTTTTTGGGTCAATTCTGTTTGCGAATCTTTGAGCATGCTGGATCTGAAAGTCTGTGTCTCTCCCTATACCAGGGAAATTTTCCATTATTATTTCATTGAATAGGTTTTCCAAGCCTTTTCCTTTCTCCTTCTCTTCTGGATGTTTGTGCACTTAAGCCTGAATGTTACTTGAATGTTCATGCACTTAAGGTTGTCTGCTAGCTCTCTTATATTTTCTGCATTTTTAAAAATATTATTATTTTTTTCTTGGTCTGCTTGGGTTACTTTGAGAAGATTATCCTCAAGATCATAAATTCTTTTTTCTGCTTGTTGTAAGCCTACTGCTTAGGCTATTAGTTGTGTTTTTCATTTCATTGAGTGAATCTTTCAGTTCCATGAGTTCTGCTACATTCTTTTTTAAGGTATTAATCTGTCTGTTGATTTTCTCATTCATATCCTAGATTTTTTTTTCTCATTTCATTATGTTGTCTAACTGAGTCTTCTCAGCTCTCAGTAAGTTTCCTCGAGATTGTTGCTTGAAATTCTTTTTCAGTTATTTCAAGGGTTTCCTGCTTTATAGGGTTTGGTATCTGGGAATAATTGTACTCTTTTGGTGGTGTCATATTATCCTGGGTTTTCATATTTCTAGTATCTCTATGTTGATATCTGGACATCTGATAGAGCAATTGCTTCTCCTATTACTCTGGAGTGGGGTTTGAGGAGAGAGACATCCTCTTCTTTTCCTGGTCTCCCATGGTGACTCTCCTTGTGTCAGTGCAGTCGAGTGTCTGGTGTGCCATCTGTACAATGGCTGTGGCTAGTGCTGTGGTGCTGAGTCACTTTTGCAGCAGCTGTGGCTATGGTGGTGGCTCTGATGGGCCAACTACACAGAAGTGGTGTTTTTATAATGCTCCTTGCTTGCTTCTGGATGGGGGAAGTAGCTGTCCTTGACTCCTGCCTAGGCCCCCAGGTAAGCTCTACAGCTTGCCTATCAGACTGACAGCAGACTTCTCAACAGAAACTCTACAGGCCAGAAGAAAATAGGAAGATATATTCAAAATACTAAAAAAAAAAATTTTTTTTAAACTGATGGCCAAGAATACTATCCCCAGGAAGGCGATCCTTCAGAAATGAGGGAGAAATAGTGCATTTTCCAAACAAAAACTGTGGAAGTTCACCACCACACAACCGGTCCTGCAAGAAATTCTCAAGGGGTCCTACATCAGGAAATCGAAAAACAATAATCACTCATCTTACCAGGTATTGTTCTGTTCAAACTTTCTGTTTTTTCATAATTCAGTATTGGTAGGTAGTGTGTTTCTAGGAATTTATTCATTTCATCCAGATGGTCTAATTTGTTGACCAACAATTATTCATAGTATTCTCTTATAACCCTTTTGATTTCTGTAAACTTGGTTGTAATGACCACTCTTTTATTTATTATTTTAGTTATTTGAGTCTTCTCTCTTTTTTCTTAGGAGGTCATCTAGGTAAAGATTTGTCAATTTTGTGGACTACATCAAAGTACCAGCTTTTGGTTTAATTGATTTTCTCTGTTTTCTTTTATTTATGCTCTAATTTTTATTATCTACTTCCTTCACTAGGTCTGGGCTTAGTTTGCTCTTTATTTTCTAGTTTCCTGAGGTACAAAGATGGTTGTTGATTTGAGATCTTTCTTTTTTATTAATGTATGCATTTACATTAAATAAATTTTCCTTTTAGCAGGAAAAAATATATAAAAAATATTTTTTCAGTCTTTTTTGGGGGATGTATATCTGGAGTTTTAACATACCTAGCTATTTTTAGTTCAGTTTTTCATCCTGCTTTTTCACTTAATATTATATCTTGAAATTTTGTCTCAAGTACTCTTCAAAATTATGATTTTAATAATTGTATTATATTACATTGTATGGAATTCCATAATTTATTTAGCCCTTCTCATCTTATTGGGTATTCAGTTTATTCCCAATTTTTAACCTTTATATAGCTGCCTTCCACATTAAAAAATATTTTCTTTGATTATTTGCTTATGGTTTTAAGAAGTAGGATAATTGGTTGAAAGTGTATGAACATTTTAAAGACTTCTATTTGAGTGAAATCTCTTCTTCAACAAAGTTTTACCAATTTTTACTTATACTAGGAGATTTTGACATTGTTTTCCTCATAGTGTTAGTATTACATGGTATATTTTTTTCAATTTGAGGATTAAAAAATGTCATTTTTCTGTTTTAATTTCCATTTATATGAACATCTTAGAAGGTATTTATTAGCCACTTGTGTTTCTTTTGGGTGTGTGACTTGTCTGTTCATGTCCTTCAACAAGTTTCTGTTAAGGTTTTCCTAATTCATTTTTAAAAGTTCTTTATAAATTAAGGATGTTGGGCCGAGCCCGTGGTGCACTCGGGAGAGTGCGGCACTGGGAGCGCGGCGACGCTCCTGCTGTGGGTTCGGATCCTATATAGGAATGGCCGGTGCACTCACTCACTGGCTGAGTGCCGGTCACGAAAAAAGACAAAAAATAAAATAAAATAAAATAAAAAAATAATAAATAAATAAATAAATTAAGGATGTTAATCTATGTTTATTAAATTCATTCCTTATCAATTGACTTTAAACTCATAAAGTGATGTTTTCCTTCATTTATAAACATTAATTAAATAAAAAATAAATAAAATAAAATAAAAAGTCATTTTCCCTGTGGGGGGAAAAATACAGAAAGTAAGGGGATGTGGATGATTATTTTGGGGTTGCTTATTTGTGTTTTTTTCTCTTGGATTTGTCAGTTGGTCTCAGTATCACCTGCCTGCATCCTCTGTTCTTTACAAGTCAGTACAGTACTGAGGTGTTCAAGTGCTCAGATGCTGCCATGAGCACAATGTATTCTGAGCTGTATCTCTTACTGTGTGGATGGCTTTATGCAGTGTGGCCTCAAAAACAGTCTTGTCCATGGAAGCTCTACAGTTGGCCACAAGAGAAACCCAAAGAGAAGCTGTTGATGGAAGACCATAATTTCAATTCTGCAATAAGTAAAAACAGCTCCAGGAACCTGGCTTGCTATCAATGGGATCGGTGGATTTTTCTACACAGATAGAGAAAATATATTTCCTCACTAATATGAAAATTTGAAAACCTGCATTTGCTTTTGATGACAAAGTAACCAGTGTTATCCTTAACACTGGTTGAAGAAGCTGGATCTATTTCTGCAGGAAGCTAATAAGAAAACACCCATTTCTGATTTCCTTACTATATCCTTACTATAGGTCTGCAAAACCTTTTTTTGTTTGTTTGTTTTTTTGTTTGTTTGTTTGTTTTTTGCCCCATAGAAAGCTTTAACTAGTCCGTGGGGGACTTCTGATTGTGGTAAGGAAAATTACATTCCTCTCCATATTTTAGCAGTGATGTCAAGGATAAAAATCGGGTAGAGACAAATGCTGCTACTCGCTTTCTTTCCTTTTTGTTGTTTTGATGGTGGTGGGGTAGTGATCAGGACAGAATGGAGTTGTGGGGGAGAGAGAAAGCATTTTTCAAAATTTGCAAATTACTGGTTAAAATGAAATAACCTTTTGGCACTCTTTGAAGGAGGTTATTGTAAGAGAAAATAATCATTTGTTTTCCTTTCACTTTTGACATTGTAAATTAATGCCCCTTTAGGAAAATTGTACATGGAGACTCAGAGAATTCATTGCTCCATTCATTCAATGTGACAGTAATGAAAATGATTCTACAAAAAACAAGGTAGTATGGTTGATTGTATTTTTTAATGCTCGTAACTAAAATCTTTTTCCAGTGCTAACTTGGTGGTATCTATTAAATATTTATTAAGCCCTCATTGTGTTTTGTGCTTAAAGCAATAGGATGAAGAAGCAGGAGAAGAGAGATTAAAAAGACAGAACTAATAAGACATTATTTGGTATGAACCTATCCTATGGTCCTACTCTAACTGAAGAGCACATGCCAATGCCTATTTTCAGGATCTGGCCTTTACCATCAAGGAGATGTTTAATCTGAAGAGGAAGACCAGACAGACAAAAACATATTTACAGGAGGAATGTAAAGATAAGATATACATGCATGGATGCTTTCAGAAAATAGGATGTGTGATTAATGACAGAAATCTGAACCTCCCAATAATGGCAAGGGAATTCACCATTTGATGTTTTAAATGCTTCGGGCAAGGTTTTCACTTATAAGTAAACATGCATGGGCAACTACCCATTACAGAAAGACCAAAGAGGGGGTATAACTTAGTAGTACAGCATTTGACTGTAAAAAACACCAATGAGTAAATAATAGTTAATAATTGCTGATTTGAAAGTTAACAATTTGGCATGCTGGATAATAAAATTATAGGCGATGTTAAGTTCTGACCAGATACTAAGTGATTATATCTTTGAAACCAATTTGAAAAAGAAGGGGCACAGACTTATTAAACTGAATTGGAAAATGACTCCCTAAAGACATTTCCCACGGTAAGACGACCATACATTCTGGTTTTCAGTGAGCAAACACAGAATATGCCTACTGTCACAGCATAAATATTAAAGGATTCCCCTTTAAATCCCCAAAGTGTTGTGATTTGAATGAAAAATCTTATCTACTCATGGGTCATCATGGCTATCATGAAGAGCTCTTCATTTGATGAAGATGGATCATTTTGCATTCCAACTGACTTGTATTTATTGAGCCACAACTATCGACTCAGTAATGATAATAATAATAATAGCAGTCGTTTTAGGAGGTAATATTATTTTGTGATTGCTATGTGCTGGGTAATATAATGAACCCTTTACATGCATTAGCTCATTTAATTATCACAACCGTGCAGGGTAAAAACTCTTATTATTGCCATTACATAGATTAAGAAAAAAAAAAAGAAATGGAAACACAGAGTAGTTAAGTGACTTGCCTATGGTCACACAGATATATTTGATTAACCCAATGTTTAAACAGAGCCTTTTTGATTTCAAAACCTATTTTGTTCTGTGATCAAGAATCTTACATTATAGATGAAGTAGTATGACATAATCACATGAAATAGATAATATGAGGTAATCAGTAAGAGACAAAATTAATTGTATTGCCTATTTCCCAATGTTTTTTCCATCTGTGGAACACAGTTATTGCAAGGAGTTTAAAAGTTGTACAAAATATAAAACACTGTCTATTGGCTGAATAAATGATATGCTTCATATCTCTTCTGCTATACTTTTGAGATGAACAAATTATACCTTGAATCAAAGGTGGATAGAATTCAGAGTAGTTTCTTATCTCAAGCCAAAGGTATTTTTCTTGAAACCGTGAGATACTTCCAAGTTTACGTGTGGCCAGGGGCAAGGCGATACCAGCAAATCAATAAAAGCTGGATAAATTAATTGTCAAACAGCAGCAAGAGCCCAGTCGAGGTTGGTGAGAGCTGAGCAAATGTATATATTATTCTGTATAGGGATTCTGGCCTGCCTAGCTGATATGTGATTTTACAATAGCACTCAGGTCTGGAATGTAGGAGCAGACAAGGCTGGTGATGCATATTAGGGGTTGTAATGCCAGAATATCAAGAGTGGTGACCCTGGGGTAGTGGTGAGAACAGCACTGGAGGAGCCTACTGTGGAGTAACATGTCATCCAAATGATTAAGTAGAATAAAAAAAGAGGAAATGACTGAAGGATGAGAGGGCTGAAAAGCAGACTCACAGAGTATGAATAGGTGTGAAGAAAGAACTAGTAAAGAGTTCATAGCAGCCCAAGTTAAGAAACATCAAATTCAGAATGCTGAGATGAAACAGTGCCTGCTGTGGTGGGATCTGACATTTAGCTGGGGTGGCGCACAGCTGAATGGCTTCATTCTGCACAGAGGAAGTGATAGTGTGGGTATGTTGCTCCCCCAAAGCTCATGTCGAAATCTGACCCCCAATGTGGCAGTATTGAGAACCGTTTGGGTCATGCAGGTGGATCCCTCATGAATAGATTAATGCTCTCCTTGGGAGGGGCGAGGGTGAGGGGGTAGCAAATAAGTTCCTGCACTATTAGTTCCCATGAGAGCTGGTTGTTTAAAAGACCCTGGCATCTTCCCTCTTTCTCTCTCTTACTTCCTCTCTGCATCTCATCTACTTGCACCCGCTGACTGCCTTGCTGCTTTCTTCCATGAGTAAAAGCAGCCTGAGGTAGGCACAAGATGCAGCTGTCCCTGAATTGTGAGCCTAATAAACCTCTTCTTTATAAATTACCCAGTTTCAGGTATTCTAACAACACAAAAACTTACTAGTACAGGAAGTATGAATGGTTACTTCATAGGTGTACTGACAGATTAAATGGGTATGTGTGTATTTAGCACAGTATCAGACACATAGTAAATGCTTAGTAAGAGATTGTTCAACAAATGCTACTGAGGAATGTGAAATGTGTTGATATCAGAGTGTTAGATTAGCATGTATGATGGTTAATTTTAGGGCTAAGTGATATCCCAGTAGATGGCAAAACATTATTTCTGGATGTGTCTGTGAAGGTGTTTCAGGAAGAGATAGTACTTGAATAGTAGACTGAATAAAGAAGACCCATCATCCCATCATCCTCACCCATGTGAGCAGCCATTGTCCAATCAACTGAGGGCCCAAATAGGACAAAAGGGCAGAGGAAGGGCAAATTCTTTCTTCTTCAATAGCTGAGACATCTATCTTCTCTAGCCCTCAGACAAAGAGCTCCTTGTTCTGTTACTGAACCTAAGTCTAGCTGCCTACTGCTAAAACAGATACAAACTACCCCACAGTAAAATTGTTGGTGGAATAGAAAGGCAACTTTATTCCAGCCTGAGGAGACAGCGAGCTAAGCCATCTTCCCTGTGAACCTGAAGGAGATGGCCAGACTAGACCATCTCAAAGACTCAGATTTACTGAGGGGTTTTTAAAGAGAAGGTTGAAGGAATGCAAAGCAAGAGGGGGAGACATAAGCTGGTGGGGGGGCGGGTACATGTGAGGTGCCAGGTGCAAATTCTCATTAAGGCTCCATCTGACTTTTGCCCTCATCCTCGATGTTATCTTAGGGTTCTGCTTCAGGGTGAAATCAGCACATCTTTATTGATGTCTTCCTTGGTTTCTCAGGTTCTGGATAGTATGTGTCTCATAGCAAGTCTGCAGATCCAGGCTGACAACTTTACATTTATGTAAATCATGTCATCCTGCCCTGTAACCAAGGTTCAAAATATCAAATAATCATGAAAAAAGAGGGAACTCAGAGAAATGCATGCTAAGAAAATACAAACTGTGTCTTTCTAAAATTTCCTACACGTGGTTTTATGTCCCAACATGGCTTCAGTTCTGCTCACTCCAACAGTTCTTGGGCCTTTGAATTCTGGTACTTACACCAGTGATCACCTCCCACATCACCCCCTTCCCTCCAACACACACACACTGCATTTGGTCTCCTACCAAATTACACCACCAAGTTTCCTGGTTCTCCAGTTTTCAGGCAGCATATCGTGGGGCTTCTTGGGCCCCATAATTATGTGAGACAATTCCCATAATAAATCTCCACATGTATATGTATTTGTATATATATATCCCATATTCATTCTGTTTCCCTGGAGGACCCTGACTAATACAAATTTGGGTACTGAGAGTGGTTCTAGAAGAAGAGAATTTTAAGAATGAGTTTTCTAAATTAGTTTTGGGATTTCTAGAACTGGTTCTCTGATCTAATTAGATTTAAAGATGCTAATGATTCTGTTTCCAGTGGTAGAGAGAGCATTGATACAAAATGCCTGTATTGTATACTCCTGGCCAAGCACTTAAAAGAAGCAAGGAGTTAAGTAACTGTATATGATACTGTCAAACATTTTTGGAAAACTAAGGAATATAATGATGTTGGTTGGTTGCTCTTAATGTCACTGGACAAAATAGTGAAATAAAAGGATAAGATAGGGATGCCAATTCCCAACTCAAGAACCACATAAATGACTTAAGAGCTTTCTAGGTGTGGCCTGAGGGAGAGCCTTATTTCCCATAACTGCAGAGCTGAAATTGTTGAAAATCAAACTGCAGGACCTTATCTTTGATTGAATGAATTACAATACAAGTTGAACTCCAGCCTCAAAGGGTATCTACAATTAAAGTGAGGGCATTGACTGGGAAAGAAAGGTATACTGTCAGTTGGTATGGGGACATGTAAGAAGGCCCTGATGAAGCTGGGACATGACCCCTAAATTCTGATGAGTCTTTGGCAGTAGAAGAGGTCTCCCCACCCCCAGCAAAAGTGACCTCTCCAACTGCAGTGGAAGGGGCTTTCTCACTCCCAGTGGTGGTGACCTCCCTTCACATAGTGGTGTCAGCCCTTTCACTCTCTCTGACGAAATTAACCCTGCATTGCCTAAGAAAATGGTAATGGCCTCCCCTGACATGGTTGCTAAGCAAGACAATGCTGATTCTGCTCAGGACCCACCCCCACCTTCCCACTCTGCTTTAAGACCTATGACTAGACTTGACTCCCACCAGGCCCCTAAATGTGAGGTACAAAGTGTGACCCGTGAGGAGGTGTGTTATGCTTTAAAAGAACTACTTGAGTTTCAGCACCACGCTCAGCCAGCGAGCTAACCGGCCATCCCTATATGGGATCCGAACCCGGGGCCTTGGTGTTCTCAACACCGCACTCTCCCGAGTGAGCCACGGGCCGGCCCAAAAGAACTACTTGAGTTTTCTAATTTATAAAACAAAAATCCAGGGACCATGTGTGGGAGTGAATAATAAGGGTGTGGAATAATGGCTGAAGGAATATAAAGCTGAATTTATTGATATGGCCCCACTAAACAGAGACGCTGCATTTAATGTTGCAGCTTGAGGAGTTAGAAAGGGGCCTAACAGTGTTTATTTGGTTGACTGGCTGAAACATGAATCAAAAGATGGCCCACCATGAGCAAACTGGATATGTCTGTTCTCCCTTGGTTTAACATAGAGGAAGGGATTAAAAGATTTAAGGAGACTGAAATGTTAGGGCGGATTTGTCACTTAAGAACTGCTCACCCACCCTGGGATTATCCAGAAGATACACCTTTCACCAGTACTTTGAGAAATAAGTTTGTGGGGGGAGTCCGAGCATCCTTGAAGAGCTCCATGGTGGCTTTTTTCTGAGGTATGGACCTCACAGAGGGAACCACAGCCACTCAACTAGAAAATGTAAATACAATGGGAGTAATTGGATCCCAGGTTGGCAGGGGCCAAGTGGCAGCATTCAACCACCAAAGGTAAAGTGGATGTAGTTTCTGTAATGATCAGCAGAGTCAAAGTATAAATCAGAATAGTCTGACTTGTGCAGACCTACAGCACTGGCTAATCATGGTGTGTTCCTATAAGCAAAATAGGTAGAAAGCCTATTAACTCCTTATTTGATCTGTGTAAGCAGAGAAGTTCCATGTCAAGTGAGCAAGTTTAACTCAAATCATAAAAACAGAGTCATGGCCTCACAGTCAATTCCAAGATTTTAGCTAGTTTACAGACCCAAAAAGCTCTTGAATGAAGGTCCCCTCAAGGAAGGACCCCATTACACTCCTGAAAATTCACGTTGTTAAACTTTCTCCCAGCCTCTCCCAGAGACCTTACGGCTTTTTACCAGAATAACTTTGCACTGAGATAACTGTGCACTGGGGAAAAGGAAATAATAACTTTCAAGGACTACTGAACACTGGCTCTGGACTGACATTGAACTGACCTCTGAGAAAGAGGCACAATGCCCAGTGTCACTTTGGCCCTCCGGTCAAAGTAGGGGCTTTTGGAGATCAGATGATCAATGGAAGTTTAGTTCAGTTCCATCTCACAATGGGTCCAGTAGGTTCCCAAATTCATCCTGTGGTTACTTCCCTAGTTCCAGAACACACAATTGAAATAGACGTACTTAGCAGCTGACAAAACCCCCACATTGGTATCCCGACTGGTGAAACAAGGGCTATTATGTGGCAAAGGCCAAGTGGAAATCGTTAGAACTGCCTTCAGCAAGGAAAACATTGAATTAAAAGCAATATTACACCCATAGAGGGATTACAGAGGTTGGTGCCACTATTAAGAACTTGAAAGATGCAGGGGAGGAGATTTCTACCACGTTACCATTTAATTCTCTTATTTGGCCTGTTCAGAATGATAGCGGATTATCATAAGCTTAACCAAGTGGTGGCTCCCATCGCAGTTTCTATATCAGGTATGGTTTCATTGTTTAGGCAAATTAACATATTCCCTGGTCCCTGGCATGCAGCTGTTGACTCGGCAAATGCCTTTTTCTCCATTCCTGTTCATGAGGCCCTCCATAAGCTGTTTGCTTTTAGTTAGTAAGGCCAGCAATACACCTTCACTGTGCTGTCTCAGTGGTATATTAACTCTCCAGTCCTATGTTATCACTTAGTCTGTGGGAAACTTGACTGCCTTTCTCTTCGACAAGATATTACACTGATCTATTACATTGATGACATTATGCTGATTGGACCTAATCAGCAAGCAGTAGCAACTACTCTGGACTTATTGGTAAGACATTTGCATGTCAGAGGGTAGAAAATAAATCTGACTAAAATTCAGGGACCTTCAACCTCAGTTAAATTTCTAGGGGTCCAGTGATGTGGGGCATATCAGAATATCCCTTCTATGATAAAGGATAAGTTGTTCCATCTGGCCCCTCCTAGAACCAAAAAAAAAAAAAAAAAAAAAAAAGGCACAGTGCCTAGTGGGCCTATTTTGATTTTGGAAGAAAACTATTTCTCATTTAGGTGTGTTACTCTGGCCCATTTGCCAAATGACCTAAAAAGCTGCTAGTTTTGAGTGCAGCCCAGAACAGGAGAAGGCTCTGCAACAGGTCCAGGCTACTGTGCAAGCTGCTCTGCCATGTGGACCATATGATCCAGCAGATCCAATGGTGCTTGAAATGTTGGTGGGACATAGGAATGCCTTTGGCAGGCCCCTATAGGTGAGTCGCAGTGCAGGCCTTTAGAATTTCAGAGCAAAGCCCTGCATCATCTGTAGATAACTACTCTCCTTTTGAGAAACATCTCTTGGCCTGCTCCTCGGCCTTGGTAGAAACTGAACGCTTGACCACAGGCCATAAAGTTACCATGCCCATCACAAATTGGGCATTTTCTAACTGAACATGCCATTAGGTTGGGCTGCACAGCAATACTCCCTTATCAAATGGAAGTGGTAGATATGTGATTAGTTCCAAGCAGGCACTGAAAGCACAAATAAGTTACATGAAGAAGTGGCCTAAATGTCCACGGTCCCCACTCCTGCTACACTGCCTTCTTTCTCTCAGCCTGCATCTGTGCCCTCATGAGGAGTTCCCTATAATCAGTCGACCCAGGAAGAGAAAATTTGGGCCTGGTTTACAGATGGTTCTACACGATATGCAGGCACTACCCCAAAATGGACAGCTACAGTTATAGCCCCCTTCTTGAAGAAGAGTAGTGAAGGAAAATCTTCCCAGTGGGTAGAACTTTGGACAGTGCACTTCAGTTGTGCACTTTGCTTGGAAGAAGTGGCAAGACGTGTAATTACATATTGATTCATGGGTTGTAGCCAGTGGTTTGGCTGAATGGTCAGGAACTTGGAAGGAATATGATTGGAAATTTGGTGACACATCATTTGGGGAAAGAGGTATGTGAACAGACCTCTCTGAATGGGCAAAAACATGAAGATATTTGTGTCCCATCTGATTGCTCACCAAATAGTGACCTTGGCGGAAGAGGATTTTAATAATCAGTGGATACCAGTTAGCCTCTTTTCTCAGCCACCCGTGTCATAGCCCATGGGATCACAAACAAAGTGGCCACAGTGGCAGGGATGAAGTTAATGCATAAGCTTGGCAACATCACCTTCCACTTATCAAGGCCAACATGGTTGAGCCACTGCTGAGAGCCCAGTATGCCAGCAGCAGACACCAACACCGAGCCCTAGATATGGCGCCATGCCCCAGAATGATCCACTGGCTACCTGGTGTCAGTTTGATTACATTGAACTGCTTCCTTCATGGAAGGGGTTGTGTCTTGTTCTTACTGGAATAGAGACTTACTTTGGATGTGGATTTGCCTTTCCTGCATGTAATGCTTCTGGTAAAACTTCATCCATGGACTTGGAGAGTGCCTTATTCACTCAGGGTATTGCACAAAGTGTTATTTCTGACCAAAAATAAACTCACTTCATAGGCAAAGAAGTGCAACAATGGACCCATGCTCATAAAACTTACTGGTCTTATCATGTTTCCCACCATTCCAAGGCAGCTGGCTTGATAAAACAGTGGAATGGCCTTTTGAAGACTCAGTTGCAGTGCCAGTTTGGTGGCAATACCTTGCAGGGCTGGGGCAAAGTTCTCCAGAAGGCAATGTATACTCTAAATCTGTGTCCAGTGTATGGTGCTGTTTCTCCCATAGCCAGGATTCACGGCTTCAGCAATTTAGGAATGGAAATGGGACTGGCATCAATGAACATTACCTCTGGTGCCCACTATCAAACTTTTTGCTTCCTTTCCCTGCATCTTTTTGCTTTGCTGGTCTGCAGGTCTTAGTTCCAGATGAAGGAGTGCTTCCACCAGTAGACACAATGATTTCACTGAACTAGAAGTTCAGACTGCCACCCAGCCACTTTGGATTCCTCAAAGAGAGCAAAAGCCTCTGAAGTACTCACAAAATGCTTTGAGAAGTTTGCTTCCTTCTTTTCTGCTATTGCTGTAATTCACCCTTTCAGAACTGCTTTGAGTAGCATTCACCCCTTTAAATTCAATTTTTATGCATGTTTAATTATATATACTAAAAGGCAAACAATGGAAGAATCTATAGTTTTAAGAACAAATGAATGAAGTGATCTTTGTTCGTTTTTATTCTTCTTTGTTTTCTGGATGTTTGTGATCATCTTCTACTCTGTTTGCCATGTTCTTAATTATCGTCGTCAGAATGATGAAAGAGTTTCCTACCACAGGTGTTGATAGCAAACAAATCTGTGGCTTCAGAAAAGGAAGTTCTAATCTAAAGACAAATGAGTGTTTACAAAAGCAGAAAAAATATTGCATTTATAGAGAGAACAGTGCATGTGATGCTTGGGAGCCCAGGTTCAGGACAGGACATTTGATATAAGGAAGGGCTTCTATTCTGATTCCAACAAGAACATTAATTGTTCTCTTCTTGCATCGTGTCTGGTGCTACAGCACAAACCTTGCTCTTTTAATTAGATTTTGAAAGATTCAGAAAGGACCCACTCCTGATATGAATTGTTTCCCTCAGTGACATTATTAAATTTAATTTCAGCAGCCTGGAGGCTAAACCTATCAACCAACCAGCAAGTTCACACCGCAGTCCTACTATGGGGTTGGCTGTGTGTTATGTGCTCTCTAGGAGCCTACAATTAAATTGAGGAAGCAAAGCCTACACATATGAAACAGGAGGAAAATAATGAAGGCAAACAAGGTAGAGTTGACTCTCAGTGCAATAGAAATTCGGAGAAAGGAGAGATCAGTGTGTGCTAAAGAGCCAAAGGTTGTTAAATTATTATTATCAATTACTACCATTATAACAACAATGGCTAGCATTTATCGAGTGGTAAGTGCTCACCGTATGGCAGGTACTGTGCAAAGCACTTAGCGTGCCTTCTCTGATTTAATTCTTGCAACAACCCTTTGATGATTCCTACTTACAAAGAGGAAACAACATACTCTTATCCTCATTTTATAAATGAGAGTACATACTGAATCTTAAAGTGGTTATATAATTCAACCATGGCCACAGAACTAGCAATGCCAGAATCCATACCAGAATGCAAGCTTGACTGACCCCAAACCAGTGCATAAATTACTGAAATATATATTGCCTCAGCTTTGTAGCAGGATATAGTACATGAAATCTGTCTTTTAAAATATATGTAGATTCCAATAGGCAAGGGAGAAGAGGAAGGGCATTTCAACAGGAGAAATAAAATATACACACACTTGGAGACAGGAAAGAGCATGATATCTTTTAGCAGCAGTGAAAAAGGTCATGTTCAGAAGCAGGAAGTTTGTGACCTGGATAGGTCTGTGCCTTGGACAGGCTGGGTTGGTCCTCTTTGCATAGTCGTGTGCTGTGAATGTGCACAAATCAAGGTGTGGAGCAGGAAGCTGAGTCAGACATATGACATGTGGTACTTTTCAATAAATTAAAATAATATGAGATAGCAACAACTTTACATGAAATTAGGTGGTCAAGAGGCTTGGATACATGAGTCAGAGTAATGGGACAAGACTAGTCAGGGTAGGTCAGGCATTCATTCATACCTCCCTTCATTCATTGTCAATGCTGTTCTAAGCATCTACTACATCTAAAACAGCACACTGAGCATCATGGGAATTATAGAGATGAAAAAGATGGAATTACTTCCCTCAAGTGGTTTGCATTCTTGGTGGGGGTGACTTGAGTGGGTGTTATTAGAATATATGAGAATCAGGACAAGGTGGATGGGGAGAAGATCTCTGGAGGAAGATTTATACATTCTGAGTTAACTGAAGGATCAAAGTAAAATTTTATTTATTTATTGCTTTAATAACAACTTTTTAGCACATACTCTATGCTAGGTGTTGGGGGGAAATGGAGATTTCTTATAAAACTTAAATGTGGGTAGGGAATAATACACATTAATAAGATGATCTCACAGATGGATATAAAATTGCAAGGTCCAGGTAGTCTTCCTTGAAGAAATGAATTGAGATTGAGAAATAAATAGGAATTAACCAGACATAGAAGAGAGGAAGTATCATTATCATTGTAGGCCAAGGAAAGAGCATATGTGAATACTGTGTTTGGGTGGAAGCATGAAAACTGTAAAACACTAAGGAAAGACCAGAGCCACTGAAGCACAGAGAGTGGCAGGGACCATAATGTGTGAGGAGGCCAGAAAGGGAGTTGGGGGAAGACCTAGCAAAGATTTGTAGATCATTAAGAAGTTGCACCTTTATCCTAAAGGCAAGGAAAAGCCAGCAAGAAGGGAGAGAGGGCGATGATGGATCAGATTTGCAACAATGGGGAGAAAGGATTGGAAGGCAGTATGAGCAAATTCAGAAATGCCGAAGACTAGCTCTAGTCAAGTTTGGGGGGTCCTTGAAAGAGGGAGAGGGACTCAGTGAAAATAACAAACACAGACAGAGACCTCAATGCATCAATATGCACGTTCTCTCTCTGCGGGCTGTCAGCATGTTGTAGCTGGAGCACAGTAGAGCCTGAGACAATGCCTTTTATTTAGATTTTTCTCTGCAGGGGGTTTTTGGGTACTATTTTTCTTACATCAGCAAACTTGAATTAATAATTTAAAAAGGACAGGGAAGCCAGTTTCTTTTCCTTTGTTAGCACATCTCAGGTGATTAGCTCGTGCTTCTTCCTTTTGGTATCAGGTTATCAGATCGGGACCATCTTCTCATTGTCCTGAAGTTAACCTGTGACCTTTTCCAGTTGGCAAGCTGTGGTTAATATCTACCCTATTAACAGGGTGGGACTATTGCAGTTGCAAAGTGATAGTACTATCATACGACCTATGTCTATTGCTAAATGTAAGTACAAATTTTTTAAAAGGAAAAATGCTAACATTTAAAATCTAATGGGGGACTAATGATCTTATGTTCTAATGGAATGAACCTACTGTTCATATGGAAAAAGAACAGTGGATATTTGAGCAGCCCTATCATGCACATTTTAAGGTTATGCATTTGCTGTGGCCCTGTAATCTTGATCTAAATGTTAAAGTGTCCTTGTGCACAGCACCATCCCTCACAAAACTAGGTGTACTCTCTTATTTTTCTAAGATCTAATTTTGTAGGTTTAATAATTTTACAGTATATATTTTTATCCCAACAAAGATTTGTAGATCATTAAGAAGTTGCACCTTTATCCTAAAGGCAAGGAAAAGCCAGCAAGAAGGGAGAGAGGGCGATGATGGATCAGATTTGCAACAACGTGGAGAAAGGATCGGAAGGAAGGCAGTATGAGCAAATTCAGAAATGCCGAAGACCAGCTTTTTTCAAGATGGCGGCGGCTGCGGCGGCTGGCGCGGAGTAGCTGAGGTGAAAAAGGTGGCCACTGGGCCTCAGGCAGCCAGGAAACTTGTGGACCTTCCTCTAGCCATCTCTTAAGGGAGGACTGCTGCTGCTGACCGGTCGTGGGGGGTGACCGCCACTTTGCCCCCCGGCAGGAGAGGCTGCTTCATTTACAGGCAACAGCTTTGAAGTGTGGAGCAGGAAAAGAACTGTTTCTTAGCTGCAAAAGCGAGTCTCGAAACAGGGAACACGGCACCAGGGCTGCGGTGGATGCAGCCAGGATCCCGGAGGCCGGGGCCGTGCTGAAGGCGGCCAGCTGCCCTATTCAGGATTCGAGGTTTCAGGCCAGCATTAAAGAAGATACCTGGGAGCGCCCGAGCCGCGCCGCGACCGAACAGCCCAAGGCGGCAGCGGCCGAGAACTGGGAAAGGCAGCAAACCAGAGACAGAGAGCGAGCACCCGACCTGGCACAGCACTGTGAGTGATCCCTGGCATAGCTCTATTCGGGGGGGTGCATGCCCACGCGGCTCCCGCCTGCACCACCAGGCCACTCACCGCCAGGTGCTGCCTCCATTTTCCCAGGTGCGGGCAGCTCCGCCCTGCTCGGCCATCACTGAGCCCTCCCACTTGCTTGGCCTGGAGCGCCGGGCTTTCCGGAGCCTGCGGACCGACCTCCGCTCCAACTCCCTCCGCGGTTCTCTGGCAGGGCTGGTGGCGGGGGGTGTCCCGGGCCAGTGGCGGAAGGGCAAGGAAGTACGGGCGGGCCGACTGTCACTCCACCATACCCTGGACTCCGACCCCAGGTAAACTCCCTGTTACTGGGAGGCAGATACCATCTCTGCGGCCACCAGTTTGGAAAAAAGCCTAACAAATTTCTGGTTGGGAATAGTGTGGTAGGAGAGTTCCCAGGTCCGCTTGAACCGGCCGGAGACCAGGCTGCAGGTGGGCGCTAGACTCGGTTTATACTGGGGGGATACAAAGGTGAACAAGACCCGAGAAAGATCTACACAGTGCTACAAAGGCACCCAGAGAGACCGGTCGTCTGTGCCCAGCAGAAACCTGGTAGACTTCCTGGGCGAGGCGGTGCCGAGCAGGGTCTTGAAGGCCCAGCTGATAGACGAGGGGTGCAGAAGACACGCCCCAGCCCAGCACAGTGCGCACAGAGTGGGGAGACGTGCGGCCAGGGAGGCGGAGACTCGACAGAAACCACACACCCGGTGGGGTCGCCACTGCACGATCTAACAGCCTGAGCCAGAGCACACGGAACAGAGAGAAGTCCTGCACGGGAAGTGAAAGCTCAACAGAGATCACACACCCTGTGGTACGTGATCCACCAGCCCAGCAGAGTCCAAGCTGACCAGAAAGGTGGCTCCCCGGAGAAGCCCAAGACCCGAGGCAACCACACACACAAGGCACTAGAGGCCAACTGAGCAGTCACAGAGGGAGCCATACGAAATTGGCAACCACAGCAACATCCTAGTTAGTCATTAGTCTTAAACCGGTGAACTGTGAAACCCCCGGCCACAATGAATAAACACCAAAAAAAAGATACCAGAAATACAAAAAATCAAGAAAGTACACCACCAAAAGTTAATAAATCTCAAACTCTAGATCCTATAGAACAAGAAGCCCTTGAAATGACTGACAAGGAATTTCGAGTGATAATTCTAAGGAAACTGAATGAGATACAAGAAAACTCAGCTAGACATCATGATGAAATGAGGAAAAGTATACAGGATCTGAAAGAGGAAATGTAAAAGGAAATCAATGTCCTGAAAAAAAATGTAGCAGAAAGTGATGAACTGAAGAAGTTATTCAGCGAAATAAAAAACACAACGGAGAGTTTAACCAGCAGGCTTGTCAAAGTTGAAGAGAGAACCTCTGAACTTGAAGATGGGCTGTTTGAAATAACACAAGCAGACAAAAAGAAAGAAAAAAGAATCAAGGACATTGAAGAAAATCTGAGAGAGATATCAGACAACCATAAGCGATCAAATATCCGAGTCATGGGTATTCCAGAAGGGGAGGAAAATGGAGATTCCATTGAAAACATATTCAACAAAATAGTGGCAGAAAACTTCCCAGGTATAGGAAAAATCACAGATCTTCAGATCCAGGAAGCTCAACGATCTCCAAATGTATTCAACCCAAAAAGACCTTCTCCAAGACATGTCATAGTCAAACTGGCAAAACTCAAAGACAAAGAGAGAATCTTAAAAGCTGCAAGAGAGAAGCATCAAATCACCTATAAGGGAGCCCCAATCAGACTAACATCAGACTTTTCATCACAAACCCTAAAAGCTAGAAAGGAATGGGATGATATTTTCAAAATACTAAAAGACAAAGATTGCCAGCCAAGAATACTCTACCCTGCAAGGCTATCCTTCCGAAATGAGGGGCAAATAGTATATTTCTCAGACAAACAAAAACTGCGGGAGTTCACTACCACAAGACCACCCTTACAAGAAATCCTCAAGGGAGTACTGGGTTTGGTTCCTGAAAAATAACTACCACTGCCATAAAAACCCAAGAAAAATCAAAACCCGCTAGTATAATAAAAATGGCATTCATGAAGAGAAAACAAGCTAACAAAAACACTATCTACAACCTAAGGAACCAACAAACACAGAAAACAAACAGTAAATCAGAAAGCAAGGAACAAAAGACACCTAAGACAACCAAACAACCAATAAAATGCTAGGAATAAATCAACACCTTTCAATAACAACTCTTAATGTAAAAGGATTAAATTCCCCAATTAAAAGACACAGAGTGGCTGACTGGATCAAAAAGCAGGACCCAACTATATGCTGCCTACAAGAGACCCACCTCACCCATAAAGATTCACACAGACTAAGAGTGAAAGGATGGAAAAAGATTTACCATGCAAACAGAAAAGAAAAACGAGCTGGAGTAGCTATTCTTATATCTGACAAAATAGACTTTAAACTAAAAACCATAAAAAGAGACAATGAGGGACACTACTTAATGATAAAAGGACTGATCCATCAAGAAGACATAACAATCATAAATATGTACGCACCCAATGTTGGAGCAGCCAGATTTATAAAACAAACTCTATTAGACCTAAAGAAGGAAATAGACACTAATACCATAATAGCAGGGGACCTGAACACTCCACTGTCAATTTTAGACAGATCATCTAGGCAAAGAATCAGTAGAGAAACACAAGATCTAAACATGACTCTAGACCAATTGGAATTGGCAGATATCTACAGAACATTCCACCCAACAACCTCAGAATATTCATTTTTCTCAGCAGCACATGGATCATTCTCCAGGATAGATCACATATTAGGTCACAAATCAAGTCTCAATAAATTCAAAAAAATTGCAATTATCCCATGTATCTTCTCAGACCACAATGGATTAAAACTAGAAATTAATAACAAACGAAACTCTGGAAAATATACAAACACATGGAAATTAAACAGCATTCTACTTAATGACTTATGGGTCCAAGAAGAAATCAAGCAGGAAATCAAAAAATTTATTGAAACTAATGAAAACAATGATACATCATACCAAAACCTGTGGGATACTGCAAAAGCAGTATTGAGGGGAAAATTTATTGCATTAAACGCTCACTTCAGAAGAATAGAAAGATGGCAAGTGAACAACCTAACACTTCACCTTAAAGAACTAGAAAAACAAGAACAATCCAAACCTAAAGTTAGCACACGGAAAGAAATCATTAAGATCAGAGCAGAACTGAATGAAATTGAAAACCAAAAAACAATTCAAAAGATCAACGAATCAAAAAGTTGGTTTTTTGAAAAGATAAATAAAATTGACAAACCATTAGCATGGCTAACAAAAAAAAGAAGAGAGAAGACTCAAATAACAAAAATTAGAAATGAAAAAGGCGATATTACAACTGATTCATCTGAAATACAAGGAATCATTCGAGACTACTATAAACAACTATATGCCAACAAATTTGAAAATCTGGAGGAAATGGATAAATTTCTGGACACACACAAGCTCCCAAAACTGAACCGTGAAGACGTAGAAAATTTGAACAGACCAATAACAATAAAGGAGATTGAAGCTGTTATCAGTAGGCTCCCAACAAAGAAAAGCCCAGGACCAGATGGATTCACAGCAGAATTTTACCAAACATTCAAACAGGAATTGACACCGATTCTTTACAAACTATTCCAAAAGATTGAAACGGACGCAAATCTCCCAAACTCATTCTATGAAGCAAACATCATCCTGATACCAAAACCAGGTAAAGATATAACCAAAAAAGAAAACTACAGGCCAATATCCTTGATGAATATAGATGCAAAAATCCTTACTAAATTACTAGCAAACAGAATACAGCAACACATACGTAAAATTATTCATCACGATCAAGTGGGATTCATCCCAGGGATGCAAGGTTGGTTCAACATACGCAAATCAATAAATGTGATACAGCATATTAATAAACTCAAACACAAGGACCATATGATCATCTCTATAGATGCTGAAAAAGCATTTGATAAAGTTCAGCACTCATTCATGACAAAGACCCCCTATAAGTTAGGTATAGAGGGAAAGTATCTCAACATAATTAAAGCCATATATGCCAAACCCACAGCCAATATCATCCTGAATGGGGAAAAGCTGAAAGCTTTTCCTTTAAGAACAGGAACTAGACAAGGATGCCCACTCTCACCACTCTTATTCAACATAGTGTTGGAAGTACTAGCCAGAGCAATCAGAGAAGAGAAGGAAATAAAGGGCATCCAGATTGGAAAAGATGAAGTCAAACTGTCCCTGTTTGCAGATGACATGATCCTATATATCGAACAGCCTAAAACCTCTACAAAAAAACTGCTGGAATTGATAAATGACTTCAGCACAGTAGCAGGATACAAAATCAACACACAAAAATCAGTAGCATTTCTTTTCTCCAATAGTGAACATGCAGAAAGAGAAGTCAAGAAAGCCTGCCCATTTACAATAGCCACCAAAAAAATAAAATACTTAGGAATTGAGTTAACCAAGGAGGTGAAAAATCTCTATAATGAGAACTGCAAACCACTGCTGAGAGAAATTAGAGAGGATACAAGAAGATGGAAAGATATCCCATGCTCTTGGATTGGAAGAATCAACATAGTGAAAATGTCCATACTACCCAAAGTGATATACAAATTCAATGCAATCCCCATCAAAATTCCAAAGACATTTTTCTCAGAAATGGAAAAAACTATCCAGACATTTATATGCAACAATAAAAGACCACGCATAGCCAAAGCAATGCTCAGCAAAAAAAATAAAGCTGGAGGCATAACACTACCTGACTTTAAGCTATACTACAAAGCTATAATAACCAAAACAGTATGGTACTGGCATAAAAACAGACACACTGACCAATGGAATAGAATAGAGAATCCAGAAATCAACCCACACACTTACTGCCATCTGATCTTTGACAAAGGCACCAAGCCTATTCACTGGGGAAGGGACTGCCTCTTCAGCAAATGGTGCTGGGATAACTGGATATCCATATGCAGGAGAATGAAACTAGACCCATACCTCTCACCGTATACTAAAATCAACTCAAAATGGATCAAGGATTTAAATATACACCCTGAAACAATAAAACTTCTTAAAGAAAACATAGGAGAAACACTTCAGGAAATAGGACTGGGCAAAGACTTCATGAATACGACCCCAAAAGCACGGGCAACCAAAGGAAAAATAAACAAATGGGATTATATCAAACTAAAAAGCTTCTGCACAGCAAAAGAAACAATTAAAAGAGTTAAAAGACAACCAACAGAGTGGGAGAAAATATTTGCAAAATATATATCTGACAAAGGATTAATATCCAGAATATATAAGGAACTCAAACAACTGTACAAGAAGAAAACAAGCAACCCGATTAAAAAATGGGCAAAAGAGCTAAGTAGGCATTTCTCTAAGGAAGTTATACAAATGGCCAACAGACATATGAAAAAATGCTCAACATCACTCAGCATCCGGGAAATGCAAATCAAAACCACATTGAGATACCATCTAACCCCAGTTAGGATGGCTAAAATCCAAAAGACTCTGAACGATAAATGCTGGCGAGGTTGCAGAGAAAAAGGAACTCTCATATATTGTTGGTGGGACTGCAAAATGGTGCAGCCTCTATGGAAAATGGTATGGAGGTTCCTCAAACAATTGCAGATAGATCTACCATACGACCCAGCTATCCCACTGTTGGGTATATACCCAGAGGAATGGAAATCATCAAGTCGAAGGTATACCTGTTTCCCAATGTTTATCACAGCACTCTTTACAATAGCCAAGAGTTGGAACCAGCCCAAATGCCCATCATCGGATGAGTGGATACGGAAAATGTGGTACATCTACACAATGGAATACTACTCAGCTATAAAAACGAATGAAATACTGCCATTTGCAACAACATGGATGGACCTTGAGAGAATTATATTAAGTGAAACAAGTCAGGCACAGAAAGAGAAATACCGCATGTTCTCATTTATTGGTGGGAACTAAAAATTAATATATAAATTCACACACACACACTCACACACACACACACACACACACACACACACAAACCGGGGGGGTGGAAGAAGATATAACAACCACAATTATTTGAAGTTGATACGACAAGCAAACAGAAAGGACATTGTTGGGGGGGAGGGGGGAGGGAGAAGGGAGGGAGGTTTTGGTGATGGTGAGCAATAATCAGCCACAATGTTTATCGACAAAATAAAATTAAAAAAAAAAAAATTAAAAAAAATTTAAAAAAATTAAAAAAAAAAAAAAAAAAAAAAAAAAGAAATGCCGAAAACCAGCTCCAGTCAAGTTTGGGGAGTCCTTGAAAGAGGGAGAGGGAGTTGGCAAAAATAACAAACACAGACAGAGACCTCATTCTTAATGATTTATTTAAAACTGTACACCACCAAGTAAAGGGGATTCTACAGTTTCGTTCCCATATACTTAATTTGTCCCAAGCATATAATTTCTCATTAATGCCAACCATTCTCTTGCCATTAATGCAATCTCTAGTAAATGATGTTTGCCAACTTACATTAGGCTGCAGCTCATATTTAGTCATGAGCGGTGCTTTTGGAACATATGTTGGTGTGGTCAATTTATCATAAGGGGATAATTTTAAATTGTCCAATTTACTCGGATCTTCTGTGGGAATGTTTAGTTCAATGACCACATAATTATTTGTGTTATTTTTATAATCTTTTGGGAATTCAGAGAACTGCCACACTAACCAAAATATCAAAAGAGAGAGTAAAAGCAGTACCACGAAGCCGAGGCAGGCAGCCCTTCTGGTTGCAGCAAGTGCTCGTTGCTGTGGCCTTGCCAACAGCTCTCCCTCCGGCGGCATTACCAACTTGGAGAGGGCCGCCCATGCTGATTCCTTTAGGATCCTGCCATGGCGTGCACTGCACCACAGAAAGATCAGTTAGGAGGCAAAAGGTGATGATAGTTTAAACTAGGATAGTGTTGATAGTGTTGGTAAGGTGGAAAGAAAAAACTGGATGAATTATGGTGTGTTCTCTGAGGGGATGATATTTTGATAAAAAAGATTATGAGTTTGGATGAGGTGCTTTAGATAAATCCACAGAAAATTCTTAAGCAGGCAGCTGTATATATGTTTTTTGACCTGAAGGAGATTTCTGAGCTAGGCGTATATATTTGTGAATCTATTGTGGAGATCCACAGCCCAAATCTAGAAGAAGAAACTTAAATTCTCTTTATGAAGGTCTGTGCTTCAGTGATCCAGCCACAATATGTCTGAGACTAAGGATCTGCCTGTAGACATCCTCACCAAACAATGATATCTACCTGTGCTATTAATATTTAGGGGTAATAAGTAGGAAAGGCATATTGGAAGCATTTCTACCATAATTTGATCTAAGGAACATTTAAAGAATATTTGTTATGAGTGAGGTCTTCTAGTAAACAATCCAGAAGACAAAATTTTAGTGAGACATGGTCCCTGGTGATATTTAGAACCTCCTATTGTTCACTTATATGATATCAACATGTTTGGTTTTCAATCAGTAATAAATGATAATAAAAGCATGTGGGGGTGTTTATTATGTTCTTTCTAACCTATCTTCTTCCTAAATACAGTAGAGGTACATTAGGGCAATGAAAATAAAGGGTGAAAGTAAGAACAATATGCTAACACCCTAAGAAAAAATCACTCTAATAAAGGCAAGAGACAGAATAAAGAAAAGAGTCGGATATTTGCTTGTACAGGCCCTGCCCAGCCACTAGATAGAGGACTATATTTAGAAATGCAGTGCTTACAGGCACAGAGGTTACATGATCACTCTATCTTTTTTATTTACATTTTTTATCACAGTGTCATTGATTTAATTGGAGAGAGTCCACACAGGTCAATATATAGTGCATTTCCATGTAAGGCAGAATTCCTGTAAGGAATTTTAAATAACAGAAAGGAATTTGAGATAGCAGAAAAAGTGGCTTTAATGGGAGTAAGACCAGTATGATTTAGAAGAAAACATGTATCTGATAAAAGACTTGCATTGAGAATATATAAAGAACACTTACAACTCAATAATAATAGGAATAGTAGGAAGACAAACATCCTGATTTTTTCAAAAAAAATCCAAAGATTTAAACAGAGACTTCACCAAAACTATATATGAATCACTAATAAGCACATGAAAAGATAATCAACATCGTTATTTAATAGAGAAACGCAAAACGTAAACCATATCGAGATTCCACTACACACCTACCAGAATGGAATTTAAAAAACTGACAGTACAAGTGTTCACGAGGATCTGGAAAAACTGGAGCTTATTCTCTACTTGTAGGAATCCAAAATTATTCAACCACACTGGAAAACAGTGTGGTAGGTTTTTATTATATACTTTCCAGATGACTCGGTAATCCTGCTTCTAAGTATTTACTCAAAAGAAATAAAAACATATGTCTACAAAAGTAGCATATGCAAATGTTCATAACAGTTTTCTTCAGAATAGCATAAAACTGACAACAAACCAAATGTCCATCAGTTGATGACTGGATAAACAAATTGTGATGTATCCATACGTGGAATACTATTCAGTAATATAAAGGAAAGAACTACTGATATACAGAACAATGTGGATGAATCTCAGAATCTCAGAATCTCAGAATTATGTTAAGTGTAAGAAGCCCAGCACAAAAGGCTATTGTATAATTTCATTTATGTGAAATTCCGGAAAAGGCAAAATTAGAGAGACAGAAATCAGGTCAGTGGTTACCAGGAGTTGGAGGATATAGGGAAAGGACTGGCTGCAAAGGGGCACAAGAAAACTTTTCACAGTGATAGATGTACTGTATCTTGATTTTGATGGTGTTTACATGACCGTATACATTTCACAAAGTGTATCAAAATCTACAGTTAAAATGGGTGAATGCAATCGGATGTGAATTACACCTCTATAAAACTGTTATTAAAAAAAAAGAAAAGAAAATGTTTTTAAAAAGTGTGGTCTTGGTATACAAATAGACAAATTAATCAATGGAACAAAATATACATCCAGGTGTATATGAAAATTCAGTATAGGATGAAAGTAGTATTTCAAGAAAGTGAGACAAAAATTCAGAATTTTATACATGATGTTGGATTAACTGCTGGTCAATGAAAACATCTAAAGTAAAGCCCCTACCTCATTACTTATATCAAAGTATAGTCTATGTTTGTCATACATTTAAACATTAAAAAAGTAGAATGAAATGAAATTAAATTTTTTTTCAGGGTATGCATATATGTAGCAGAGCATCCCTAGAATCCTCAATATATAAAATAGCAGATAGCCAGTAACCAGAAAGATAAAATGATCGCCCATGCTTGCTGTACTCACACTGGCCAGGTGTCATATCCAAGTGCAAACTCCCCAGCCTGGCCTGCTGGCTCTACACAACCTGTCCCCTTTTGGAAAAGTTCTCCTTTTCCAAACTTCTGGCCTACTGTCTCCTTCAACATACTGCACAATTCCTTGGGGGAAAAGAGAAAGAAAAAAACACCTTTTTGATGTCCGTATAGAACACTTTGCATTTCCTGATTCTCTCCCCGATTATGCCAATCTTCTCCCAGAAGAGTTCTGTTCACTTCTTTTTCCTAAGTCCTATTCATCCTTCAGAGCCACCTTTACCTATGATTTTGGCTAAAACTCCTCCCCTTAAGTAATACAATTCTGAACCTTATTCTATGAATTCCCAAAGCCCTTACTATCTGTAATTCTTAGCACTACATTTTAAATATATATACATATATATAACTTTAGCAAATTTGTAAACATATCTATGCATATACACACATATATTATTATATATAATACCCATATGCAATTATTATAGTACTTTTCCTAAGTTGTTACGAATGTTATGTACAATTATAATGATTATATTTTTATTGTTGCCATTGGTGTTTATATTTTTCCTACTCAGCTGCCATTGTTCTGAGAGAAGTAACTGACATCTTAAATCTGCATTGTTTTTGTGTTCTTAGATAGGAAGGATCGGTGTATATTGGAGCTGAGGCAATGTCAGAATGTGTAGGCAGTGGCTTGGCAAACCGAGCTATCGCTGGGGGATAACTTGCAAAAACTGAGGGAAATACCTGGAAAGTTTGGTTATTACAAACAGGAGCCATAGAAGAAACAGCAGATCACCAAATAGGAAGTTAGATCATGATCCTCAAACCCAAAGAAAAAGAAAGTTTGAAAATTAAAAGCTGGGAAAAAAGCTTCTGTGCAAATGACATCCTTCTAATAAATCAGTGAATGCCCCATTTATAAACTATAAAGAAGAGTACTAAGACTCAAACATATTGTACTTTGCTGGTGTTACAGAGAGAGAGAGAGAGAGAGAGAGAGAGATTGGAAATTATAGACCTTGGTTCAGTGTTCCAAGGAATTTGTATCTTGCAGAGGAACTAAAAAGTGAGTAGCACTTACAACCAAGATGTCTCAGCCTGAGTGTTAGATTCCTGACAATCCTGTGTCGTGTAGAAGGAGATTTTCTTAAACTTGGGAATAACAAATATTTGTGGCATTGTTGAAAATGATGTAAGACTGTGATTACTCTTCTGTGCCCACTGAATATGAAAAAGTGTTAACATGAAGAGCTATGGCTTTTAACTTTCAATGTCCTGATATTAAGGTTTAAAGTTATAAACCTGCAGATTGCAAAACACTTTTAATATGAAAATAATAGTTTTATTGCTAGATTCTCGGAAACATATATATATATATATATATATATATGTTTATATATATATATATATATATATATAAAGTTCATCAACATTTCAAAGGTACATTTTCCTCTTTGAGCAAGTTTAATGAGAACAGAATTATGTCTACCTTATACCCTGTATCCCTGCATCCAGCATAGTTCCTGGCACATACTAGCTACTCAAAATATATGAGGGTACTTCAAAAAGTTTGTGGAAAGATTCATATTATCTTTTAATTCTATTTTTCCATGAACTTTATCAAGTACCCTTGTATTTGCTGGCCATGGGATTGACCCAGGATTCAAATGTGAGCCTGATTTCCTTGTGTAGTCAACCTACAAAGTCTCTGGCAGGTTACCTTCACAGCAAGTTCGTGACCCTGTTAGAATATAAAGAAAATGAGAATTGTTCATCCAGTGGAGGCCCGTGTCTGCTGACAGTGTCCATCTCAGGTGCTGTCTTTGTTTGCAGTCAAAGTCTGTTAGATAGATCTAGCTCTCCAGTGTGTCTTTGCCCACTCAGCATGACCTCTAAGAACACGTGGGCTTCCCTGGTCATTTAGGTCTCCCACTAAAATAAGGGTGCTGTTCCCTGGAGATACTGCTTTGGATTTTCTCCATCGAGCTCTTTCACCTGGGGAATCATAATAATAATCAACATTTGCTGAGAATACATGCCAGGGTTGTGAGAGGTGTCCAAAGTTGTGAGGTAGATGCTCTTTTCATCATATTTTACACTAGAAGCCTACAGTCTCTGAATCTGGACTAAAGAATAGAGTAGCTCTGGGATTCACAAACAAATGCATCCTCAAACATGCCTGTAATATAGTAAGCAGTTATTTTATTAAATTAGTAGATTTAAAAATAATAAATGATATATTAGAAATAATATAGCTGTTTTTATACATTGTATGATATTCAGCTTAATACAGGCCAGGTGCTAGTCTAAACACTTTAACTTATAGTTCTCCCAATAAACCTACAAGTTAAGAACTAGTGTTATCTTGCTTTTTGACAATAAGGGTAAGTGATCTGCCTAGGTCCTTCTCTCTTCAGTACAGTACACCATGGTAATTCTGTGCACCTGTGGTACCCTTCACCTTTGCACCATGAATTATACAGTTGTGAAAACCTACTGCCTGCAAGAGCCAAACATGGAAACAATGATAATTGAAAACAGAAGGAACTCCGGGGGGTAAAGCAAGTAGGAAGTAAGATGCTTCTGCAGAGTCTGGGAAGTGAGTGGAAGTGAGACAGAGGAGGTGGAGGTGTGGGTTTTCCACTTCATCATGGGCAGGTGAGCAGACAGGCAAGAGCAAGTAGTGAGACTGTCAGGGTTAATAAGCAAAAAGAAACTGAGAAAGAATTGAGCAAAAATACCCTTTCGAGACCTTTAGAGAGAAAGGATAGAGAGCAATAGAACGTTGAAAGTTTACTGAATAGAAAGTTGATTTGAAACCCTCAAGGTTTGTGGGACAACGGGGGTGAATTACAAGGGTGAATTAGACATGTGTGTAGCTGATAAAGATTGAAAATGCCGGAAAGATGGATTAACACATTACTAAGGATATTTGCTTTAGAAAGAAGAATGCATGTGTCTTCTACCCACATTAAAGGGAGAGAGCAAAGAGGTGGACAGAAAAACAGTTTTGAGGTGAAAAATAAGGATTCTTCATCTTCTCAGTATTAATATTGACTACCTGAAGCTATGCTTTGTGAATACATGATTTTACTATATTTAGCACTACTTAGGAAAAAAAACAAACTCATTTCCAAAGAGTCTATACAATGAAATAAATACAAAACACCAAAAATAGGCCTTTTATTTCTGATGTTGAGGTATTGTGCTATTAAATATCCCTGCTGCTTCTAAAATATTCCTCCCCGTTGCATCCTTTCCTTCAGCATATGTAAACCTTTCTATCCAAGTAAATAAGCTACGTGAAGCCCTTGCACCTCCCTCTTTCCTTCCCTTCAGAGCTCACCATCTCACTGACTCCACTAGCTCATTTCTCACTGACCCTTTAGCCCACTACGGTCTGTTTTCCACCTCCACATCCCCAAGAGAGAGCTCTCACATGAGGTCACTCACGATCTCCATCCAAGGACTCATCCGAGAACTAATCCTCCTGCAACTCACCCTGTCCTTGACCTCACTCTCTCTGTCGCTCTTTTCCCATCTCTCTGATGGCCTCATGCTGTTCTCTTTCATGACTTCTTAGTTCAGATACCTGTTGGAAGCCAGTATTCCTTGGGGTCCTCTTGTAGACTGTGTTCTGAAACATTCTACATATACTGCGAACATAATCCAAAAGCAGCAAGCTAGAAGAAGAGACTAAGTAAATGGTCAGGAAATAAATGCCAAAGAACAAGAAAGGAGAGGGTTGGGATGGTGCAAATTCTGGGAATTTTAAATTAAATAAGGAAGATTTAAACTGATTGGAAACTAAGGATAAAGCTATAACATAAAGACATAGGAAAGCAAAATGACCCTCAGGGTTACTGTGTGACTAAACTGGAGATTATGAGCAAGGCTGATGAGTCTAGATCTGATCAGTTCAGGTCAGAAGACCCGATCATGTTTTCTCATTCTCACAAGGCTAATGTTGCCATAAAGACCAGTAGGGGCTCCAAACTTTTTCTAGTAATGACCCTTTCAGGCAAATGGACCCTTCAAGACTCTGATGACAGTTTTATTCTGTCTTCCTATGAAAAAGCGTATATTCACTTAGATATAAATTTAAGAAGTTTACAGAATCCTACCCTAAAATATGGAAAGTTCCAACTTCATCAGGCAAGCAGAATACTCCACACATTAACAAATTTATTTGTGCGTTGTTTAGAAATCCCCACTGATTAAGCCAATGTAGTTCTTTGCAATTGATTTTTGGAAAAACCGCACTTGATTCATTTTTTTCTCCAAACACTATCTTGTTCAGCTGCTCTACATTTAGGGCTAAAAAGAAACACAATTATTGTCCTACTGACATATGTTTGCCTTTTTTTGTGAAACTCTTGCATGCGTTGGCTTCAATACACAATAGTTCCAATCCAATTACTCTCTTGCAACCGCATTCTTTGGGAAAACTTTCTCTACAACCGAAATACTGTTATATTATTCACAAGGGAAAAAAGCATCTTGAATTTTGTCAATAATAGGTAGCTATATATTTTTCTTACTCAACAGAGTGCTTTGGTGTAAAACTTGGAAGCCATTGTCTTTATTAAGGCCTTATCACCCACACCTGAGTGAAAAGTGGTTTGATGTTGACATATACTTATTTCTATCCCTGTGACAAACACTCATCTAACCACCCATTCAAAAACATTTTTTGAATACTTTCCAAAATGTCCAGTTCTATGCTAAATCCAGAGAACAGGACAATAAATTTTAAAAAGTCCTTTCTTTTCAAAGGACTGAGCCTCCTGGCAGAGATAGACATGTAAATAGACAATAAAGATATATAAAGAAGAAACAGAGGAACTATGAGGTTTAATTGGGTCAGACCCAACTAACTCTGGTAGGCCAGGAAGGTTTATCCAAAGAACTGATATTTAGTTTGAAATTTGAAGGATGGACAGGAGGTGGTCTGCAGAAATGGGAAGGGAATGTAGAGAGCAGCTGGCAGAGAGAATAGAAAGCCCTTACAAAGCCCTGATGTGGACAATGCATGACCAGTAGGAGGACTGAAGCACAGTGAGTTAGGGGAGGGGGGTGGAGGGAGAAGGAGGAGAGGGTTTCCTTGGGTAATTGGATGATTCAGGACCCTGTAGGCTGTGCTGGGTCCTGAGTGTATCACATCCCTTCTGTTCTTGTGCTGCACAGTGACATATCTGTTTGTATATCTCTTAGAAATTAATAAACCTAGTATTTCTACAAATGTCTTCTTTTATTTTAATTTTTAATTGACATACAATAATTGAACATATTTAGCTCAGTCTGCTTCACCACTTTTTGCTGTGTGAGAACCCTGAGTCATTGTTGCCGCAAACAAGACTCTCATCAGATGTGTTCCCTGGATTTTGGACTTTCCAGCCTCAGAAACTTAGGGAGATGTCCAGCAGGGGAGGCAGAAGCTCTGCAGAGACCACACGCCCTGCAGTGCCAGTGTGTGACCCAGCAGGTGGGCCTTACTGCTGCCACCCGACTTCATCCTCAGCCCGGCCAAGAGTATGCCAGAGAGGTGGCTCCCTGGAGAGGCCCAAGACCCGAGGCAACCACACAAACAAGGCACTAGTGGCCAACTGAGCAGACACTGAGGCAGCCATACCAAATTGGCAGCCCCAGCAGCATCCTAGCCAGACAATAATGTCAAACCAGTGGACTGTGAATTCCCCAGCCACAATGACTAAACATCAAAGGAAAGATACCAGAAATATGAAAAATCAAGAAAGTACACCACCAAAGGGTAATAAATCTCAAGCTCTAGATTCTATAGAACAAGAAGCCCTTGAAATGTCTGACAAGAAATTTCGAGTGATAATTCTAAGGAAACTGAATGAGATACAAGAAAACTCAGCTAGACAACATGATGAAATGAGAAAAAGTATACAGGACCTAAAAGAAGAAATGTACAAGGAAATCAATGCCCTGAAAAAGAATGTAACAGAGCTTGCCAAGCTGAAAAATTCATTCAATGAAATAAAAAACACAACAGAGAGTTTAACCAGCAGGCTTGCAGAAGCAGAAGAGAGAACTTTTGACCTTGAAGATTGGCTGTTTGAAATAACACAGGCAGACAAAAAAAAAGAAAAGAAAAAAGAATTAAAAGCATTGAAGAAAATCTAAGAGAAACATCAGACAACCTTAAGCACTCAAATAACCGAGTCATGGGTATTCCAGAAGGGGAGGAAAAAGGAGTTTGCATTGAAAACATATTCACCAAAATAGTGGCAGAAAACTTTACAGTTATTGGAAAAGACACAAATCTTCAGATTCAGGAAGCTCAAAGATCCCAAAACGTATACCCAAGAAAGTCTTCTCCAAGACATGTTATAGCCAAATTGGCAAAACTCAAATACAAAGAGAGAATCTTAAAAGCTGCAAGAGAGAAGCGTCAAATCACCTATAAGGGAGCCCCAATCAGACTAACATCAGACTTCTCATCACAAACCCCAAAAGTCAGAAAGGAATGGGATGATATATTCAAAATACTAAAAGACAGAGATTGCCAGCCAAGAATACTCTACCCCGCAAGGCTATCCTGCCAAAATGAAGGGCAAATAGCATATTTCTCAGACAAACAAAAACTGCAGGAGTTCACTACCACACGACCAGCCTTACAAGAAATTCTCAAGGGAGTACTGGGTTTGCTCCCTGAAAAACAACTACCACTGCCATAAAAACTCAATAAAAATCAAAACCCACTGGTATAATAAAAATGGCATCCATGAAGAGAAAACAAACAAACAGAAAAGGCTATCTACAACCCAAGGAACCAACAAATACAAAAAACAAACAGTATATCAGAAAGAAAGGAACAAAACACACTTAAGACATCCAAACAAAAAATCAATAAAATGCTAGGATTAAATCAACACTTTTCAATAACAACTTTTAATGTAAAAGGATTAAATTCTCCAATCAAAAGACACAGACTGGCTGACTGAATTAAAAAGGAGGACCCAGCTATATGCTGCCTTCAAGAGACCCACCTCACCTATAAAGACTCACATAGACTAAGAGTGAAAGGATGGGAAAAGATTTGTGATGCAAACAGAAAAGAAAAACGAGCTAGTGTAGCTATTCTTATAACTGATAAAACAGACTTTAAACAAAAAACCATAAAAAGAGATAATGAGGGCCACTTCATAATGACAAAAGGATTGATCCATCAAGAAGACATAACAATCATAAATATATATGCACCCAATGTTGGAGCAGCCAGATTTATAAAACAAACTCTATTAGACCTAAAGAAGGAAATAGACACTAATACCATAATAGCAGGGGACCTGAACACCCCACTGTCAATATTGGACAGATCATCTAGGCAAAGAATCAGCAGAGAAACACAAGATCTAAACAACAAACTAGATCAATTGGACTTGGCAGATATCTACAGAACATTCCATCCAACAACCTCAAAATATTCATTCTTCTCATTAGCACATGGGTCATTCTCCAGGATAGATCATATGTTAGGTCACAAATCAAGTCTCAACAAATTCAAAAAAATTGGCATTATCCCATGTATTTTTTCAGACCACAATGGATTAAAATTAGAAATCAATAACAAATGAAATTCTGGAAACTGTACAAACACATGGAAATAAAACAGCATTCTACTTAATGACATATGGGTCCAAGAAGAAATCAAATGGGAAATCAAAACATTTATTGAAACTAATGAAAATAATGATACATCATACCAAAACCTGTGGGATACTGCAAAAGCAGTACTAAGGGGGAAATTTAGAGCATTAAATGCTTACTTCAGAAGAATGGAAAGATGGCAAGTGAACAACCTAACACTTCACCTTAAAGAACTAGAAAAACAAGAACATTCCAAAACCAAGGTTAGCAGATGGAAAGAAATCATTAAGATCAGAGCAGAACTTAATGAAATTGAAACCCAAAGAACAATACAAAAGATCAACGAATCAAAAATTTGGTTTTTTGAAAAGATAATTGATAAACCATTAGCACAGCTAACTAAAAAAAGAAGAGAGAAGATCCAAATAACAAAAATTAGAAATGAAAAAAGGTGATATTACAACTGATACATCTGAAATACAAGGAATCATTCGAGACTACTATAAATAAGTATATGCCAAAAAATTTGAAAATCTGGAGGAAATGGATAAATTTCTAGACACACACAAACTACCAAAACTGAGCCAAGAAAATGTAGAAACTCTGAACAGACCAATAACAATAAAGGAGATTGAAGCTGTTATCAGAAGGCTCCCAACAAAGAAAAGCCCAGGACTAGATGAATTCACAGCAGAATTTTATGAAACATTGAAAGAGGAATTGATACCAATTCTTTACAAACTATTCCAAAAGATTGAAACAGAGGCAAATCTCTCAAACTCATTCTATGAAGCAAACATAATCCTGATAAAAAAACCAGGTAAAGATACAACTAAAAAAGAAAACTACAGGCCGATATCCTTGATGAATATAGATGCAAAAATCTTCAATAAAATACTAGCTAACAGAATACAGCAAAACATATGAAAAATTATACATCACGATCAAGTGGGATTCATCCCAGGGATGCAAGGTTGGTTCCACATTTGCAAATCAATAAATGTGATACACAATATAATAAAATCAAAGACAAGGACCATATGATCATCTCTATAGATGCTGAAAAGCATGTGATAAAGTTCAACATTCATTCACGACAAAGACCCTCTATAAGTTAGCTGTAGATGGAAAGTATCTCAACATAATTAAAGCCATATATGATAAGCCCACTGACAATACCATCCTGAATGGGGAAAAGCTGAAAGCTTTTCCTTTAAGAACAGGAACTAGACAAGGATGCCCACTCTCACCACTCCTATTCAACATAGGGTTGGAAGTACTAGCCAGAGCAATCAGAGAAGAGAAGGAAATAAAGGGCATCCAGATTAGAAAAGATGAAGTCAAACTATCCCTGTTTGCAGATGACATGATTCTATATATTGAACACCCTAAAGCCTCTACAAAAAGCTCTTGGAGTTGATAAATAATTTCAACAAAGTAGCAGGATACAAAATCAACACACAAAAATCAGTAGCATTTCTATTCTCCAATAGTGAGCACGCAGAAAGAGAAATCAAGAAAGCTTGCCCATTTACAATAGCCACCAAAAAAATAAAGTACTTAGGAATTGAGTTAACCAAGGATGTGAAAAATCTCTATAATGAGAACTATGAACTGCTGTTGTGAGAAATTAAAGAGAACACAAGAAGACAGAAAGATAGCCTATGCTCTTGGATTGGAAGAATCAACATTGTGAAAATGTCCATACTACCCAAAGTGATCTACAAATTCAATGGAATCCCCATCAAAATTCCAATGGCATTTTTCTCAGAAATGGAAAAAACTATCCAGACATTTATATGGAATAACAGAAGACCACATATAGCCAAAGAAATGCTGAGCAAAAAAATAAAGCTGGAGGCATAACACTACCTGACTTTAAACTATACTACAAAGCTATAATAACCAAAACAGCATGATACTGGCATAAAAACAAACACACTGATCAATGGAATAGAATAGAGAATCCAGAAATCAACCTACACACCTACAGCCATCTGATCTTTGACAAAGGCACCAAGCCTATACACTGGGGAAAAGACTGCCTCTTCAGCAAATGGTGCTGGGATAACTGGATATCCATATGCAGGAGAATGAAACTAGACCCATACCTCTCACCATATACAAAAATCAACTCAAAATGGATTAAAGAATTAAATATACACCCTGAAACAATAAAACTTCTTAAAGAAAACATTAGGAGAAACACTTCACGAAGTAGGACTGGACACAGACTTCATGAGCATTGGCAACCAAAGGAAAAATAAACAAATGGGATTATATCAAACTAAAAAGCTTCTGCACAGCAAAAGAAACAATTAACAGAGTTAAAAGACAGCCGAATGGGAGAAAATATTTGCAAAATACACATCTGACAAAGGAGTAATATCCAGAATATACAAGGAACTCAAACAACTTTACAAGAAAAAAACAAGCAACCCAATTAAAAAATGGGCAAAAGAGCTAAATAGGCATTTCTCAAAGGAACATATACAAATGGCCAACAGACATATGAAAAATGCTCAACATCACTCAGCATTCAGGAAATGCAAATCAAAACCACACTGAGATACCATCTCACCCCAGTTAGGATGGCTAATATCCAAAAGACCATGAATGACAAATGCTGGCGAAGTTGCGGAGAAAAAGGAACTCTCATACATTGTTGGTGGGACTGCAAAATGGTGCAGCCTCTATTGAAAATGGTATGGAGGTTCCTCAAACAATTGCAGATAGATCTACCATATGACCCAGCGTTCCCACTGCTGGGAATACACCGAGAGGAATGGAAATCATCAAATCAAAGGTATACCTCTTCCCCAATGTTCATTGCAGCACTCTTTACAATAGCTAAGAGTTGGAACCAGCCCAAATGTCCATCATCAGATGAGTGAATACGGAAACTGTGGTATATCTACACAATGGAATACTACTCGGCTATAAAAGAGAATGAAATACTGCCATTTGCAACAACATGGATGGACCTTGAGAGAATTATATTAAGTGAAACAAGTTAGGCACAGAAAGAGAAATATCACATGTTCACACTTATTTGTGAGAGCTAAAAATAAATACACAAAAAAACGAGGTGGGGGGAAAGAAGACACAACAATTACAATTCCTTGAAGTTGATACAACAAGTGAACATATATGAGATTGTTGGGAGGGAGGGGGAAGAAGGAGGAGGGAGGGAGGTTTCGGTAATGGGCCACAATAATCAATCATATTGTATATTGACAAAATAAAATAAAATTTGGAAGAAAAAACAGAAAAACAAAAAAACAAACAAAAATAAATAAAATCAGTACTTTTAAATGGAAACAACTTGACCAAAACTCTGTCACAGAATTTTGAGACCCATTTAAACAAAGTTCAATGTGATAAATAAATAAATAAATAAATAAATAAATAAATAAATAAATAAATAAATAAATAAATTACCAGCCTAAGAAAAACAAAACAAAACAATAATTGTACATATTTATGGGGTACTGAGTAATATTTCCACACATGTGTACACTATGTAATGATCAAATCAGCCTAAGTAGCATATCCATCACTGCAAACATCTATCATTTCTTTGTAATGAGAACATTGTAGAATTATATATAATAGAAAGAGTACATTCTATTATTCAATAGTAGGGCTAGATGTCTATAACTAACAATAAGATATCGTATATTTTCAAATGGCTAGAAGAGAGGAGTTCAAATGTTCTCTACAAATATCTGTTGTCCTCAATACAGTCCTGCCTTTTAGATAACGTTCAGAGATGCTAATTGACTTGCCCAAGTTCACACAGCTTAAAATCAATCTGCAGAAGCAAGATTAGAACCCAAGGCTGGTGATTCCAAGCCTGAGCCTCATTCCATCACTTCATAGCTGATATTTTGGTTTATGATATTATTTACATTGTATGCTGCTAAGTAAAGATTGTTCTGGTAAATATAGAATCACTTGTCTAGGTTTTATGACAGTACAAAGATGTCAGAAGCACTTTGTGGTTTGTTGTTTGTTTTCATAAGAATGACAGAATCAAAAGATAAAGGTCAGATTTTTCAGTCCATATAACAGTAGTCAGGCAGAACTGTCCAGATGAAAGGAATCTATGAAGATAGATCTTTGTTCAGAGCTGGAGAGACCTTATTTACTCAGTAACTGCTTCTAAGAGGATATGAACATCTACACTCCCTACACTCAAATATTTTTTTAAAAAAATACTGCCCAAATTCTACTGATGAAAAGAAAGAGTTTTGTCTAGTCAAACAGGGGCCTAAGGAACCTGGGGGATCTGAAGCAGCTAACAGCTCACATGTAGGAAAGCCTTTGCACTGCTCTAGGGCCTCACTACCTGTGTGTCTGGCCAAGGGAAAGCTGCACCTGCCTATCAAAGCTACCTCCACATGGTCTAGAACCACGTTTGCTGGCTTCCAGATTTCTGGTGGGGACAGATCAGGGCCACCACCTCCCCACAGTGATACCCCCAGGAAATTTACTTAGTGCCTGCCTAAGTGGAAAAGATTTATGGTAGATGTGGGACAAATAGCAATTCATCCTTCTTGTCACTGTATCTCATAGTATGGACTGCTTCAATTGTCGTAGCTATCTCCATGGAGAGAAATGTTCTCTATAGGTCTTACCTAGGGACAGAAACTATGTATTTAAATAAGTAAACCACTAACTAGTCAAATAGTAACTAGATAAAACTAAATGCCAGAAAAAGTAACATCCTAACATCTGATGACTTGTTGAAAATGATGACACTTTAATTTTTCTCTCTATATCCTAAATTTTCAAACTTATAATGTATATCTATTCCAGAGAAAGTAAGTCAAATAGTTTTGAGTTTGGGTGAGCATCTCAATTCCTTGAACATAACCAAAGGCTTTATAAATACATGATTATTTCATTTGGTCAGTATTGTTGGAAAACAAAACATTCCAAAAAGTGAATTTCTGGATTACTAAAAGCAGATCCTTTAAATGTCAAACTATGTATTCCTCTGTTTCCACTTTTACCATCCTGTAAAATAATCAGCCTTCTTTTTCTCAGTTCTAGTTAAGATTAGCCTTCTCCCTGTCCCTTGAGCTATGCTCGCCATAGCTTTATTATTTCTCAGTGGTCCCTTATCTAATATGTCTTCCGTTCTATAGAGTCCACATCCTAAAAATTCATATATTTAGTTGTAATTCCTCTTTTCCATTCCCACGGCTGGCATCAGAGTTCACATTATCACTTGAACTATGGCAGAATGTGTGAACAATTTTCAGGGTTGCCTGTTTCCAACTCGTGATTAACTCTGTTGCCTGGTGAGGTGGCTAACTGCCATGACAGCCCAGGACCTTTGGGCCATGCTTGCTGGGCTTAGAGAATTTCCAACATTATGGACTCCACCTTCCTAAGGTAGAACCCAGAAGTCTACGTTCTCTGGCTGTTCAGTAGTAAGAGCACGGCATGAGACCAGTGCTCTATTAATTAGACTTACTTCATACCACACTTGGATTCAGAAGCGATTAGATGGAGGAAGAAGACTCTGTGTGTGTTCCATTTTGTTGGTGAGGGTTGTGTAAGGAAGTCTGGTTCTAGCAATAGAGTCACTGTAGCATTAGGTGACAGCAGCATCTCACCTGGCCATCTCCTATGGAGCCAGTTCTTAGTGTGATTTGTGTTATCCTTCCTCAAATTAGCCTTGAGCCTTTTTCTTCAGCTCTCCCATGGATTCTATGAATCACTCTATATCCTTGCAGGAAAGTCAGCTGCATTTTCTCACACCTAATAACCCCAGAGTAACCTTTCTGAAAGGTAAACCTGAGCATTCGTTCAGGGCTCCCTACTGCCTACAGAACAAAGTCCAGATTTATTAGCCTGGAAGTTAGAGCCCACTGCCATTTAGGTTTCATCAACGTTTCCAGCCTCTTGCTCTGCCATTCTTCCACATAGACCCTATGATCCAGGCACACCAAACAATACAGAAGACCCTATTTATGCCATTTTATTTTTTAGCATTATATCCTTTGCCTGGATTACTCCTAACTCTGCTTCTGTCTGCACAGCAAATGCTCACTCCTCCTTCATGACTTAGCTCATCCCTGATCTTTATTCCCTATACCCCCACTTCAAAGAGTTACACATTTTTTTCCCTTTATGTTTCCACAATGTGTCTTGCAAATCTTTATTTTAACACCTATCACATTGCTGGAATTATTTGTTTAGATTTCGGCCTCACCTACCAAGAACTATGTACTCTTTATCCTCATAGCCCTCCTGCTAGCACAGTTCCTGATACTTAATATCATAATAAACTCTGATAGTTAAGGCAACCTTACTAACCTTGGTACTCTGACTACCCAAGGATTGCACTACCTCTTAGAAGTTGGACTAATGCGTACGAATACTATCTTATCTTTTGCCTTTTTAATAATGTATTTTTTAAATGAATTAGCTCTGCTGTACATGTTTATGAGCTCTTTAGGTGGGGAAACGGGAGCTTCTCCAGACTTTTAAAATTGTAATAAAGGCAATTTTTAAAAATAAAATTTTGAATACTTGCAATAATAATAATTTAAAAAAATAATTCATCCAGCCTCATTCTTTTGGAGTATTCCACCCACACCCTCCTAGCACTCCACACAAGTGCTTCCTTAAGCATCCCTAAAACCCGGGTCAGGGGTGGTTTTGGGGAGGGACGACATCTCCCTTTCTTGTCTGCAAAGCCCTTCCTTCAGTAGTTCTCCTGAGAACATCTACTCCGTTAACTCTATTGCCTGATGAGGTGGCTTGGTTGTTTCAATTACCTCCTTCATCTTAAGCATTTCTGTCCTCCATCCCCTTCCCCCAGTATATTTGACCACTCCCTCTTGGGGGACAAACTGTTCCCTAAGGAGGTTTTGAACGGTCTCTAAAAGTTTCTTGCTCTTGTTCACACATTCTGTTTTTCTTTATTATACTGTAAGCTTTTTGAGGATAGTGACCATGTCTCATCAATCTTCATATCCCCTAGTCAAACACCTGGTGAATAAAAAGAAGCTTAACAAAAGTGTGATAAATTGTTTAAATGTGGCTATCGTACATTTTCTAGTGAAAGTGATATTTTGGACTTTATTTTTCCTGGTCTTCCATCTCTTTTTCTCCTCTAGTCTTTTCCCTTAACTACTCTTTCACTAGAAGGGAATATTCCCAAAGGAAGTGGGATTTAAAATATAGGTTTTTTTTAGGGGATGGATGGATGAATATATAACTAGAATGACAGAGTAGAAAAAAATTGTACTTCAAAAATTATAAAGGGGAATTTAAATTGGTACAGATATGGAAAACAGTATGGAAAACGTCTTTTTCTCAAAAATTAAAAATAGAACTACCATATGATCCAGCAATCCAACTTCTGGGTATATCTAAAGGAAATGAAATCAGTATGTCGAAGAGATATCTGCACTCCCATGTTCATTTCAGCAATATTCAAAAGAGTCAATATTTGGAAACAACCTAAGTATCCATCAACAGATGAACAGATGAAGAAATTGTATACGTATATACAATGAAATATTATTCAACCATAGTCTTAGCATTTGTGACAACATGGATAAACTTGGAGGACATTATGTTAAGTGACATAAGCCAGACACAAAAAGACAAATACTGTATGATCTCACTTATATGTGAAATCTAAAAAAGTCAGACCCATAGAAACAAAGAGTAGAGTGGTGGTTGCCAGGGAGCTGGAGGAGGGAGAAATGGCCAAAGGGTACAAACTTTCAGCTATAAGTTGAACATGTAGTGGGGATCTGATGTACAGCATGGGCGGTGATGGATGTGTTAATTAATTTGATTGTGGTAATCATCACACAACACATAGGTATATTAAGTCATACTGTTCATATTGAAAACAGTCATGCATCACTTAACGACAAGGATATGTTCTGGGAAATGAATCATTTGGCAATTTTGTCCTTGTGCAAACATCAGAGTGAACTTACACAAACCTAGATGGCATAGCCTACTACACACCTAGGCTATATGGTATAGCCTATTTTTGCTCCTAGGCTACAAACCTGTGCAGCATATTACTGTACTGAATATTGTAGGCAATTGTAACACAATAATATTTGTGTATCTAGACATAAAACATAGAAAAGTTACAGTAAAAATATGGTATAAAAGATAAAAAAGTGGTACACCTGTGTAGGGCACTTACCATGAATGGAACTTCTAGGACTGGAAACTACTCTGGGTGAGTCAGTGAATGAGTGGTGAGAGAATGTGAAGGCCTAGGACATTACTGTACACTTCTGTAGACTTTATAAACACCATCCACTTATGATAAGCTAAATTTATTCTTTAAAAAGTAATTGCACTACATTACGATGGTTACAACATCATCAGATGATAGGAAATTTTCAGCTCCATTGTAATTTTATGGAGCCACTGTTATATATATGGCATATGACTGTATATTTAATCTTTATTTGACAAATTAAAAAAGTTACAAGGGCTGAATATTAACAGCTAGAGAAATTAAAACAAGTAGTTGAGAAATGAGACATAATTGGGGAATTCAGCTTATTAAAAAAATAGAAGGCCTCTATGATGGTTGATTTTAAGTGTCATCTTGACTGGAGCACAAAGTACCTGGATATATTTGGTTAAACATTATTCCTGGGTCTGCCTGTGAATGTATTTCTGAATGAGATTAGCATTTGAATCAGTAGACTGAGTAAAGCAGATTGCCCTCCCCAGTGTTAGTGGGCATCGTCCAATTCACTAAGGACCTGAAGAGAACACAAAGGTGGAGGAAGGAAGAATTTGCTCTTTCTGCATGACTGATCTGGGACACTGGTGTCTTACTTAGGGCTGCTATAGCAGAATACCATAGACTGGGTGGCTTAAATAACAAAAATCTTTCATGGTTCGGGAGGCTGTGAAGTCTAACACAAAGATGCCAGCAGATCCATTGTCTGGTGAGGGTCCACTTTCTGGTTTTTAAATGGCTTTCTTCTCTTTGTATCCTCATGTGGTGGACAGCAAAGAGAGAGAATGAGCAAGCCTTCATGTGTCTTTTAATAAAGGCCCTAAGCCCATTTACAAGGACTCCATCCTCATGACCTAATTGTCTCCCAAAGGCCCCACTTCCTAATACCATCACATTGGGGGTGAGGATTGCAACAAATGAATTTAGGGGACACAAACATTCATTCCATAGCAATTGGTCTTTTCCTGTCCTCACACTGAGACTTAACCAGTGGTGTTCCTGATTCTCAGGCCTTTAGACTCAGACTGAAAATATACCATGGGCTTCCCATGGTCTCTAGCTTACAGGTGGCAGGTTATGGGCTTTCCCAGCCTCCATAACCACGTAAGCCTATTTGTTATAACAAACTTATCCTTCTCTTCCTCTCTCTCTCTCTCTCTCTCTCTCTCTCTCTCTCTCTCTCTCTCTCTGTCTCTCAGACATATAATATAATTATATATTATCAATCTATCCATATATAATCTACTGGTTCTATTTCTCCAGAGAACCTTAACATAGCCCCCTTTAATTTATCTTGAAGTTCTTAAATGCTTATCTGTTTAAATTACTTTTATGCTTAAACCTTCCAAAGACCCAAATATTAGCCTAACTTACAGAGTCCAATTGTATTCTTACTCTACCTTTCTTCCAGCCTGGGGACCTAATAAGGGAAAGCTTTTTAAAAATCAAGACTAGTAAGCACATAGCTGGGTGTTTTTATTGCTAAGAATGCCCTATAAGCAAAATGTTTGGGATATAACTGAAGGACCACGAAAACTGGAATACTGCAAAGGAAAGGGGCATTGTTGGTGCAGATGGAAACAAACAGTCCTACAACACATAATTACAGAAGTTTAAACAGGAGTAGCCACACACAGAAGGTGAGAGAAGGTATGAGTGAGATGCAACCAACAAAAGCTGGATTGCTAAACTGAAATGTGAGTTCATTGTCTTAAAGAACTTTGCAGTTAATGGTGATCATCTGACACAGATGATCACCATCACATTCAGATTCTTCTGCAGGGGCTAGATTCAAAGCACTGATGCTAACCTATAATCTAATTCACTGGCTGTCTGAGTTTGCCCAACCCCTTGGAGTAGCAGAATCCTGCCAATGCTATGATAAAGGCTGACCCTTTGGAAATGCACATTGTGTTTTAGGTCCTGGATCATCCAGAAGAAATGGTCAGAATGGCGATCACAAGGTGACATCAGCATGGCAAATTTTTTCCCTATGAAAAAGTAAATTCTTTTGTTTAATATGATCTTAATGTGTATTATTTACAAGTAAGAAATGGACATAGGCCACACTGTTGGGATACTTGTACCTTACACTTAAATTGTAGTAGAATTTTAAATTACAGTGGGTGTGGAGGTGGGAATAGCAATGTCTTAGTGTGATCATGGCCAAAGTCAGCTCTCATCCAGGAAGCTCAGTTGCTCATCTCTGATATAAGGGTTTGAATTAGAACATTCAAAAATTCCAACTTCAGTTTGGTCACTGTAAAATTTGGTTAACCTATTTACTTCCATGATAATAAATGCATCTGTTAGTGCATTCCCAAGCACAACTTTTGGCAGATTCATCTTACATTCCAGAGATTGTTTAGCTATGATGTATAATGAGCTGTGCTTTTTTGGGGACATAATAATACTGGTAATCCCTCATTTATATGTGCCTTCAGATGTGGTGTTTTTCTTCTTAATTAACCATGATGGTTTGTGCTAAGTCATCCACACTCCCTGTGATGTGTGGCTGGCTAGATTTAGATCTGTCTTGTGGGTCACAGGACAGAGTTTTGTTTGGAAAAATTACAAACAGGATCACATTCGCGCCTTTAATTCTATTAGTGTCATATTGAAACAATTTCCAACATTTACATATCAGACATTTTACATAAGACAATATGTTTCTGACTTGTTTTGAAAAATAAGAAAAATCTGATAACTTGGGACCTGTAGTGTCTCACGCTGTCCCCAGCCCATCTAATTATATAAGTCTTTATTTTCAAGTTCCACTTAGCTCTCAGTTTCTGTCATTGCTAAGTGGACCACATGATGCAATTTTCCTGGAACAGTCCAAGAATAATTATTAACAACATCCCTTTATTCTCAAAAGTGCTCAGGTTTAAACAATAAAATGTGTGATTATCCTACCCCTAGCTACCTCAAACCATAATGATATCTGATTGTGATTATCACAACACATAAAAGTTCATGTTCTAGAATTTAGCAATTATAGTTTTTTTTATTTAATAGAAGTCTTCTTTGCCTATGAATATTTCTTTTTGTCATCATCAAATTTCATGGGCACCCCTAACTTTCTACCTCTCTTATAAGACAAACTTCATTTAATAACAATAGTTCATCTCATATTTATTTAGTTCAGCTCTTCTCAAAATTTGGTTCAGGGACCCCTGTGGGTCCCTTTCAGAGGATCTGGAAGGTCAAACTATTTTCATAATATGACAAAGACACTGACTTGCTTTTTCATCTCTCATTCTTTCACAAGCATACAGTATAGTTTTCTCAGAGACTACATGGTGTGTGATATGGCAATAGATTGAATTCTTTTCAGTCTCTAAAAACATTTGAAGAAAATGTAATAAGCTTTCCCTCTAAGATCCAGTACAAGGCAAGAATGCTTATTCTCACCACTTACATTCACCATAGTACTGAAAATCCTAGCCAGAGGAATTAGACAAGAAAAAGAAATAAAAAGCATCCAAATCAGAAATAAGGAACTAAAATTATTTCTGTTTTTAGATGATGTGATCATATATGTAGGAAACTTTAAAGACTCAACAAAAAACTGTTAGAATTAATAAATGAATTCAGGATACAAGATCAATATTCAAAAATCAGTCACATTTCAAACTATCCAAAAAGGAAATTAAGAAAATAATTCTATTCACAATAGCAACAAAAGAAATAAAATATATAAAAATAAATTTAACCAAAGAGGTGATAAACATGTACACTCAAAACTACAAAACATTGATGAAAGAAATGAAAGAGGACGGATAAATGGAAAAACATCCTGTGTTCATGGATTGGAAGTATTAATATTGTTAAAATGTTCATACCACCCAAAGTGATCCACAGATTCAATGCAATTCGTATCAAAATCCCAATGACATTCTTTAAAGAAATAGAAAAAAAATACTAAAATTCATATAAAATGACAAAAGATCCTGAATAGTCAAAGCAACTCCATACAAGTAGAATAAATCTGGAGGCATCATACTTCTTGATTTCAAAATAGATTTCAAAGCTACAGTAATTAAAACAGTATAGTATAGTACTGGTACAAAAACATTCATATAAACCAGTGGAACAGAATAGACATCCCAGAAATAAATCCATGCACCTACAGTCAAATAAATCCTTGCACCTACAGCCAAATGTGCCAAGAACACACAATGAGAAAGGATAGTCTCTTCACTAAATGGTGCTGGAAAAATTCTATATCCACATGCAAAAGAATGAAATTAGACTTTTCACACATCATATATAAAATAAATTAAAAATGGATTAAAGTCTTAAGTGTAAGACCTAAAACTATAAACAACTATAAGAAAACATACAGAAAATCTTCTTGACATTGTTCTGGGAAACAATTTTTTGGATATGACACCAAAAGCACAAATGACAAAAGGAAAAATAGACAGGAGTGCGTCAAACTAAAAAGCTTCTGCACAGCAAAGGAAATAATCAACAGACTGCAAAGGCAGGCTATGGGATGGGAGAAATAATTGCAAAACCATATATCCAATAAGAGGTTAATATCCATAATATATAAGGAACTCATGCTACCTAACAGCAACAACAACAAAAAAACAAAAATTTAAAAATCCCAGATAGCCCAATTTAAAAATGAACAAAAAGAAACCCCATATCCATTAGCAATTACTTTCCATTTCCTCCTTTCCCCAATCCCCACAACTACTAACCTACTATCTATATGGATTTCACTATTCTGAACATTTTATATAAATGGAATGATACAACATGTAGCCTTTTGTGTCTGCCTTCTCTTTAGCACACTGTTTTCAAGGTTTATACATGTTGTAGTATGTATCACAATTTTATTCCCCTTTACGGTTGAATAATATTCCATTTTATGGCTATAACACATTTTGTTTATCCATTTATCAACTGATGGACACTTGGGTTGTTTCCATTTTTCAAAGCTGTTATGAAAAATGCCACTATGAACATTAATGTACAAGTTTTTGTATTCAGATATGTTTTCATTTCCCTTAGGTATATACTTAAGAGTGGAATTGCTGGGTCATATGGTAACTCTATGTTAAAATTTTCAGGAACTGCCAAGTTATTTTCCAAAGAGGCTGCACAATGTTTTGTTCCCATTAACACTATATGAAGACTCAATGTCTTTACATCCTTGATAACACTTTTTATTTTCTGTATTTTTCATGATAACTGTCCTAGTGAGTATGAAGTGGCAT